>NW_026991722.1:37605710-38328210 GCF_029215605.1 Mirounga angustirostris | reverse complement strand
AAGTAGCACATGAAATCCTATAGAAGTCAATTACGGCTTTCTTAACTAGATTTTAGTAAAAATCTCCTGTTTTTAATCCAAGTATATTCATTAAGGAATACTTTAGAGCTAAGTAGTTTTAGACACCCTTAATTCTCACATTTTTCTGAAAATGTTGGCTATGCGTATACACTTGTTTAGTCCTTGTTTGGGGGAGAGCCTGATGTATTACTCTTCACTCTATCCATCTTGCTCTTTGAGTGTAACCAGTTTTTAATTTATTATTTTTCTTCGTGTGTGTTTCTTTTTAAAATAACACCAGCCACACATAAGTGTGATAGCGACTGAATTAAATTGAAAGTAGTTTCTCCTTTGCCTTACATTTAGAAGGGACATACTGTACTTGAGCATAATTCAAGTCTCAGAGACCATCAGATCCCTAAGGAAGAAGGAAGGATTTCAGAGCCTACAATTGACAGTGACTTTAGATCCTCCTCAGAAAGGATTTCTCCTGGAACTCCCATGTATATACTTTATGGTTGGAAGTTGTTTTCTGTAAATGACACTGAGGTGGTTGCAGGTAACAAAATCTGTACCATTTGATTTAATTTCATAAAATTTCCCCCATAAATAGGGAAAACAATGTCAGGAGTCTCATATGAGTGCTCTTCTTAAAAAAGGATCACGTGATTAACAGCCTGCTTACCCAGAGTAGGCTTGCATTTCGTGGAGCGTCCTAAGTAGCAGTAACTCTCAAGTAGGAAGGCTTGTTTTTAGTTGCTATCCTAGGACCATGGATGCATATACATCTTTAAGCAGAACTAACAGGAGATAATTAATGTATTTTCTCAAAAATTAAAAATGCAGCAGGCTCCTTATATGCCTTCAGATATTGTCACCAGCAGTATTACTCAAGCCTGGCTGCATCAGAATCCTCACTGGAGCTTTTAAAAATAGATACAGATTTCCGGGACCCATGGCAGACAGACTGATTGGGAATGTCTAGCAGGTGAGCCCAGAAATATGTATTTTTAGATGCTCTTCAGGTCATGCTGATGCCCAGCAGGAATAAGAACCCTGGAGAATGGGGGCGCCTGGGTGGCTCAGTTGTTGGGCATCTGCCTTCGGCTCGGGTCATGATCCCAGGGTCCTGGAATCGAGCCCCGCATCAGGCTCCCTGCTCCGTGGGAAGCCTGCTTGTCCCTCTCCCACTCCCCTTGCTTGTGTTCCTGCTCTTGCTAGCTCTCTCTCTGTCAAATAAATAAAATCTTAAAAAAAAACAAAAAAACAAAAAAAGAACCCTGGAGAATGACATTGCAGACCACTCAGGAGGGCTCCCCCACCTTGTGTCTGACAGAGGGAATGTTGGGAGCACCCTTTTCAGTGCTGGCAAAAGCACAACTGAGCTAGTTACCTCCAATGTACTGGTCTTGAGTGTTGGGCCCCCCCTTTTTTTTTAATTCAGCAAAATTGATCCAACATCTCGTCTAGATGCCAGAGGTGTAGACATTCTTAGGGCTTCCTAGGCTCTGCCCTCAGAGAGTGTGTACCCTAGAGCACATGCATTACAGAGGGCTTTCCCTTTTCAGCAAGCCGTGATTGAACATAGTCGGCTCTGATAAGTGTCTAAGAGCTTTGCAAGTATTATTTTACTAACCCACCCAACAGTCCTATAAGGTGGACACCATTATTACTTTTACATTAAAAAAGGGTTTAAGAAACTGAGAGACCATGAAACTAAGTAATTTTTCCAGGTTTACCCAGTGTGGTTAAGTAATTTGCTCAGCGTCCTAGTGCTGCAATTCCTTCTCAGAAAAATTCACACATATATAATATTTTTACATAAAATTTGAGGGCTTCCAGATTCCCATGCATATCAGGTTAAAGGCCCCTGCCCTGGAGGGTAACAGCTACAATACTGTGAGTAAGCATGATTCCATCTTACCATCTCTGAGCTCTGAATACTAACACTTCTTTTATTTGACCCTTTTCTTGCTGTAGTTTATCCATAGAGTTTCTGTCCCCTTATGTCACTGGAACTCTTGCTTGTCTTTTTCCATCTTTGATTACATATTGGATGACAGCTATATTTTGGACATTTCATTGAATGCCCTTCAAATTTTGTTACTTCTAGATGACTTAAGCTACCCCAGTGTGTGAAGGATTGTTTTTCCTAGCATCAGATAATTTTCAGTTGACATGTGCCTTTTCACTGCTCTAAATTTTCCCTAGAATGTTGCCATCCAAACTCCTCTATTGTTAAGATTTGTTTGCTGTAGTTTTCAGCTGTTTGTCTGAGCTCTTTATTATGGTTACTCTGCTTATAACATAGTACTGTTCTCTATTTGCTTTAGTTACTTAGAAATCACCCGTATGTATGCTAACTCAGAATTATAGGAGTTGGTCTGTTCGTTTGCAGTCTAGATTTCTGGACTTAACTGTTTTCCTTTGTGTTGTTATGTGGTGTGCTGTGAAAAACAACCTTCTATGCCTTATGCCATCTTAAATCCATTTTTTTCATGAAAATAATAAAATGCTGACATATAGGTATATTTTATACAGGGCTGTTGTCCACATATATATATAATATACATATACACACATTCATAATATATACATTTATATATTCCATACATTTGTGATATTTAATAATATTAAATATATTTTGTATGAATTAATAAATTTATTATACCCTTATTAACCAATTAGCAGAAATTTGGCTGCCAGTAGATAGTTACTATATATTCTACACCTAACCTAATATCAGTAGTATCTCTGCTTGACCTAGCCCCAAGGCACCGTATTTCTAGTTGATTATTCTTCTTTAAGTTTATCTGTAATGTAGTTATTCTGTTCCTCTCAGTATAAGATAGTTATAAATTGGAGCTTAGTTTGAACCTATCTTAGGGAAAGTTGAAAGAAAAGAGGCTAATTATGAGGGCAGTACTTCCTATCTTCTTTTTAGAGCCTTCTGAATGTTAGTAAAGAAGACAATGAATACACCCCAAAAAATCTATTCAATATTACTTCGTTTTCATTTTGAGAATTTAAGTAAAAAGTTGAAGGAGATTTCACTGAGGTATTTTCCCACATTGATACTTTCAGCTGTATTTCTTCAGTCAAATATGTTTGAGAATATTTCTCTCTTTGTAATTGTCTTTGTAATTGTCTGTACTCTAACTTCTTCTAGAACAGCTTATTTCTCTACCATGTGATGCTGACATTGTAAGTTAGTATGACAGGAAATAGTAGTTTGCAGTATCTTTGTAATTCTGATGAACTTTCCCTTACGACATGAATATTAGGTTAGATTATTTCTTGATACTCTTTGCTGTCTTTCATGGAATATCCTTACAGTAAGAGATGACATGAAAGAATTTTAAGGTCTTGCCTCATACAAATATAATCTAATAGAATCAACTTTGTTGACCCCAAATACGTTTGTTATTCTTTAGTGAAATTTCCATATTGTTTTAGGTTAGACACTGAGAGACTAAAATAAGGTTAGTAACACCTCTTACATTGGTTTAAGAGAATTTAATCTTTGGGAGTCATTTCAGTTTTAAGATTTTACAACATACCCATATTCCATTGATCTTATTTGCTTATATGGCATCCTTTGAAGACTGTGCAGTTTTCTGTGATAAAGATATATTGCTAATTTCTGACTAAAAAATTTTCGATCTTATCCATTCTTTTGCTTTTCTGCCCATATTTTCTAATCTTTTGTAGTCTGTAATTTTTTAATTCCTTTTACATAACATTTGGCAAAGTTCATATCTCCTTGCTTACAGAATAAAAATCTATACCAAATCAATCAATCTATACCTTTCTTAACCAGAAGTAGAGTTTACTTTAGTTACGATTATAAAAGCAGTAGAAGAACTAAGTCATCATAAACTAGTTTACATAAATTAAGCATGTTACTTAGTGATTATAAAATTAATTTGATGCATTTACTTCTGTTGAATATATATACACACACACATAAATAATTTGTATCTTTCACATTTTGTGGTTGAACAATAATTGAATCTTTCTAATTTCTGTTCAGGTTGGGCATGTCAAGAGAGGAATCGATGAAGCTCACTTCTGGACCAAACAGTGATGGAGCTGAAAGTAGTTCGTGTGGAACCTCTGGCCTTCCAGGTCTTTCCGCACAGACTCCCTTGGAAGAGCAACAGCCAAAAAGCATGAAAAGTCCAACTTCTCCAGAGCCTGATTTCTGTGCTACGCTTTGTCCTATGGTAGATGTAGGTAAAGATGTGATGGCAGAATCAGAATCAGAAGATATCTTGATCCCTGAAGAATCTGTGATTCAGGAGGAGATTGCAGAAGAGGTAGAGACTAGTATCTGTGAGTGTCAGGATGAAAATCATAAGACAATACCTGAATTTTCTGAGGTGTCTGAAAGTCCAGCCAACTCTCATGAAGAGCCCCAAGTAACACCTCCTGAAGATAACTTGGAATCCTGTGTTATGATGAATGATGTTTTAGAAACTTTGCCTCATATTGAAGTGAAGGTGGAAGAGAAATCCGAATCTTCCCAGGAAGAAATGTCAGTTGTTATCGATCATCTAGAAGTCTGTGACTCTCTCGTTCCTTCCACTTCATCTGTGACTCACGTCAGTGACACAGAACATAAGGAGCCAGAAGCTGCAATAGAGACCAATATTCCAGAAATAAAAACAGGGGCATCTTCTTTAGAAGGCCGATTTCCCAATGAAGGAATTGCTGTAGATATGGAACTACAGAGTGATCCTGATGAACAGCTTTCTGAAAATGCTTGCATCTCTGAAACTTCCTTCTCTTCCGAGAGCCCAGAGGGAGGCTGTACCAGCCTGACATCCCCAGGAGGGGAAACCCAATCCACCTCAGAGGAATCATGTACTCCAGCCTCCCTTGAGACAACGTTTTGTTCTGAGGTGTCCAGCACTGAAAACGCAGACAAATATAATCAGAGAAATCCCCCTGATGAAAACCTTCATGCATCTTTGATGTCAGAAATATCTCCAGTATCCACTTCACCTGAAATATCAGAGGCATCTCTGATGTCCAGTTTACCTTTGACATCTGAAGCATCCCCCATATCAAATCTACCTTTAACATCAGAAACATCCCCCATGTCTGATTTACCTTTGACATCAGAAACGTCTTCAGTGTCTTCCATGCTTCTCACACCTGAGACCACTTTTATATCCAGTTTGCCACTTCCTTCAGAAACATCTCCAATTTCTAATTCTTCCATGAATGAAAGAATGGTGCATCAGCAAAGAAAGTCTCCTTCCCTATCTGAAGAACCACTCTCCCCACAGAAAGATGAAGGCTCTGTCCCTGCCAAGCCGCTGGGAGAGAGCCTTCTCTCTCAACAGAAGACTCTATCAAATACTCCTGAACCCATCAAAATGGGTTCCTCCATTGTTCCTGAAGCATTTCCATCTGAAGACTTGCACAGTAAGACTCTGAATCAGCAGCCTTGTAAATCCCATGTTGAAACTGAAAAGCCCTATCCTGCTTCAATTCCAGAACTTCCTTCTATAGAAATGATAAAAGTAAAAAATCACAATGTCCTGCAAAGAACAGAAAGGAAAGGGGCATCTTCACCATTGGAGTTACCTGTCTTTTCTGAAGAGATGGAGAATAAGGGAAATGAGCTTCCATCAGCTAAATTACAGGACAAGCAATATGTCTCATCAGTGGATAAGGCTTCATTTTCAGAAGGCTCTAGAAATAAAACACATAAGCAGGGGGGCTCACAGAATCGGTTGGAGACCTCGCATTCTTCTAAGTTGTCAGAGCCCTCCAAGTCACCCGATGGGGTAAGAAATGAAAGTAGAGAATCAGAGATATCAAAGAGGAAGACTGCAGAGCAACACAGTTTTGGAATCTGTAAGGAAAAGAGGGCTAGGATAGAAGATGATCAGTCAACCCGGAACTTACCATCCAGCAGCCCACCTGAGAAAGAACAGCCTCCAAGAGAGGAGCCCAGAGTTCCGCCTCTCAAGGTATGGAATAATAATAATAACATTAAAGACAATTCCATAGCTAGGCTTTTCCTATTTAGATGCTTAATTTTCAGAATTAAATAAGGTTTTCTTCCCTCTAGGTTTAATGTAGCAGTTCATGATCTAATACTCTCAGCACTATTCTAATATTAAATGATCCTTTTTAAGGATTGCTGAGCTCACAAGATAATTTTAGATATATGTATATATTTAGACCTCAGCATTTAAGGAAAAAGAAATGGGGAGGGAGAACTGGGCCCGGAGGAGCCGATAGGCCATGAGATATAGGGTCTTTTGGGGACTCCAAGGTATAGGATGAAGACCTACATGCACTTGGGGAAAGTAAAGATATCAAAGTTCAGTAGGACTAGGGAAAGCAGTCAAAAGTCAGAGGCATACACGAAGGAGGAGAAGGTCGAGAATATCGGCTCATTTATTTTCCAGCAAATATTCACCACCACCATTCCCTAGCAGAAAGGACCTGACTTATGGAAGAGCCTCATTAAATATTTCTTGAGTAAATCAATGAAATTGCTTTGCACACCCTGAGGGAAAAATGCTGTAGATATGCAGATATACAAATCTTATTATTTTTTTTAATTTTTGAGATAGTAAAGAGGTATTTAACTTCCCAAATAATAAAACCTGTAGTGAAACATTCTGATTTATATATTCTTTTTTGATCCCAGGTAAGTTTTAACTCTCAGAAAACAAATCTTTTATATAAATTGGCTCTGCCTAAGTAAACTGAAAATTAAGGTTAATTCAAAAGAAATACTCTGTTTAATAATAATAAAAAAAAAAACCCTACCCAATATAATCTATATTTATTTGGTGCTTTCATCTCAGTCCATTTATATTGTCCAACAGTTAAGTGGATTATTCCACCATAGGTTTGGTCTAGAATTATAACCCTATTCAAGCTGTGTTGCTCTTAATTTCTTTCTCTTTATTTTGCTCTGCTCTGACATCTGTTTTATGTATGTGTCTCATGATATCCATAAGGCTGACTTTTAAGAGTGTAGCTGTAGTTATTCTACTTAATAAAGTAACCCCTATTAAATAAGATTCTAAAGATGTGAAAGATGAACATTAAGCTCCAATTAAAGGCCTGCTATGCATTTTAATTTCTGAAGCAGTGGAAAGAAAAATATAAGCATGCTTTTCATAGGAAATATTTTTGAACATAGCAGTCTGATTTTTCTTGTCAAAAGCTTGTTTTCAATGTACATTTTATGGTAGATGGATATCATAAGCATATTTGGTGTTCGTTTGGCCTTGAGCTCTTGCTTAAGTATATCTAGGTTTAATTTTTTAAACGTTTTTAGTTGTTTCCTTTTTTAAACTAAAGAAAATATTTAAAAGGAAAAATGGAATCTCCTCTCTAAATTCATTTTTTCTTTGAAGCCTTTGGATTAGAAGAGAGACATCACAGGTTGGAAAATGAGAAATGAGATAGCTCAGAAAGATCATTTCATCTACCAAAGTTCCAAAGCATAATTTCAGATTGATATGATCCTATAGTATGTGTCAAACTTTTATACTGTAAATATACATATGTTGGGAAGGGAGATACGTTTTCTAGGAAAAGCTTTTCCTAGAGGGAGGAAAACAAGGGAAGCATAGTAGTACCTGTCAAGAGCCCTGAATGGGGAACCCAAAGACTCTCTCTGTCACTCCCTAGTTGTATGACTCCAGGGCAGCCTATTTTCCCTCCACAGGCTCAGTTTTTTCAACTGTAAAATGAGGGGCTTTAACTAGCTCCCTTCCAGGTCTCCAAATCTCTGACTCTAAGAATGTGTTTAGTGACTAGAACATCACAGGCATTGCTATGGGATGTTGGTTTTTGAGTCTTGTGCCTCGTTAATTTGGTGATGACTGTGAGCCTCTTAATTAGCATGAGTTAGGTGGACAGTGTGGGTTGGGATATTTATGAAACTCAGCAAATTGTAGATTACTGATATCCGAAGAAACTGCCCAACCCGTAGTTGCTCTTAGAGGCAGAAAACCAGGGTTGCCCTTGCTTTTATGAAAAGATAATGATACCAAATCCCTTTGGAAAGCAGAGCACTCTCACAAATACTGTCTCATTCCATCTTTATAACAGCCCTGTGAAGGAAATAGACCAGAAATAACTAGTCTCATTTTACAAGTGAGTTTACAAACTCTTATTGTCTGCTGATTATACAGGTATGAGCCAGTTTGCCAGGTGGTATGGGAGTACAGAAAAACCACAGAGTCTCTGGCTCACGGAGGTCACTGGAGAAAGCGAAGTACACGATGATTTGCCCAAGATTACAGAATTTCTTTGAGTGAAGGCAGGATGAGGATTCTAGTCTTCTGACCTCTTGGCTAAGGCTTTTTTTCATTGTGGCAAATGAAGAGATAAACTCATATGGAATGAAGGTCCCAGTTTTCCATGCCAGGAAGGAAGATAATTTAAAAGCTAACGATCTCTAAGTCTTTTTTAGCTAACCTCATTTTAAGAAGCAGGGATTTTGTTTCCATTTATATGAGGCATTAAGAAGATGTTTCATTTCCATACCAAATGAAGTCACCGGTTGATGTTTCTGTAGATGAAAAACAGAGATTAAAAATTCTAATTTCACATTCATGCCACATTTATTGTCGCTTTATACCTTAAAGGCCCATTCGGGGACTTAGGTGTTGTTGATGCCACGTTATGAGAGGATGCAGCCCATCTTGTCTCTTGCATTATCACATTCCACCTGCCTCCTCTGTGATCATGTACCAAGCGCTTTCTCTTTCCATTCTCCCCTTCCTGTAGATCCAGCTTTCCAAAATTGGGCCACCTTTCATTATCAAGAGCCAGCCAGTCTCCAAACCAGAGTCTCGAGCATCCCCTAGCACATCGGTCGGCGGTGGGAGGAACACAGGAGCCAGGACCCTTGCAGACATCAAGGCCCGGGCCCAGCAAGCGAGGGCCCAGCGAGAGGCGGCCGCGGCAGCTGCTGTAGCCGCCGCGGCGAGCATCGTCTCGGGAGCCATGGGGAGCCCAGGAGAGGGTGGAAAGGCGAGAACCCTGGCACATATCAAAGAGCAGACAAAGGCGAAGCTCTTTGCAAAGCATCAAGCCCGAGCCCACCTCTTCCAGAACACTAAAGAGTCCCGGTTGCCTCCGCTCGGCTCAAAGGAAGGGCCTCCAAGCTTAGAAGTCTCTTCTACCCCTGAAACAAAAATTGAAGGGTCAACCGGCGTGATTATTGTCAATCCAAACTGCAGATCTCCTAGCAACAAGTCTGCGCACCTCCGGGAGACCACCACTGTATTACAGCAGTCTCTTAACCCAGCTAAACTTCCAGAAACTGCCACGGACTTATCTGTGCATAGTTCTGACGAGAATATACCCATGTCACATTTATCTGAGAAAATTGTTTCATCTACCTCTTCTGAAAATAGCAGTGTGCCCATGCTTTTTAATAAAAATTCTGTCCCTGTGTCTGTTTGCAGCACTGCTATGTCGGGAGCAATTAAAGAACATCCCTTTGTGAGTTCTGTTGATAAATCCTCTGTTCTAATGTCTGTCGACAGTGCAAACACCACAATTTCTGCTTGTAACATAAGCATGTTAAAAACCATCCAGGGAACGGACACTCCGTGCATAGCCATTATACCAAAATGTATCGAGAGCACTCCTGTCCCCGTCCCGGCCGAGGGCTGCAGTGTCTCGAGCCCCACGGACGACAAGCAGTTGCTACGGTCCGGCCACAGTGCTGGCAACCTGGTCCCCAGCCAGTACGCCTCCGTGCCAACGCCCTCCGTTGGAAATAACTTGCCAAACCATCTTTCCACGAGCTCCGTCTTGATTCCCCCGACGGGACTTAGCAGCAGATTTCCTTCTGAGAAGCTAGCCATGCCTGGGAGTGAAGAACAGCCCCCCGGGCCCCTGGGTACCACTGTGAGGGCCGCCCTGAGCTGCAGGGAGTCGGCGGCGGCCACAGACGCTCTGGCCGCACGCCCACCTGTTGCAGTGTTTACTGGAAGCATGCTGACCATAAACTCCTACGAGAGTCCCCCCAAGTTAAGCGCGGAGAGCTCGGACAAACATTCAGGGCCTCGAAACAGGGCAGACAGTTCTGGGAAACCTCAGCCACCTGCGGGGGGCTTCGCACCAGCAGCCATAAACAGGTCGATCCCGTGTAAAGTCATCGTGGACCACAGCGCCACGCTGACCCCCGCCCTGTCTCTGACCGTCTCCATCGAAAGCGCAGACGCCACCGTGGACCTCCAGAGCAGGTCCGCGAGGACAGAAGCCTCCGTGCAGCCCGTGGCGTGCCCCCAGGTGTCTGTCATCAGCAGGCCCGAGGCGGCTGCCCCCGAGGGCGTAGACCACGGCTCGGCTCTCCTCAGCGCTGGCGCGGCGAAGCAGGAGTGCGCCACGGCGCCGGCAGCCTGCTCGGGTCTCCGGGAAGGAGCCCGGGCGCTTCCGGACAAACGAAGCGAAGGGCCCGCTCCTAGTGCGGGCTTTGCCGAGCAGGCACGCGGCCCCGCCGCTTTCCAAAGCGAAGCCGACCCGAGCTGTAGCAGTCGGTACAACCCAGGCAGCCGGATTTGCTGGAACGATGAGGGCCTGCGGAGCGCAGGGCAGCCCCTGGGTGGTCACCCTGCTTCAGGTAAACAGAGGGAGTATCTGGAGCAGAGCTGCCCGAAGGCCGTCAAAGCTGAGCGCACCAGCTACTCCCACGTGTCAGAACTTCAGCCCAGGAGTCTCATAACGAGCGTCGCTCTCCCCGTGAAGTCCGAACCTCATGAAGTGGACAAGGGCTTGAGAATGGACACTGAAGACTTCCCCGGCCCTGAGCTGCCTCCTGCGGCCGCGGAGGTCGCCCCCAGCGTGCCGCAGACACAGACCGTGAAGGCTCCGTCCTCTGGCCCCATGGAGGAGGCGATTTCCTTGGCTACAGACCCCCTGAAAAGAGTCCCCAGCGCAGGGGGCTCCGGCGGCCGGCTGTCCTCTGTGGAGGCTAACAATCCACTGGTGACACAGCTACTCCAGGGCAACCTGCCTTTGGAAAAGGTGTTGCCACAGCCCAGACTGGGAGCCAAGCTCGAGATCAGCAGGCTCCCTCTGCCTCTTCAAACTACCTCAGCGGGGAAGACAGCACCGGAGAGGACCATCGTCGAAATGCCGTCCAGCTCTCCGAACCCGGACGGGAAGGGCTACCTGGCGGGGACCCTCGCGCCGCTACAAATGAGAAAGCGAGACAACCACCCCAAAAAGAGAGTCGCCAGGACTGTGGGGGAGCACGCTCAAGTTAAATGCGAGCCGGGGAAATTGTTGGTGGAGCCAGATGCGAAAGGGGTGCCTTGTGTCATCAGCTCGGGCCTGACCCCGCTAGGAGGACACAGCCAGCCGTTTAAGCAGGAGTGGCTGAACAAGCATCCCATGCAGAACAGAATCGTTCATAGCCCTGAGGTCAAACAGCAGAAGCGGCTTCTCCCCTCCTGTAGCTTCCAGCAGAACCTCTTCCACGTCGAGAAGAACGGCAGCTTCCACCCTGATGCTGGTACCTCACACAGACAGCAGTTTTACCAAATGCCTGTGGCTGCCAGGGGTCCCATTCCGAGTGTAGCCCTGTTACAGGCCTCTGCCAAGAGCCCCGTGGGCTGCAATGCGTTTGCCTTCAACAGGCATCTTGAACAGAAGGCACTGGGAGAGGTTGGCCATTCTTCCGCACCACACCAGCTAAGGTTAGCCAACATGGTATCCCCCAGCATGCCCATTAAAGAAGGTGATGATGTGGGAGGGGCTGCCCACGCAATGCCAAACAAAGCGGTCGCGCATCCCCCGCCCCCTCCGCCCCCTCCGCCCCCTCCGCCCTTGGCCTTGCCGCCGCCTCCCCCACCACCACCTCCGCTACCTCCACCTCTCCCTAATGCAGAAGTCCCACCCGATCAAAAGCAACCACCGGTTACCATGGAAACCACTAAGAGACTTAGTTGGCCACAGTCCACGGGCATATGTAGCAATATAAAATCGGAACCTCTTTCTTTTGAGGAAGGTTTAAGCAGCAGCTGTGAACTGGGCATGAAACAAGTTTCCTATGACCAGAATGAAATGAAAGAACAGTTAAAAGCATTTGCGCTAAAAAATGCAGATTTCTCTTCCTATTTGCTTTCTGAGCCACAAAAGCCTTTTACCCAATTAGCTGCTCAGAAAATGCAGGTGCAGCAACAACAGCAGCTCTGTGGAAGTTATCCAACAATACACTTTGGTAGCACGAGCTTCAAAAGGGCAGCATCTGCAATTGAAAAGTCCATTGGGATTTTGGGAAGCGGCTCCAGTCCCGCCACGGGCCTGCCTGGTCAGAACGCTCAGATGCCCGTTCAGAACTTTGCCGACAGCAGCAACGCGGATGAATTGGAACTGAAATGCTCTTGCCGGCTGAAAGCCATGATTGTGTGCAAAGGCTGTGGGGCCTTCTGCCACGATGACTGCATAGGTCCCTCCAAACTCTGTGTAGCTTGCCTGGTTGTGCGGTAAAGAGCTCTGAGGCAAGATGCAGTATCCCTTTTCAACACGGAAAAGCCAAACGGCGTCAGCAGCAATGCATCGAGTAACTCAGTGGCGTATATCGTGATAATTTATTTTACTTTGGAACGGCTTATCTTTTCTCTCTCGGATGCTTTACTTGCGTTTCCCAGAAAGGGGAGATCGCATCCCAACCGAGTGGCTCAGCGGCATGTCTTTTGCATACTAAGTTACCATCCCCGGCTTTGGAAAATTTCTGTCCAAGTGTACACAGGTCACTGCCCCATTCGTTTCGGTTTTTTGTTTTGTTTTTTGTTTTTTTTTTTTTAATCCAGCTGTAGATAGGAAAAGGACATTTTTAATTACTTAATGCTAACCAGAGATGCAAATGTAGAAAGAGAATGGTGAAAGTGATGTAAGGTAGTTGGTTTTTCATTCTTCTGTAGATTAACCATTTCAACAAGGGTTTTCGTAGTTGACTCTTCTGGACCTACCTTTACCACAGTGATTAAATCATGTTTGGAAAGGGGAATCTGATTTAAATGTATGATTCCTTGTATTTGCTCATATCCTGAAAGATACATTAAAGGAGGTATGCTGGTAATGCACTCCACTGTCCTTATTCTCTTCCCTCCCTGTTTACTCTTTTCAGAGACTGGTAGAATGTCTGGATCTGCCTCGGACATTGTGCACACATTGTAGTGAAATGTGTCTGATACCTGAAATTGCCGTGTGGGCCTCAAGCCCAGGAATCTGGTTCCAGCCCTTGGACACCTGATACTGTAAGGTCAGTTGACCAGCAGAGGCCCAGAGGCCCAGAGGCCCTTAGGATTGCAGAGCATCATGTGTAGCTTTTAAGAGCAAGTATGAAAAAAAAATACCCTAAAATTTAAGAAATCAGCACGTAAAATGCTGTGTATGCAAACACATAGAAGTGGGTTGATAATGTAAATATTGGTCCATTCTATTCACTCTAATACAACTACTAGATGCTAAAATTGGGGGGGGATAATTGTACCCTTTTTTGATGACAGCAGTACATGCTGGCTTCTGGCTCTGCAGAGGTTGGCCCCCTCTCTTTTAAAGCGTCACTGATGATAAAAAGGAACTACAGAAGGCTGACATGTTGATCTATTTCTGAACGGTTTTTTCCCTCATGATTCGCAATCCATATAATTCATTATATTTGACTCTGAAATAGCCCTTATTTTAAAAATCATTCTAGGTATTGCATGTTTTGGTTTCCCCCCAGCCCCCCTCAGGTAGAATTCAGTACATTCTCCATATTTGGGGGAGTGGAACTGCTTTTGAAAATGGGATACTGCATCTTACAAATATCGTCAGTGTTTATCCAGTAAAGTCTGAGTGTTGAGTATTTGAGCTACATTCCACATACTTTGGCCACCCTCATGCCAGAGAACAGCTGTAGTTCAGGAGGCTCTGTTCCCTAAAACAAGTTCAAAAAGCACATGCACACTGTGGGAAGATGAAAGACAACAGAAACCACGCCCATTTAACTTCAGATTACAGAGCACAAAATTGGAGTGCCATTAACCCATTGATTGATTGTGGCTGCAGAATTAAAAAAAGAAGCAAAACATGGGGAGGGGGGCGCAGAAATCATCTGTATCCAGGGTAAGAATGACAGACATTCTTACATCAATGTAAACTTTTGACATTCCCTTAAAAGATGTCTTAAAAATTAACTGGAGTGAGCAGAGATTACATTCCTGGAGAAAAAAGGAAAAAAAAAAACAACACCTTGTGATTTTTTTTTTTTATAATAATCAACCACAGTATATGTTTCTTTTTTTCCTCCATATTTATTATTGTGATGTTGCCAAATTTTATTAGGTGTTACAAACGTCACTTTTATTAATACATTGCTAATAGTGAAAGATACTTAAAAGCAGAGAGGGGTCTGCCTCTGTGGCTGAGATTCGGTGCTTCGGTAAGGTCGCTTCTGTTGTTCATGGTCACGTTGAAATTAACAAAGTTAGTGACTGAGAAAGTTAGCAGTGCACTTCACCAGCCCCTCCCAAGGAATGCAGCGGAAGTCCCAGCTCATTCTGCGCCAGGTTGTGTTGGGGCAGCATCCTCTCTGTGGTCTGCTTGGCTGCAATACCATCTTGGTTCAGAAGAGCATGCTCTAGTCTCACAGAGGGGAACCCCTGTGCTGTAGACACTTACATGCCAACTCCCTCCAAATCCATTCGCCCCTCGACCAGTGTCAGGTACTGTCCACACCAGCAGATTCAAAATTACTACATCAGTAACTGGCACGGGGTGTTGAAGAAACGCTGGTCTACCAAGCTTTGTACTCTGTGAGGTACAATTGAGACTGAAGTGATACTGAGCTCATTATCAGTTCCATCCTTGTGGAATACTTACTGGGAATAACGAAAAAGTGTCCTTCCATATGTTTTGATTTTTCACAAACTAGGTGATTTTTCACATAATTTTGGAGAACTGATTGTTGATCGTGAATGGATTCGGTCACCCAGGTCCAAAGAGGATAATTTTTCTGTGCCCTCTTTTTTGCCCCCGTTCAAATTCTTGGTGTCTGCATATGGTTTATATTAGTGAAAATTTAATATCTTTGGGCTAAAAAATAACGGAATGAAAAATTCAGAAGTAAAATATGGGTCAGATGTTTTACAAATGTCCCCTTAACATATATACGAAAGCCAGTATATTTGGATTAGGTAAGTAGGTTCTTAGTTTCCTGATTTCCACAGGTGTCTGCCCATGTGCAAATGTAGTATGTTATTTACTACATGGTTATTGTGGTGTAATGTGCAAATGTTAGTGTGTGCATTATCCTGATTATTGGGCACTATGATAATCCCTATCAGGAATAGAACTTGCACATGTAACATGTAATTTTTTTTTTTTTTTTTTTATCACAAAGGATGTATTTCCCTAAGTAGCACTTTTGGAGCAGGGGAAGGAAAAAAACTGCTATTCCCCCATCCCCCTCCTCTATGATATGCATATGCCTGAAGTGTGTAAAGACATTTAAGTAGTTAATGGGCATGTTAATAAGAACGTTCTGATGCAAATTCATTTCCAAAATGAAAACAGTTTCCCTTCCCCATTGTGAGAAGAGCAGAAATGTTGGTGAACTGAGCACCATAGTTCTATATAATATTTCTCTGCTAAGGTCTAGTTTGAAGGAAAAACTTGAAAACAAACCTATGAGGTTGAGCCCGGTTGCTATAAAGACTTTATGGTGGTATGTGTTTCTGGGATGAGCGATCTAGCAGGTTTAGGTGACTTCTAGACCTTGGATGTTCTTAGTCGTTCAGAATAAACCTACAGACCCCAACAGGCTGGTGCATACGGTGCTTCATAATGCAGCCAAGAATAAGAATACGTGATGTTGCAGCCCCATTTTGAACACTCGCACAATTTCAAGAGAAGAAGTTACTGTGGCCTTGGGTTCCCAGTTCCTCCTTGGTCTGGTGAGCCTCCAGGTCACAGAAGCTGAAGCCAAGCTTAGGGTTGCAGCGTCTCTCTGGTGTGGAGGCCAGCACCGCACTAGCTGCCTGGTGGGAATGAGCCCGCTGAGCGTGCAGAGCCCAGAGTCACTGTCTTTCTGTGTTTCTAGAGAACAATGTGAAGAGTCCTAGAAAAGGAACTCGTCAGACTGTCAGGGGCCTATGTAGCCAAAATGTCACTGAATATAAAAATCTTGTCTTCAGTCCTCATGCTTTGTCACTGTAAAGCGAACAAAAAGCATTTTTACTATAATTTAAAGGAGCTGCTTTTTTATAGCACATACTATTTCGCTTTGTACTATATTTGATAGTTGCAGAATAATTTAGACTGTAGAAAAACTTTGTTGTATTTGTACTGTTCATGAATGTTTCAAAGAAAGTGCTTTACTTGGTTGCCATAATTTTCTTGTACTGCTGTATTTTTCCCCCTGCTTCCTGGAAACCTAATCTGATTCGTATTTTCAGTACAGTTTTTTTTTTTTTTTTAATGTGTGTGTGTATTTTTTTTGGGGGGGGTCAGTATTCTGAATGTTTACATCTGTTTGACATTAGCCATTTAATGCCTTTAAAAAAAAAAAAAAAGGCGGTATTTCTCCTACAGTGTAACAGCAAAATGTGAAATCAACCCAAACATAACATGCATGACAAACACAGATTGGGGGCGAAGGCCCTGAACATACAGACATTTCATATCAGCATACAGAAAAGTAAAACCCTCCTTCAGTCCTCTACCAAAGAATATATTATTCCCACAGGAAAAACTCAGAAAAGGTGTGTAAAATCCTCAGAAGGGGGAGCAGTTGATTCAGTAAGACTGCTACAATTTAATACTGTTATGCTTGCTTTGATACCTGACTAAATGTGACTGAGTGCAAGGAGCATTTAAACAATTTTTAGACAGTGTTTTGTTTAGAATTCAGGGATCATGCATTCTTTAATGGTGCTGTTTGTTTTTTATTTCTTTTCTACAAAGAAAAAAAGTGTTGCCTACAAAAGTGACTGCTCACAATACCATAAGTTAAATGAAATGAAATGTTTGTCTCTTCATGTTTCTCTGTTTTTCCCTTTCTCAAAGTAACAATTTGGGTTTCAATATTAAAATATTCTGGAGAAAATAAAGACATTAAACATTAAATAATTGTCATTTTTAATTTTTTTGTGAAATGAAGTAGCTACCTAAAATGTGTTAATTAATACATTGAAAATTTTACTTAAAAAATTATAGGGAGAAAAAAAACCATATGCTGTTAAATTATCTACCCTTTCTGGTTTGGTGAATTGCCAACACGCAGTTATAACTACCGTTAAAATTGTCAAAACTGAAAGTTCTTTGAAATTAACAGTATCTATTGTGCTTATCATTTTAAAAATATATTTGGAATTTGCTTTCATAAAGATCTTGTTAATTCTTTATACCAAAAGACATTCAGGTCAAATTGTTAACTACCATATTTAATTTTAATTTTCCAAATGAATTAACTTTTAAAATTCTTTTTTAAAAGAATGGATTTGGTTATTTTTTTTTTATCTTGCATTAAATATTACAGCTAGAGTCATTTGAAGGAAATGCTGTGAACCGTTAGAACAAAATTGCCTCAGTTATATTTACATTGGTTAAAAACGCATATCTTTAAGATGAATCAGAAAGCATTAAACATAACTTATGGTTAAATCATAGTTTGACTGTTTTCATCTACATGGACAATGCTGTCTTTGGCCACCAGATGGCGAAAGAGGATGTTTACTTTTGGAGTGGGGGGAGAAAAAGAACGAAATACACTGCTTCCTCCAAAAACTGAATTAAATGCTTATAGTAATGAAAGTCCAACTTATCCAAGTAAGTCAATGGAAAATTGATAGCCAGGTAGCTATTGTAGCTATTTTCGCTACAATGATGGCATTCCCTTTTTGTCCTATTTTTTCGATTAAAATATTTACAAAATGCTTCCTTAATTTTATTTAACATGGAATTTATTTATTGTTTTCATTGCATTACTCCACAGAAATCCTTTATCCCAAAATTCATTTGAGGAAGTTGAACGGTCCAGCATTCTTTAAGCCGACATTTATTGAAACTGATCTGAATGCTCTATGTTTTAATTCCTATATTCTTATGAAATAGGAATAATTACACAGTTTTTACATAAATATTCAATTATCCTTAGTACATTATTGTGGCCTTATTTGAGTAAAAATTGCTCTTAGCATCTGAAGTATTTATTTGTATCCATCATAGGCCTTGGCTGAGAACAAGTAGTTTACCCAGTGATTCATTGAGTTTCACGTACACGCTTCATTGTGATCAAAGATAAGTATTTTATTTTGGAAGAACCTAGCCAGGAGAGCAGTTGACACAACAGTTTGGACTTTTTTTTTTTTCCTGCAAAAGACAATTGAATAGAAATCCTAGGAAGTGTGTCTGCCTCCATAAATTTATATGAAGACTTTAATTATATGTTGCCTAGACTTAATGTTTCAACAGATCATTTTCAAGTCTTTAGCCATCTGAATATGAAGGAAATTTTATAAACTATCTTCATATAAATAAACTTTTAGAGTTTTAACTGTATACTAAGCAAATCAGCAATTTCTCCGAATTGTTCCCCAAAGGCAGACTGTATTTTAAAAAATAGAAAATACTTGCAAAATGCTAGTACGGAGTGCTGCAAAGCATTTCACAGGTATTAATGATCACGTTTGTCCTTAGAAAAATCCCGTGAGGCAGGTACTGCTATTATAGCCATGTAATGATCGAGGAGCCCGAGGCTTAAGGGGTTTAAAGAAAAGAATACATGGCAAAAATTTGGAGTTTGAAAGAATGTTTTTCAGAGACCAATGCCTATGCTCTTATTTGCTACAAGATTACAATGACTGCTTCGCAGACTTCTAGGTACTGGGGAGTCTGAGAAAAAATCAGAGGGTCCCAAACCTTGAAAAAAAATTACAGGCTAGTGGGAAAGATGATAAAATAATTTCAATATGACAAGAGTATAATCAAGACATGTACAAAGGTGCATTGGGGAAGAGAGACACCAGGTGGGTGAAACCATTTAGGACTGCCACTGGGTGAGAACGAAACCTCCAGAGGAACATCCATTGCCCGTCCCTGACATAGCGGCAGAGAGGGCATGCTCCCCCCGCCCCCACCCCGGGGCAGCATCCCAATCATTTCCCTTGAACAGGGCCCATCGCTAAATACACGGTCCTTCCTGATAATGAACTCTGCAAGGTGTATGATCCTTTAGACATGTTAGAGCTCTGTCCCCAGGCCCTTCTTACGTGAACCTAGGAATTTGTTTAGATGTCGGTAATGTTGCTAATTGATTTTGTAAAGTTAACAGCATATTAAAATGATGTTTGCGGTACCAGATGTCCTTGGTGGTCGTTGACTTCTTAATAATTTTTTAGATCAAAGGGATCCATGTTTCTAGACATTAAAAAGTCAAATCGCACTACAGAGACTACAGCAAAAAATAGCAGTGTCCTGATATAAGTTGCAATGTGGGCTATTCTTTTCTTAAGGGAGAAGACATCGCTTCTATTTCTGTTATTCAGTAGAGTTCAGATAACACAAAGATTGAGTCCTGCACATGCAAGTTGCAGATTTGGACTGAAGTCAGGGAATTTACAGTGCCTTGTGCAATACTTCTAAGAAATAGAAGCTGGTGATCACAAGAAGGAAATGTCTTGGTCACTGGGGAGAATGAGAAAGCATAGATAGGACAGCCAACAGGTAACACCAGGATATGTAGTGCCAGAGATCAACTTCACTTACATCACCTACATTTTTCCAAGCAAACCTTACCTGGTTAAGTGAATCCTACTGCTTCCTTTATTCCAGCCTGGCAACTAGGAACATACGTGGTAGAAATACAAAAAAGCTTATTCGGTAGTGCCCAGTGGCCTCTGCCCTCGTGTCTCTTTCCATGCCGCTCGGGTAAGAGCACGACTTTGGGCTACTCACATTCCTACTCAGTGTCTGACTCACCATCTTCCCCAGAGGACAAAATCATCTTTTATCAACTCATAACTACTTTTCCTGAAGCCATCTGGCAAGCTAATATTTTAAGTATTTTAATAAGCAATTATTTGATGGTATGTCAAAGTAATAATAAATTTATAAAGTTAGGGGCGCCTGGGTGGCTCAGTTGGTTAAGCGACTGCCTTCGGCTCAGGTCATGATCCTGGAGTCCCGGGATCGAGTCCCACATCGGGCTCCCTGCTCGGCGGGGAGTCTGCTTCTCCCTCTGCCCCTCCCCCTTCTCATGTGCTCTCTCTCATTCTCTCTCTCTCAAATAAATAAATAAAATCTTAAAAAAAAAATTTATAAAAAAAATTTATAAAGTTAGATTGCATGAGAAATTTATTTCCCAAAAGAGATGCCTTAACTTTCTTTTCTACTGAAGGAGAATATGTCATTTCACTGTATACAACAAGCAGAGCATGCTCCTTGACCCTCAATACCTACAAGGGGATTCCAACAACTGGGGCATTTTTTTTTTTTTTAACTGGGGCATTTTTGATGCCAGGATTCATCCAACCTTCAATGAGCAAACTAGTTTTGTTTGATCACCACATCTATGGTAGGGGCTGCATTACAGGGGACAAAAGATTTTACTGATGACTTGATCCTTCAAGAAAAATAGTTACCAAACATTTCTTTAGTGCGCTGTGCTTCAGAATTGTACCAAAAAACACTGTCATAAAATGAAGGGAATTTTCTCAGAAAATGCCGTTCTAAAAAAATTAACTTTAAATTCAGTAGAAAAGGCCATTTAAATGTACCTTTCCAGAAAACATCCTATTTTGCAGAACAGCGTGGGTTTGGATGGGGAGAATAATTGAGGGAATGGAAGTTTTGGATAAAAAAATCTCCTCTGAAGTCATAATTTACTTTAGGTTCAGAGTCAAGATATTTAGGCAATATGATATGAGAAGCAAAATAATTCTCTGCATCTTTTACTGGAGGAATTATACTTTCTCACTTAAAATAGAAAAAGAAAAAGGAAAAAACGCTCCTTTGTATGGAGAATGGTTTGTCACCAAATTTGGCTCATCTGGAAAAAACAGCACAGATGGTCTGGTTTGCTTCAGGACTGTGGTTTTGTGTCCTGCATGATTCACCAGACAAGGAAAATCAGCATCTCCTCATTGAATGTTATCTTGTAGCTAAACTAGAGATTATTTTTTCCTATAATTTTACATCCAAATTAATGAGGGGATGCTTAAAAAATACCTTTGCAAGCTTAATAACATTTTGGATTACTTCGAAAGCTCTCTGGCCGAGACCTAGTAAATCATTTCTTTTTTTTTTTAAAGTGAATATCAAGCTAATTTATCAGAAAAGAAAACCTGGGCTTTACAATTGGCTATTCTTACACACGGTCATTTATTAAACTATTGTCACGGGATATTTCTGTGTATAATTTACCTGTGGGGATGGATATTTAAAACGTACTTCAGCACATAGATTTGACCTGTTCTTGTGGTTTGCATTTGGCTCATACAAATATTACCAAGAAAAGAATGATAATCTTAATAATGGGAAATCTGATTTCCTGACCCATGGTTCAGCAAATAGATTTATGCAAATCTGAAGAGGTTAGCTCCTGCAGGAGAAGCAAATGTCTCCCTTGACTGTGCACAGTACAGATTTCTACATTCCTTTTTGATCATTTCCTGAGGTTTAGTTTATAGTTATAGAGAGCTACCATTCACATATAGTGAGCCTTGTCTATGTAATAGGACGGAGACCTTCTGAAGAGCAGGTGTAGGAGCTCATCTATTTTGGTGTCTCTAGCAGGTTCCATCACGCATAACAGAGGATGGTCCATTCATGTGCAGAGCAGTATTTATGTTGTAGGCTTCCTCTGTGCCAGGCTCCATCATGGGTGCTATGATTACTGAAATGAACAGTCAAAATTCCTAAGTTTTTATTCTCGTGTTGGGAGACGGGTAACAAAGATATAAATATATGACATATATAGTATGTTTGAAAATGGAAAGTGTTGTAAAGGAAAATAAATCATGGTAAGGGCACAGAGTGTATCGTGGTGTAGAGGTTGTTGACGTAGATGGGCTTCCCAGGGAAGGCCTCACTGAGAAAATGCGATGGGCTGAATTGTGTCTCCTCTTCAAATTCATATCCCCAAATGTGACTGTAATAGAGATAGGACCTATAAAGAGGTAACTACAGGTAAACGAGGTCATAGAGGCAGGGCTTGATACTCTAGGATTAGTGTTCTTATAAGAAAAGGTACCAGAGTGGGTTTCCTCTCCCCCACCCCACCCCACCCCACACCATGTGCAGACACAGCAAGACAGTGATATATGCAAGCCAGAAGCGGTCTCACCAGAAACCAAATCAGCCAGCACCTTGATCTTGGACTTCCAAGCCTCCAGAACCATGAGAAAATTAATTTCTGTATTTAAGCCACCCAGTTCATGGTCTTCTGTTGTGGCCGCCCAAGGTGACTAACGTGGAAGTTTACTTTTAAGTTGAGAATCGAAGAAGGTGTGTGGGTACAGGAGCATGCCAAGTGGACATCTGACGGAGAGGCCTTTGGATAATAGATAAGAGCAAAATGTAGGGCCCTGGGTCTCAGTGTACTGTGGGACATAATTTACATAAAATTATCTATCATTCTCCAAATGACCCTCTGCGTAGGGGAGGTTCATACAGAAGGCAAAATAATCAACTTCCTAGGCCTTCTACTTACCAAGATTCTTGCATGACTGATAGGATCAGCTATTTCCAAAGGCCCAACTTGAGAAGAAAGTGCAACTTTCCTAGTAAATGATTAAAATCAGTTCTTTTCCCTTTGCCCATGTTACTGGGCTTCTGATAAAAAGTTGGATTATTTATTCACCAAGCAGGGTATTAAAATGGGCTCGTGTATAATGTCATCTCGTGCCTTGCTCGGACTTAAGCCACCTCTGATAGCAAAGAAAGTAGTATGATCCCTATTTTCAGATAAGGAAAGTAAGAGTCAAACCTATTAAGTCACCCGGAAAGGGCCCTCTGTCTCCAAAAACCATGCCCTGTTTAAACCATGCAATTCTAGTTACATGTCAATTTGCATGAACTACTTCAGAATTAGCTTGTCTGCCCACAGCTCCCTTGTAGGTGTGAGTAGCTATACATTTTAAAGAAACTGTCAGCAAGGATATGTTTTTGTCTGCTCCGTTATTACATTGTTTCCCAAAACCTCTGGACAATGTATATACACTTTCTGACCTGTAGTTAATAATTGCACCATCTAAAATTAAAAAGTTAAAATAAAAGGAACAAATAAATGCATTTGCCTCTCAGTGAACTCCATGATATATCACAGCATCAGCTCTGAAGTATTCTCGCCATTCGCAAAAGGCAGGGGAAAGAGACAAACCAGTAACTGTACATGACTTCTTAGCAACTTATCCAGCCAGGAGGGGACTTCATTTGCCTACCTATCCATACACCATTCTGCCTGACAGAGTCCTAGAGTTGATGAACATGGGTCATAGCCCCAGAAAGACTTGTTTGAATTCTAATTTTGACTTTGACCAACTGTCACCTGGGTTGATCTACCTAACTAACCCATCTGAACCTCTGAGCTTATCTACTAAGATGAAATTATAGCAACCTAGCAAGATTGCTGTGAGGGATAGCCGTACGTGTAAAATGCTTAGCATAAAATTTGTTGCATATGACAGTCACAATAAATGATCTCTGGTATTCAAAGAAGCATATTCTTGCCCATAGTGTCTCCAAAACCTGCATTTTAAGGTTGGAAATAAACTCTTGATAAACACCAGTATTCCCTTGACATCACCCTCGCCTTAGAACACATCATTGTTTCCACAGAATAAAGGAAGAAATGGAGACAAGTGAAATAGAAATGTTTCTCCGAGTTTGTGCATTTCCTGTTAACATTGTTTTTGAAGTCCTCTGACTATATAGTTTGATTCAGAGTGCCGATGGTTCTAAACTTCAGTATGCTTTTAACTAGCTCAGGTAGGTTGTTAAAATGCAGAAGTCTGGACCGCAAACTTGACGTTCTGACTTAGCATCAGTCCAGGCAATTCTGATTGGAACGTTTGGACTCTCTCTCAGAGAAAAGTTCAGGATCTCTCACTATATAAGATATTAATTTGCCACTGAAGGCTGGCAAATTTACCATTGGAAGGCTGAAAACCATCAGCCACCTTGACTTAAAAATTAGCAAAATTTGTAAGAGTAAATATTAGAAAAATCGGTAAATAATTGGTAAATGCTTAATCAGAAGGAATTGCTTATAGCCAAGTGAGGGAATATTATTCTATTTCTAAATATAACATTGTAAACGGATATTTAATGAGACAGGCACATAATTCACACTATATTAAAAAACCTAGCAGTTTAAAGCATTATGTAAAAAAAGACTTTATTATTTGAAAAAAACAAGTACACATCAAAAATTAGATATATATAAAATTATATGAAGTGATTGAATTAATAAACTTCATATATATATATGAAAGTGACTATGGTTAATTTAGGTTTGGAGATTTTGAGTAATATTATTCTTTGTCTTTTCTAAATTCATCAGCATTTCTTCTTTGAATATATAAGACTTCTGTTAGCAGATTTTTAAAACTATTAAAAGTAATGGCAGCTTTTAATGATCAGGAAAATAACTTAAACCCATCTAAAGTCATCCTGAGTAGTATTAAAAATGTGTATTATATTCATAGAATATTGGGTCATAAGGTTTAATGTTTTATATATTTTTTTCATAGTTGAATATGCTAGTTTACATTAGAGAGACAAGCTAGTGAATATTGTCTGTCAAAAGACATTTTGTTGAAAATAATGTCTTTTAGTATGCTAAACAGTAAGAGATAAGATAAAACAATAAAGAAAGTAGATTCATGCTGTATATTTTTCAAATTTCTGCTGCCACCCAGTGGCTGCCCAGTCTGTTTTACATATATCATTCACCTAGCTAATTGCACAGCAAAGTTGCTCCGGAAGAACACATCATTTGTGGGTAAAAATCAGCCTGCAGTGATTTTCTAGCTCTAAGAAATGACCAGTTAAACCATATGAAGTAACAGGAAAAAAAAAGTTTCAGTAGATCAGCACTAAGATGTTTTGGGTCCACATGAGTAATTCGCCAATACATCCTGCTTGTTCCACAAATTCTAGAATCCTTTTCTTGCTACAGCAAAGTCCCTCTGAAGCCAATGTTCCAGGAGTCCTACAAAGGGACAGTTGCCACACAGTAGCAATCATTAACACCTGCTCATTGAATTGGATCCAGTCACTTTAAACTCTTAGAGAAAAGAAAAGCTGACGAGGAGGCCAAAGGATGCTTGGATATCCCAGAGGGCAGGCAGCCTCAGTTCAGCCCGGACATAGCTCGACAGGAAGGCACTGGCAGGTCGGCTAATAGCTGAAGCAAAGTCCCCAGGGTGTGATTTCAATGAAAACATGCAAAAGCATGAAGAAAAATAAGAAAAAACAATACTTGAACAAGTTCCAATTCCAGTGCAAATACATTTTAGAAAACAAGCCACATCTAGAAAACCACGTAAGAGTAAAGGTCAAATATATAAATCTATATTTGTATACGTTTGCCAAAGCCTCGAGGTAAGAATGGAGAGATACACACTAAAATATTATCATTGCTTACATGATGTGGTTGGAAGAAGAGGAAAATTATCTTTCTTCCCTCTCTATTTTTTTTAATTGTTACCGTGAATATACATAACGATAAATCGGATTTTTGTAAAAGCCTAGAAAATAGTTACTGTGAAATGAAGGAAAATATAATAAGTGCCGGTCTAGTGGCTCTTTCTTGTATTTCTCTGGGTAGGAGGGAAAAGCAAACTGGAATTGTGTTCAGGGCTGTAACAGGGTTGTTTTTCCCAAAGAAGACATGAATGTAGGAAAGGATAGAGGTTGAGATGCCTCAACACAAAGCAAGGCAGTTTGGGGCCCCAGTAGAACCAGGTCAAACAAATATAAAATGGAAATATCTTTTGATTGAAAGGTAACTCACACAGTTGAAGCCAATATTAAATCAAGTTTTTGAAAGGGCGATGTCAAAAAGTAATTTAGGAGCTAAAGGGAAATGAATAAAAAAGCACTCATATGGAATAATGGCACATTTCAAATTCTGATTGAAGCAGACCTACAATGGTCGCTCTGAACAGGACAGAATGGAAACCCTTCAGTACCTGTGAAAATCGTGCTTCTGATTGGTGCCTATGGGTTATTAATTCTGAAGCAGGGAAGTGGACTTTGGAGCATTTGGAGGGTAGAGCAAGGATTGGTCAGTTGTAAAGATTTGGGTCTCAGAGTCTCTCACTCCTGCATAGATCTTTTTTGGACCAGGCTGTCACTTAAGTTTAGAGGGACAAGCATGATTCTCACTTGTGTGTGTATGTCTTAGGATTCTTGTCTCTGTGGTACCCTTTTTGTTTGGCTTGTTCCTGTCAGACATTGATTTTGAAAGGCTCTGACCTCAAAGATATATGGAGATCTGTTTTTTATTTCTTTCTTCTTGAATAATTAGCTCCTTAGGAATTGAAAAGAGGTAAACTCTTGAGTGCCTTCTATTGACCACTTCAGAAACGTGATTTATATTTTAAAATTAAGAACATGTAAAATAACAGCACATGCTTGTTTAAATTATGTTTCTGAACTATTTGAAAATCAATTCATCAAAATTTATTAGTTTCAGAATGGTAACAGTTGATATATATTTCTAACACTGATGAAACTACCAGTGTTGAGTAAACAACACAAGAAATGTGGTAAGACCAATTAAAGTATTTATTTCTATGCATTTATAAGATTAAATACTTGCTGACCACCTGTATAAAATAGACTTCCCCACTCACCTCTTTCTCTTCCCCTTACCCTGCTTTATTTTCCTCTGAATAATTATCATTACCAAAGACAAAGCTTGCTTGGGATAAGAATAAAAGGAAAGCAATCAGTTGTTTAATATAGATATGGTGCTTTTATATTTTTCTGATCTCAATGCCAGTTCAAATATGAGACTGTTTTGCTTTTTCTTAAGAAAGAAAAAAAAAGAAAGAAGGAAAGAAGGATATTTTCAAATGCAGACTATCTTCAGCCAGTCTGAAAACATTTGGGATTTGATCTATATCACTATTACTTAATTTGTATTGTGATGTTTTTAGACAAAATCTCATTTAACTTTGTGAAGAAACAAATTCAGTTGTCAGCTCATTAAACCTTTATATTTTGTTTGTTACCACTTTTAGCTCCTATTCAGTAGTTTTATGTCTTTTTCCAAAGTTTTATTTAAATTCTTATTAGTTAACATATAGTGTAATATTAGTTTCAGGTGTACAATATAGTGATTCAGCTATCTTATACTATAATCAAATATATTAGCTTGAAGCAAAGTTCATAAATATTAGTGTGCCAAGAATCAACTTGGATGCTCATTGATAAGGTAGATTCTGGGTCTCTGCCATCAGAATTGGTATATCAAGAATGGTAAGAATCCACATATGCAATAGGCAACTCAGGTGATTCTGATATACATAGTCTAGAGATTTAAAGTATGTGATTTTCATCTGCTTTTACTATATCCTGACATGTAATTAATCCTTTTAGAAGTTAATAATTCCTGGAGAAAAATGGACAGTGAAAACCATAATATGAGTACCTGTGACAGGTAAGCTTACATTGAGGAGGAGGATTTGTTGAATTTGTGGGAAAAGTATATGGGCTGGGACTTCCCAAATATATGAAATGATTTCATTTCACAGTGGTACACATTGGCAAATGATATTTTTCCTTTTCCTTGATTTTTTAATTTAGTTTCAGCTCCTGGGTTTCTGTGTCTCCATTTTACCTCTATAATTTATTTGACTGTTCACCCCATAGTCTATTTGAGTAGGGGGATATAAGTAAGTTTTTGACAAATTAAATCTGCTGAATGAGTTTTCATGGACTTAATATTATTTTCTTTTTTTTTTTAATTACGTTATGTTAGTCACCATACAGTACATCATTAGTTTTTGATGTAGTGTTCCATGATTCATTGTTTGCATATAACACCCAGTGCTCCATGCAATATGTGCCCTCCTTAATACCCATCATTGGGCTAACCCATCCCCTCACCCCTCTCCCTTCTGAAACTCTCAGTTTGTTTCCTATAGTCCATAGTCTCTCATGATTTGTCTCCCCCTCTGATTCCACCCTCCTTCATTTTTTCCTTCCTTCTCCTAATGTCCTCCATGCTATTCCTTATGTTCCACATATAAGTGAAAACCATATGATAATTGTCTTTCTCTGCTTCACTTATTTCACTTAGCATAATCCCCTCCAGTTCCATCCATGTCGATGCAAATGGTGGGTATTCATCCTTTCTGATGGCTGAGTAATATCCCATTGTATATATGCACTACATCTTCTTTATCTATTAGTCTTTTAACTCAAGAGCACCTTACTTGAAAAGCAAATGTGGTCTGTTTGTTAAAAGCCAAGTCTCTTAGCTTTATTTCCAACTTGTAATCAGCCGTTATACTAAATCAACTAGAGTTATGTAATTATTTATCTATTTTCATAAAAGCCAGGAATGTGTATTTATTGAAAGGAAATTTCCATCATTGAATAAATATGTATTATTCTAAATATCTTGTACCATTTTTGTTTACATATATGTGGAATCATATTTTACAAGTTTAATATGGAGTTAACTTTATTGTACTTCATTCATAGTGTTAATATTATTGTATTCATAATATCCTCCAACTACCTTTTGAATTTGCACAGCTACTCATTAAGCATGGTTTTGGCTAATTGTATAACACTTCCCTTTGTAAATAGTAATAGGCAATTTAACAATTTTAAGTTTTGTCTTCTCTGCTTTTTCTATTCATGGTCTGAAATAAGTACAGACAGTCAGAATTTGAAAGTAGGAAGATATTTCAGATATTGGATAATTAACTGCTGCAGTGTTAAAAATTTACTGTTGTAAAATGAACTAATTATACTTTTCTTAGCCTTTAGATTATAAAATAGTAACAAACCATAACAATTTAAATTACAGGTGAGACCTTTAAGCTTTTGATCTGCAGTGACCAAAAGACCCTGGACAAAGCTCATAAAAGATACAGCAATAAAGATTCTCCTGATGTGAATAATTGAGTTCACATTGTTCTCATTTCATTCCTGAGTATGGTTCTTTGAACCATTACAGAAATGAAATTGACTCATTGTCTTCACTATATATCTTGCATGTTCTGTGTCCACACTATGGCTCTCTGTACCATCCTCCTGAAATATATGACATGGCTTTTTCAGACTATCTGAAATTTACTATTTCACATATTTAAGAGGATTTGTCATAAGCATAATGTAGCTTGCTTGGAAGAAGAGTGTGTTTTATTTTTGGTTAAAAAATATGGCATTATGTTCTAGCTGAGGAGAACATGAGGAGAATTCAGAAATTAAATTTAGCAAAATATGATATTTTAGTCTGATCAAATTATTTGAAGTTATTTTTTTACTAATTGATTTTATTTTTTAAAAAATATTTATTTATTTATTTATTTATTTATTTATTTATTTATTTATTTAGTGATCTCTGCACCCCAGTGCTCAAACTCATGACCCTGAAATCAAGAGTTGCATGCTCTACTGACTGAGCCAGCCAGGCACCCCAATAATTGATTTTATTTTTTAGAAAGGTTTTAGATTTACATAAAAATTGAATAGATAATAGAAAGAGTTAGCATATACCTTGTGTTCAGTTTTCCCTACTATTAACATTTTACTTTACTATGGTATATTCATTATAATTAAACAACATGCATTGTTATTTTTATTTTTTAAAGATTTTATTTATTTATTTGACAGAGAGAGAGAGAGAGCACAGATAGAGTGGCAGGCAGAGGGAGAGGGAGAAGCAGGCTCTCCGCTGAGCAGTGAGCCTGATGCGGGGCTCGATCCCAGGGCCCTGGGATCATGACCTGAGCTGAGGGCAGACGCTTAACTGACTGAGCCACCCAGGCACCCCACAACATGCACTATTATTAACTAATGTCGCTAGTTCATTCTTATTTCTTTAGTTTTACCTAATTTTTTTTTCTGTTCCAGGATCCTATCTAGGATATCAATTACATTTAATCATCATGTCTTCTTAGGCTCCTGTTGGCTGTGACAGTTTCCTGGACTTTCCTAGTTTTTGATAGCTATAATAGTATTGAGGAGAATTGGTAAGGTATTTTATAGGATTCCCCACTGCAGGAATTTGTCTTATGTCTTTTTCATAATTAGACTGGTGACATGGGTTTTGGGGAGAAAGAACAGAGGTAAAATGCCATTCTCATTACACAATATCAAGAGTTTACACTATCAACATGATTTATCATTGTTTTTTTTTTTTTAAAGATTTTATTTATTTATCTGAGACAGAGAGAATGAGAGAGACAGAGAGCACATGAGAGGGGGGAGGGTCAGAGGGAGAAGCAGGCTCCCTGCTGAGCAGGGAGCCCGATGTGGGACTCGATCCAGGGACTCCAGGATCATGACCTGAGCCGAAGGCAGCCGCTTAACCAACTGAGCCACCCAGGTGCCCATGATTTATCATTGTTGATGCTGACCTTGATCATGTGGTTAAGGTAGTTTCTGTTGGGTTTCTTCACTGCATTTATGTTTCACCCATGTCTTTTCTTGGCTTGATAGCTCATCTCTTTTTGCCACCAAATAATATTGCACTGTATGGATGTACCACCATCAGTTTATCTATTCATCCACTAAAGAACATCTTGGTTGCTTCCAGTTTGGGTGATTATGAATAAAGTTGCTATAAACATTTGGGATGCCTGGGTGTCTCAGTCGGTTAAGTGTCTGCCTTCGGCTCAGGTCATGATCCCAGGGTCCTGGGATCGAGGCTCGAATCAGGTTCCTTGCTCAGCAGGGAGCCTGCTTTTCCCTCTCCGTCTGCCTATCGCTCCCCCTGCTTGTACCCTCTCTCTTTCTCAAATAAATAAATAAAATCTTAAAACAAAAAACATTTGTATGCAGGTTTTTGTGTGAACCTGAATTTGAAATATCAATTGAGTAAATAAGAACATAATTGTTAGATTATATGGTCAGACCATATATAACTTCATAAGAAACTGCCAAACTGTCTTCCAAAATCTGGTACCATTTTGCATTCCCACCAGTAATAAATGAGAATTGCTGTTGCCCTGCATTCTCATCAGTATTTGATGTCAGGTTTGAAGTTTAATCATTCTAATGTGTATACAGGGTATCTTGTGGCTTTAATTCACAATGCCCTAATGTCATCTGATGTTCACATTTTCATATGGTTATTTGCCATCTCCATATGTTCTTTGGTGAGTCCTCAGTTCATATCTTTTGTCCATTTTTTAACTGAAGTGTTTGTTTATTGTTGAGTTTTAAGGGTTGTTTCTATATGTTCAATACATGTGCATTGTCAAATTTGGGTTTGGAAATATTTTCTCCAAAACCATGGCTTGTGTTTTAATTCTCCTATAATGTCTTTTGCAGAGAAGGACTTTTTAATTTTAATTAATCCAACTTTTTTTTTCTTCTATTAATCATGCCTCAGTATTGTACATGAAAACTCATCTGCAAACCAAAGAATTCTTTTCTTCTTCCCCTGCTCTTTTCTAAGATAGCATCTGGGAGAAGGGGAATATATGATCCTCCAGTGGAGGGGTCCGTATATATGTTCTCAGCTTTTTGTTCTGCTTTGTGTCTTATAGGGTCTTTCCAGAGGTGTCACCTGCATACCTGTGTACTACGTGCTCGGCAAGTGTCGGCAGCTAGGTCTGTGCCTGGTGAGTCCATGACCTTCCCTCTCCTGGCTCTCATAGCCCTCTCTGCTGACCCAGTCCCATGTTAACCTTGCTGGAACTGCAGACTTGCACAGCCTATGGAATCTGAATCTGACCATCCTTCATGTAGCTCTGTATCAGGGCAGAGGTTTATCCAAGAGACAAGTCTTTTTCAGAGTCTCAAATAGTCAATAGGCCAAAAGCCTCTCTGCCCCTGACTTTTCTCTCAATGACATCTCACATTTTTTCTTGTGGAATTTTAGCTCAAAAGGAGGGACGCCATGACAACCTGGTCTCTCTGTCAGCTTCTGCACTGTATCTCCTTCTTCATCTCAGGAATTGCCCACGTCCAGGAAGGATGGGCTCTTCTCTTGTTCAGTCATTTTTGCTGTGGCTTCACTCCACAGCACGGCCTCTTTCTTCCCAGTGGGCCATCCATCCCTTTTCTTTTTCGGAAATTATAATGGCATAACACTATATAGAAATATGACTAAATGGAGGGAATAAAACACATTCACTTAATATCCTCAATAGATTCTCATCTTTACAGCTATAAAATAGGTATATCAATATCTATTTAAGGGCTCTGTTAAAGCTTGAGATAATGTATTTGCAAACCATTTGTAAAATTCTCATCATTACACAAAATGAGGTTTTATTATTTGAGGCTCTAAAAATAATCACTAATCACTGTCATATAAAATGATACTAGTACTAAAATTCAGGAGTATATATTATGTGTGTTTGGGGCATTGAATGGGAAACTTTTGGCAAAAATGTAGCTACCATCTGGATTTCCAGAGATTCTTTTTTTTTAAAGATTTTTTTTTATTTATCAGGGAGAGAGAGAGAGCATAAGAAGGGGGAGTGGGAGAGGGAAAAGCAGACTCCCCGCTGAGCAGGGAGCCAGATGCGGTACTCAATCCCAGGACCCTGGGATCATGACCTAAGCCAAAGGCTCAGGCTTAACTGACTGAGCCATCCAGCCATCCCTGGATTTCTAGAGATTCTTAAACTGGCTACCTTAATTATGAAGTAAAAGGATAGTAGCAAATATTAAAGAGATTTTTCTATAATGTTTTAACCTATTACTCAGTATAAATTTCTTTGTTTTCCCTCAAAGCATTAATAATGGATAAAGTTCTGTGGTTGTTTTTGTTGTTTTCCCTTGGAGAAGTCTGCCATAGGCATCATTGGGGGCATCTCAAAATAATCCTAAGGAGGAGAGATAATAGAGATTCCAAATAGGAAACTCATAGCAAACCAGCTATGATGTTTTTGATTATTGCAAAAATAATCAAAGGAACAGTATGTTGTTTTGGGAATGTTGTGAATCTTCCATCTGGTTCAGTTAGACTACAGAACTAGACTTGTTTCTAACAACAAAAACACAGAAGAACAAATTCCTCAGGACCAAAGCTGCAATGGACATTTCAGTGAAGCTTTAATGGATATTTCAGCATAAAGTTCCTATTACAGGCAAGCCCTTGTGGTAGGCTGCAAAAATAAGCAATTAATTAAAAATAGTCAATGTCCTCAGATCTTTATTTTAGGTGGAAAGATGACAGCTACACAGAAAATTCAAAATAATGTGATAGATACTATGATAGAGATAGCTATAGAAGCACAGGAAATAATAACTTAGGACAGATTTGGGGTTGAAAAATGGCTTTTGGAAGAAGCAATGCTGAATCTGAATCGTGAATATTGAGTAGGGCTTATCCAGGCAAAGAAAATGGAGATAAATATTCCAAGCAAAGGAAGAGTATAAAGATAGATGAGAGTGGGGCATAGGCAGGAAATTTTAAGTAATTTATTGTTGCTGGAGCATAAAGCATAAGTAAGGAGAGTGGTGGGGTGGAGGTGGGAGAGGGATACGGGAGGCAGGGCATGGAGGGCATCCTGTGCCTCACTTAGGAGTTTGGGCTTTATCCCATAGATGGGAGGAAGCTGGTGAGGGATTTTCAGCAGTGCTGAGACATGGTTGGTTTTATATTTTGGATAAACCACTTTCTTGTCACTGCAAAGAACAAGGACAGAGGTATTCATGCAGAGACTACTGTGGTAGTTCAGGAAAGAGGTGATCACAAAATTAATAGGAGATAAATTGGGTAGATATTTGAGAGCTAGAGTAAACAGGATTTGGGAACCCCTTTAGAAGATGTGTATAATGGAGAGGGGGTAGATAAAGGACAAGGAGGGATGGGACCACAATAACCCTAGGTTTTCAGTGTTGAGCGCAGAACCACATGGATACCTGAATTATCAAACAAGGGGGAGGAATTCATGTAGGGAGATGGTGTAAAATTCAACTTGATGCATATTGACTTTGATGTGCTTATGAGACATGAAGATTGTAATTGTAGTAGGCAATTGAACAAATGATTCTGAAGCTTGATAAAGCTAAATATTAGAGTGTCATCAACTTATAATTATTCATACCATCAGAATCAATAAGGAACGTTCAAGGGTAGTGTGTAGAGAGAAGAAACCAATGGCTTGAAGACCAGACTCAGGGAAACCCTATGCAAATTGGGCAAGATGCATAAGCACTGCATAAGCACTCTGAAATACGACAAAGAAATGATGGTTTGAGTTAAAAGGGAGCAAAAGGACATGTCATGGAAGGCAAGCATCAGCAGGATCATACACAGCAAAAAGCACCAGTAAAAGTCAGGAGCTAAAGATGTCCTGTGCATTTGGAATCATGGACTTGAGATTTTCATGGACTTGTGATACTTTATATACCTATATATAAAAAGTAAATGAGTAAATAAATGAGTAAAAAAATAAAGTTCTACAATGATTCAGAGGTTTTTTGTTTGTTTGTTTGTTTGTTTGTTTTTAAGGGCCAGAGGCAACAACACAAGTGGGTGAGAAGTGAATTAAAAGTGAGAAACTGAACACAGCATATACAGATAAAGCATCCCAGAATTGAGAAAAAAAGGAAGACAAGCAATAGAAAAAGGGTGATAGAAAGTTAAAGAGCGTTTTGTTCTGTTTCTGTTTTGCTTTCTTTTTTATTTTTAAATGGAAGAGACTTTTGCATGTTTACGGACTGAATTTCCTCCAGCCAGCCAAGGGAGGAGGATGTTGAAGATGCAGGCAAGAGACGCTGGACTAACAAAGAACTGTTCCTCCAGTGGAGAAAATGGAGCAGAAGTGGGTTGGAAATGTTGGCCTTTGAAGGGACTAGATCAGAAGAAAAGAAGCTAGGAGAGCACAAACATCGAAGGCTCCCGAGCTGGGGAGAACTCAGTCCATTTGCTCTTGGAAAAGACAGGATCTGCTGGGAGAGAGCGGGTGGGGCACTGAAGGCATATGTAAATTTTTCATGAGTCTTACTAGGTAAGGATTGCCTATTAAACCATTTAATTAGAAGCGCTTATTGAATCAATGCTTCAGAGCTCCAAGCCTTTGTGTTCTCCAAGATACTCAGAATTAAAGCCTTTTATCTGGAATGTCAGGCAGAAATACAAAAACAAGCAGTCATAGTATTGACTTTCCTTCTGATCAACCTGCCTATGCCATTTTAGAGGGAGGAAGATAAAGTGCCTTGTGCCACAGAACTCTTTTTGTCCATCTCCCCCTGGGCTGCACTGTGCGGTGAGTCAACCTTCCTGTCTCCCACTAGAGGCCCTGCGGCAGAGTGGGAAGAGCGTGCTTTGGAGTCACAGAGGCTGGCTTGCATCTTACCTTTCCAGTTAGTAGCTGAATGTCCCCAAGTAAATGGCTTCATGTCTCTGAGCCGTAGTGTCCTCACTTATATAATATAGTTCAGAAACCTTCTGCATACATTTGTTGTAAGACGCAATCTCTGAATATTGCCCAGGGCTTGCAACTCACTAGAGCTGTTCGTCTGGGTTCCTTTCCCAGGCTGTGAACCCCAAAAGGCAGGCAGTATCCTAGTCCTGAATTCCTTGTTCTAAGCATAGTGCTGGGTACATACACACACACACACACACTTAATAAATGTTGGTTGATTGGTTGAATGAACACATAAATGAATTAAGGATGTTATACAACTGTTAGCATTTTATAATTAAAAAGAAAATCTTAATGAGAACAATACACACCAATTTGTTTTGAACAAAAGCAGAGGCTTTTCAGGTTCCTGACCTTCCCTCTCTGCCTAACACAATGGTGTACAGTAACTTTTTTTCAATTTTTCACTTTGTGCTCAGGGCACCTTCGACACCTAATGAAATATAACTCTGCCCATTTCTTTTTTAATTTTAGTATATTCTCTGGTAGAGTAGCTAATGGATAGTATAAGGTGAAGAAGAAAAGCACAACACATATATTGTGCAAGTATATCCCTGAATAACAAAGAAATAACAGTTGACTGTATGTGTGTCTGTCTGTTTTCTGTGTAATTTTTATCATTATGGGGGTTTCTTCCCTAGCCTACTGATTAGGCCTAAAACAACACCTATGGAAATAATGTGATGTTCCCTGCTTTATTTTAAAAGTTTCCCAAACACTGTTGGGGCACCTGGGTGGTTCAGCTGGTTAATCATCAGACTCTTGATTTCAACTCAGGTCATGATCTCAGGGTAGTGAGATAGAACCCCGCTTTGGGCATGGAGTCAGCTTGAGAGTCTCTCCTTCCCTCTCCCTCTGCCTTTCCCCCCCACATCTCTCTCCCTCTCTTTCCCCATCTCTAAAAAAAAAAAAAGTTTCCCAAACACTGTGAGACAGGACTCCCAAGGATATTTGAATAAAATCTAGCTTGGTTAAAAGCTCCTGTTCTTGGGCTATCCAAACCACTGGATGCAGAGGGTGCAATACAAAGAGGGACCATGCATGCTAACCCTTGCAGAGAAAGACTTTTTTTTAAGGTATCAGGCCATATTTCCATGGTTACAGCTAATTTATTATTTATTCTTCATGTACAGAGAAATTCAGTAACAGCATGGTCACTGAGTGGTGGTTGCTGTGTTTGCCACGCAGAGAATGAGGCTGAGTGGGAGGGATCACGACATTTGCTTGCAGTGGCTGGGTCTGCATTGCGGGCTCATTAGTGGATCCTTGCAACACTCACCGTTCTCTGCATCGCTGTATCTGGATGTGCAAGGGGACATCTGGTGCAAGTAGAAGGCTAGATTCTGATATCCTTCTCCTGCTCCCGCTAAAGGGAGCCGGGTGGAGTTGCTACCCGTATTTTTTTCCCCATAGTTCAGTTTGTCACCTCCATTAGCAACTAATTAGTCTGTTGGTGAAATGCAAATCATAGCTATGCATCATAGAGGACAGCCGAGTGGGTGGTGGGGGTGGGGGTTCCTTAGAAGTCCTCCCTCCCTTCCTTAGGCTTGGTGGGAGCAATTGAGGAGCATGGGCTCCAGTGGGCAAAAGCAGAGAGCTGAAAATCTGAGATGTTTTTCTTACCTAAGAGGAGATGGCCGGTAGGTGATGTGTCCCCATCTCTCCCTGTCACCTGGCATCCCAGAGGAGTGTTCCCACATGGCCTTATAAACAATCATGGAACACTACATCAAAAACTAATGATGTAATGTATGGTGATTAACATAACATAATTAAAAAAATTTTTAAAAAAGGAAGTTCCATTTCTCAAGCAATTGAGACTCTGCTCTCTACAGGAAGACTGTTGAAGTATAGTCACTGAGCACTAGTAATTTTGCAGAAAATTACTATGAATTGGATTTAAATCTGGATCGATTCTATGTCATAAAAAGGGGAAAGAATGCAATTTATTTGTTTGGCTTGGTTTTCTGTAGCTTAGTTGACCAGAACAATATGAAACTGAGGTTGTTCGTTTGTTTGCTTTGGTATTTAGTGAACAAAACTAGCCCTGTATGTAAGGACATTGTTGCTTTTTAAATTGTCTACTATTTTTCCAGCCATCAGCTTTCTCTGAGACCAAAAGCTTTACTCTCCTGTTTGGAAAGTGTATTTTTTTCCTAAAACTTCTTTTCTTTATCTAAGTCTTTTAAAAATGGTCTTCCCTATCCAGAAAGGGATGGATTACCCATTTTTCCAATCTAGTTTCCTTGGTATTCATTTTAACCACCTCAGAAATGTGGAAGTAAAACTGGTATTTCATTATCTTGATGTAACCTTCTTATGTATTATAACACTGATTTTTATCTCTAGTCAGATGTTAGTTGTTAATCATTTATTTTTTAATTTAATTTTCTTCTGGTCCTCACCCTCTTTCCATTGGGATCAACATTTCCAGAAAGATAATGATAGTTGCTACAAATTACGGAGTATATGCCTATGAAGTGTCTAAGTGCCTTGCAAACATTCTCCTTTTATCCTTACAACATCTGTGAAGCTCAGAGTTGTCACTATGTTCACTTTACATGCTCAAAGAAGTTACACACAGCTGGTGCATGGCGGACCTGGGATTCAAGGCCACATATACCTCATAATGGCCCTTTCCTACTGTACTTGACTGTAACATTTCAAGCATTTTAGATTATGTTTTAAATACTTTAGAAACCAAAACTTTTGGTCAAACAGAAAGCTTACCTGCAGGCATATAAACAATGATTAAGGCATTTATATGAATAACTACTAGGTAGAAAACATGAAAGCCAGAACATTAAATCAAATGCACTAGCTTCGTCTTTTTCCTTGAACTTACAAAACTGCCCTTTTACCTGTTAAAACCTATATTTTACATCTTATAAATCCTTCTTTTAGGGATGTTTAAATATATAATTATAAGAATATTAAATGCAGTGAAAAATGGAAGCAATGTAAATGTGCTCAGTAGAGGACTATTACAAATTATGGCTTGCCAGGGCAATGGCATTCTCTGCAGCAATTAAGAACAAAAATCTATATATTTCGATCTGGAAGGGTAATAGTGAGCAGAGCAAGTTAAAGAGCAATATGTGTTATATTATTCTCTTTTTTGAATAAAAATAGAGATGTGATTATATGTACATATGGTTATGTCCATATAAGAAGTAGCAAAAACAAAATCCAGTGAGGAAATATCTTAAGTTATATTCACCAAAATGTCAATAATGATTATGATTGAGGTCTCAAATCAGTGATAATTTTACCCCTCAGTATAAATACTTAAAAAGGAAGTAGGGGGATTAATGGTGATTTTCTATAGCTTTTAGTTTTTAAAATTAATTTTTATTAATTTCAGCATCTGACCTTTACCTTAATAAAGGTATTTCTCTGTGCTTAAGCATGGACATTCCATATCTATGGGCCAGATAGATAGATAGATAGATAGATAGTCTTTTTAGATAGCCCTCACTCTCACCAAAACCATAAGAAATCTCCAGGCAACAACAACAAAAAGATCATAAATTTCTTTAAAACTAGTGAAGATCTTTGGATACCAAGAAATCTAAAAGAACTAAAGTCCAGGGAAGCAAACCTTTTCTACACAAGAAAGGGACAGCTCATGTTTTTATACTTAGAAGAGTTGCTGAGGGTTGCAGCAAGGCTGGTAGAGAATCAAGCCTGCACCGTGTTTGCTTGGAGAAAGAAGAAACCAGCTACCTTTTAACAAGCCCAAGCATTGGCAGGCTGGATTTGAAACTGCTGGAGCCTCAAAAGCAGAGACAATTCTTTTTGCCAAGTAATGCTCTTACATAGGAATTCTGATGAGTCAGGAGAAGCTGGGGTGGGGCCAGAAAGTGGAAAATCTCCACAGCCTTCTGATCTGCATTCCCACAGTCTTGAAGTCTCATGGTCTCACAGTCTCACAGATATGTAGTCTTCATGGTCCTCCAGTCTTGTGATGTGCGGGTCCCTACTATAGGGAGAGAACTAACTCAATGTCAAACCAGTGGAAGCTAGAGATGAAGGGAGTCTAACCAAAATCATAACCAACTACTACCCAATTCAAATTCTGATAACATCAAAAATATCAGTGCTTTCACAGTACACACATGGGGCTGACAAACAGAGAAAGATCTATTAAATTCCTGGTGTTCTAATTCCAAAGTTCTGCTAGAGGAATTAAAGCCACCTCCTTCCAAACCAATTTAGCCTTTGACCAAATCAAGTTGAACAGCTTCTTACCCCATTTCACCCTAGCTACCTAACGTTAATAGAAGAAAGTGGTGTTCTTTGTGCTAAAAAAGGAACAAATAAAATACACAGTCTTTAGATGCAATGTCCAATGTACAATAAAAAATAATAAAAAAGATATGCAAGAAAACAGAACAACACAGTTAACAGGAACCATCTGTCATAAAATACAAACATATAGATAATGAAGATGTAGGAATGATCAAACAAAATTTTCAAATAGCTGTAATAAATATGTTAAAAAATCCTTAGAATAGCATAGATATACTGAGATGAAGAATTTCGAGAAATAATTTGAAGCCTTTGGAAAAAGAACAAGTGGAAAACCGAGAACTGATGAATATGTTTGGAATAACAATATCTACCAGGGTGGGGGTGGGCAGGGGGGTTAACAGCAGACCAAACAACAAAAAAAGGACCATTGAAATTGTAAACAGGTCAATAGAAATCATTGAAATGGAAGCAAAAAGATTGAAAACATGAGAACAAAACTCCAATGGGATATCAAATAGGTTAATATTCATGTAACTGGAATAACAGAAAAAAAGAGAATGAAAGAGAAAAGAATGTTTGAACAAATATGGGATAAAAATGACCAGATTTGATTTAAAAAGAATATAGCAACTCATTATTCAGGATAAATACAAGAAAACCACATCTAGGTGCATCCTAGTTAAACTGCCGATGATATAGAGAAAAATCTTAAAAGGTAGGCCAAGGCAAAAAGACAAAATGTCCCCAATCCTTGCCTTTCCTTCCAGAATTGTTTCAGCTCTTCTAGTTCCTTCAGCTTTCTATATAAATTTTAGAGTTAGTTTATTGATAACTATAAAGAAAAAAGTCTGCTGTGATGGTTCTTGTTATGCCTCGTCTTAGGCAGACACTGTCCTTGGGTATCATGGGTGTGGCCTTCCCAGGGCACCTGTCTCCCTTTAAGCTGTAATTCTGAGCCCAGCATTGTCCAGCTACCAAGAGGAGACGTAACTTTTATTTCCTTCCACAGCTACAAGTTTCTTTCTAGTGCCCTAAGGGTGTCCACATTGGCTGCTCCCCATCCAGCCTCATTTAAAGCTTTGGCTCAGCAGGGGACAGGGAGAGAAGGACCTGGGTGGGATGTCATGCCGTTCTTGCTCACAAACAGCTCTTGCTCCCTATTCACAACTTCTTCCCCAGACTCCTTATCACCAATTTTCTCATTCTATTCCTTCCAAGTTCCTGACCCTTCAGCCAAACCATTAGTAACTGCCCAGGAATCACAGAGATATGTACTTCTTGCCCTCTCACTCCAGACAGAGTGAACAACCAGATGAATTGCTTAAGGTCTTGTCCATTGAGAAGATGTCTTTCACTAATGGTGATCAGGGCTACCCTGTGGGACTCTGGTACTATATTTATCCACTTTCAATTAGAACTGTCATGTTGTGAAGACCCCTTTGGAAACCAGACTTGAGGTTTTGTTTGTTTGTTTGTTTTTTTCCTCAGACAACTGGTCATTGGAAATACCCCAGGAGGCCATAGGTATGAATTTGAGAGGCAATGCAACATTTCTTGATGTTGAAGGAGTCCTGCTTTTGCAACTTACTCATATCTTGAGGACCTGCCCAAGCATCATCTCTTATACACAATTTTTATATCATCTCCATCTGATGATAGATTGCTGTGGTTGCTGCTTCCCATCTGAGGGCTGTGTGGCTCAAACAATGCAGTCTGTGAAGGTATACTCAACCCATACAGTCACCTGATGGTCCACTGTTAAGTGTTCTGTCTCTACCAAGGCCCAGTAGAAAACCAGACCAAGAAGCTGTTTCTTAAGAGGAGAGTAGTTATCTGTATTAGACATAAATGTAAGTATATATAGATGTACATAAGTATATGAATAGATGGAGATGGAGAAATTCCAGGATCTTGGAGATGCACACTGTGATTTTTCCCTGTGCTGCTTGCCAGGGTCTCCATGCAGCACCTTATTTGCTACTGAGTATACCATCAGATAGGCTTAATCATAGAGCCAAAGTGATAGTGGAGCTTGTGCTACAGACGGAACTTGTTCCAGAGCCTTCTCTTACTCTGGTCTCTAAGAATTGGCAGTCTTACAGGCGGCTCTTTAAATGGTTGAAGTCTGTGCTCAAATGTGATGTAAGTTACCTACAAAACCTAAAAAGGCGCATCGAGCATCTTTTTTCTTGGCAGGTGATGGAAGGTGCCGCAATTTATCTTTCACCTGGAAGGAGATATCTCCACATGCTCCAAACCACTGAGCCCTCAGGCGGTTCACTGAGGTGGCCCCCTACATTTTTGTATATTTGGCACCTTCTAACTCACATACGTCTTACTAAGGCATTTAAAATCCTTGCTACTTTCAGTTGGCTATATCTAATAAGCAAATGTCATCAATATAGTAGACCAATGCAATTATTTTACTGAATGTCAAAAAGATCAAGGTCTTTGCAGACCATACTCCTGCAGAGAGCAGGAGACCTAAGAGAGGTCTCTGAAGGTGTACTTCTGGCTTGATCAGGAAGAGCTGCATATGAAGTGGCAAGGCCCATGTTTGTTCCAATGAAGATATTACATCTGGGATAGCAGCTTCCCTTGAAATGACCACTTTATTAATCTTACAGTAATCCATGTTCATTCTCCAATATCTGCCTGATTTCTCCACAGGTCAAATCATTGAGTAGGATATGGATATTATAGGTTTCACCACTTTTGCTTCATTCAAATATTTGATGATAGCATTAATATCTGAAATTCCCCCTGTGATGCAGTATTGCTTTTGGTATCCTATCTTTGCAGGGAGGGAAAAGTTCCAGGAGCTTTCTCTTGGCCCTTTATATAATAATAGTCCAAATCCTATGAATCAGAGCCAATATAGGGATTCTGACCGTTGCCAAGTCTCTATCCTAATTATACATATAGGAGCTGGTCACATAACCACAAGGTGGGTCTAAGGACTAACTTGGCTCATTTTATTTTTTATTTTTTATTTTTTTAAAGATTTTATTTATTTATTTGAGAGAGAGAGAATGAGAGACAGAGAGCATGAGAGGGAGGAAGGCCAGAGGGAGAAGTAGACTCCCTGCTGAGCAGGGAGCCCGATACGGGACTCGATCCCGGGACTCCAGGATCATGACCTGAGCCGAAGGCAGTCACTTAACCAACTGAGCCACCCAGGCGCCCAAACTTGGCTCATTTTAAATTGGACTTGAGCTAATACTCCATCTATCACCTGACTACACTGGCATTTTGGGTCCCCAGGAATCAGCTTCCATTCAGAGCCAAAGTCTAGTAATTCTCCAAAGGTTTGGGTATTTCCACTTCACTAATGCACAATACCTCTAGTAAATGACCATAGGTCCCCGTGGAAAGCCTTCAGTAAAGATTTATAGCATGTACCTGTGACAGTGGTCCTTCTTCATGGGGACCAGAATTTTCCTTCAATCAAGGGGCTCTGGGTCTATGAATTCACTCAAGTCTAGACCCTGGACTCGACAGGAGAGTAAACCAAATCATATTTCTAGCTCCCTGACCTAGAGTTTTTTCTGGTGCTAAGTCTATATTATTACCTTTAACAGAAAATGGAGTGAGGAGGGATGAACTAGGGAGAAGTAAAATGAACACTTTTTACCTATTCCATTACATCTAGGTATAAGATAGAGTGCCCAAGTTAGAGATACCCACTCCTGGAACCCAGTTCCAAACTCGTGACGTGTGGCCTGGCTGTCACTCATTGGAGGGCAGAGAAGTCATCGAGGTGCTGCGCTGATGGAACTTGCTGGTACTCCGCCCTCTGTCGTGATGGGGTAAGCTGCCCTCAGAGGACTGACTGTTGGACTCACACAGAGCCTGCTGTTCAGGGTCAGGGGGACTGCTGGCCACTGGGCATTGGGGGAGCCCCAGTGGGCGGGAGCCTAGAGAGAAGAATGCAGCAGAACCAGGGAGAGAGACCTTCACTTCCAGTGTCTCCCCTGTCCCTTCACCTGACAAAACTTAACATGGTGTCAGTTTACAAAAGAAAAATTTTTACAGTTCAGCTTTATTATCACAGAGCAGGAGAAGGAGGATGAATTAGGAGCCATGACAACACATTGGTAATTGGCACAGGAGGAAATGGAAAAATTCTCATTTTGTATATGAAATAGTGGATTGTGATAGTTTCTTCCTCTGTGCCTCAGAAAATTAGCCTTCTGTTATTTGAAAACCCTTTGATAACCTTAACTAGAGTAAATGGCTTAGAGGTATAAACTCTGGTTCACCCATTAAAAAACAAAAGCAAACAACAACAACAACAAAAAAACCAAACAGACAAACCATCAAAACTAATAAATTCATAATTTAATAATTATTTAGGTTCTAGTGTGTGTAAGGCAAAATTCTGGGTATAAAGCCTTACTATACCATTTCATGTTACTTACAAAAGGTGATCTTTCTTCTCTATGTAGATATTAGCCTCTCCTAAAACTGTTTTTAGTGATCCCTCCTTCTTGCCCTCTACCTTTCTCACCCACATGCAGTTTCACTTATCTTTGTTTTTATTTCATTATTTTATTTTAAAGATTTTATTTTTAAGTAAGCTCTACACTCAACGTGGGGCTTGAACAGTCCCAAGATCAAGAGTCACATGCTTTTCCGACTGACCCAGCCAGGTACTCCATGTTTTTATTTTTATTTTGTTGAGACTAGTTTGACAGAAGGAAAAAATTGATTTTTATTTTATTTTACCTGTTTTGCTAGTTTTGAGAAAATGGAGCCATATCTATGTTTAAAAAGTTGGCACACTATGGAGATGAACAGATAAGCATCCAGCTTTCATTGTCATTCCTACCAGTTATTTCTTCTTTTTAAAAAATTAATTTATTTATTTGAGAGAGAAAGAGAGTGAGAGTGAGCATGCGGAGGGGAGGGGCAAAGGGAGAGGGAGAGAGAGAATCTTAAGCAGATTCGCGCTGAGCACAAAGCCAGATGCAGGGCTCGACCTCATGACCTTGAAATTAGGGCCCTAAAATCATGACCTGAGCGGAAACCGTTAGTCAGAGCCTTAACTAACTGCACCACACAGGCCCCCCCACCCAACCAGTTATTTCAGTTACTTGAATGTCAGTTTGTTATTGCCTTTGTACAAATGAAAACTCTAAAGCACAGGCCAAATAATGTTCTCAGATTCATATCCCAAGACACAAAAACACTAGGAGGCAGGTATCATAATGCCCCCCTTTCCTACTTATGAAAAATTAGTTTTCGTTATATGATTTTATTTACATACTTCAAACATTGTCTATATTTTTCAAGAATAAATAGTGCTACTCTTATCCTACTATAATCCAGATCATGAAACTAGCCCCTCCTGTGTATCTTAAATATCTGTTTTCCTTTTTGATGTTGCTGCAGATGTTAAGAGATAGAATAAGAGAAAAAGTTGGAGTGAATTTTTTCACTGTTTCCTTCACATTTCATTTTTATAACCTATAAAAATGGTTATCTAAATGTTCTTTGGAACTTCAATAAGTGGATTCAACAAGCCCCTACAGCTTTCCCCATAATTCCTGGATATATTTCTCTCCGTACACTACTAGCCTTCTGTGCTTAGTATGACCCAACAGATAGACCAAACATGAAAATTTACATTCTTATCGTTACATTTCATTTAATATATATGAGGAACATAACCTGTATATTATTTTATTTAAAATCTATGAATATATGTGTTCGATATAACAATTGGACTAACTGCTTTAAGCATGCTATTAAAAAAATGTTTGGTTTAATAACTCTGTGGAGTTGTTATAAGATTCTTAGAAATTTAAAGTGGAAGGAGAAATATACTTTGATTTTGTAGAAATGTTCTCCCAAATCAATAGTAGTAAATAATTAATCTCATTGGAAATATTCTTCCACCTCAAACTAGCTCACAATTGCATTATTCTTTTTGATCAAAATGCTTAAACAAGCTATAGGCAAACACTTTGTTGGCTTTAGGCTCTGAAACAGACTTCTGATCATTTGCCTTCAGGCCCATCTGATCTTTGTTCTACCAGGTTGAATTTTCTGTGTGCTTGTGATGAAAATGAGAGAATTGAAAACATCTCATGGTCTCGTATATTTTCACCTATGCTTCACGATATTCCTTTTTGCCTTCTCCTTCTCAAGGCTCAGCTTCTGTTGTGTTTCACTTGTTGGAAATGTATTACCTCTCTGATAAACTGAAGCCTGTTCTTTTACTGTTTTGAGAAAGCAGTCAAGTCATAAAGAGATAAAGGATAAAATTGTGTACAAATAGATGCATTTCAAAGCCCAAATCATCCTCATAGGCTTAGTGTGAGAAAATCAAGTGATTTGCCTTGTGAATTAGCCTTATGGAATCTGTCTTTTCCTACCTAGAAGTGCATGTGTGTTTCAGTCAACTCCAGTGCTCCATCCATGAAGAGAGACTTCTACCACTTACAGAAGTTGCGAGCAAGGGAGGGAAATTCTCAGAAACGCTTTGGGGCTGGATGTCTCCATTGCCTATTTGTGTTCCATTTTCTGGCCTGATTCCCTAAAGCCTGAGCTGTGTTTTCACTGAGCCTTGGGATAGATCTGCTAAAAACCTCAGAATAGTATCTGTGTGTATGTGAAGGGGGAGGGGGATATCCAGTAGGAGGGAGAATTAAACATGAGTTCACTGTTGTGTCAGCAGATAAACACTGAGCTGTCTGGTCTCACTTCATGGTAAAGGGACACCTATACAAGGTCATAAAACACTAAAAATCATCTCTTTTTGCAAAAGGCAGCTGGCCTATTTGTATACAAATATATTTTGTTGCAGCCTCATTTTGCTGGTCACGGTCTGAAAGCTTTGAGTGGTCAGTGGTAGAACGTTCATTTGCCTGACTTGCATCCTCCATTCTGGACCTGTAAATAGGTATTGTTGAGAACATGGAAAATTAGAAAATTAGACCTAAGTCATTTTCTTTTCTCATTATCATCCTCAAAAGAAGGCAGAGGAGGGAAGGAAGAAGAACTAAAAGGAACTGTCCATAAGCCAAATTTAATTATTCTAATTTTCACATGAAGGGGCTGAGTTAAATGCCCTCAAGAGGCAAGCAGGGGGCAAACATCACATAACCAGGGCAAGAATCAATACTGACGGACCGCCACTAATCTCCTAGGCCACGTGCATTAGGATAGGCTGCCTGAGTTACCTGGTGTCACATGACTGGCCACATAGTAAGGTCAGGGTTTTTGCTCCAGCAGGTGCAAAACCTGTTGTTTACTTAAAAATGTTGGTGGCGGCGGCAGCTGCTTGTGCTTTCTCAAAGCAATTAAAGAGTGTGTTGTTTATGAGGTTGCCAGGTGCTGGCTTCCCCAGGTGCTATGACAGGTGGGGCAAAATTTCATGGAAACACCTGCCAGCCTCTGAGACAGACCTGTGCTAACTGGCTACTGTGTACCTAGCATTTAATCTTTTGTGGGTTTAGCTGACAGAGCAGGAAGCATAAGCTACCACACCTTCTACCAGCACCGAAGAGAGATGATATGTAAGCACTTTATTGCTTGCCACTGTAGACAAGCATATTTTAGAGATTAAGAAAATTTCAGAGCTTTCCATTTCTCAGCTGTGTTTGGAGAGCATAAGCAAACACCCCAAATAGAAAAAAAAAATGTTGTCTAGAGATACAGCATGTTAATTATTAATTGTGGTTACCAAACTCACTTATGAAACCAATAAATACTATCAAACAATTGAAAATACTATCAAACAGCTGAAAAGCTCCTCACTGTCTTTTCCTTTAGTTAACAATTTTCTTCTTACAATAGTTGACAAGGGAAAATTACCTTAATACTCATACTAGAAATAAATAAATGAAAAGAATCACTACAGCTTTTGGATTTATTTAAAAAAAAATTTTTTTTTTTTTTGAAACACGTATATGACTTGGGCTCTTTAGGTTTCCTTTCACAAACAGTGGAAAGTTCCTTGGAGAAGAAATAGAAATCTAGAGATTTTTTTAAAGGTTAGATCACAACTATTTTCTCTTTGGTAAAATAATCCCAGGTGAACTCAGGAGACACATATAGACTTCCTTTTAAAACACACTTGACAACTGTTAGCCATCTACAAGAAAAATTACTTCCATCAGTTTTAGAGCTGTGGAAACTCCATCAATTCAATGAAGAAGTCTAAATGATGCTATCTTAGAACTGTATTCTTTGTATTTCTAAATTTCCACTGAAAAAATGCCTGATAGTCTGTCCACAGACGAGCTCTACAGACACAGAGCTAACAGTTTGTGGTATTTGAAGTGTATCTTCAACCTACTTCTCATGCACCCCTTTTTCCTCATTTACTTTCCTCTCTTCAAAGTTGCCTTCCAGAAAGAAGTTTAAAAACTTATTCATACTGGGGCGCCTGGGTGGCTCAGTTGGTTAAGCGGCTGCCTTCGGCTCAGGTCATGATCCTGGAGTCCCGGGATCGAGTCCCGCATCGGGCTCCCTGTTGGGCGGGGAGCCTGCTTCTCCCTCTGACCCCCCCCCCCATGTTCTCTCTCTGTCCTTCTCTCTCTCAAATAAATAAAATCTTTAAAACAAAAAAACTCATTCATACTAAAACGTCAATGACTGATATAGAGTACTCCGTTAACCTGTTTCTAGAACATTTACATTTTAGGAGAAAATAATAAATATTATGTCAACAACAATAACAACACAAAACTACCTAATTCCACAATGTTAAGGATCAGCAAAGAGAAATAACATTAGGGAAGCAAAGACATTTCTGGTTTGCGTGCACGTACTTCCACGTGCTGGCCCTTCCGTGTGTTTCCTTAGGGGCAGCTGAATGTTGGATAGAGCAGTGACTTGGTTTTTGTTTGTTTTTACATTTTTTTTCATCTGAGTATAGTTGACATACAATGTTACATTGGTGTCAGGTGTACAACATAGTGATTTGACATCTCTAAGTTTTGCTCTGCTCACCACAGGTGTGGCCACCATCTGTCACCACACAACGCAGCACAATTACAATAGAACTGGCTACCTTCCCTATGCTGGACCTTTTCTCCCCGTGACTTACTCATTTTGTAATTGGAAGCCTGGAGCCCCCACTCCCCTTCACCCATTTTGCCCATCCCTTCCCCTCCCCCCTCTGACAACTGAGTTGGTTCTCTGTATTCATAGGTCTGATTCTGCTCTTTGTTTGTTTATTCATTTGTTCTGTGTTTTAGATTCTAGTGATTTGAATCCTAGTCCTGCCACTTGCCTAGCACGTCAAGCATCGTAAGCCTCTGTTCTGTCATGTGTATAAAGGGAAACAACAGTACCAGCACCTTCAACAGAGGCTCCTGAAGGGATTCCAATGAAATGACAGTGTATGAAACCACCAAAGACAGGACCGGACACAGGTAGAATGAGAGAAATTGCAGTTTTCTTCCTTTGCTTAAATTCAAATCTGGTTGAAGTTTCTTCAGTAGATAAACTTCATTCTAAGAGCACCCTTGCTGGTTCGTGTTCACTGAGGTGGAAACTGGCCACATCGTGGCATTTATGGTTATAGCAGACCACTCAGCATAGGATTTATTACCTTCTGTGGGAAAGACTGCTGTGTGAAATGTGAGTCTTTGATGATCTCCTCCCCGTCTTTCAAGGAAATAGTTCATAACCAACTGATTTAATGCTTGTGAAACTCAAAGTTAGTTTTATTAAGTATATCAAGCTTCATGTGACCTTCAACTTCCCATTTCATCTGGCAAAAACCTTCATTAATGTTCACCATCGTGATTAAGGTAACATTTAAAAACTGTCACAGAATAATCTAGAGGTTATTATACCTGAGAAAAAATATGCCACTATTTCCAAGTTTCTGCTAAGAGTCTACATTGCCTCCATAAAAAATTCTTTTAAACCATGTTGAAAAGCCGATTTTTTTAAATCAGGAAAAGCACCAGGTGGCAAATATACATTTTATATAACATAGAACTGACCTTTTGCTGAACACAGGAAAAGAAGGATAAAAGGATGTGGAGTAGAAGCAGATAGAATTCACACAGGAAAATAAAATCCTTTCCCATGACGGTCCAAAGATATACTCCATCATGGATACTATAATAAGTTAATGTTATCAAACAGAGATATGGGACAGCTGATCTTAAAGGAAAAGCAGAGTGGTGTTTTTATAGGAAACAACATGAAAGAGTAAAAGTCAATTTCTAAGTAGGGAGTCAGGAGGAAAAAGAATAATGAACTGGATGGTGAACAAAAAGATTGTAAAGAAGATATAGAACACACATATCCAAGAAAAAATATGAAAAGCCACACTTGGAGGCTATTATTTACAAATATCAGAAATAAAGGGGAGCTCAGTCCCGTAGGTTTGGCATGTGTTTGTCTTCAATGTTCATATTGCAGTTTTAAGTGGATTTATTTCTGTTGTTTTACTGGCAGCAACTGCAGGTGAAGAAGGAGACTGGGTGTGGACTGGACACTACTCTACACTTGATGGGAGTAGAATGTTCGAAGCAGTAATGATAAGAATAAAAGGACAGACTTGATCCAAATTAGCTTTGACTTCTTACAATTCCAGGTATGTGCTTCGGGTGAGTTACTTCCCCTGTTTATCAGTTTTTCTTTGGTGAAATGAGATGAAATTTTATACCTCATGAGGTTACCAAAAAGATTACATAAATAATGCAAGGAAAATATTCTAAAATAGAGCCTGGCTCTCAGTAAATAAACACTAATTGCTAACTATTGTTCTTGGTTATGAGGATTAGATTTTAACTCATTTATTTTCTTTTAATAGGTAATTTTCTTAGGAGAAATAATTTCTACAAAAGAGTTCTTTTCTTGCTTGCTTGCTTTCTGACCTCCAGAAAGTAAGTTCTATCTCCTTTTTAGGTAAAAATATGGAAACTTCTCCCGGTGATGGGTATAAGGAGGGCATGTACTGCATGGAGCACTCACTGGGTGTTATACAAAAACAATGAACCATGGATCACTACATCAAAAACTAATGATGTATGGTGACTAACATAATAAAATAAAATTTAAAAAATATAGAAACTTCTTATTGCAAATGTGGGGTAATCTCAAAATTGTCTTCTCCTAATGCAGTCATCAATGAAGATGAAATCTGAATTTATATTAGGATGTCAATGTCTTAATATTTATGGACTCTCCATGTCAGATGGTCAATGAGAAAAGGAAAGGAATGCTGAGAAAAGTGATTTTTATAGTCAAAAGAATGATAATGCTTAAGGACTTGTGGACATGAGTGAAATGGAACAGCCAATTAGAATAGACATATTACCTCATCATAAAGAAGTTACCATCCAAGTTAGCTTAAAGAGTTTTGATTTATAGAAAAAATAAAGAAATAAAATGATACCAAAATATACACAGAGGGTGATTTTTTTGTATGGTTGTCAAAGAACTTTGTGTTGAAATAGGATTGTGACCTTGCTAGAGGCCCTGTTATATTTTATTTGTAATCTGTAGAAGAAAACTAGACCCAGAGTTCTGAGTGTTTTTCTGACCATCAGAAGAGCCCATGTAATTTGTCTGTTGATATACAAGCCTGGTGAGTTCATTTTCAATTTAAGTGAAAATACTCCACTTTTGGTCACAAATATATTCTATGGGAAGAATTGTAAATACAACGTTTTGCGTGCCTCATGAAGGTTGAGTGTTCTGTTCCTGGGAGATGAGATATTTAATGCCCCAGGAAAAACAAACACCAAACTAACTTGTAATTCCCATTGAATATCTCCTGAAGATTACTGCTCCATTTTCAGTACCATAGCAAAGACATAGCCAGAGATAGAGCCTTCATAAATGTAAATAGAACATTTTCCCCCTCACGACTTGTCTCCCACCATGCACTTGGTTTACTTGGAGTCTGTGGTCACTGAATATAAATATTCTAACTGTCATCATAACTTTGGAATGTCAAAGTATGGACAAATAATAGTCTTTCCCAAGTTCATAAAATATTTTTGTGACCTATAGTTTATTTTAATTTTAACAACACTGGATCAAAATTTTAAGGTTATAATTTGTATGTCCAAAATGTGAATATTACATTCTTGTAAAACTTTAAATGTTAAGCAATCACTCAAGAGCATAACCAACTATCCAATGAAATCTTTGTCCTTTTCCCAGGCGAATCCAAAATATGGAATCAGTGCCTTTTTGAGATTTATTAACCAATGACAAAGGAAATAAACCTTTTTCAGATAGCAGTTCCCTCTTTGAGTCTCTTTGAATGAGGTGTTCATTGGGTGATATTCATGAGTATATTATGATAAATATACATAACAAAGAAAACCACCAGGCTTTTAATAGGCCACTATAATGGTACTCCCAGAATTTCTTTTTCTAAGAATTCAGGCCCCTGGGTTGTTGAACCATCATTTCATCCAGCACTGTATTTACTGCTCACAGATTCTTGAGTATTCTGTGCCTTGATTAGTCTACTGTAATAAATTTTAACAGAGAGGGGATTCTTCACCTTAACTTAGTGTTTCAATTTGGAACTTTGAATCTTTGTTTTCCTGCTAACTCTCACTTTCTCCTCTCACTTTCTCCCCATATCTTTGCTCCTCATATGTTTCTTCCTCTCACTTACATGATTAAAGTATACTGAATATCTAAGCATTTTAGGAGAGAGGAACAATGCCATTTTGTTCTTTTTTGTAAAAGAATCAAATAATACACAAATAGACAAAGTCTAACATATATTTTTTTTTTCTTCATTTCTCCTCCTCCAAACTGAAGCTGTTCTCCTCAGAGGTAACCATGATTAAAAATTTAGTATGTAAACTTTCATGTATATCTACATATACTCATACTCAAACATGCTCATTTCATTCATGTGGTTGTATGATTTGATTTTTTGGGGGGGATCTTTCTGAGTCTGTGTACATAATTCTACTTAATTCATTTTAATAGCTCTATAGTATTGCAAAGTATGAATGTTCATTTCTTAGCAATATTTAAAATAAAAGATATAAATATTACTGCTCATGAAACCACTGTCCAGTTTAAGAAGTCACATATTACCAACATTATGGAAGTTCCCCATGTGATTCTATCATACCCCTCCCCTCCTCCAATAACTCCAAACCTGAATTTGGACTTTACTATTCCTTTGCATTTCTTTGTACTTTCTTTATACTTTGTATTACATATTTATGTATGCCTTACTGTATTTTTTCTGCATGTTTCTAAACTTTATGTAAATAGTATCAAAATATATTTATTTCCTTAGCAAAATGTTTATGATAGTCATCAGTATTGAGATAGAAAGTTCTACTTCATTAATTTTTAATTTTTATTGATATAAAATAGTTTATTATATAAACATAAAACAATGTATTTATTCACTCTCCCAGTAATGGACATTTGTGTGTTTTCAATTATTCATAACTAAAAACACATGTTGAGAACTTCTGGTTTCTGATCTAACATGTAAAGAGCTTGGAAGTCATTGTTCCCATCGTCACAAAAGCTGAACATATTGAAGATCAAAAACGCTTCTTAGATTAATCAGAGAATTGGGGACATAAGACAAACTGCTGGCGCCAAAACTAGAGACAGTTAGGTGTATACAAAGTATCACAGCTTACTGGAGCAGAAGCCCAGGGGTAGGAACATTCTAAAAAATAAGTAGAAAAACCTAAACTGTAATTGACAATTTGCTGGAGGCTCAGAATAGATAAATTTGAGAGTTAAAGACTCCTGGGGCCCACGCTCAGAGAGCCCCCTACTATGGTGAGCCTTACATTTAGAAGCCCTACCAAGTTCTCACAGTAAAGATCACAAATAATTCCCTTGTGTTTATGACAGGGAGAAGGGGAAAATAACCATACTGAAATATGTCCAAAGCACTCTATTCTTAAAAAAAAAAAATTGTTTATTTGAGAGAGGACATGCGCGTGGTGGGGGGCGGGGCTGGGAGGGAAAGGCAGAGGAAGAGGAAGAAGCAGACTCCCTGCTGAACAGGGAGCCCGATGCTGGGCTAGATCCCAGGACCCTGAGATCGTGACCTGAGTCAAAGGCAGATGCTTTACCAACTGAGCCATTCAGGCGCCCAAGCATTCTGTCCTTCTTAATAAAGCATGTCATCAAGGGAAATATTTACCAGAGTGTATCTAACTGATGTTTTATCAGAGCCTAACTGACCTGAGGCAAGGGAAATATCCAGCTCCAGCCCCTGCTAGCCTTCCTGATTCATACAAGGGGGGAAAACCTGAGAAACACTGGTAAAGGTCATAGACCAGAGGCACAGATTTAGTAAAAGCCTGAGACCTAATTATAAGACTATAGAATTCCCCTCCCCCTACATACACTACATCAGTACCATTCTTGTGTAATAACAGGAAAATATAACAAAATTATTGCAAGTCTTAGACTTTATTTAAGAAGTGGTCTTCAGGAAACTCCAAAGACAGCAACAAAAATAAGGACACCAGAGGAAATTCTAGCCTCTGACGTCCACAGCTATAACAAACAGTAAACAGACTTACTCCTAGGCAGGCAAATATAAAACCTCGCTTTGACAACTATTTAACTGAGTTCCTGTTACTAGGTACATCATATCTCACTTTCAACAAAAACTTCAAGGCATACCACAAGGCAAAAAATAGTTGGAAGAGAGAAAGCAAGCACTGGAACCAGCTATGGCAGAGATACTGGAATTAACAGAACAGGAATTTAAAACAACTATCAATAATACGATGAAGGCTGTAATGGGAAAGTGGACAACATGTAAGAACAGACGAGTAATGTAAGCAGAGAAATGGGAACTCAATGAATTAAAAGGAAATGCTGGAGAAAAAACCCCACCATAACAGAAATAAATCATGGACTTTAATGGGTTCACTAATAGACTTAATATGGCCAAGAAAAAGTTCTCTGAGCTTGAAGAAATGTCGATATCCAGGAATTGTGGGATAATTACAAAAGATGTAATACACATAGTTGGACCACCAGGAGAAGAAAGAGAGAAAGGAAGAGAAATATTTGAAGCAACAATGTCTGAACATTTTCAAAAACTAATGATTGATGACAAACCACATTTGCAGGAAGCTCAAAGAACAAGCAAGGTAAATGTCAAAACAAAACAAAACAAAACAAAAAACCCACACGTAGGCATATCATATTCAGATTTCAGAAAAGCAAAGACAACGAGAAAGTCTTGAAACTAAGGAGGAGAGACACGTGACATAGAGTGAGCAGGGATAAGAATTACATCACTCTTCTCTTGAGAAACCATGCTAGCAAAAAGGGAATGGAGTAAAACATTTAAGGTGTTGAAAGAAAAAAAACCACCAGCCTGGAATTTACCCTTCAAAAAAGGACTTTCTTGGACAAACATAAATTGAGGAAACTTATTGCTGGTAGACCTGCCTTGCAAGAAACATTTAAAGAAATTCATCAGAAAGAAGGAAAATGATTTAGATAGGAAATTTAAATCCATATAAAGAAAGGAAAAGTATTAGAGAAGAAATAAAAATAAAATCAATTTTTCTTACTATTAATTGATCTGGCAGATAATAGTTTGTTTAAAATAATAATAGCAATAATGTATAGCTTATGGATCAGTACAATTATTGACAGCAATACTATAAGGGATGGGAGAGGGGTATTAGGAATATTTTGTTGTAAGGTACTCATACTACCTGTGAAATGGTACAGAGTGACTTGAAAGAGGATGCAAATGTATTTACAAATTGAAGGATAAGAAAGGAAAACTACATGTTCTCTCATGAATGCACATGCCAAATTCCTCAGCAAAATATTAGCAAATCAAATCCAACAATGTCAAATTTGTCAAAAATAATTGACAAAATTCAACATTCATTCATGATGAAAATTCTTAGCAAACTAGGAAGAGAACTTCCTCAACTTGATAAAGAACATTTCCCCAAAGCCCCAAACTTTACCTGCTTCTGGATGATAGGGTCCATGGTAAAACAAGTAAAATTTGGGGTGATTACAGTTTCAAACTTCTTTTGGCATAAAAATGTTCCAAGGTCAAAGATGATGTTATACTCTTTATATATATATGTGTGTATATATATATATGTATATGTATATCCTATACATATATTATTCTATTGCAACAATAATGTATGATGCATGCTGAATCTTGGATTCTGTCTCTAGTAGGGCACTGGGACAGAAGAAACAATATTTCAAAAAGAAGAGAAGGGGCTGCTGGATATAAATTGCATGTCTTGCCAACCAAGGAAGGGAAACATGTCTTGATTGATTATTCAAGTAAACTGTCAACAAGCATGTGACCAGCTTGAGCTGGCAATAATAAACATCAATAGATCCTTCATGTAAAAAAGCAGCTATCGTGGACCAAATATGGTTTTTGCTATTTGTTGCCTCTCTCAGAATAACCAAGTGCTAGAAGGCAAGTGATTATTGTGAGTGGAAATATATTCTATTCACAATCAAATGAATGAGGTGGGCCCAAAGCCAAAGAATACTCTTGATTGGACTCTTATTTTATTGCCCTAAATTTAGCTAGCTAAATTTTGTTCAAGTTTTGAAATGGAGGCTTTGGCATTTATCATAAAATCTCGTTTTCATTGCAGAGATATCATAAGGCTCTATAATTACCCACACAGAAGGTCTTTTTTTTTTATACAATATATATAGCATATAGTGAAGTCCCAAATTTTATTATTGTTAACAGGTTGCCCTGGAGGAATCCAAACATAAAGATTTAGAATCTTGATGAGAGAAAGTGGGAACAAGCTATCATTTACAAGTTTCCAGTGGTTCTTCTCTTCTCTAGAAATAGAGCCTTCAACTCACATTTGGGGCAGACTTGTCTTTTGTGTTAAGGAAACTCCAGGAACTAACCCCTCAGTTCCACAAATATAAAACATACATCTACATGTTGTGAGACAGAATGCCATTTCCTGCACAACCTTAATATGGTTGTAAACCATTTATTTTGGTAATATAATATTTATATATCTCTGAAGCTGAGCTGGGTATAAAATGTTTTCAGTGTTTATTAAATGAGACCACATTTTCCCTGAACTCTCACGTTTCTTTTGTTGTTGTTGTTGTTTCTAAAGAGATTTTTTAAACGTTTATTTTGAAATAATTCTAGACTTAGAAAAGTTGCAAAATAATGAGAGCCAGGCTTCTCACTGTGGTAGAAAGAAGTTGCAGATAAGAAAAAGGGGAATCTTGGAATGAACGTCATGGTGCTAGATTGTAATGAAAGGTATCTGCAGTATACAGAATGACAGAGTTTCAATATATTCTTCATCCTGTTTTCCCTAATATTAATATCTTGCATAACCAAAGCACAATTATCAAAGCTAAGAAATGAACATGGGTACAATACTGCTAACTAAAGATTTAATTTGGATGTACGAGTTTCTTCACTAGCATCTTTTTTCTTTCCTGGTATCCATTCCAGGATCCCATCTTGCATTTAGTTAGGACTAGTGTTAGGACTGCTTAGTTTTCTCTAAACTGTGATAGTTTCTCAGTCTTTCCTGATACCTTTGAAGAATATTGATCAGTTTTGTAATAGAATTTACCTCAATTTGAGCTTGCCTGATATTTTGTAATGATTAATTTGAGATTATGAATTTTTGGCAAGAATATCTCAAAAGTGATGTGACTTTCTTGGTGGCTCATCACATCCAGGGCATATAAATTTGATATGTCTTTTCAATGGTAATGTTAACCTTTGTCATTAGATCAAGGGTTCAACAGGTTTCACACTTCCCAGTTTGCCACTGTACAAAGATCTATTAGTTTCAATCTTTTGCCCCATTGGTGGATCTTGCCTATAATGATTAGGACTGTGGGCATTCTAATGGTGATGTTCTCTTATTCCTTCAGCATTTATTAATTAGAATTCTGTAAGGAAGAATTCTCTCCCATAAATTCAGAATTTATTCACTAATTTACATATGTCAGTATGGACTTATAGGTATTTATCTTATGCTATATGTTATAATTCAACATTATATTTATTATTTGCTCAAATCACTCCAGCTTTGGCCTCTGGGCTCTTTAAGGTTGGCTCCTGTGCCTGTTCAAAATGCCCCATTCTACTTGAGAAATACTTTACTTTCTGGCACTAAAAGATGCCCCAGATGCATCTTATTTCCCCTGCCCCAGCCCTAGAATCAACCACTTCTGCAAGGAGCCCCTGGTTCCTTTTACTGGAGAACAATATTTACAAATCAAAATCTGGGCTCCTAGGTGTACTCATTCCTACTGATGTGTCATTACTTCTAGACCTGTAATCAAACAGAAGTTGGAATATGTGCATGTATACTAACCCATGTATATGAACACCTCTATATTTATTTCCACATTTATCTGTAAATATATTTTTTTAAATCACAGATACCTTTCATTCCAATCTAGTACCACGATGTTCATTCCAAGCTTTCCCTTGTTCTTATTTGCAACTTCTTTCTACCACAGTGAGAAACCTGGCTCTCATTAAATAAAATATATTTACTTGCTTGTTTAACTCTACTATATTCATAGAGTATTTTCAGAATTTCTAACCCATATTCTGATGAAAAACACATCTGCTAACTAAAGTACAATAGTTGTCTACAGATTTTTTTGTCTTCAGCCTTTATGTATCTGGTCAAATATTGTTTTCCTTCATTAGTAGGTAGTTCTCTTCACCATCCTTAGATGCTGTCTTATTATTATTAACTATTAACTCAATTTTTAAATAGATATAGATCTATTCAGATTATCTATTTCTTCTTGTATAAGTTTTGGCAGCTGTGTCTTTCAAGGAATTGGTTGATTTCATCTAGGTGATCAGATTTGTGGGTGTAGAGTTGCTCATAGTATCCCTTCATTATTTTTTTGCTTTTCATGGGAACAGCAATGATGGCCCTTCTTTCATTTCTGATGTTAGTAATTTGTCTCTCTTTTCTCTTAGTCTCTCTAGAGAGCTTAGTAATTAATTAGATTATTTTAGATTTTTCTTCTCTTCTAATATGTACATTCAATGCTACACATTTTCCTCTAAGCACTGTTTTCACTGCGTCTCACAAATTTTGAAAAGTTGTGTTTTCATTAACTATACTTGCTGTGGTGGGCATTTCATAATATATATAATTGTCAAATCACTGTGTTGTGCACCTGAAACTAATATAATATTGTATGTTAACTATACTTCAATTAAAAATGAAAAAAATTTTAAGTTCTCTTGAGGTACCTTCTTTGACCCATGTGTTATTTAGAAGTATGTTTTTTAATCTCCACATATTTTGGGAATTTTTTAAGTTATTTTTCCATTATTGATTTCTAATTTAATTCCATTGTGGTCTGAGAGTGGGCGTTGTATGATTTCTATCTTTTAAATGTGCTAAGGTATGTTTTATGGCCCAGAATGTGGTCTGCATTGGTGAATATTCTATGTGAGCTCGAGAAAAATGCATATTCTGCTGTTGCATGAAGTAGTCTACAGATGCCACATACATCCAGTTGATTGATGGCGTTGGTGAAATCAACTATGCCCTTACTGATTTTCTGCCTGCTGGATCTGTTTCTGAAAGAAGGTTGTTGAAGTCTCCAATGATGAGACTATTTCATATATTTATCCTTGCAGTTCTTTTTTTTCAGTTTATTTTTTATTTAAATTCAATTAGCCAACATACAGTACATCATTAGTTTCAGATGTAGTGTTCAGTGATTCATCAGTTGCGTATAACGCCCAGTGTTCATCACATCACATGCCCTCCCCAATGCCCTTCACCCAGTTACCCCATCCCCCCACCTACCTCCTCTTCCGCAGCCCTCAGTTTGGTTCCCAGAGTCAAGAGTCTCTCATGGTTTGTCTCCCTCTCTGATTTCTTCCCATTCAGTTTTCCCTCCCTTCCCCTATGCATTATTTTCTCATATTTCTTATATTCCACATATGATGTATGATAATTGTCTTTCTCTGATTGACTTATTTCACTTAGCATAATACCCTCCAGTTACATCCATATGGATGCAAATGGTAGGTATTCATCCTTTCTGATGGCTGAGTAATATTCCATTGTATATATAAACCACATCTTCTTTATCCAGTCATCTGTTGAAGGACATCTTGGCTCTTTCCACAGTTTGGCTATTGTGGACATTGCTGCTATGAAAATTGGGGTGTATGTGCCCCTTTGTATCTTTGGGGTAAATACCCAGTAGTGTAGTTGCTGGGTCATAGGGTAGCTCTATTTTTAACTTCTTGAGGAACTTCCATCCTGTTTTCCAGAGTGGCTGTACCAGCTTGCATTCCCACCAACAATGTAGGAGGGTTCCCCTTTCTCCACATCCTCATCAACATTTGTTGTTTCCTGTCTTGTTAATTTTAGCCATTCTGACTGGTATGAGGTGGTATATCACTGTGGTTTTGATTTGTATTTCCCTGATGACAAGTGATGTGGGACATTTTTTCATGTGTCTGTTGGCCATTTGTATGTCTTCTTTGGAGAAATGTCTGTTCAGGTCTTCTGTCCATTTCTTGACTGGATTCTTTGTTTTTTGGGTGTTGAGTTTGGTAAGTTCTTTATAGATCTTGGATACTAGCCCTTTATCTGATATGTCATTTGCAAATATCTTCTCCTGTTCCATAGGTTGCCTTTTAGTTTTGTTGACTTTTTCCTTCGCTGGGCAGAAGCTTTTGATCTTGATGAAGTCCCAATAGTTCATTTTTGCTTTTCTTTCCCTTGCCTTTGGAAATGTGTCTTGCAAGAAGTTGCTGTGGCTGAGGTTGAAGAGATTGCTGCCTGTGTTCTCATCTAGGATTTTGATGGATTCCTGAATCACATTTAGGTCTTTCATCCATTTTGAGTTTATCTTTGTGTATGGTGTAAGAGAATGGTCCAGTTTCATTCTTCTGCATGTGGCTGTCCAATTTTCCCAGCACCATTTATTGAAGAGACTTTCTTTTTTCAATTGGATATTCTTTCCTGCTTTGTCAAAGATGAGTTGACCATAGAGTTGAGGGTCCATTTCTGGGCTCTCTGTTTCATTGATCTATGTGTCTGTTTTTGTGCCAGTACCATACTGTCTTGGCGATCACAACTTTGTAATATAGCTTGAAGTCAGGCATTGTGATGCCTCCAGCTTTGCTTTTCTTTTTCAACATTCCCCTGGCTATTCGGGGTCTTTTCTGGTTCCATACAAATCTTACGATTATTTTTTTCCAGCTCTGTAAAAAATGTTGATGGTATTTTGTTAGGGATTGCATCTCCTTGCAATTCTATCACTTTTTGCCTCATGTAGTTCCATAGTCTGTTGTTAGGGGCATATACATTAAGAATTGTTATGTCTCCTTAGAGAATTGACCTTGTATCATCAGAGAAGGTACTTATTTTTCTCTGATTACTTTCCTCACTTTGAAGTCTGCTTTGTCTGAAATTAATATGCTACTATTGCCTTTTATTGCTATTTTTATTGTATCTTTTTATTATTGTTATCATGGTATATTTTCTCCATCTATTTACCTTTAATCTCTATGTTTCTTAATATTTCAAGCAGGTTTCTTATAAACAAGGTATAGTTGGGTCATGTTTTTTGATCTACTCTGGTAATCTTTTAATCTGTATATTTAGACCACTGACATTCAACATGATTACTGATACAGCCAGATTAATGTCTACCATATTCTTTGCTATATGCAATTTTTTTTCTTGTTCTTTGTTCCTATTTTTATCTTTCACTCTTTTTCTGCCTTTTGTGGTTTTAATTGAGCATTTTATAATTCCATTTTCTCTTTCCTTTCTTAGCATATCAGTCCTTTTCTTCTTCTTCCCTTCTTTCAGTGGTTGCTCTAGAGTTTATAACTAATCCAAGTCCACTTTCAAATAACACTATACCACTTGACAGGTAGTGTGAGTACTTTATAATAACAAATATCCTACTTCCTTCCTCCTATCCCTTGTAGTATTGCTGTCATTTATTTAATTTATATAAGCACACACAAACATACATATACATAATATGTAAATGGATATAATTGAATACACTGTTGCTATTATTTTGAATAAACTGGTATGTGTTAGGTCAGTTAAGAATAAGAAAAAATAAAAACTTTTTATTTTTCCTTCATTTATTCCTTCCTCAATGTTCTTTCTTTCTTTATGCAGATCCAAGTTTCTGACCTATATTATTTTCCTTCTTTCTAAAGAACTTATTGCAGAGCAAGTTTATTGGCAACAAAGTCCCTCAATTTTTGTTTGTCTAAGAAAAATCTGTATTTCTTCTTCACTCTTTCACTTTTGAAGGATAATTTTGCAGGGTACAGAATTTAGGTTGGAGGAGTTTTAAAACTAATTTTGTCTACTCTTTTCTTTTTTGCATGGTTTCTGAGAGGTCAGATTTAATTCTTATCTTTGTTCCTATATAGGTTAAAGTTCTTCCCCCCACCCCACTTCTTTCAGAGTTGTATTTTTTTCCCTGTTTAATTTTCAGTAATTTGAAAATGGTATGCCTGGGTGTATTTTTTATTTTTATTTTTTGACATTTATCCTGTTTAGTGTTCTCTGAGTTTCTTGGATCTGAAGCTTGGTGTCTGACTAATTTGGGGGAAATTCTTGGTCATTATTGTTTCAGATATTCCTTTTCTCTTTCTTCTTTGTTATTCCTGTTATGTGTACATTACACCTTCTGTAGTTTTTCCATAGTCCTTAAATATCCTGTTCTTTTTTTACTCATTGTTTTCTTTGCTTTTCTGTTTTAGAAAATTCTAGTGTATAGAGTCTTTTCATTTCTAGGTTGTGTCCAGTCTACTACTGTGTCTAGTCTACTATTAAGCCTATCAAATGCATTCTTTTTTTTTTTTTTAAGATTTTTATCTATTTATTTGACAGAAAGAGACACAGCAAGAGAAGGAACACAAGCAGGGGGAGTGGAAGAGGGAGAAGCAGGCTTCCCGCGGATCAGGGAGCCGAATGCGGGACTCGATCATAAGACTCTGGGATCATGACCTCAGCTGAAGGCAGACGCTTAATGGACTGAGCCACCCAGACGCCTCCAAATGCATTCTTTATTTCTGTTACAACTTTTTTATCTTCATCATAGCTTTTTGTTTTTTTCTTAAGGATTTCTATCTGCTTACATTGTTCATGTGTTCTTGCATACTGTCTACTTTATCCAGTAGAATTCTTAGCATATTAATCACAGTTTAAAAAATTCCCAGTCTGATAATTCCAACACCCCTGCTATGTCTGATTCTGATGCTGCTCTGTCTCTCCAAATTGTGCTTTTGGCCTTTTGGAATGTCTTCTAATTTTTTCTTGATAGATAGACATGACTTGCTGTAAATTGGCCTTAGTAATGAGGTGGTGAGCTACTGGGGAGGGGCATATCGTATGGTCCTATGATTGGGTTTCAGTCTTATACTGAGTCTGTGCCTCTCTGTTCTGAAATTCACAAGTGTTTCTCAGTCTCCCCCCTCCCATCCCCCAAGTGACAGGTTGGTTTGAGTGGGTTGAAATTGAGTATTTAACCTTGCCAGTTAGGCTCTGATAAAACCCCAGCAAGTTAGGCTCTGGGTAATTAGTTTCTCTCTCTCTCTCTCTTTTTTTTTTTTTTTATTTATTTGACAGAGAGAGAGACAGCCAGAGAGGGAACACAAGCAGGGGGAGCAGGAGAGGGAGAAGCAGGCTTCCCGCAGAGTGGGGATCCTGATGCGGGGCTCAATCCCACAACCCTGGGATCATGACCTGAGCCGAAGGCAGACGCTTAATGACTGAGCCACCCAGGCGCCCCTAATTAGTTTCTCTTGAGGGCAGGCCTATTTAAGGAGAACAGAGTGATCTGGCGTATTTCAAAATGGTTCCTTTCCCTCTGCCTGATGCTCAAGGGGATTTTTCTCTGATATTTACTGTGGGAATCTGGTTGAGCTCCTGGAGGTAAATTTCACATATTGCTGGGGCCTCACCATGACTGGGTCCCCTGGATTTTGTAACTCTCAGACTAGTCTACGCTGAGCCTCCAGTAATACGTCAGTCAAGAGTTCAGGTTTTCCTGCCTTGGCCCTGGTTCTTACAGCAGATTCCTCTCACCAGTCCCTGCTCTGGTAAGTTGTTATTCTCTGTATTTTTCTGTTCTTCTCTCCAATCTTGAGGCCAGTGGTTTGCCCTGGGTATTCCCCTCTCTTAGTGATCCAAGAACAGTTACTGAGTTTTCTGTTTTAGTCTGTTCAGCTTTTTCTTGTTAAGATGGAGTGGAGACTTCTAAGCTCCTTACATGAGAAACTGGGAACAGCCTGATTAAAAAAAAAAAAGTTTACACACAGTTAAATTCACTCTTTGTGGAGCACAAGTCTTTGGCTTTGACAAATATAGAATAAAAAACAGTTCCATCAACCCCCCAAAATTCCCTGTGCTTCTCGTTCACAGTCAATGCCAATTCCCATCCCTTGTAACTAATGATTTGCTCCCCTCCTTAAAGTTCTGCCTTGTCATATAAGGGGAATCAGAGCATATAAAGCGTTTTGGATCTGGCTACTTTTACTTAGCAAAATGCATGTGGGAGTTCTACATGTTGCTTTATGAACCAATAATTTGCTTCTTTTTTACTGCTGAGTAGTTTGTCATTGACATGACATACCACACTTTGCTTATCCATTCTTGGGTTAAGGGATTCTGAATTATTTCCATATTTTGACAATTATGAATAAAACTGCAATAAAGTTATATAAACATAAGTTAAACTTAAGTTTTTTGCGGTGAACATAAGCTTTCGTTCTTTTTGGTAAAATATCCAGGAGTTGGGTTGTGAGTTACATGGTAAATGTCTGTTCACTTTATCTGAAACCATTGAACTGCTTTCCTGAGTAGCTGTGTCCTTCTGCTTTCCCACCAGCAGTATATGAGAGTTCAGCTACTTTTCATCCTCACCAGCACTTGATATTTTAACCTTTTTTCCCGTAATTTTAACCATTTAGAATTGACACAGTGGTATCCTGTTGTAGTTTTAATTTGCATTCCCTTAATGGCTAACGCTGTGGAGTTCTTGGGTGAATTTTTCTTAAATTGCTTTTTGGGCTTGTTGGTAAGTGGAGGGAGAGTTTGAGAGGTCCCTGTAAGAACTGGGGCATGGTGGGGAGAAGCTGTGGGATCTTTTTGTGTGTGGGGAAGGCATGAAATATTAGATGTAAGCAATGTTGGTTTGCAGCCCAGATAACAAAGGGTAGATTTTTCCCCAACCCTCACACAAAACCTGGTGTCATGTAAGAGGTGGGAACACTGAAATCATTGGGAGGCTGCACCCTAGACCAAGAAAATAAGTCTTGTGAGGAGTCCATTATTAGAGGCTACCATACAGGTCCTCCATCAGTTGCTAGAGCCTAGGCAAGCAATCCAGGGTGACTGTCACTATTTGATTATTTTCTTCTGATAGTGAAAATGAAAAGGTAAATTTATTTTTAAGTCCTGAGAGAGGCATTAAATTTTATAAATATTTCTCTAAGGCCGTGAGTGCTTTTGGAAATACTGCATTAATTAGTATGGGAAGTGTAATCTTAACTGATGCCACCTTGCAGCCCCCAGCCCCTCCCAGTAAGTATATGCACGCTGGATCCCATGACCAGTATGCTCAGTGCCTGGAGGCAGAAAAGGGGGGGAGGAATCCAAGACCTCTGTGATTTGTCTCCCAACTGAGCCCACAGGGACAAGGCCTGAGCCCTAGAGAGGGAGAGGCTATAAAAAACCAACCAACCACAACAAAGAAAACTTTGAGACTGTTTTTACCTAGGACACTTTGGCATAAATTGGGCTGCTTCAGATCCTAGTAGATAACCATGCAACAGGAGTTGCAGAGAGGCCTAAACTCTCTATGTGGAATGTAGTGAGGCTTTGGAACAATGAAGAGTAAAAGCAAAGCAATGCACACCCTGGATGTTCTGCAGCCTCCAGCCAGCAGGACCTGCCACTGAGCCTGGACATTACTATGTCTCAGAGAGTGAGGGCCTCTTTCACCACGTGACTTGAGATGCACAATGGGATCCTGCCTACTCCTGGAGCACAGGGGATATCTCCTGTGGCTCCCAGAAACAAGTGAGGAGCCTAGGGGTTGTCAGTGACCCCCTGTGGTGAGGCAGTTACTAACTCAGTGTTGTTCTAATATGACCTCTCAAACCCACAGGCTGATGAGACTCAGTGAAAGCTGAGTTCCCCCTGAATTACTCTCCACTGGTAGAGACATTGTCCTCAATAGGGAGCTTGATTAGAAATATGTGTGTGTGGAAATGAATTTTAAAAGCCAGGCTTAGGAATTAATTGACTAAAGAACAGTTTGAAAGTTTATGCCTTACATAGAAAATCAAGTGAAAAATGAGAAAAAAATCCAACTTTGTCATTCATGGACCTCTTTTAAACAGTCTTCCATTTTCCAGGGTGGATATGTTTCTGTACTTGGCAATTGTTACAAGCAAAGCTTTTTGCTCTTTCTATAACAGCATTGCCTTTCTCCCTAGGATATTGTGGTAAAATTATGTAGGTCATGTGACCTCACACAATTTCCACAGGCCAGAAGAAAATATGGTCAAATGTCTTCATTGCAGAGTGAGTCAGACAGTAAAACTGATATTAGTCATGTCTTGTGTAATTATAGGAAGCAGAAAAATAACTGGCAACATAAATATCAGAGGCATGAATGTTTTGTTTTCACTTTACCAATCGGAGCTCCTCCCAGCGAGAGAGCTAAAACAAAAGCCCCTGATCCAAGTATTCATGCATCAGGAAGAAAAACTCCTTCCCTGCTGCTTTCTTAATAATGGGTGTCTATAGCCAGTGATTGCAGTTTAGCCTGAGCCCTTTTCAGATAGATGGCTGCTTTCACAAACTGGTCCTGGAGGCTGACAAGAAGCAGCTGTTGATCATGTCTTACTCCATCCCATTCTCCCTCTACCAATACCCTGAGAAGAGAGGGGCATGTTCCTTATCTGGCTGGAGAAGCAGAAGGCTCTTGGGTCTGAATGGAGGGGAGAAATCAGTTGCTTAAGTTTAAAAAGCTGGTTCATCATAAGAGCCCATTTCACATTTGTTACACGCATTCTCATTGGTGCCTGTGCCTCTGAGGAATATAATTTCAACCAAACAGGATGCACCAGGGCATTGATAATGGTTTCCATTCTGTGACTTCCTCTCTGTTATAAAGTAACAATGATGTTTCAAGGTGTCCTAACTGGGATAGTAGCAAAGCCAAAATTTGCACTATCTGCAATATTGAACATTGAAAGTACTGGTTATAAGTTTCCAGAAATAATGGAGGAATGATGATTAAAAATGGAAAAAAAATAATAGCTAAACATTAACAAAAATAATAGAATGGTCAAATTTTCTTGACTGTTAATCAATGCCAAGAATGTGTTCAGTCTGTCATTAGCAGTTCTCAATATCTTAAATTCAACATACCTTCTTATCCTTATGTCTCCACCACAATAGCATTCTACTCCCCCTGCTACACACTATCTCCAGGGGTCTGACCATTCTGAACTATACTACTCTCTCTCCTCACTACTTAGTAGTTTTTGGATTTCATACCTTGATTAGGACTCTTCCTTGCCCTTCTCTTTTTTATCTGTTTGTTAAAATATTTATCATGTATCAAGAACTATTTTTCATGATGGTGAAATGTTTTCCAAGTCAGAAGTACTTTCTCCTGTGTTCACTCATTACATTTTGTTATTCTTCTTGGTTATTTGTTTCCCCCTTTATATTAGAGTTTCTTTATTTGGTAGAGAATGCTTCCCAGTATCCATTCTCACCTTTTTCCTCAATATTAGAACTTGTTATTTCTTAGCAGATGGTTTCCCAAGCACCATTTCAGCGAGAAGCAGATTTGTGGCTAAGATTTGTCAAAGAGAAACAGGAAGAATTGGCATGTAAAAGATCCAGAAAATGTCATGAAAGGAAGGACATGTGTCCTTTTTCTTCCCTTTCAATCTTGTTGCTGTTCAGAGTATAGATAGAATGGTTGGAACAGGAGTAGCCATGCTGGTCTAGGAGAAGAAAATAATCTGTGATTCTTTTTAAATTAGAGTCTATTCAATATTTAATATTATACTAGGACCAGGTGTACAATATAGTCATTCAATAATTACATACATTACAAAATGTTCACCATGAGAGTAGTTACCATGTGGTACCACACAAAGTTTATACAATATTGACCATATTCCCTACATTGTCCTTTTCAGCCCCATGACTTATTTATTTTATAACTGGAAATTTGTACCTCTTAATTCCCTTCACCTAACTCCCCACCACTCTCTTTCTCTGGCAACTACTAGTTCTCTATATTTATTAGTCTATTTCTCTTTTTTAGTTGTTTTGTTTCTTAAATTCCACATATAAGTGAAATCATATGATATTTGTCTTTTTGTCTTATTTCACTTAGCATAATACCCTCGTGGTCCATCCATGTTGTCATGAATGTCAAGATTTCATTATTTTTTATGGCTGAGTAATATTCCATTGTGTACCTATACCAAATTTTTATCCAATCATCTGTTGATGAACACTTAGGTTGCTTCCATATCCTGGTTATTAAAAATAATCCTGCAATAAACATAGGGGTGAATATCTCTTTTCAAATTAGTATTTTTGTTTTCCTTGGGTAAATACTAAGAAGTAGAATTATTACATTATATGATAGTTCCTTTTAGTTTTTTGAGGAACATTTATACTGTTTTTTTTAAAGATTTTATTTATTTATTTGAGAGAGAGAGAATGAGAGAGAGCACATGAGAGGGGGGAGGGTCAGAGGGAGAAGCAGACTCCCCGCCGAGCAGGGAGCCCGATGCGGGACTCGATCCCGGGACTCCAGGATCATGACCTGAGCCGAAGGCAGTCGCTTAACCAACTGAGCCACCCAGGCGCCCTATACTGTTTTTTATAGTGGCTGCAACAATTTACATTTATTCCAATGGTGGATGATGGTTCCTTTTTCTCCACATCCTTGCCAACGCTTGTTTTTTTTTTTGTCTTCTTTATAAGCGCCTGTGATCTTAATTATCATGGGACTCCCATTGTTATATTGTATTCCCTATGTTTAATGAGAAGGTTACATTTTGGTCTTATTTGAGATTCTGTTCTTCAGGGTTTTCTGTCACTTGCATTTGAAACTGAATTCTCACAATCAGACCTTTGTAAAAGTATGTCTCTCCCACCAGATTGTGTGACCTGGGGCATAGGTTTTATGTCTTATGTTACATCCATGTCAAGCTACTTCCCAGCAACTAGCACAGTGCAAGACCTATATAAATGGTCAAAAATGATATGATAGAGAGTTTAATCAAAGTAGAAAATGTGTTTCCTGATATTTTCTTATTACAAAGCAAAAAAAAAAGGAAAAATAGACAAAAGCTACATGAAAGTAGTGACTATACAGAACAGAAGTCAAATGAAGAAGGTTCAAAAGAAGGGGAATCATACTATCATACTAGACATAATACAAAGAGTTCAATTGTAGTACAGTTCTTATCATTGCAGAAACCGTATTTAAAGCTATTTTGAGACCTACATAAGTGTCTACGGAGCTATATGTGTATTCTATCAATATAAATTCTTGGAGTATCTACTGTAGTCAGGTGTTATAACAGTTGGTAGAGATAGAATGGTAAACAGGTATGGATGTGTCCTCATGTACAGTCTAATCAGATTTTTATTAAAACTTCCCACAGAGGGGTGCCTGGGTGCCTCAGTTGGTTAAATATCTGACTCTTGATTTCAGCTCTGGTCATGATCTCAGGGTCGTGAGATCAAGCCCACGCTGGGCTCCATGCTCAGCATGGAGTCTGCTTGAGATCCTCTCCCTCTTCCTTTGCCTCTGCCCCCCACCCCCTGCCATGCTCTCTAAATAAATAAAATCTTTAAAAAATTCCCACAGAAATTCCCATATAATGTATAATTTATATGAACATTACATATAATATATATTCTTGTCATTTATAACTTATAACAAATGCAATGAAAGTGAACTATATGTACATTCTATCAGTATTGGAGATAGAGTTGAAAGACTCTGAAAGATATTTTAGGAATAAAATCTGGTAGAGCTTGGTAATAGATTGGATATGAGGATAAATAAGTAGGAAATATCAAGGAGGACTCCTAGTTACCAGGATTGTGTAACTAGAATGGTGGTACCAGTCACTAGTAAATAAAATACTGGAAAAAGAGAAGATTTGGGCATATATTTTGAGTTTGGTTTTGAAAACCGTAATTTTTAAGATAATAGCAAAGACCTCGAATTTGAAATTGAGGGAAGAGTTTTAAGACTATGGAGTTGCAAAGTTTGGTCTGGGGGCTTGAAACATATAACTTTGAGTTATCTGTCTACAGTGGTAATGGACACTGTAGGGATAAATGAAATTGCTTCAGGATAAAGCCCAGAGTGTGATAAGGGGGAGGATAGGACCTGGCATTGAAGGATTCCACTAAAAGCCAGAAAAAAGGATAACTATTTTGTAAAGGAGGCCAAAAAGGGAAGAAATAGCCAGGGGAATAAGAAGAATGTGATGTATGAAAGACTGAAAAAATTAAGGGTCATGAAAAGGAGGAGGGATATTCTCAAATGTCTTATACCAGGCAGATGTCAAATAAGATGAAGACTAAAAAACAAAATTTATTGAAATTTATATCCTAAAAGTCATTCGTATTTTAACAACTGCCATTGTGGTGAGGATGAGTGGTGACCAGATTAAAGTAAGTTGATAATTGAGCAGGAAGTGAGAAAATGAAGCAGAAAGGGAAAAAATGGTGACAATATAGATTATTTTTAAATGATTTTTTTTTAATGTACAAAGGGTGAAATAAATAGTGAAGTCTTGGGAAGTGTTGTGGAGGCTAAGATAGAAAGTGTTTTTTTTTTTCTTTTCCTCTTTTTTAAAAAAAAAGCTTAAGACAAGAGTGACTTGGGCTTGGTAGAAAGAAATGTTACATATAACGGGCACCTGGGTGGCTCAGTTGGTTAAGCGACTGCTTTCAGCTCAGGTCATGATCCTGGAGTCCCTGGATCGAGTCCCGCATTGGGCTCCCTGCTCAGCAGGGAGCCTGCTTCTCCCTCTGACCCTCCCCCCTCTCATGTGCTCTCTCTCTCTCATTCTCTCTGTCTCAAATAAATAAATAAAATCTTTAAAAAAAAAAAGTTACATATACCAAAATGGAATGGAATAGATTGTATAATATTTTCCAGAATGGCAGGAATGGATAGGATCCAAAGCATAGGAGAAGGTATTAAATCTTAAATGAAAAAGGAGATCACTGTTCCATTAGATCAAGTGATACTTGGATGTGTGTGGATATATCTTTTATGAATTGCATCTAGCTACCTATATCAAAGTCTGACATTAATTGTGGCTTAAATAAGATCAAATTTTCTCTGTTATGTAAAAGATATCTGGAGATAGGTTCACAGTTGTTAGTTCATTGCTACCATTCTCCAGATCACCTGCAGGGCTTATACCTGAACCTGAATCATACCTATGTTGAAGGAAGGAAGGAAGGAAGGAAAAGAACATTGCTATATAGTTTGAAATCAGAAGGCATGATGCCTCCAGCTTTGTTCTTTCTCAAGATTGCTTTGTGATCTTGGGGTATTTTGTGGTTCCATACAAATTTTAGAATTGTTTGCTCTATTTCTGTGAAAAAAGGCCATTTGACTGTTCACGGGGATTGTACTGGATTTTGAGATTGCTTTGGATAATATGGACATTGTAACAGTATTCTTCCAATCCATGAACATAGAAGATCTTTCCATTTGTGTCATCTTCAGTTTCTTTCATCAGTGTTTTATGTTTTTCAGTGTAAAGGTCTTTCACCTCTTTGGTTAAGTTTATTCCTATGTATTTTATGATTTTTGATGCAACTATAAATGGGAGAACTTTCTTAATTTCTCTTAGAGTTCATTATTAGTGTATAGAAATAGATTTTTAAAAAAAGATTTTATTTGACAGAGAGAGACACAGCAAGAGAGGGAACACAAGCAGGGGGAGTGGGAGAGGGAGAAGCAGGCTTCCCGCCAAGCAGGGAGCCCGATGCGGGGCTCGATCCCAGGACCCTGGGATCATGACCTGAGCAGAAGGCAGATGCTTAAAGACTGAGCCACCCAGGTGCCCCAAAACAGATTTTTGTATGTTGATTTTTGTATCCTGTAAGTTTACTGAGTTCATTTATTGTTCTAACAGTTTTTTGGTAGAATCTTGAGGGTTTTCTATATATATTATTACGTTATTTGCAAATAGTGAGTTTTACTTCTTCCTTTCTATTTATGATACCTTTTATTTCTTGCCTAATTGCTCTGGCCAGAACTTTCAGGACTATTTTGAATAAAAGTGGCCAGAGTGGACATCCTTGTCTTGTTCTTGTTAGAAAAAGCTTCCAGCGTTTTGCCATTGAAGATGATATTAGCTGTGGGCTTGTCATATATGGCCGTATGTTGAGGTATGTTCCCTTCCTATACCCACTTTGTTAACAGTTTTCCTCATAAGTGGATGTTGTGTTTTGTCAGATGCTTTTTCTGCATCTACTGAGATGGTTATATGATATTTATCTTTCATTTTAATGTGGTCTATCACATTGATTTATGGATGTTGAATCATCCTTGCATCACTGGAATAAATCCCAGTTGATCATGGTATATGATCTTTTAATGTATTGTTGAATTTGGTTTGCTAATATTTTGAGGATTTTTGAATCTAAGTTCATCAGGGATATTGACTTGTAATTTCCTTGTGGAGTCTTTGTCTGGTTTAGTATCAGAGTATTGGTGGCCTTATAAAATGAATTGAGAGTGTTCCCTCTATTTTTGAGGGGAGAGTTTGAGAAGGATTGATATTAAATCTTTCGGCATTTTGCAAAATTCACTAGTGAAGCTCTCTGCTCCTGGACTTTTGTTTGTTGGGAGATTTTTGATTACTGATGCAATCTCCTTGCTAGTAATTACTTTTTCAGATATTCTATTCATGATTCAGTCTTGGTTCTGAGAATTTGTCCATTGCTTTTATGTTGTCCAATTTGTTAGTACACAATTGTTCATAGAAATCTGAGGAATCCCTTGTATTTCTGCGGTGTCAGTTATGTCTACTCTTTCATTTCTGATTTTGAGTCCTTTTCTTGGGAAATTTAGCTTTTTATTGCCTCTTTAGTGTCTATTTCGTTTATTTCTTCTCTGATTTTTATTTCCTCCTTTCTACTAACTTGGGCTTCATTTGTTAATCTTTTAAAGTTTCTTAAAGTGTAAAGAGAAGTTTATTTGATATCTTTGTTTCTTTTTAAATCACATTTAATTTTTTTTATCATAAGTATACTCTTTAAACCCTATTATCTTTTTCTTTCATTCATGTCCCCACCCATACACACATCCCCTCTGGTAGCCATCAGTTTGTTCTCTATAGTTAAGAATTTTTTCTCTTTGCTCCTTTGTTTTGTTTCTTTAATTCCACATATGAGTGAGATCATATGATATGTCTTTCTCTGACTTACTTTGCTTAACATTATACTCTGTAGCTCTATCCATGTTGTTGCAAATGGCAAGATTTAATTTTTAACAGCTGAACAATATTCCACTTTTTATCCATTCATCTGTCGATGGATACTTGGGCTGTTTCCATAGTTTGGCTATTGCAATAAATATAGGGGTGCATGTATCTCTTTGAATTAGTGTTTTTGGTTTTGGGGGGTAGTGCAATTACTACATCATGGGGTAGTTCTATTTTTAATATTTTGAGGATTCTCCATACTGTTTCCACAGTAGCTGCACCAGTTTACATTCCCACCAACAGTGTAAGAGAGTTCCCCTTTCTTTACATCCTTGCCCACATTGTTTTCTGTTCTGTTGATTTTAGCCATTCTGGCAGGTGTGAGGTGATAGCTCATTGTAGTTTTGATTTGCATTTCCCTGATGATGAGTGGTATTGAACATCTTTTCATATGTCTGTTAGCCATCTGTCTTCTTTGGAGGAATGTCTGTTCATGTCTTCTGTCCATTTTTAATTGGATTATTTGTTTTTGGGTACTGAGTTTGGTAAGTTCTTTATGGATTTTGGATAATAACCTTTTATCAGATACGTCATTTGCAAATACCTTCTCCCATTCAATAGGTTGCTTTCTAATTTTGTTGATTGTTTCCTCTGCTGTACAGAAACTTTTTATTTTGATATAGTCCCAGTAGTTTATTTTTGCTTTTATTTCCCTTGCTTCAGGATACCTATCTAGAAAAGTGTTGCTATGGCTGAGGCCAGAGACATTACTCCCTATACTCATCTGGGATTTTTATGGTTTCAGGTCTCACATTTAGGTCTTTAATCCATTTTGAGTTTATATTTGTGTATGGTGCAAGAAAGTGGTCCAATTTCATTCTTTTGCATATAGCTCTCCAGTTTTCCTGATACCATTTGGTGAAGAGATGTTGTTTTTCCCATTGTATATTCTTTCTTCCTTTGTCAAAGATTAATTGACCATATAACTGCAAGTTTATTTCTGGGTTTTCTATTTTGTTCCATTGATTTATGTGTCTATTTTCTGCCATACTTATTTTGATTACTGCAGCTTTGTAATATAACTTAAAGTCTGGAATTGTGATACCTTTAGTTTTTATTTTTCAAGATTGCTTTGGCTATTTGAGGTCCTTGTGGTTCCATACAAATTTTAGGATTATTCCAGTTCTGTGACAAATGCTATTGGTATCTGGTAGAAGTTACATTAAATCTGTAGATCACTTTGAGTAATATAGACATTTTAAACAATGTTTGTTCTTCCAACCCATGACTGTGGAATCTTTCCATTTCTTTGCATTGTCGTGAATTTCTTTCATCAGTGTTTCTAGTTTTCAGAGTACAGTTCTTTTATCTCTTTGATTAGGTTTATTCCTAGGTATTTTATTATTTTTTGATGGAATTATAAATGGGACTATTTTCTTAATTTCACTTTCTGCTGCTGCACTATTAGTGTATAGGAATGCAACAGATTTCTGTATATTGATTTTTGTCTCCTGTGACTTTACTGAATTCATTTATCAGTTCTAATAGTTTTTTGGTGGTGTCTTTAGGGTTTTCTATAGATGGTATTATGTTATCTCCAAATAGCTTTACTTCTCCCTCACCAATTTGGAGTATTTATTTCTTTATGTTGTCTGATTGCTGTGGCTAGAACTTCCAGTACTACGTTGAATAAAAGTGGTGAGAGTGGACATTCTTGTCTTTGTCCTGACCTTAGAAGAAAATCTCTCAGTTTGTGACCATTGAGTATGATGTTGGCAGTAGTTTTTTCATATGTGGCCTTTATTATGTTGAGGTGTGTTCCCTCTAAACCTACTTTGTTGAGGGCTTTTTATCATGAATGGATGTTGTACTTTGTTAAATGCTTTTTCTAAACTAATGATGTACGATGTTGGCTAACTAAACATAATAAAAAAAATGATCATATGGTTCTTATCCTGTCTCTTGATATGATGTATCACATTGATTGTTTTTGTGAATATTAAACTACCCTTGCATCCCAGGAATAAATCACACTTGATTGTCATGTATGAATTTTTTAATGTATTTTTTGTTGGATTCAATTTGCTGATATTTTGTTGAGAATTTTTGCATCTATATTCATGATAGATAGTGGCCTGTAGTTCCCTTTTATTGTCTGTATGTGTGGAATCTTTATCTGGTTTTGGTATCAGTGTGATACTGGCCTCATAAAGTAGATTTGGAAGTTTTCTTTCCCCTGGTATTTTTTTTGGAATAGTTTGAGGAGAATAGGTATTAACTTTCCTTTAAATGTTTGGTAGAATTTGTCTGTGAAAAAGTACCTGGTCCGGTACTTTTTGTTTTGGGGAGTTTTTTGATTACTGATTCAGTTTCGTTGCTGGTAATTGGTTTGTTCAAATTTTCTATTTCTTCCTGCTTAAGTTTTGGTAGGTTATAGGTTTCTAGGAATTTATCCATTTCTTCTAAGTTGTCCAGTTTTTTGACATATAGGTTTTCATAATATTCTGTTACAATTGTTTGTGTTTCTGTGGTGTTGGTTGTTATTTCTCCTCTTTCATTAATGATTTTATTTGGGTCCTCTCTCTTTCCCTCTCTCCCTCCCTCTCATTTTTTTATGAATCTTGCTAGAGGTTTATCAATTTTGTTCTTTTCAAAGAACCATCTCTTGGTTTCATTAATCTGTTCTTTTTTTTAAATTTCCATGTCTTTTATTTCTGCTCTAATATTTATTATTTCCTTTTTGCTGCTTTTTTTTTGTTCTTGTTCTTTAGTTCCTTTAGGTGTAAGTAAGTTGGTTATTTGAGATATTCTTGCTTCTTGAGGTAGGACTCTACTACTAAAAACTTCCCTCTTAGAACTGCTTTTGCCATATCCCAAATATTTTGAGAGGTTGTGTTTCAATTTTCATTTGTTTCCATGTAATTTTTAATTTCTTGTTTGATTTCTTGGTGGACCCATTCATTGTTCAGTAGTGTTATTTAACTTCCATATATTTGTGCTCTTTACAGATTTTTTTCTTATAGTTGATTTCTAGTTTCAGAGCATTGTGGTCAGAAAAGATGCATGATATGACTTCAAATTTTTAACTTGTTGAGATTATGAACTACTCTGGAGAATATTCTGTGTGCTCTTGAAAAGAATGTATATTCTGCTGTTTTAAGATGGAATGTTCTGAATATATCTGTCAGATCCAACTGGTCCAGTGTCATTCAAAGCCACTGTTTCCATGTTGATTTTCTGTTGGGATGATCTGTTCATTGATGTAAGTAGGGTGTTAAAATCCCCTACTATTATTGTATTATCAGTAATTATTTCCTTTATATTTATTACCTTGTTTATGTATTTGGGTACTCCCATGTTGGGTGCATAAATATTTGTAATTGTTACAGTCTCTTGTTCGATGGTCCCCCTTATTATATAGTGTCCTTCTTTGTTTCTTGTTACAGTCTTTGTTTTAAAATCCATTTTATCTGAAATAAGTATTGCTACCCCAGCTTTCTTTTGACATCATTTGAATAATGTTTCTCTTTCTTGTTTCTTAACGTAGACATTTATCACTGTGAATTTCCCTCTTAGAACTACTTTTGCTGCATCCCGTGTTTCGGTATGTTGTGTTTCCATTTTTATTTGTCTCAAGGTATTTTTTTTTTATTATGTTATGCTAATCACCATACATTACATCATTAGTTTTTGATGTAGTGTTCCATGATTCATTGTTTGTGTATAACACCCAGTGCTCCATGTAGAATGTGCCCTCTTTAATACCCATCACCAGGCTAACCCATCCTCCCACCCTCTTCCCCTCCAGAACCCTCAGTTTGTTTTTCAGAGTCCATAGTCTCTCATGGTCCATCTCCCCCTCCAATTTCCCCCGCTTCATTCTTCCCCTCCTGCTATCTTCTTCTTCTTTTTTTTTTTTTAAGATTTTATTTATTTATTTGAGAGAGAATGAGAGACAGAGAGCATGAGAGGGAGGAGGGTCAGAGGGAGGAGCAGACTCCCCGCCGAGCAGGGAGCCTGATGCGGGACTCGATCCTGGGACTCCAGGATAATGACCTGAGCCGAAGGCAGTCGCTTAATCAGCTGAGCCACCCAGGCACCCTAACATATATTGTATTATTTGTTTCAGAGGTACAGATCTATGATTCAACAGTCTTACACAATTTGCAGTGCTCACCATAGCACATACCCTCCCCAATGTCTATCACCCAGCCACCCCATCCCTCCCACCCCCCACCACTCCAGCAACCCTCAGTTTGTTTCCTGAGATTAAGAATCCCTCATATCAGTGAGGTCATATGATACATATCTTTCTCTGATTGACTTATTTCGCTCAGCATAATACCCTCCAGATCCATCCACATCATTGTAAATGGCAAGATTTCATTCCTTTTGATGGCTGCATAATATTCCATTATATATATATATATACCACCTCTTCATTATCCATTCATCTGTCAATGGACATCTTGGCTCTTTCCACAGTTTGGCTATTGTGGACATTGCTGCTATAAACATCGGGGTGCATGTACCCCTTCAGATCACTACATTTGTATCTTTGGGGTAAATACCCAGTAGTGCAATTGCTGGGTCGTAAGGTAGCTCTAGTTTCAACTTTTTGAAGAACCTTCATACTGTTTTCCAGAGTGGCTGCACCAGCTTGCATTCCCACCAACAGTGTAGGAGGGTTCCCCTTTCTCCGCATCCTCACCAACATCTGTCATTTCCTGACTTGTTAATTTTAGCCATTCTGACTGGTGTGAGGTGGTATCTCATTGAGGTTTTGATTTGGATTTCCCTGATGCCGAGCGATGTTGAGCACTTTTTCATGTGTCTGTTGGCCATTTGGATGTCTTCTTTGGAAAAATGTCTGTTCATGTCTTCTGCCCATTTCTTAATTGGATCAAGGTATTTTTTAAATCTCTTTTGATCCAGATGCATGTGGAAGTTCGCCTCCAGCAGGCACTGACACTCTGGAGCATTCTAGCACTGGGAGAATATGAAGATGGCCCCCATGGCTGGAGCAAGGCAAAGGGGGAGCATAAAAATGGTACCCACCAGGGGTGAGGGGAAAAAGAAAAAGGTTTAGGGTTGTGGGGGAGGGGGGGTGTGAATATGGTACCCACCAACCTTTGTCCCCAGAAAGTATCCCAGCCGGCAGGATTCCAGATATATAAGGTAGATGCCTGCTCCTCAGGCTGATGCTTTGCCATTCGCAAATATGCCTCTTTCACATAAAGTTGGGATGTTATCAGCTGTTTCTGCACTAAGCCTTGTGTCAAGTGAGTCCAAGCTTGTGGGTTCTATAAGAGCTATTTCTCAGATTACTGTAGCCTTGTGGGTCTCATGAATGTGAACCCTGTTGGTTTTCAAAGCTAGATGTTTTGGGGGCTTGTCTCCAAGGTGCACCTCTTAAAAGTTATGATGCCTGATATGGGGGTTCAAGCCCTTGGCTCCACAGGGAGAAGTTCAGGTTTTGAATTAGCTCCTGATTGTGAGTTACCACACTGGGAGTGCAGTTTATGGAGAACTTCTGTTTCAGCCTCTCCTACCTGCTTTAAGAGGTTTTTTTTTTTTCTTTTTTTTTTTCTTTTCCTCATGTGCCCAATGTGTAATCATCATCAGTTTTTAGGGTTGTTTTTTCCAGAGTAAATGATCCCATATGTAGCTATAGATTTAGTGTGCCAGTGGGAAGAGGGGAGTTCAGGATATTTTTGTGTTTCCATCTTCATTGTTTTCATTCTTAAAAAGTTCTTGTTAGAGTGGGCATGTTCTATAGTTCTTGTTCTACCTACACTTCTCATAGACCCTATCCTAGCCTGCAGCCTCGTTGGCAGCAGCCTGAATTATTACCCTGTCACATGTGACCACACTGGGTTGGCTGAGATACACATCAGACTAGCAGAAGACCAACTTTGGCTGGAGGGCGACTTTGGCTAGAAGAAACATTGGTCCTCTTTGGCCTGAAATAGCCCCAGTTAGTCTTCAATGAGTAACTGTATAAGCTTTCACTCTCTAAAGTGTCCTGCTTTACATGAGAAACTGAGTCACCCTCTGGATTAGTATGGCTCAAAAAATATAAGCTAAATCATATTACCCTTTTAAAACCCATAGGAAACACAACCTCACAGAGGTTTTGCAGGTCATTCGCAGAAACTTGAGCTCACAGTTACATTGCAGATGCAGGAAGCCCACTAAAGTTATCTTAGATTAGAGCTACATGGAAGCTGAGCTAGAGAGAAAAGCAGCAGATAGAGCACCGGGGTGAGAATTTGTCACCCTTAAAGGGAGAGGGGTTAGAGACAGAGCCTGATTGTTTTAGTTCCAAATTATTCACCTTGTGGGGACCAGCTTATATTTCATTTCCTATTAATGGATATATATGCAGATTTCTACCATGTACCAGACTATAATGCTTAAAAATATATATAAGCTGATTGGATTCTTCATTTGTATGAGTCTTAAGTAGAAAAGTACCCACCCCAGTGTCAGTATGTTCTCCTAAAATCTGTATTTATATTCTTTTGCTTTTTAAAATACTTTCTTTAAACTTTATTGAATTTGCTTTGTTCCATTGTAGGAGGAAGATGTCTACTTAACTATTCTGTATATTTAGTCAATTCTCTCAATATTATGTATTGAACAATTATTTCCCCATTTATTTATGATAATACCTTTATGAAGTTATTACACTTACTAATATTTCAGAGCTTTATATACTTTATCTCATTAATCTACCTGTTTACTCTTTCACCAATACCATAATACAATTAATGAAAGATTGTGATCTGTATTTATATTTGATAGTGGAAGTTCATTTTCAGAAATTTTGTTTCTCTTGTTTATTTAGCTACAGCAACTTTAAAATAATTTCATCAAGTTACCAAAAAATTCCCAGTAAATGTTTATCTTACTTGCATTGCACTATAAATTAATTAATTTGGAAAGACTTTTTTAAAGATTTATTTATTTTAGAAAAAGAGTGAGTGAGCTTGGGGGAGGGTCAGAGGGAGACAGAATCTCAAGCAGACTTCACGCATGAAGCCTGACACTGGGATCCATCTCAAGACCCTGAAATCACAACCTGAGCTGAAACCAAGAGTCAGAGTCTTAACTGACTGCCAGGAGCCCTGGAAAATCTTATTTTATAATCTTTCTGTGCAGTAATGTGGGATATTTTTCCTTTTGCTCACTTAAAAAAGTCTCTTAGGAAGAAAGCTGTTCAGTCTTACTAAGTTTTCTTTACATTCTTCAAGATATTCTAAATGATTTTATATTTTTCTATTGATGTTAAATAGACATTTTCTTTATTATATCCTTTAGTTCTTCATTGCTTATATTAAAAAGTAGTTATTGATAGTTGAGCATTTTTCTTGTATTTTCTAGTTTATTGCACTTCTTAATTGTTCTAAGTTTTGTAATTTATCATCATGAATTCTCCTATAATCACATCATTGGCAAATTATGATTACATATCCTTTCCAATAATTACGTTTTTTAAATTTGTTTCACTGGCCTTATTTAATTGATTAAAATTTAAAAGAATATTAAATAGTAATGGTGAGAAGTGGATGAGCATTCCTGTTGCTGATTTTAACAAGTCTGGTACAACATTTTCCAATATTTACTCCATGGAACAACAGTCCCACAATACGATCTGTGAAATGAAATACAAGGATTTCATAACTCGGGAAGCACATTTACTACATTGCCCCTCCTTGAAATAAGCAGTTTGTCCTCTTGAATCTCTTCAAAAGTCTTCTATAAAATATATTTTACACATAAAGGATTTTGTACTTCATAGATTTTTTTTTTTTACTTTTTATTTTTTTCAGGGGGGAAAGGGGATTAAAAAAAAAAAGAGCTGATACTATTATATAGGAAAGCTAGGATGACACACAGGGGCAACTCAGGAGTCACCATTAATTTGAGTTAATATAATTGACAGTTTCTTAAGCACACATCCAAACAGGGAATGAGATTTCATTCTCCCTTTCTTGTAGGAATCTTCAGTCTTTTTTTTTTTTCTTTAAAAACTGTTTTGGAGGGGGCACTGGATATGAACTGAGGCATCCTCAATATTTGCAAGTTATTTTTTCAGATAGCTCCTCTCAGGGTTGGTGGCAGAGGGCATGTGCAAGGAATGAAGGCAGCACAATACTTTCCATTATGCAAGTGATTCAGGACTGAAGGTTTGCCCCTTTCTGTGCAAGCCCTATTTTTCTCTTCATAGAGCCTAGGGGAAATTAAGGGAGACCTGGCATACTGATACAGTGGTACCAAACCTTATGAGGCTGCCTTTGAGCTAAACCCAGGTGGCCAAGGGTAATCTGACTTCAATTTTTTTTAACTCTCTTTAAAATGTAGGGTATTTTTTTTTCTCTTTTCCCTCAACTAAGTGTTCTAATAGCCATTTCCCAGAAATAGAAAATGTTTATTGATTATGGTATTAAATGGTTTTGAGGAACACTAAAATGTTTACTGTAGATAAGGATAGTGTGTGTGTGTGTGTGTGTAAATTAGTATATTCAATGTTCAGTCTGAGTTTATTGGAAGAAGAAAGCGTAAAGATCCTTCAAAAGCCCTGGGAGAACCAGCAGGGTTTGTGTAATTGGGAGCTTTAGAAATAATCATCAGCTGATTGCAAGGACTAGAACAATTGATCCTTTGAAACAGATTCCAACTCTAGGATTATATGTTTCTGTGAATTGATGAGTGTAAACTGCATCACAATTATCTTTTTTATTTTGCTATTAATTAATGCTTCTCAGAGTGACAAGTACTATAATGACTGTGAAATAAGAAAACTATATCAAAGGATGATAAAACCATAGTGACATTATTGCTACCTTAGTGTGGCTCAAAGACAACGAGGCAACTAAAAAATAACTTCATCAGTGATTAAGAGTATAAAGTGATAGCTATAATTTGTTCTAATATTCCTCAGAGGACATTTAGAAAGATTGATTGATGTATGTTCTTTTGAATGGTTTTAAGATACCTTACAAAGATCCGCAGAGTATAGCATGGTAAAAATAAGTGGAGAAAGAAACCAAAGAAAGGATAAAAGGAATTTATAGAAGATGAATTCACAATACTAGGATTTAGCGTCCAAAGGCTGCCATGAATACCACTCTCTCACTTTTCCTGCAGTGTAGGTACCTTAGAGTATTCTTAATTCCACCTTCCAGACCTTATGACTTTGTCATTCAGTTCACTTATCCATACGTGGTGATGACCCTATTACTATTATTATATTAAACAAACTGTCATCTAGACTAAGAGAAGAAATTATTTTACAATCCTGTATACTTTCTCCAGTACTCTTCCTTTCTTTATCTAGATCCAAATTTCTGATCTCTATAAGTTTTCTCTTGAACGGATTTTAACATTTTTTAAAGGCAGGTTGGCTGCCAATGACTTCTCTCAGGTTTTTGTTTTTTTTTTTTTTCCTCCCCCCTCTGAGAAAGTCTTTATTTTTCCTTCGTTGTTGAAGAAAAGCTTTGCTGGATATATAATTATGGTTTGGATTTGATTTCTTTCAAAACTTTAAATTATTTCACCTGCTATCTTGTTTGCATGGTGTCAATCTGCCTTAACTCTTATTCATGTTCCTCTATGAGGGGCTTCAACACTCCCCTTGTTTATTTCAAGAATTTTTCTTTGTTTTTGGATTTCTTCATTTTGAATATGCATGCTTGCCTGTGGTTTTTTTGTTCGAGTTTACTTTTTACAGGAGCTTCTGGGTCACTGCAAAATTGAGCAGAAGATAGATATTCCCCATAAATCCCTTGTCTGTACACATGCAATGGCCTCTCCCATATCAATATCCTGCATGTGGTGATGCTTGTGTTAACAATTGATGGACCTAGGGGCACCTGGGTGGCTCAGTCATTAAGCGTCTGCCTTCAGCTCAGGTCATGATCCCAGCGTCCTGGGATCAAGCCCCACATCAGGCTCCCTGCTCAGCATGAAGCCTGCTTCTCCCTCTTCCACTGCCCCCGCTTGTGTTCCCTCTCTCGCTGTGTCTGTCAAATAAATAAATAAAATCTTTAAAAAAAAAAAAACAATTGATGAACCTACAATGACACATCATTATCACTCAGAGTCCGTAATTTACATTAGAGTTCACACTTGGTGTTGTATATTCTATGGACTTGGACGAATTTATAATGACCTACAATTATAGTATCTACAATTATAGTATCACACAGTAGTTTTCTTGCTAAATATCCCTAAAAGTCCTGGTTGCACCCATGCATCACTCTCTTCTGTCTAATCCCTGGCAACCACTTATCCTTTCATGATCTCCATCGTTTTGCCTTATCTAGAATGTCATATGGTTGTAATTATACAGTAAGTAGCCTTTAAGATTACTTCTTCACTTAGTAATATGTATTTATGTTTCCTCCATGGCTTTTTATGGCTTGAAGGCTCATTTCCTTTAAGCATTGAATATTGTATTGTCGGGATATACCAAAGTTCATTTATCTATTCACCTACTGAAGAACATCTTGGTTGCTACCAAGTTTTGGTAATTATGAATAGAGTTGCTATAAGTATCTGTAAGCAGGATTTGGGGTGAACAAAAATTTTCACCGTCTTGGTGAATACCAGTGAGCGTGAATGCTGCATCTCATGGTAAAAGTATTTTTAGTTTTGTAAGAAATACAAAGTCTTCCCAAGTGACTATACCATTTTGCATTCCCATCAGCCGTGAATGAGCATTCCTCTTACCATATCCTCACTAGGATTTGGTCTTGGCAGTGTTTCAGATTTCAGCTATTTTAATGTATGCGTAGTGGTATTGGATTATTGTTTTAATTTGCACTTTCCTGATGACATGATACAGAGCATGTTTTCATGTGCTGCTTTTCTTTTTTTTTATTATTATTATGTTAATCACCATACATTACATCATTAGTTTTTGATGTAGTGTTCCATGATTCATTGTTTGTGCATAACACCCAGTGCTCCATGCAGAACGTGCCCTCTTTAATACCCATCACCAGACTAACCCATTCCCCCCACCCCCCTTGCCTCTAGAAACTTCAGTTTCTTTTTTAGAGTCCACAGTCTCTCATGGTTCGTGTCCCCCTCCAATTTCCCCCCCTTCATTCTTCCCCTCCTGCTATCTTCTTCTTCTTCTTTTTTTTTTTTTTTTTAACATATAATGTATTATTTGTTTCAGAGGTACAGGTCTATGATTCAACAGTCTTAGACAACTCACAGTGCTCAACATAGCACATACCCTCCCCAATGTCTATCACCCAGCCACCCCATGCCTCCCACCCCCCACCACTCCAGCAACCCTCAGTTTGTTTCCTGAGATTAAGAATTCCTCCTATCAGTGAGGTCATATGATACATGTCTTTCTCTGATTGACTTATTTTGCTCAGCGTAATACCCTCCAGTTCCATCCACGTCATTGCAAATGGCAAGATTTTGGGTTTTTTGATGGCTGCATAATATTCCATTGTATATATATATATATATACACCACCTCTTCATTATCCATTCATCTGTTAATGGACATCTTGGCTCTTTCCACAGTTTGGCTATTGTGGACATTGCTGCTATAAACATCGGGGTGCATGTACCCCTTCGAATCCCTACGTTTGTATCTTTGGGGTAAATACCCAGTAGTGCAATTGCTGGGTCATAGGGTAGCTCTATTTTCAACTTTTTGAGAAACCTCCATACTGTTTTCCAGAGTGGCTGCACCAGCTTGCATTCCCACCAACAGTATAGGAGGGTTCCCCTTTCTCCACATCCCCGCTAACATCTGTCGCTTCCTGACTTGTTAATTTTAGCCATTCTGACTGGTGTGAGGTGGTATCTCATTGAGGTTTTGATTTGGATTTCCCTGATGCCGAGCGATGTTGAGCACTTTTTCATGTGTCTGTTGGCCATTTGGATGTCTTCTTTGGAAAAATGTCCGTTCATGTCTTCTGCCCATTTCTTGATTGGATTATTTGTTCTTTGGGTGTTGAGTTTGGTAAGTTCTTTATAGATTTTGGATACTAACCCTATATCTGATATGTCATTTGCAAATATCTTCTCCCATTCTGTCGGTTGTCTTTTGGTTTTGTTGACTGTTTCTTTTGCTGTGCGAAAGCTTTTTATCTCAATGAAGTCCCAGTAGTTCATTTTTGCCCTTACTTCCCTTGCCTTTGGTCATGTTTCTAGGATGAAGTTGCTATGGCTGAGGTTGAAGAGGTTTCTGCCTGTGTTCTCCTTTAGGATTTTGATGGATTCCATTCTTTCAACCATTTTGAGTCTATTTTTGTGTGTGGTGTAAGGAAATGGTCCAGTTTCATTCTTCTGCATGTGGCTGTCCAATTTTCCCAACACCGTTTGTTGAAGAGACTGTCTTTTTTCCACTGGACATTCTTTCCTGCTTTGTCAAAGATTAGTTGACCATAGAGTTGAGGGTCCATTTCTGGGCTCTGTATTCTGTTCCATTGATCTATGTGTCTGTTTTTGTGCCAGTACCATACTGTCTTGATGATGACAGCTTTGTAATAGAGCTGGAAGTCTGGAATTGTGATGCCACCAGCTTTGCTTTTCTTTTTCAACATTTCTCTGGCTATGCGGGGTCTTTTCTGGTTCCATACAAATTTTAGGATTATTTGCTCCATTTCTTTGAAAAAAGTGGATGGTATTTTGATGGGGATTGCATTGAATGTGTAGATTGCTCTAGGTAGCATTGACATCTTCACAATATTTGTTCTTCTAATCCATGAGCATGGAATGTTTTTCCGGTTCTTTGTGTCTTCCTGTTTCTTTCATGAGTATTTTATAGTTTTCTGAGTACAGATTCTTTGCCTCTTTGGTTAGATTTATGCCTAGGTATCTTACGGTTTTGGGTGCAATTGTAAATGGGATCGACTCCTTAATTTCTCTTTCTTCTCTCTTGGTGGTGGTGTATAGGAATGCCAGTGATTTCTGTGGATTGATTTTATATCCTCCCACTTTACTGAATTCCTGTATGAGTTCTAGCAGTTTTGGGGTGGAGTCTTTTGGGTTTTTCACATAAAGTATCCTATCATCTGCAAAGAGTGAGAGTTTGACTTCTTCTTTGCTGATTTGGATGCCTTTTATTTCTTTTCATTGTCTGATTGCTGTGGCTAGGACTTCTAATACTATGTTGAATAGCAGTGGTGATAGTGGACATCCCTGCCGTGTTCCTGACCTTAGGCAGAAAGCTCTCAGTGTTTCCCCATTGAGAAAGATATTTGCTGTGGGTTTTCATAGATGGTTTTATGATATTGAGGTATGTCCCCTCTATACCTATACTTTGAAGAGTTTTGATCAAGAAAGGATGATGTACTTTGTCAAATAAAACACAACTGTTCAAAATCTTTGGGATGCAGCAAAGGCAGTCCTAAGAGGAAAGTATATAGCAATAAAAGCCTTTCTCAAGAAACAAGAAAGGTCTCAAATACACAACCTAACCCTACACCTAAAGGAGCTGGAGAAAGAACAGCAAATAAAGCCTAAATGCAGCAGGGAGAAGAGAAATAATAAAGATCAGAGCAGAAATCAATGAAATAGAAACCAAAAGAACAGTAGAACACATCAACGAAACTAGGAGCTGGTTCTTTGAAAGAATTAACAAGATTGATAAACCCCTGGCCAGACTTATCAAAAAGAAAAGAGAAATGACCCAAATAAATAAAATCATGAATGAAAGAGGAGAGATCACAACCAACACCAAAGAAATACAAACAATTATAAGAACCTATTATGAGCAACTATATGCCAGCAAATTAGATAATCGAAGAAATGGATGCATTCCTAGAGATGTATCAACTACCAAAACTGAACCAGGAAGAAATAGAAAACCTGAACAGACCTATAACCACTAAGGAAATGGAAGCAGTCATCAAAAATCTCCCAACAAAAAAAGCCCAGGGCCAGATGGCTTCCCAGGGGAATGCCACCAAACATTTAAAGAAGAATTAATACCTATTCTTCTGAAACTGTTCCAAAAAATAGAAATGGAAGGAAAACTTCCAAACTCGTTTTATGAGGCCACCATTTCCTTGATCCCCAAACCAGATAAAGACCCCCTCAAAAAGGAGAATTACAGACCAATATCCTTGATGAACATGGATGCAAAAATTCTCACCAAAATACTAGCCAATAGGATCCAACAGTACATTAAAAGGATTATTCACCACAACCAAGTGGGATTTATCCTTGGGCTGCAAAGTTGGTTCAACATCCACAAATCAATCAATGTGATACAATACATTAATAAAAGAAAAAACAAGAACCATATGATCCTCTCAATAGATGCAGAAAAAGCATTTGACAAAGCACAGCATCCTTTCTTGATCATGTGCTTATTTTCTATCTACATATTTTCTTTGGAGTGTCTCTTAGGGTCTTTGGCCTATTTTTTAAACCACATTGTCCATTTTCTGTTGTTGAGTTTTAAGAGTTCTTGTATATTTATTTATTTATTTATTTATTTATTTATTTTTAATTTTTTTTATTTATTTATTCATGAGAGACAGAGAGAGAGACAGAGGCAGAGGGAGAAGCAGGCTCCCCGTGGAGTAGGGAGCCCGATGCGGGACTCGATCCCAGGACCCTGGGATCATGACCTGAGCTGAAGGCAGACGCTTAACCGACTGAGCCACCCAGGCGTCCCAAGAGTTCTTGTATATTTAGATGAATTCTTTGAGATGTCATTTTCAAATATTTTCTCCCAGTTTTTGACTTGACTTTTCAGTCTCTTGATAATGTCTTTCACAGAACCACAGTTCTTAATTTTTTTAATGAAGTCTAGTTTATCAGTTATTGCTTTCTTGTATTGTCTTTGGTTTTATCTAAAATGTCATCATCTTGCCCAAGGTCATCCAGATTTTCTCCTATGTTTCCTTCTAGGAGTTTTATAGCTTTGCATTTTACATTTAAGTCTATGATACATTTTATTTTTTAAATTAAGTAGGCTCCATGCCCAATGTGGAGCTTGAATTCACTACCCTGAGATCAAGAGTCACCTGCACTACCAACTAAGCCAACCAGGTGCTCTGTCTGTGATCCATTTTAAATTAATATTTGTGAAGATTATAAGATATGTGTCTAGATTCATTTTTTTAAAATATGTGGCTCTCCAGTTGTTCCAGACCACTTGGTGAAAAGACTATCTTTTGCCATTACATTCCCTTTGCTTCTGCTTCTTTGCCAAAGATCACTGACTATATTTATGGGAGTCTGTTTCTGGACTCTATATTCTATTGATTTGTTTACTCTTTTGCCAATTAAACACTCTTGAATACTGTAGCCTTGAAATAAATCTTGGAGTCAGATAGTGTTATTCTTTTTTTAAAACTTTTTAAAGGATTTTTATTTATTTGAGAGAGAGAGAGAGAGAAAGTGTGTGCACAGAGAGAGACAGAGGGAGAAGCAGGCTCCTCGCTGAGCAGGGAGCCTGACCTGGGACTCAATCCCAGGATCCCTGGATACCTGAGCCAAAGGCAGACGCTTACCAACTGAGCCACCCAGGTGCCCCGAGATAGTTATTCTTCCAACATTGTACTTCAATATTGGGTATTCCGGGTCTTTTGCCTTTCCATAATAACTTTAGTTCAATTTGTTAAAATCTACACAATAACTTGTTGGGATTTTGATTGACATTAATCTATAGGTTAAGCTGGGAAGAAGTTGAGTCTTTTCCATGAACATGAATTATCTTTCCATTTATTGATTTATTTGATTTCTTCAGAATTTTAAAGGTTTCCTCATGTAGAACTTGAACATATTTTTTTAAAGATTTTATTTATTAGGGAGAGAGTGCGAGAGTGCAGAAGCAGAGAGAGAAGCAGGCTCCCCACTGAGCAAGAAGCCCGATGCTATGCAGGACTCAGACTCGGTCTCAGGACCCTGGGGTCATGACCTGACCTGAAGGCAGATGCTTAACTGACTGAGCCACCCAGACGTCCCAAATTTGAACATATTTTGTTAGACTTATGTATTTCAGTTTCAGAGGTACTAGTATAAATGGTATTCTTTTTTTTTTAAAGATTGTTATTTATTTATTTGACAGAGAGAGACACAGCAAGAGAGGAAACACAAGCAGGGGAGTGGGAGAGGGAGAAGCAGGCTTCCCGCAGAGCAGGGAACCCCATGCAGGGCTCGATCCCAGGACCCGGGATCATGACCTGAGCAGAAGGCAGATGCTTAACTACTGAGCCACCCAGGTGCCCCAATGGTATTGTTTCTATTTTCAGATTCCACTTGCTCACTGCTACTATATGCACAAGCAATTGACTTTTGTGTTTATTAACCTTGTGTTCTGAAACATTGCTATAATCACTTACTAGTTCCAGGAATATTTTGGTTGATTCTTTTAGATTTTCTATATAGATGATTATGTCATCTGCAAACAAAGACAATTTTGTTCATCCCAATTTGTATACATTTTGTTTTCTTTTTTCACTTTATCACATTAGCAAAGATTTCCAGTATGACCTTGAAAAGGAGTGGTGAGAGAGGACATCCTTGCCTTGTACCTGATCTTATGGGAAAGCTTCAGGTTTCTTACCATTAAGTATGCTCTTAGCTGGGGGTTTTTTGTAGATAATCTTTAACAGGTTCAGGAAGTTCCCCCTCTCCTCCTAGTTTACTGAGAGTTTTTAATGAGTGGGTGTTGAATTTTGTTTAATTATTTTTCCTCATTTATTCATATGATCATGTAATTTTTCTTTAACCTGTTGATGTGATGGTTGATATTAATTGATTTTTCAGATGTTGAACCAGTCTTGCATACCTGGACTACATCCCACCAAGTAGTGTTGTATAACCTTTTTTTTTTTTTTTTTTTTTTTTAAGATTTTTATTTGACAGGGAGAGACAGCAAGAGTGGGAACACAAGCGGGGAGGGGGAGAGGGAGAAGCAGGCTTCCTGCTCAGCAGGGAGCCCGAGGTGGGGCTTGATCCTAGGACCCCGGGATCATGACCTGAGTCAAAGGCAGATGCATAACGACTGAGCCACCCATGCGCCCCTGTATAACTTTTGTAATCGTTGTTGGATTTGATTTGCTACTTGTTATTACTGAATGTTCTTGCACTTATAACCATAGAAATATTGGTCTATAGTCTTCTTGTAGTATCATTGTCTGGTTTTGGTATCAGGATAATTCTGGCCTCATAAAAAGAGTTAGGAAGTATTCCTTGTACTTCTTTTGTTTATTTTTAAATAGGCTCCATGCCCAGTGTGGAGCCCAACGCAGGGCTTAAACTCAATCCTGAGATCAAGACCTGATCAAGAGTCAGATGCTTAACTCACCAAGCCATCCAGGTACCCCTACTTCTATCTTCTCAAAGAGGTTGTAGAGAATTGGTATAATCTTCCTTAAATGTTTGGTAGAATTTACCAGTGAACTTCTAGACACCTGTGCTTTCTGTTATGGAAGGGTATTGATTATGAATTCAATTTCTTTAATTGATAAAGACCTCTTCTGATCATCTGTATCTTCTTGTGTGAGTCTTGGCAGATTTTATCTTTCAAGGAATTGATCCAATTCATCAAGGTCATCAAAATTTGTGGGCATAAAATTGTTAATACTATTTTTTATCCTTTTGTTATCTTTGGGATATGTAGTAATATTTCTTCATTTATGATATTAGTAATTTGTATCTTGTCTTTTTTTAATTACCTTGTCTAGAGGCTCATCAATTTTACTGATCTTTCAAAGAATCATGTTTTGGTTTTGTTAATTTTTCTCTATTGATTTACTATTTCAATTTCATTTATTCTGCTCTAATTTTTGTTTCCACCCACTTTGCATTTAATTTGTCCTTTTTCTAGTTTCTTAAAATCCTAGATTGTTGATTTTAGAACTTCTTTTTTAATATATACATTTAATGCTATAAATTTCATTCTAAAGGCTGCTTTCACTGCATCCCAAAACTTTTGATAATTCTGTGTTTTTATTTAGTTCAAAGTATTTAATTTGTTGACTTATTTGACTCATGCATTATTTAGAACTGTTTAATCTCCATTTGGGGTTTTTCTAGCTATCTTTGTTACTGATTTTTTGTGGTCTGAGAGCATACAATGTATAACTTCAGTTTTTAAAAAATTCGTTAAGGAATATCTTATGGTCCAGAATATGATCTATCTGGATGAATGCTTCATGTGAACTTGGAAGAATGTATATTCTGCTATTGGGTGAAATAGTCTATACATGTCAATTATGTCAATCCAGTTGATTGATAGTACTGTAGAGTTCAACTGTGTCCTTACTGATTTTCTGCCTACTGAATCTATCCATTTGTGATAGAGTAGTGTTGAAGTCTCTGACTATAATAGTGGATTCATCCATTCTTCTTTGTGGTTCTATTGGTTTTTGCCTCATGTAATTTGATGTTCTGTTATTAGGCACATACACATTAAGGATTGTTTTGTCTTCTTAGAGAATTGAGCCCTTTATCATTATATAATGCTCCTCTGTATCCCTGATTACTTTCCTTGCTCTGAATCTGCTCTGCTTGAAATTAATGTAGCTACTCCTGTTTTCTTTTGATTAATGTTAGTATTGTATATCTTTTTTCATATCTTTACTTTTCATCTACAAGTGTCTTTATTTTTATTTTTTAAAGATTTTATTTGACAGAGAGCACACAAGCAGAGGGAGGGACGAGGGGGGAGGAGGGAGAAGCCGGGCCTGAGGGGGTTGGGGGGAGGAGGGAGAAGCGAGGCCGGAGGTGGGGAGCCCTACACAGGACTGGATCCCAGGACCCTGGGATCATGACCTTAGCCAAAGGCAGACACTTAACTGATTGAGCCACCCAGGTGCCCCAACAAGTGACCTTATTTTTAAAGTGGTTTTCTTCTAGATAGCAAAAATTTTGTTTTGTTTTTTGGTCCACTCTAACAATCTGTGTACATTTATATCCTTGACATTCACAGTGATTATTGATATAGTTGGATTAATAGCTATAATATTGTTATTGTTTTGTCTTCCACTCTTTTTCTGCATTTTGTGGTTCTAACTGAGCATTTTGTGATTCTACTTTCCTCCCTTCTTAGCGTATCAGTTATGCTTCTTTCTCTTAAATTTTTTGAAAGTTTTCCATATAGTTTGTAATAGATTTACAACTGATTCAAGTGTCCTTTCATATAACACTATACTACTTCACAGATAATTCAAGTACCCAGTAGTAACAAAATCATCCTAATTTCTCCCTCATCCTTCATATAATTGCTGTCATTCATTTTACTTATATATAAGCATACATAACTGGATATATTGTTGCTATTATATTTTGAATAAACATTTTAGATCAATTAAATATAAGAATAATTAAAGCTTTTAATTTTTCTTTCATTCTTTCTCTGATGCTCTTCCTTTCTTCACTTAGATGAGTTTCTTACCTATGATATTTTCCTTTTCTCTAAAGAATATCTTTTAACAATTCTTGCAAGGCATGTCCACTGTCCACAAATTCCCTTGATTTTTGTTTTTCCAAGAAAGTCTTTATTTTTTCTTCACTTTTGAAGCCTAACTATAGAGGATTATAGGTTGGTGGCTTTTTTTTTTCTCTCAACATTTTTTAAATATTTCAGTCCATTCTCTCTTCCTTGCATGGTTTCTGAGAAGTTGGATACAATTATTTGCTCCTCTATAAATTAGGTGCTTTTTTTCCTCTGATTTCTTTTAGCACTTTTTAAAATACTTGATTTTCTTAGCTTGAAGATGATATGCCTATTTTTAATTTTTTTGGCCTCTATCCTGCTTGGTTTCTGAGCTTCCTGGATCTGTGGTTGGGTGTCTAACATGAATTTGCAGGAATTCTTATTTCAAAGATTTCTTCTGTTCTTTCTCTCTTCTTCTCTGGTATTTCTATTATGTTGTTGCTATAACTTGTGTAATTGTTCCACAATCCTTGGATATTCTGTTTTATTTTTCACATTTTGTTCTCTTTGACTTTTAGTTTTTTAAGATTCTATTGAGATTCTCAAGCTCAGATTCTTTATTCAGCCATGTCTAGTCTACTAATAAACCCATCAAAGACATTCTTCATTTCTGTTAGTGGTTTTTTGTTTTTTTTTTTTTATCTCTAGCAATTGTTATTATGTTTTGGACTTCCATCTCTTTGCTTACATTGCCCATGTGCTCTTGCATGCTATCTTTTTTATCCATTAAAGCCCATAGCATATTAATCATAGTTTCTTAAAAGAAACTCCCAGTCTGATAATTCTAACATCCCTGCCATGTCTGAATCTGACGCTGCTCTGTCATTCCAAATTGTGTTTTTTTGGCTTTTTGGTATGCCTTGCAAGTTTTTCTTGATAGCTGGATCTGAGGAAAATGAACTGCTATAAATAGGTCTTTAGTAATAGGTGGTGAGATGTGGGGGAGGGGCGTGCTCAGTAGTCCTATGATCAGGTCTCCGCCTTGAAGAGAGCCTGTGTCTATGGATTGCAAACTTCACATGTGCTTCTCGGATTTCCCCCCTTTTCTGTTGGACAGGATGGCTGGAATTTGGTATTTTCCTTCCTCCATGTGGAAGGTTTAAGGCTGGCGGGAGTTGCATATTTACCTTCCCCAAGGGTGTTTAGTCTCTGATAAAACCCCATCAGGCTAGGCTTGGGTGAAATAGTTTCTCCTGGGGGGAGATCTCAAAAAGAACAGAATGCTCTGGTGTATTTTACAATGTTTTATTTTCCCTCTTCCTGCTGGGAACACAAGGGGATTTTTCTCCACAATTCGTCATGAGGACCTGATAGAACTCCTGGAAATGAAATTCACGAAAGTGTGGAGGATCCTTTATGACTGGATCTCCCTGGAGTTTTAACTCTCAGACTGGTCCACACTGAGTCTCTAGCAATTTATTACAGTTCAGATTTTCCTACCTTAGCACTGGTTCTTGCCCAGGCTTCTACTCCTGGGGCTCTGGTACAGTAACTTTTGATTTTCTGTATTCATTGTTCATCTCTCCAATTGGGGAGTCAGTGGTTTACCCTGTGGCTTCACTTCTCTTTAAGGATCTAAGGAGACCTATTTATTTTTCAGTTTGTTCAGCTTTTTACTTATTAGGGTAGAATGGTAACTGCCAAGCTTCTTAACACGCTAACTGGGAATGGGAAGTCCGCCTATTTTTGTTGTTGTTGTTGCTGTTTTTAATGTTTATCAGCTTGATAAAACTGCAATTTATGTATTCCTGTATTGAGCTTCTTGTACCTGAGCTACCTGTGTCTGTGGTTTTGTTTCTGTCATTAATTCTAGGAAGTTTGAAGCCATTATTAATAAAATATTTTTTTTCAGCTTTATTCATTTTTTCTGATACTTCAATTATGCATATGCTACATCTTTTTAAATGGTCCCACATTTTAGATTTATTTAAATTTTAATGTTTTTCTTTTTGCATTTCAGTTTGAGAAGGTTCTATTGTCCTGTCTTCAAACTGCGTTTTTTTCCTCATCTGTGTTCACTCTACTGATGAGTGTGGCAAAAGCTGTTCCATTTCTGTGTTTTTGATTTATAGCATTAATTGTCATGCTTTCTTAGAGTTCCCATATCTGTTTACATTACCTATCTATTCTTTCATATTTTCTTCTGTATCCACTGGACGGTGGATATGTTAAGGTTAACATATTGATCATAGTTATTTTAAGTTCTGCATCTTATGCTTTAATATCCATGCCATATCAGAGTCTGGTTCTCATGCTTGCTTTTTCTTCAAATTGTGATTTTTTTTTTTCTTGCTCTTTTGCATACCTTGTGATTAGTTGTTGTTGAAGGCCAGACATATTTTATTGGGTGATGGGAACTGAAATAAAGAGGCTTTTATATGAGGGCTTACATTCGTGTGTGTAGGTGCTGGGCTGTGTTTTAATTTTGGCTATAGCAGTGAGTGTCAGGTGCTTCAAATTCCTCTAGCACCTTTGTTTTTATTTCCTGTTGATTTGGGGCTTTCTTAAGTTCTCCTTCTCAGAGTATGCATCCTGCTGTTTGTTTAGCTATAACCCATTGTTAAACTGAAACCCTGTTGGTATAGTGGTAGGGTGTGTGGGAGTGGGAACTTTCTATAATGTTATGGTTAAATCTCAGTCTTCAAGTGGGCCTTTGTCTCCTGGCTGATCTTCACAAGGTTTCTACAGTAACGTTAGCACCCCCATCCCAAGTTGAGACCAGAAAGATTGGGGGTAGGGAGAGAATGGAAGGACTGTCCCGCAGTTGGTATAAGGCTCCATTAAAGACTTTCCTCATGAAAAGAAGACTGCTACTATGGCAAATACTCCTTATTTCACAATAATTACTCTTCTTCCTAAGCCACAAGGGGATATCACTTAGATCTTCATCAGGATGGCCAAATGGAGCTCCTGCGGATAAAGCCCCTGATTGTTGGTCCTCTCCTAAGAATGCAACCCCCAGGAGTTCCTCACTGTCATGCTAGTCTCCACTCAGCCTCCAGAAACTTGCCAATTACCATTTAGGTATTGCTACCAGTTTATGCTAGTGGCTGCTATTCCAGGTAAGTAGGTTTTGTCTAAGGTCCTCTATTCGTGTCTGTCTTTCCACATTACTGAGTGGTAGTTGGCCCTGAGTCCTTAATTCTCTGGGTCCAAGAAAAATGATTATCAGCCCAGCGTTTTCTTGTTATTGGTATGGGAAACAAACCTTTAAGCTCTTTATATAGCAGAGCTAAAACTGGAAATTTCTTGTCCTTGGTTTTTATTCCAAGTGAATCCAAGAAGATTCACTTCTTAAAGAAATTCTGTCTTCATCCTACTGGCCTTAATGATCCCTTTTGATTTCATCCTCTTCAATGACTGGGCCTAGGTATGGAAATAAGACAGTTTGTATAGTCTTAATGGAGACTGCTGGAACTTTACAACAAGATTTTTAAAAAGACTTGAGGATAACACAAGGCAATTTTCATCACAGAAAGACTAGTTTATAGGATACAGATTGCTTCATTTAAGTTTAGAATTGCTCACAAGTAACTTCTTTGCCAAGCTTTCAGTAGCTTCTTTGTGGCAAAGGTCATTTTATCCCTAACCCCCTGGAGTCTTCTCAAATGTTTCTACATCCACTGAAGACCAAAGAAGAAGTAAGATATCCTTCCAAGCATGTTCTAGCTGGGGATGTGGCCTTTTCACATAAGTGCTTCTTTCTTTGGGCCATTTCACCCTCTACCTTGTGTTACAAACTCGTCTCAAGGTCTCAGCAGGTCAGCCCTCTTACAATGGCAATAATCCACCTTAAAGCAGAAGAAAATTTGGAAGGAATAGACGTATATGCCCACTAGGTAGTAGATAACCAGCAAGCATTTGTTGAATCAATGAGTGAATGAAAGTAGGTCTAGAAATTTGAAGCAGAGGAAAACAGATTTGAGGCAAGATAATAAGTTGGTTCTGAATGCTTTCTGATGAGCTCACGGTTCCAGAACACAAGAGGAAAAACTAAATTGGAAAAAAATAAGTCTAAGGAAAATGGTTGTTGCAGTCCCTTGCCTTTACCAAAAAAAAAAAAAAAAAAAAAAAAAGCAGATCTCTTTGGGCATTTGGAACTGAGAATGAAGTGAAGGCTGTAGTTTTAACAAGCATGGTAGTCCAACTAGTACCTTTGCATCTAGTCCTAACCCCCGTATGCACACACTTCTTGACACCCTCCAATCTGTCCTCCACTAAGCACTCAGATTTTTCCAGAATATCAATTCGATTATATCCTTTCCATGCTAAAAAATCTCTGAATTCCTACAACTTAAAATTAGTCATGTATTTAATGTTGTCATTTGAAGCCAATTTATTATCTTTCCTCAAATCTTTTTCTTTTTCCTAGTTGTATCTCTTGCATCTTCCTCAAATAATGTGTCCTCCAATCAAGTCTGACCAATTCCAACATAAACCACACATTTACACATGACCTTATAGCTACAATGCCATATTTTGTTTGTTGAACTTCTATGCATCTCTTAAGACTCCGCTTACTTCCTACGTAGACTTGACTGAAGAGTCCTTCCCTCTGGCAGTTTCAGTTGCTCTGAGTACTATTTTAATATTTTGTAGCATAAAAATGAATTTATAAATTTTTATTGCTTCCTAGGAGCAGGTGTATCCTGTTGACCAGCTAGCCTTTGTTCACTGAGTAGTATGGGATATATAGTGTGAGAAGAAGTGTCCCTGGCTAAAAGCACAGACTAGTTTCAGTTGCCCACATTGGACAGCCCTGCTCTATCTCTGACTATAACATCTACTCAATTTTTGTCAAGTTATCTCCCCTCTATGCATTGGTTTCCTCAAGTATAAAGATGCAAATGATAGTAAAACCTAACCCACTGGGTCTTTGCAAGGATTAAATGAGTCAATCCTGAGTCAACCCATGATGATGGTGATGATGCATAGGCAGAATTGAGAGAATTGAATTGCTTTTTCTGATAAGTGGTAAAGAAACTTGAGTTGGGTTGGTCAAGTAGGGGGAATCCAGGAGGGAAAAGACAAAAGTTAATGAGGCTGAGTGGAGAAGAGATATATTGTTGGTGCTGTAAAGAGTGAGTTTTAGAAAGACCCATCTGGTTAAGATTTTAAATATTTTTCTAATAATTCTGTGCTGTGACCTTTCCCTATCCCCATCTGCCATATGAAGTCAGTAAATGTACCTCATGAGTGACATGTTTGCTGCCACAGGATTCCTTCTGGGTTGTGAGAACAGATACGGAGATGTGTTTCATGGTAGTGGGGGGCACAAATACCATTTGTTTGTGGGGAGAGCTGACTTCAAATTGCAAGTCTGTGTCTTCTAACAAGCAGTTCAGGAAGGTAGTACCTGTATCTTATTTATCATGTAAATAACACTCTCCAGCTTTCACTCCCTAAGAATAATAATGAGGGCAGGAAGGATATTAGCATTTGTCTTTGAACACCCCTGAGTGAAAACACTGGAATCTCAACATTTTCTTTTATACTCCTCTCACAAAATTCCTTAACCATTACCTGTGAGCATTCCCAAATGATTCCCTTAGCCAGCTCAGCTGGCTGATAGTCAACAATGATAATGCATGTTTCTTGTTTTCTTCTTTGACTAGTAACCCTGTTGCCATCACCACTCCCAGTATTCCTGATGGGACAGCCGTGTTCCATCAGTTTCTGATGATACCTCTTGTGCTTCAACTCTTTCAGCTTTATTTTCAGACACTTTCTTTTTGAAGCTGCTGAGATACTTCCTTAAGGCTGATCACAGAACAATAAAACTAATGCTTCTTGTTTTGCAGCCCAAACATTCCATCCTCAACAATTAGGTACCCAGAATAGAGCTCTCGAGGAATAATCCTCATTTTTTTTTTTTTAGAGAAACTTTTTTTTTTTTTTAAAGATTTTATTTATTTATTCGTGACAGACAGAGAGAGAGAGAGAGAGAGGCAGAGGGAGAAGCAGGCTCCCCGCAGAGCAGGGAGCCCGATGCGGGACTCGATCCCGGGACCCTGGGATCATGACCTGAGCCGAAGGCAGACGCTTAACCATCTGAGCCACCCAGGTGCCCCAGGAATAATCCTCATTTATCTGGAGGGGTACTCTCCAGGAGGTAAAGACAGCCTTTGTTCCCCACTTGTGTTTGAGAACTTAAGTTCTGAAGACAGCTATCCATTGGGAACAGTGTTATCCATAGGTCTCCCAGAAGTGTTCTACGAGTTTCATGCAAGTCAGATCAATCTGTTCTGATGAACTTGAACTCCATACTGGGTTCCCTTTTATAACCTTTACTGGAATTGGACTCTGCTGGAAGCTTGATTTCAATTTATTCCAAGTGCAGGGCCAATGGACTATAACTGTTCTCTGTTCTATCCCTTATCCATGTGTCAGTGAGCATGAAAACCCATCAGCACATTCAATGTTTTAAGAATTATTTCTTTATATGGATTTATTAAACCATTAACAGCCATATGTGCCATCAAAGTAGCCTGATATGAAGACAAGATTTTTTTAAATTCTGGATTTTCTTGCCCATGGAAGATAATCCTATTCTAAGATGTGCTTTCTGAAATTTATGTGACCTAATTTAAGAGTATTTTACAAAGCAGAAAATTAAGTAATCTGGTCTTGAATAATTGGCCAAAGAGGCCAAGTTCAATTTAGTCTATTTATAATTTGAATCTTGTTTATTTCCTTAAAATATTGAAAGTCAGCTTATATTAATAAAAGTGATACAGAACAATTAAAAGTAAATCAAAGAAGGAGACAGACAAAGCAGGTGTCTGGGATGAGTTAGTTACAACAAAAGGTGGAGCACTCAGCTCTGAGGCTCCTGTCCACAGGGTGCCCTGCAGAAAGAGTTATGAATTGCTCCTGACATCTTTTGAATGCTTACTATGCATCAGGCCCAATTCTAAGGGCCTTTTTATGTGTGAATTTCTTTTACTTCCATAACTACCCTGAGGTAAGTAGTATTGACACCCACATTTTATAGATGAGTAAACTGAGGCAAAGGAAGGTAAATAACTTGCCCAAGGTAACATGGCTACTACATGAGAGTTGGAATCTGAACTAGGCAATCTGACTTCAGAGTGTATGCTCTTAACTGCAAAGACTCTTCTTATTCTCCAGGAGGGAACACGAAAAGATAAAGGTTTTTCTTGCCCTGAATTTCAGAAAAATGTAGTTAGGTTAGCCTTAGACTGGGTAATGTAATAGAAAAATGAAAATCAAAAACTTGGTCCCAGTTTTGCAAAAGAAACAATGCACTTTCCACATGGCAACTTCTTGTGTCACTATCTTCCAAATTACGGGAATACCATTAACCTATAACTAACTTCCAGGTGTACACACTTTGCTTTATAATGTCGTAATTAGCACAGATTAGCCAGTGCTTAAAAATATATATTGTAGATTATTGAGTAAAGTCCTATACCTATAGAAGTCAAACGCTGGTTTGTAGGATGGTGTGATCTGGATGAGCACTGGGTGGTGTTTACGGATGGCTTGCTTTAACTCCATCTAGACATGGGGTTTGGTAGGGTGAGCTATGGAACTGGAAGGGACCAATTTGGCCAGAAAAAAAGTCAGGTTTAATTAAATACTCTTGTCCATAAAAGAAAGTATCTTACAAGATATGCATTTTTTAAACCAGGGATCATATTTTTTAATATTATCATGTTATATGTGACATTTGCTCCATTAGTTAAGAGTTAGAGAAACTAAAATGAAGGTGTTAATACTAACAAACATGAATATGTGCTGCCTTTAATACTCAGAAACTGATTTTTAGAAGTTTAATTTCACCCTTACAATTACGTTCCTTGAGGTAATGCCATATGGTGAGTTTGTATAGAGCTACCTATCAAACTTCTCACACTTTAAATACGTCTATAGAAATACAGTTTTGTTTTCAAATCATGTCATATATATGTATGAAATACAGAAATAAGTATGAAATATAGAAATACATCTTCTGGTGGCCATCTTATATTCCTTTTGTTTCACTGTTTATCTTGTAAGTAGGAAGGAATAGAGGGGTAAAAAGCAATTGAACATGTAGTTATTTAAGCAAAAGGAAAAATTTTGTTTCCCTATAGAAAAGCTTCAAGTGCTTTTTGGCTAGTTACTGTTTGTCGTTAGCCTCTCTTCCAGTAGGGGGCAGGATGTAGCAATCTGTAAACTCAAACTTCTCAGGGGTTAAATGAGGAGCAGTATCACCTTCATTTGGAGTTACTGTTTAATTAAAAAGCTGTTATTTTTTCCTCTGATATATATGTTCTGATTAATTAAGTCTCCAAAAGTGAGATTGTGATAATTTGCAAAATACTGTGTTGTAACAAGTTAACACATAGCCCAGTTCTCTTCCAGAATACCTATATGCTTGCACAGATTTCAAGGAAGTATTTTGCAGTGTTGATAAATAAGCAAACGGAAATTTAAAAATTTACTATATACTTCAGGCTATACCCAGATGTTGTATTTTAGGACAAGAAGACAATATAGAGGTCTATTATTAACTAAGGGAGAGCCATATATGAAATGCTTGGCAGCAGTCCTTGGGGCTGGCCCCCTTCCAGACCATGGGGGGCAGAAGTGAATGGTAAAAAGCTCTGCCTGCAAGCAGCCTGCATTCTTCTGAAAGGCCACAGAAGGTCCACACAGAAATTGCTGACTAAATAAAATGTTTGTAGACACTCGTAATTGTTAGAAAATGAAATAGGCTGGAGAGTGGTTAGGTGGTCAGGAAGGCCTCTCTAGACTAGGAGGCCATCCCCAAATTCTATGTGGGCTGCTTTCTAATAGCTCATTTTTAGGTCCATGGTTTGTTACTGAGAACTACTTTCCCCATGAAAAGTAAAACATGGCGATTATGTTCCTAAAGCAGCTCATAAAAGACTTGACTCAAAAAAACCAACAATAATAACAATAACAACAACCACCAAAACAGTGTTTGAATTCTGGTTGTGATACTTACTAGTAGTCTGCTTCAGACACATCATTCTTTCCTCACCTGTAAGATCATGATCATAATACATTGGGAGCATTAAGGATAACTTACGAAAGGGGCCCAGTAGAGTGCCTGGCATATATGGTAGGAGATAGTTATGGTCCATAATATAATCTTCTAGACCAGTAGTTGACCAGCATTTCTGTAAACAAATAACAAATATTGTTGGCTTTGTGGGGCATCCAGTTTCTGTTGCATTTGCTTGACTCCTGTAGTGTGAAAACAGCCATAGACCACATGTAAGTGAATGAACATGGCTGTATTCCAGTGAAACCTGATTTACAAAAACAGTGAGCAGGCTGGATTTGGCCAGCTGGCCATAATTTTATGAACCCTGCCCTGGAATATATGTATATATCACTGTATTGATAAAAATATAGTAATTGGAATATGTTATAACTGAACCCAGTCATCAAATGTAGCACTAATTCATTCATTCATTCATTCATTCATTCATTCATTCACTTTAGAGAGAGAACACATGTAAGTGGGGGGAGGGTTAGAGGGAGAGAGACTCTCAAGCAGACTCCCTGCCGACTGTGGAATCCCACACAGGGCTCGATCTCACAACCCTGAAATCATGACCTAAGTTGAAATCACCAGGTGGACGCTTAAGCGACTGAACCACACAGGCACCCCAATGTAGCACTAGTTCTGTGATAAAAAGCACTCAGTTGTGTCTCACTCTGACAGAAACTTGCTTTTAGCCTGTTGGAGAGAGAGGGACTCTCCTAACCACCCAGTCTTTTCTTGTTAGAAGTCAGAAGTAGTGCATGGTAGGAGCGCCTGGGTGGCTCAGTCTGTTAAGTGTCTGCCTTCAGCTCAGGTCATGATCCCGGGGTCCTGGGATCGAGCCCCGCATCCGGCTCCCTGCTCCGTCGGGAGCCTGCTTGTCCCTCTCCCTCTGCCCTGCTCGTGCTCCCTCTCTCTCTCTCTCAAATTAAAAAAAAAAAAAAAAAAGAGTCCATGGCCCAGGGCTGTCCTTCTATCAGAGCAAAGCTGCTCAGGGATAGAGTGGAATCTCCCGGACGAGAGAAGGGGGATTTATTTGTGAGGAAAGTAGCCATGGGGTTCAAAGCTTCTCAACAATGCCACTTCTTGGGAACACTGTGTAACCCTGGGCTCTCAGGGTGTCACTTTATTTTCCTTCAAACATGCCCACCTACTGGTCCACCTCCTCCCCTGCTCTGGTCCTGGTTAGTTTTGAAATGGTAATTCGGCATCAGCATCCCTGGTGGCCGATCGCTGTGGCCTAACCACACTGTCAGGGCGCCCAGCCGTCCCTGCTCTGGTCTGATTCAGATACAACTGTGGTGGTACTCTGGAGTCTAGGCCGGTAGCACGTATACATTGCTGAAAATAAACTGAGGCCTAGCAAACATTTTAAGAGTTTCTTTGAACAAGACTCGATTCGATAGGGCAGGACCAAGCCGGAAGTAGGCGCACTGTGCCCACAGGAGTGAGGGGAAAGACTTACATGGAGAAAGTACAGTGGCAAAGCAAAACAATTATTGGACTAAGGATGGCTTAAAGCCTAGTTGGCTGCTAGTGACTGGTTGTTCTCAGCGTTTTGATTCTGTAACCATGAGGCATTTACAGGCTGATTTTGGGTTGCTTAGTAGCCTACTGCAGCATTAGAGCTCCTCAGTCTGATGGCCCCCCGTGCAATGAATGAAGTGAACAGACCTAACTCAGACTGTTGTTCGCCTTGGAGAGCTAGGGACTGGCATAAAGGCTGGGCTCTTTCTCTAACAGAGAGAAGGGGATCTTCCTTTCCTTCTCCTTCTCTCTCCTGGCCAGGCCATTCTGACACCACAGAACTATCACTCATTGCCTTAACTTATAAATTTGGCACCCAGGGAAGGGCATGGGGAACTGAGGGCCATGAGAAGGAGCTTTGAGGGGAGGGAGGGGAAGTGGAGGCATGGGTGGGGGGGGAAGTGTGCAGCCTTCCCTTCATTTGCCCTGGGGGCTTGGCCCCGCCCACAGACACCTGCTGGCTGTTAGATGCCACCTATTCTTTGTAGCTGGAGAAGTGGCGGGTGTCCCATACCAATCACGAGAGAAAGCGTAAGCATTTTCACAATTAAACATAGATCCCTTGCACACTTCCCTCTGTCCTCTCCCCACAAAAAGATAATCAAAAGATTAGTCAAAATTCTGACTCTCATGTTCTGAGAAATACTTCTCTAGGGTAAAAAATTGTCTGGAATCAGATGTGGAATGGCATAAAGATGGTGTTTATGGCATAAAAAATGGCATAATTGGAATTAAAGAATTAAAGGGACTAGAACTTTGGCATGTGTGTTCGTGTTTATAGGGAGCTCATTTTATTTTCTGATCATAAGGTTTTATGTAAATCTTAGGATTTTTCATTAATGGGAACTAAATTTTTAGAGAGGCAGGGTAGCCCGGTAGCTAAGATTCTGCCACTTTGTAGCTGAATGGCATCGGAAAAGCTAATTTTTCCTATCTATGTTTTAGGATAAAGGGGGTAAGAAGTTATACCTGCTAGAACAAAATGGACCCATAGTACTGTTCAAGGCACACTGGCTATTAGGGACTCGGGCATACTGCCTTGATTTGATAATGCAGAAAATGTAGCAAATCCTGCACCAATTCTCTGTTTTCATTAAAAAAAAAAAAGGTAACAAGAGCTAAGGTTTTATTGTTTGGTGGGAGCTTCTTACAGAACTACTGAATACATGGCACAGGCATTTCAACAGAGTGGCCAAAATCATGGGCTCTGTAGCGGGACGGTGGTGGCTCAAACCACATCTTCGGCACTTACCAGTGTGTCGCAATGGACATGTTGTTAAGATGCTGCTGTCTCCGTTTCCTCAGGGACAAAACTGGGGTAATGTATGCCTGACTTAGTTCACAGTGGGCTTGAGAACTAATACATGGCGAACCCTTAGCTCCTGCCTCATAGTAAGAGCTCAGAAAGTATTTTAATATTTTAATGCAAAGGGGGGGAGGTGACTGACAGAGGAAGGGGTGGGGCACTGAGAAAATCCCATGACCCAGCAAGGAGAGGGAGAGGACTCCTCATAACCAATTTGGTGCCTCTTGTAGGGTAAAAAAAAAAAAAAAAAAAAAAAAAAAAAAGTGGGTCTGGAGCCTTTCTGGATTATAGCCTTAAAGAATTAGAAAAGCAATCCTCATAGGATTTAAATATGAATTAAAACTATGATGCTGTTTTTCTTCAAGCGTCCAATTACTAAATAACTGTCTAAAATAGAGTGAGCACACAGACTGAAAATTAGGTCTGGCTCAAATGTGCCTCATTTTACTGACTTCTGTTGCTTTCAATGTACATGGAGACCCAACAGAGACCTGGTGTAAGCTATCTCTGGAATGTTCCATTACTCTGCTGCCTAGGAGTGTAAAGGAGTGCTGAGAAGCATGTTTCCTGTCAAATATGGGGACAAGCGCTTAGGTTTTAGTTTTCATTTGGTTATACTGGTCTAGCAGGAGTGGTTTTTACTTTTTTACAATGAACACTGCCAAGGGCTTGGAATGGAAATGCCAGAAGGAGTAGCACTCTGAGACTCTAAATTTTATTTAGTGTGTACCTCGAAACCTGTTCTAGCTTCCTATTTACTGCCATGTTGATATTGTGAAAGAGCTTATTCTCATTTTACACATGGATAGACAGATCCAGCCCAGTGGCTGTCAGCACAGGGCCTGGTGCTAAAATCCTCATGCCGGCTTGCAGGCTCTTCATACACATATATTTCTTTTCCATCTAAATCTCCCACCTCTGAGGCCAGAAGAGCATGCAGTTCTGCAGTTCATATATGCTGCTGGAATGACTCTCCTAATGAATTTTCATTAAGAAAAAGACAGGCAAAGGAAAGAAAATCAAAAGATACTCTGGTCTGAAGGTCTCCGAGGTTATGAACGTGTCAAAGGATGGGTTCATAAACGAGCCAGAAAACCTAGATAATATGTTTGTAACACATGAGAGGAACAACTCTTTGAAATGCAACGTGAATTCACGGGGTAGGGGCCAAGGAGAGCACAGGATGAATTAGAAGGCCAGGCTGCTCTTCTTGGCTGTAATGATGAGAAGTCTCAAAACTCTGCGCTTTGGTTTCCGAAAGTGATTCTAAAATCTTCTGTCTTCCCTATGATATGGATCAAATAAATCAACGTATATGAGGGTACTTTCTAAGAGAGCTCAAAATTGTCCATTAAAGTTCTCTTTTTAAACATAAACATTATGTGCTAGTACTTGGGTAATAAATTAAGAATACTTGCACAGTTTATTATATTCTGCTTAATGTTCAGTGAGGTACTGAAGGGGACTTTGAGGAGGGAGAGAAAAGATTGGTGGGGTTAGCTCGCCCAGCTCAGCTGGGCTCTCCTTTCTGAGCATCCGTAAGTGTCCATATATTTGGGACTCCTTTCAAATGTCAGCTGAGCTGGCCTTTTCTGTCACAACACCAGCAGCAGTGTTTGGATTAATGAGGAGACTATGCTGCTGGCCTAAAGCACTGGCCGCTGAGCAAGGTGCCTGGTATATATGTGGGCAGATCCACACTTCACAAAGGTCCTTCCCATTTCCAGCTGTTCGTCCTTATGCTCCAGGCGTCAGCCTCACCCAGTCTAGACATGGCGTTGCTGTGGCTAAGCCTTCTGCAGTCACTCACCCAGGCCCCAAGATCAGGTGAGAGTGGGCTGCTGAGAGTCGGAGTGCTGACAGCTCAGCAAAAGCAAACCCATCCCTGTCTTCGCATAAGTGTAGAACAAGAGCAAAGATTCCCAGACCATAAGTGGCTTTGGAAAGGACAGACCGATTAAGTCCTGCGGGGTGAGGTGGGGGAGTTCTGAGAGAGAGAAATCCTATCCAAACATGACCTCAGAGGCACCAGTCAGGCGTAGGAGTTCCTATTTAATTGAAAGATCTTCTGCATAAAACTGATCTTTGGAATTGGCAATAGCTGCAGCCAAGCTGCATAATAACGAGGAGAATGAGAATGGAGTTAGGAGTGGAACAGGCACGGCGTCCCATTCCTGCAGGTCTGAAGTCCAGCACTACTCCACTCTCTGCATGGGAAGCGTAGAACCCATGTGATACATGTAATGTCACATTGTCACCCCTTTCTCAAAGGAAACACAACTCATGAGTAATTTTCATTTCACCAGTAAAAAAACAAAACATCAACACCAAATAAGTCCTTCTCCAATGCCAAGTTCCCTAGAGCAACTCTGATGTTCTCTTATCCAATCTCCAGAGATACTACATGGTTCTCCTTGGTCTGGTGTGGTGTAAAAGACATCCCTCCTGTTTCTTAGTGGGGCGACGATGTGTGCAGTAATAGACATTTCTGTACTTGGGAGCTATTGAAGAAAGATTCCTTACAATGAAAGGTTTGTCATAGGTGCCATTGTTATAATATCAGGTTGTCAAGTGAGGTAAAAAATTGTTTCCCTGGTCTCATAGTTTATTGTTGCAAGCAAAGCATTTTTTGTAGAAAAAATTATATATTAGGAGATAGTTTATTTCAAATGTGTTTTTAACTTCTATGAACTCTTCTTTCCTGTCTGCCTGCCTGCTGGCCACTCATTGATACTGGCTGGGTATCTAGGTGTGTCATGCTGTTTCTTTACAGCTTATTATTTTTTCTGGGATATGCTCATTGTTTAACTTACTATCTGTCCTAGGAGGTGTCACCGTTGAAATGTAAGCATCAGTCTGTGATCATTTTCTTCTCCAATATCCTTGGTTTATAACTCCACTTGGATAGGACTTTATGCTATCAAGATTTGAGAATGGAGAATTAGTCTAAAGATTTCTAAATTCCCCGATTTCAGGGGGGGTCCTTTAAAACTTTTCTTTTGACAGAGGCAATGAGACCCCATCATTCATTTCTCCTAATACCTTACCCTTTCCCCGACAGCTTTGCCTGTTTCCCTCTCAGAAAAAATCAAGCAAGAGAAATGGAGCTCATGAGTTTTGGCCACTGTGTTGTTAGTTTGGGGTGGGGAGGAGGTAAAGGAAAGGAGAAAGAAGATAGGACAGGAAGATAGGGTGTTGGTTGATCTCTTAATTTACTTTCATAGAAAATTTGCCCAGGTTATCACCATTTCCCTGCCATTACTCTTCAGCCTTTCTCTGTCCACTGGAGGATGCACCACATGTCAAGTTTCACCACTGTTTCTACTTTGGGAGACTCGTGAGGGCAGGGAGGGACCTGTATTCCTGAAGCGTTGTGTACATACTTTGGGTGGTCCACCCACCCCTCCTCCTCCTTTTTTCCAAATTAGGGAGTTCATAGTGGAGTTTTTTCAAAATTCCTTTCCATTTATCTCTTTCCTTGGATCTGTCTCCTGAGGAAGAAGCCACATTAATTTGTGACATTTACTGCATTTTCCTGGTTCTCACTTCTCAGCGGTTATAGGAAAAAGCCATTCCTTCCTTGTTAGCATGCTTCTCATGTAATACTTTTGTTTTTTTAACTAGTGGAGATTTGGTTAATTCTTTTGGGAAGGGGGAGGTCCTATGATCCAGCATTATTCCATCTCCTTCCCCAGAATTTCATCCAAACAGTCAAAAGCAGAGCCCGCACAGCACTTACCACTCCACTAATATGCCAGTGCCTCTTCATCCTCTGTAGGACACAGCCCAGTGCCTTGGCATGGCAGGCTAGGCTCCTTTATTCATCCCCAGGAATCTCTCTCCATTCTTGAACTCTACCATCAAGCAACACCAAGCTGCTTGAGTTACTGTGCACACCATGTTACTCCATATCTCCTCTCCTCTCCCGGTATTGTCCCCTGTAGTTAAAATGCCCTTCTCTGACACCTCTTCCTTCTTCTTTCCTCTCCAAACACACCCAACAATTTTGCCAGGTATTGCCCACAGCTCCAGTCTTGGAGACCAGCTAGCCCCAGTCCACCCCTCTACTGCCAATACAGGGTCTGTGCTCCCCTCTGACCTGTCTGGCATGTTTCTATCATTACATGTTATGCTGTTAATCTTTATCCCTTTGTATTGTAATTATCTGTACCTCTGTCCCTCTCCTCCACTAGATGGGACTCCTTGAAGCAAAAATAGTCTCTCTCTGGGTGACAGCACAATGCCTAGCACATAGTAGGTCAAAGAATACATATTCATTAAAATGAATGGCATTAAAACAAGCTAAGAGGCTTGTTGTCCAAGGAGAGTAGTTCATGGCAGACTTCAGAATTCTTCCATCAGCAAAGGAACTAAGAAGAATCCATTGTGGAATCTCTGGCCACTTGTTCTATGACCGTAATGGAGCACCTTTAGTTAAGTAGAAGACCTTTATCATGGGCAAACTGATATAATTCCTTCTCCAATAAACAACAATAGGAGAAATCAGAACTTTTAAGGGGAAAAAAACCAGTGCCAATCCCACACTGTTGGTAATAGCATTTGCTTTCTGTGGTCTATGGTTTTATTGTATTTTTTTTTTCTCCTAGCATTAAAAATGGCCTTGAATTATCTTGATCTTTTTTCATTCAGTGGATAGCCTTTAAAGGAAAAAAAAAAACAAAAAACAGTAAATAAGGGAAATAAAAATTTTGACACATAGATAAAAATACAGTTGTCCTAGCAAACTTAATTTTTAAACTCAGCTGATTATCTTAAATTCAATATATTTCCAAACCCTTTTTAAAAAAAGTGTCACCTATAACATTTAATGTCAAATATATCATTTGTTCGAATAAAGAAAACACCACTAGTGATTGGCACTGAAAGCTTTATAAATGCAGTTGGTTTATTTAAATAATTTAGTTAAGCTTTGGATTCTCTTGTACCCCTTCTGGCCTAATGAGTTGGAGAGCTCTCAAACATATATCAGGGAATTTCTTAGGCAGAACCACCCTGGAAGAAATTAAAGTGGAGGAAAGGTTTCAGAGGTATTTTTGTTTCATTTCCCTTGCAAGATTTAGATGTACTTTTAACTGTATTTATTTGTTCATTATATTTAATTTGAATGTGAGACATCTGAGGAAAATTCCATTAAAATTTCTAAGATGATATCCTTTATACAGGGGGAAAAAAACTGTGGTATGGCAGCTGACAATTATTTGAAAAAGGTCTGTGCTGCTGACTTAGGATCTTTACTACAGGTGATGGGAAAATGCACCTGTAGTATCTGAGCACAGAGAGGTATTTTTAAAAAGAAATTAAGGTACTGTAGTCCAAATAATGCCCTCCAAAGATGTTTACATTCTCATCAGGTTCTGTCAATATTTTGTTAAATGCCAAATTAAGGAATTGTTTGGAGAGGATATTAGTAGCGTTTCTAATTAGCTGACCTTAATATAAAGAGATTATCCTGCTTGATCCGGGTGGTCCTAGGCTACTCACAAAGGTCCTTAAATGTGGAAGGGGGGCCAGGAGAAGTCAGTTAGATTTAAAGATAGGAAAAGGGGACAGCAGTTGGGGAGTGCCTTAGAAGCACAGCAGGTAAGGGAACATTCTCCCCAAGAAGCTCCAGAGAGGAACACTTTTACCAAAACCTAGATTTTAGTCCAGTGAGAGACTTCCAACCTATGAGACGAATACATTTCTGTGTCTGGTCATTTGTTACAACAGCAAGAGGACACTAATACAGGTACATTCGATGTGATGCTGCACAGTCATTAAAAATAATACTTAACACATAATGTGGAAAATATTCATGGTAAATTGTTGGGTTAGAAAAGCAGCTGAGGAAACACTGTAGGACAGTGAAATCAAACATATAGACGTTTAGGGAAAATTTGAAAGATAGGCTGTAAAATTATATTCATGGTTCTCTGTGGATGTTGGGATTATTATTTTTCTGTCTTCTTCCTGTACTTCCCAAGTTTCTTACTTAATCAGAAAATAAAATTAAATGTTGAACATGATTGACCTTAACAGTGGAGATAGGTTACTCATAGTATTTTAACTCCTTCAAAATCTTGGAGAGGAGATGAGCTCCGATGAATATAGTAAGCTCCTGTAGGTTAGCTTGTTTGTGCTCAATCCTTACTTTGCCAAATTTCTGCATCTCAAACACATTGAAAATATGTTAACGTCTACCTGCTGTATTTTTTATTTTTTTTATGAACTAAAGTTTGAAACCTGAGCCATACAAAATTAGAAAATATTTTTGGCATACAAAGATTAATCTCTGAGTATTTGTATTAATGGTATAAAGATTACAATAGCAGGATAACTAAGTACATAGGTGTAGTATCTAAGACTAAAACCTGAGGTGAGTGGACTTAACCTTTATGGGCTCAGCTGGATACTGCCTTTTACCTTTCCTTACCAGATACACTCCTGGCACCCATCATTGTTAAAAAGTCTCCCCTTCATGCCTTATGTATTTGATTTTCTTTAGTGGTGGGTTTTATTGTTGCTCTTGATATATGTAGAGAATGTAACTTAAAGGAAATTAAACCTCTATAAGCAGAATAAAATTCTCCAAGTTAAGTCAAATGCTTTGATGTCAAGAGCATTTTCAATAACTATTATCTACCATACAAAACTGCTCAACTTTAATATAAAGTCCTGGTTCCGAGTCACTGGGTAGAAGACCATTATTTAGTACCTGGGAGGCAGCAGACTGCAGCGACAGGAGGGGAGCTCAGGCATCACGGGTGATGTGTCTCTGTTCCTGCAAGTGACTCCAACTTCTTGAGTTCCTTTGTAAAAGGGACTGTGACGATCCTCATCGCCTACAGTTATCATGAGAAGGAAAGGAAACAAAATGGTTCTCCCTGTATCAGGAATTGGTGGCTATCATTATAGCTGAAGGCCCTTTTTACTGAGTATTGTTACTTGAACTACACAATTTAAGAAAATTCAGTAACTGCTTGTGTTTGGTCATTTCAAGGCATGTCTTCTTATTAGGTGTGATAAAGTAACACGTATCTAACAAGAAACTGCTGTTGTATGGGAAGCTAACTGGCAGAAGTAGCAGAAACTTCTGTTTGACCTGTGTTTGTTTCCTATCACCTCAGTAGAGAATACAAACCTGCACCTAGTTTCTCCAAAATGCTTTATAAAGCGGATGTGATTTCTTCTGTGACACAGTGTAAAAGAGGACCCTGGTGTTTTTAGGTACAAGTCCTAAAGGAAAAAGAGAAACAAGAGGGTATTTGGCTTTGGCCTCTAAGGTCTCCTAGGGAAATGATGGGAATGTAATGAAAACAAGAGCACCTTGCTGGAACTTACCTTCTCTCTCCGTTTGCTTCACTATCACACTTAAGGATTTTTTTTTTATGTGTATGGCAAAGTCAAACCTGTTACTTTGTGAAATAGCAACCATGTCCAAGTCTTCAAGGACAACTGCAATAAAACCCAAAGCACAAAAGGGGCACTTCAAACAGGGAAATGCTTTTCCTAAGATGTTAAATCAGGAGTGACTAAAAGAGCCAGATTACTTATGTAAAAATGAGGAATAAAAGAATAAGTTCTTAAATTTAAATAATCAAATGAAATATCCTTGGTTTGCTAATATCCCTTACCCTGTCTTGGAAAAAATTCTTTGTTCAACAATGTTGAGACTCTAGGGGATCTTGGGATAATCTTCAGATAAAAGGTTAAACTGTCCTTTTTGTGCTAAATGTTGGGTACACAATGGCATTGCATATTTTCAAAGCAAACTGCTAAAAGTACAGTATGTTTCAGAAAGTTTGTAAGTTTTCACAATCAGTGTTTTAACACAGAAATCTGTTTATTAAACCAAACAAAACAGAGAAAATTATACCAGCCCTCGATTTTTTTGAATTTTCATTTAAATAAGCAAACTCTAAATCCACACCTTAAAAGATGTTTGTGCATCTATGTATTTCCAAAATACTCATATTTCAATAAGATTTTCACATTATATTCACCAACAGTATCACAAAAGTTTTTTTGTTTTTTTCTTTTGTTTACGTAACTGTCAGGAACAGTAATTCTAGAAACACTAGAAGAAAAAGCATAGCAATGTCCACAGTTACAAGAAAAAGTGCACATTACTTGGTCACAATCACAGTCATTACTTGAAAAACTATATGTAACAAGTACATAAGAGATATCACTGATGCCTTAAACTCATTATCAAAAACTGAATGACATAAGTTTTACATGAAATAAGGCAAATTCAGGAATGCACAAAGAATTCATAATCCAACCAAAGCTGAACAGAAAAATAATCATACAAGAAGCATAAACTGATGTACTTCTCCCTAAATATTTAGAAAATAGGCTTGCCTCAGTGCACAAAGAAAACACCATTCATGTGTATCCAACACTATAAAATAAGAAAGAAGGGCAAAGTGTGGGGGAAAGGAGGGGACAGTTCATTGAAAATTGCAGCTGCATCCACTGAGAGTTCTTTACATCATTGTTACCTAGAACTGTAAATTATACAAATCCTATCAGGAGAGGTAATGGTCTTTTTGGAAACTTTCTGAAATAGTGAAGGAAAAACTACACACGAGTGCAAATTTTCAGATTGTCACTTGCAACCTCTTAACATTCAGCCATCTACATCCAATTGCTGCTGGAGGCATGCCTGAAACACAGCAGCGTCAATCCGGGGTGAGCAGCTGTAAGGAACCAAGGTGTGATTTTTTTTTTCAATGATGTCTTTTTTAATATTAAAAAATTCTGTGATGAAAACCTCTATTGCGAAACCGCAATGTTGAGTGGCATGATGAGCGTGAGTGCAGAAACGCAGGCTTCTCTTAGAAGTAGTTCCTGATGTGACGATTTAAAGAACGTAGCAAGGGTTTGTTTTCCAGCATTGTTATTTTTGTAGAAAGAATTTGGAAAGAGGAGAAGGCAAAGGGATGTGGAAAAGGTACTTACAGTAGTTTCTCAAAACAGTTTTCTTTTAGGACCTATGAAAAAGTTACCAAAGTAAAAATGACAATTTTGAATGAAAAACAAGTTTTCTTTTTATAAAAATTACATATATTTTTTTAAAATACAAGATCCTTCTCAATGTTGTTATATCCTGTAGCAACAAGAAATTTGGCTTTTTTTTTTTTTTTTTTTTGCCAGATACTGCAGCTTTCTGTCCAATAAGTCAGTAGCAAATTCCACTAATATTTCAGTTGGATCTTGAACTATTTTTTTTATACCACAAGCTTCTTCTGTTTTATCCTTGAATTAGGAATATACAGCTTTTTTTTTTTTTTTTTTTTTTTTTTGCCCCAGATATTTATGCTGACAAACTAAAACAAAAAGCAGTAGGCTGGACACATTACGGTATCTCAAGTACTTCAGAGGTCAGAGTTCCTTTGAAGCACCTTAACACATCACTTTATGGATCAAGGACAATGTGGCATAATGGAAGTACTTCTCTTAAGACTGTGCAGTAAGACCAGAAGCATCTCTGCTGGGAAATCAAAATGTCATTAGTGGAAACTGCAAATTTAGACCTCCGTGAAGAGGACCGTCATTTGACTCAGTTCTGTTGTAAAATAAGATTTTCCAGTTCATCTGCAGAACGCAATAAAAATGCAGCTGATTCTCGATATCCTGCAACGAGCTGCCTCACAGCACTGATCTCAGTTGGACTCAGCTGGGGTCTGGAGCTTGAACTGCTGGAGGAGCCTGAGCTAGTTGCCAACTGCCTCTTCATGCTGAGATCCGTGGGTCCTAGAAAAAATAATCACAAAATTAACATGAACAATCTTTGTTCCGGAACTTTGAACACGAGCATTAAATTGTGGACTTAATTCACTTACTCTTTTGTGAGAAGCTGCTGATACCTTTAATCAAATACATCAGCTCTCCGAAATGCCAAAGAGCAACATGATGTGAGATGAGTGGCTGAGTATTCTGAGAGTCCTTGTCCAGGCAATCGCCTCTTACTGTGGGAAGTCCGTGAAGAAGAACTTCTCCTAACGTGTGCTTTTTGGAAAATTCAATTTTAAGTCTACTTTACCCCGTGTTGTAGAAGTTTCTCTGCAGCAGCGTAAAATGTTGGGACTTATAAATGCTTTGTGTTTGCACCGTTGGTTAACAAATAATTTTAGATTCCACCTACTCAGACTTGGAAACATCCTAGATTGTGAGGCTAATGACTCCAGACTACAAACTCCTCCATTTAGAACAAAGGAAATTTTGGACAGGGGAATTCAATGACATGGTTACAATTCAACAACTTTTAAGTGGCACAGTAAGGATGTGAATTGCATATTATTTCATTTCAGGCGAATGCTTTTCTTCCATCAAGTTGATTAGTATTTAAAAATATGTATTAAATTAGTAAAAATTAGTATTTAAAAATATTAGCAGTTTGTTTTAGAGGGGTGCAAAAAGTAAATGATCAGTACACACAATCTGCAAAGAAACCAGACCTGGAATAGTGCTTTAGGTATTGCTAAAGATGCTTCTATATTATTTGCATAAAACATTTAGGTGTCAAAATGTTTATTACATATAATTAAACCAAATCAGATAGGTCTGTTGACATTTCGTAAATTTTTAGTTTTTTGTAAATTTTTACTTTAAAACAACTTAGTTAACACAAATGTCTGAATTAAAGATTTTTAAGATGCTTTGCATCAATTCTTGATTAAGGGTTTTTTATGTGTTATAAAGGTTAAGTGTTCATTGTTATAGCAATTACTTAATGAAAAGAACTATAATTATTAAATTTGCAATGAGTAATACATTTAAAAGCCCTGAATAAATATTACTGTGGACATAAGGCAGGCTCAAAAATTGTAGCGATGCTCTAACTTGAAATGATTTAAACAGATTTTTCTTAAAGATAACGTTTCAGATAATGGTATTCATTTCCTGAACCGAAACAAGGGATGTTATTTTATCCTGTTCGTTCTTCTTGAGGCCTGATGGAGACCGGTCAGGACCCAACCCCCTTCACTCTGTACCCTGAAGGGAGACGAGGACTCCTGTCAGCTAGGTGGCACATGTCCCATGAGGTGGGAACAGCTTCACTTGTAATTTAATTAGGACAGAGACAAGCCTAGCACATAAGAACTCTGACATTTGAGAGGGACTTATTTCCACTTCTGCCACAGCCTTTCAAAGCCTTGATTTCCTAGCAGGAGTTAGCTTCCATTTGTTCTGCTGTTTACAAAATCCTGCTGCTGACCTAGCAAGCTGAAAGGGAGAGATGTGGGCATGTCACACTTGCAAACAGGAATTAATGAAGAAGTGTGCAAGCAAATCAATAGCAACTAGGTTATTTGGAAAGTTCTGAATGGATTAAGAAAATATCATAACAATGGATTCTGGTTTATGGATGAACCAACTTTAAATTTGGATTTTTTTGTCCTTTATATTCAAGAATCCCAGTACCAGTACAAATCTTTATAAAAGGAAGTGGAAAGGATTTTTCTCAGTTATGTAGATATGGCACGTCTAGTTGATCATTATTTTGTTAGAAGTTGTAACATTTTATGATGTTTTTGCTGACAAGCTAAGTGGCTGGTTGACATCTTTAAGTGGAATTGAGAAAGGGTGAGCCTAGGGCTCAGGTTCTTTTTGGGATGAAAAAGGTGGTGATTTCATTCTAACACTGCACTTTATAGATTATTCTCTACCTCTGGCTCGGGGGTAAAGGCTTCCCAACTAAGACATGGCTTTCACTTTCTTTCTGATTATCAACATAGGCAAATTCTAGATAGCTCAGGAATACAGAAGCCATTCACACCTTTGTTATTTTTCTGGAAGAAAGTTGACTTCATTATCTTGGTGTCTTTTGGATCTACAGGATCAGGATTAAGTATAATCAAAACTATAAGGAATTCTTTTTGCTGAATATTACTAAAACTTCAAAGCTAAGAGGTTGAGCAGGGAAGCAAAAAAATTAAAAGTCACAAATGAACAAATTTAGTGACTACTCAAACAGCCTTTCCTTGTTTGTTACTAGTATTCTTAACTGCCTCATTTAGACAATGTCCTACTTCGTTGGGTTAGCGTAACCCAAACAATCAATACAAAGTAAAACTTCAAATCTTATGAAGACACTGGATTTAATGAATTCGAGGAAAATATTTTGGAGATTTAATCAAATCACAAAGCCACTAAAAAGTATGGTTCTGGAAGAGTGGGACCAGTTAACAAAACAAGCAAAAATAATGACAAAATAGGTATTTCAAGAGAAAATGATTTGAGTATCAAGTGTTAAAGCAAATCAAAAAACTTGACAAGTTTTAAAACCATAATTATGCAGATCTACTTTCTTTATGTTCATTCTGAAAATTTGAGTAAGAGATATTTCATGGTAACAGGCAATGTTAGAAAAATTAAACTCCACCAAAACCAATCTTTGATTTTTTGTTTAAGGTTTGGAGGCAGATTTAAGTTATAAGTAAATTCTAATTAAAGGAAAATGAGTATCTGTAATTCACTTTATTTTTTGATATATTTTTAAATTAAAATATAGTTCACATACAATGTTATATTAGTTTCAGGTGTACAACAGTGATTCAACAACTCTGTTATGCTAGGTTCTTTTTGTTTTCTTTTTGTTTGTTTCAAGTTTTTATTTAAATTCTAGTTAACATTTGGTTAATATTAGTTTCAGGAGAATTTAACGATTCATCATGTGCATGTAACAACCAGTGCTCATCACAAGTGCCCTCCTTAATACCCATCACCCATTTTTCCCATCCCCTCCCCTTTTCCCCTTCAGCAACCCCCCATTTGTTCTCTCTAGTTAAGAGTCTATTTTATGGTTTGCCTCTTTTTTTTTCTTTCCTCTATGTTCATCTGTCTTGTTCCTTAAATTCCACATATGAGTGAACTTGTATGGTATTTCTTTCTCTTATTTCGCTTAGCATAATACACTCTAGCTCCATCCACATCATTCAAATGGCAAAATTTCATTCTTTTTGATAGCCAAGTAATATTCCACTATCCATCAGTCAATGGACATTTGGACTCTTTCCATAATTTGGCTATTGTTGATAATGCTGCTAAAAACATTGGGGTGCATGTGCCCCTTTGAATCAGTATTTTTGTATTCTTTGGATAAATACTTAGTAGTGCAATTGTTAGGTCAAGGGTAGTTCTATTTTTAACTTTTTGAGGAAACTCCATACTGTTTTCCAGCTGCACCAGTTTGTATTCCCACCACCAGTGTAAAAAGGTTCCCCTTTCTCTGCATCCTCACCAACATCTGTTGTTTTCTGTGGTGTTAATTTTAGCCATTCTGATCAGTGTGAGGTAGTAGCTCATCATGGTTTTGATTTGTGTTTCCCTGATGAGTGAGGTTAAGCATCTTTTCATGCGTCTGTTAGCCATCTGTGTGTCATCTTGGGGAAAAAGTCTATTCATGTCTTCTGCCCATTTTTTAACTGGGTTTTTTGGGGGGATGTTGAGTGTTGAGTTTATTAAATTCTTTATAGATTTTGGATACTAACCCTTTACCAGATAGGTCGTTTGCAAATATTTTCTCCCATTCTGAAGGTTGCCTTTTCACTAAAATGTAGCTATCATCCGTCACCATACAAATCTATTATAATTCCATTAACTATATTCTGTAAGCTGTACCTTTCATCCCTGTGACTTAGTTATTCCATAACTGGAAGCCTATATCTTCTATTCTCCTTCAACCACTTTGCCATCCCCCATCCCCCTAGCAACCATTAGTTTGTTCTCTGTATTTATGGGTCTGTCTCTGCTTTTATTTGTTGTTTTAAGTTCCACAAATAAGTGAAATCATATGGTGTTTGACTTTGTCTAATACCATCCATCCATGGTATTAGAGAAAGTCCATCTATGTGGTCTCAAATGGCAATATCTCATTATTTTTTTTTAATGATAGTCCATTACACACATGCCCACAACCACACAGCCCATGCATTTATTTATGGGCACTTGGGCTGCTTCCATATCTAGGCTATTGTTAAAAATGCTGCAATAAACATAGAGGTACATATATTTTTTTTTCAAATGAGTGTTTCTATTTTCTTTGGGTAACTATCCAGTAGTGAGCTGCTGGACCATATGGTATTTCTATTTTTAATTTTTTGAGGAAACTGCATACTATTTTCCATAGTGGCTACATCAAATTACATTCCCACTGGCAGTGCATGAGGAGGGTTTCTTTTTCTACACATCTTCACCAACACTTGTTATTTCTTGTCATTTTGAGTCTAGACATTCTGACAGGTGTGAGGTGATAACTTCATTGTGGTTTTGATTTGCATTTCCCTAATGATTACTAACATCGAGCATCTTCCAATGTGTCTGCTGGCCATCTGTATGTCTTCTTTTGATAAATGTCTATTCAGGTCCTCTGCCCATTATTTAATCACATCATTTGGGAGGGCTTTTTGGTATTGAGTGTATAAGTTCTTTACATATTTTGGATATTAACCCCTTATTGGATATATCATTTGCAAATATATTCTCCCAATCAGTAGGTTGTCTTTTCAATTTGTTTGATGGTTCCTTTGCTGCACAAAAGCCTTTCATTTTGGTGTATTCCCAATAGTTTATTTTTGCTTTTGTTTTCCTTGCTTGAGGAGACATATCAAAAAAAAAAAAAATGTTGCTAAGGCCAGTGTCAAAGATATTACTGCCTATGTTTTCTTCTAGGAGTTTTATGGTTTCAGGTCTCACATTTAGTTCTTGAACCCATTTTGAGTTTATTTTTGTGTATGGTATGAGAAATTGGTTCGGTTTCTTTCTTTTTTGCAAAATGGAGCTGTCCAGTTTTCCCAGCACCATTTATTGAAGAGACTGTCTTTTCCCCACTGTATATTTTTGTCTCCTTTGTCATGGATTAATTGACCATATAAGTGTGGATTTATTTCTGGGCTCTCTATCCAGGTCCATTGATCTATATGTGTTTTTGTGCCAGTAGCATTCTGTTTTGATTACTATAGCTTTGTAGTGTATATTGAAATCTGGGACTGTGAAACCTCTGGCTTTGTTCTTCTTTCTCAAGATTGCTTTGTATATTTGAGGTCTTTGTGGTTCCCTACAAAATTTAGTATTCTAGTTTTGTGAAAAATTCTGTTAGTATTTTGATAGGGATTGAATTAAATCTATAGATTGCTTTGGGTAGTATGGACATTTTAACAACATTCTTCCAATCTATGAGCATGAGATACCTTTCCATTTGTCTTGTCTTCAATTTCTCTCATTAGTATTTAATGTTTTCCGAGTACTGTTCTTTAACATCCTGATTAAAGATTCTTTTTACTTCTGCTCTGATCTTATATCATTCTCTCTACTATCTTTGAATTTTGTTGGTTCTTTTTCTAATTCATTTAGGCCACAAAGTTAGATTGTTTATTTGAATTTTTTTTTTTTTTAGGTAAGCCTGTATCATTGTAACCATGTCTTTTAGAACTGCTTGAAAATGTTGAAACTTTGTGTTTCTACTTTTATTGTCTCAAGGTATTTTTTAATTTCCTTTGTTGAACCATTGGTTGTTCAGTAGCATATTGTTTAGCTTCCACATGTTTGGATTTTTTTTTTTCTACTTGATTTTTAGTTTCATACTGTTATGGTCAGAAAAGAGGGTTGGTATAATTTCAATCTTAAGACTTTTATGGCTTAACATGATCTATTCTGGAGAATGTTCCATGTGTACTTAAAGAATGTGAATTCTGTTTTTAGACAGAATATTCTATATATCTGTTAAGCCCATCTGGTCTAAAGTATCATTTAAAGCCACTTTAAAAAAAAATGATTTTCTGTCTGGATCATCTATCATTGATATAAGTGGGGTGTTAAAATTCCCTACTATTTTCATATTACTGTCAATTTTCCCTTTGTTGATATTTGCTTTTAATATTTAGGTGCTTCTATGTTGGATACATAGGTATTTACAGTTATTACATCTTGTTGGATCAATCCCTTTATCACTGTGTAATGCCCTTCTTTGTCTCTTATTAGTCTTTGTTTTAAAGTCTATTTTGTCTACTTATTTACATGGAATATATTTTTTCATCCCTTCTCTTTTAGGCTGTATGTGTCTTTAGGTCTGATGTTAGTCTCCTGTAGGGAGTATCAAGATGGATCTTATTTTTTTATCCATTTAGCCACTCTGTGTCTTTTGATTGGATCATGTAGGCATTTATATTTAAAGTAATTATCAATAGGCATGTCCTTATTGCCATTTTGTCAATTGTTTTCTGGCTTTTTGCAAATCCTCTGTTCCCTTCTTGCTGTCTTTGTGTTTTGATTTTCTGTAGTGATATGGTTAAATACCAAATTTAGACAAGTATACAATAAGGAAAGATAATTAAAAGCCAGTATCCCTAATGAACATATAGACAAAAATCCTTAACAAAATATAGCAAACCGAATTCAGTATATTGAAAGGATCACACAGCATGATCAGGTGGGTTTATTCCAAGGATGCAGGAATGGTTCAGTATCTACAAATCAATCAGTGTGATGTACCACATTAACAAAATGGATATAAAACATATAATCATCTCAACAGATGCAGATAAAATCCAACATATGTTAAAAGCTGTCAACATAGCAGGTATAGAGGGAAAGGTACCTCAAAATAAAGCTGAAAGCTTTTTCTCTAAGACCGTGAACAAAACAAAGATGCCCACTCTCACCAATTTTATTCAATATAGTATTGGAAGTGCAATTAGGCAAAAGAAAAAAAAAAAAAAGAAAGAAAAAGGGAAAAAAAAGAGAAATAAATGCATTCCAAACTGGAAGGGAAGACTTAAAACTGTCAACCCTAAAATTTGTATGGAACCACACAGGACCTCAAATAGCCAAAGTAATCTTGAGATAGGAACAAAGCTGGAGGCAACATCCTCCCTGATTTCAAGCAATATTACCAAAGCTTTAGTAATCAAAATAGTGCAGTATTGGCATAAACACATACAGAAACCACTGAAAAAAGTAGCCCAGAACTAAACTCACACATACGCGGTCAATTAATTTAGGACAAAAGAGCCAGGAATACACAATAGGGAAAGAACAGTCTCTTTTATAAATGGTTCTGGGAAAAGCAGATAGCCACATGCAAAAGAATTAAACTGGAACTCTATCTTAAACTATACACAAAAATTAACCCAAAGTAGGTCAAATACTTTAAGATCCGAACCCATAAGACTCCTAGAAGAAAAAAATAGATGGTACTCTATGACCTCAATCTGGCTATGATATTTTGGATTTGACATTAAAGCAAGGCAACAAAAGTAAAAACAAAACAAAACAAAGAAACACTTGGGACTATAGCAAATTAAAAAGCACTGCACAGCAAAGGAAACCATCAATAAAAGGCAACCTATCAAATGGGAGAAAATATTGACAATCATATCTGATAAGGGGTTAACATCCAAAACATATACAAGCTTAATACAATTCAATAGCAAAAAAAAAAAAAAATCTGATTAATAAATGGGCAGCTCCGAATAGACAGTTTTTCAAAGACAACATACAGGTGGCCTGAAATACCTGAAAAGGTGTTCAACATCTCATAATAATCAGGGAAATGCAAGTCAAAGCCACAATGATATATCACTTCACACATGTTAAAATCGCTGTTACAAGATTTCATAAAATTCTGTGGACAAAACTCAAAATTCAACAACCGATAAATATATTAGAAAATATATATTATAGGTCTACTACTAAGAATGAAATTCTTTGGACGGGGATAACATTTTGCTTAACTGGGGTTTCAAATTTATGTTCCCTGTTATTAAAATCAATTGTAAATGCCCATCTGTTAATGTGGATCTGTATAGAGATTTTATGAATTTTATATAGATGTTTCCAAATTGAGTATATTCATCATTTGTAAAGGATTTATAGCCACCTTCTGGATTTTCTAGATACTTACCTAATAACTTGTCAATGCATTGAAGATTAAGTACTTCCAGTTGAAGATTAAACTGGCAGTTCTTCAATTGAACAGTGAAAACTATTTTGAAATATGGGAATTTATTTTCCACATGTATAAAGTCCAAAAAAACATTGCTGAGCCTATAGTATGTGTTCAGTAAATATATCCATTGGAAATGTAGATTGAACTTCTGGTTTTAACTTGGACAGTATGAATTTATAAAGCAGCTTAGCCACTACATGTGATTCAACCAATGTTATCAGCAAAATGGCTTTATCACGGCATAAGCTTCACATATAAAAACTGTTTCATCTTTTAATTTTAGATTGAATTCATCAAGAATCATTGTCCATTCTGCAGTATAAGCTAATTTCCAAAGCCATTTAGTGTTTGTTATAAAGTTTTAGGGCAGTTCTTGTTCAGAAAAATTTCAATCTTGGCCCTGACCTGAAAAAAAATTGTAATAAAAGTTTCCCACAAAGCCATCAAGCTGCTGTGTCTTAGGACAAGTAAGGATTTGGGTTCAAGTAATTCTTGGGTTCTATTTTGGACAAAATCTCACAGAACTGATGATTAAATTCATGAAAACGAAGTTTAACACAGACACTACTGTTCAATATCACATGATAGATTCAAAGGTTTTCCACAATGTACCTAATTCAAGAAATGAATAGTTCAAGAAATAACTGAATGCCTTATGTTTTAATAAACTTTATAAATTTGTCCAAATAAACTTTTTTCTGCTTCATACATCTTAGATTCCACTTTAGGTTTTACTGAGTTATTTTGTTTTTTACATTGAAAATATTCTCAGCTACAGGTGTTCCACCAATACTACTCATAAATACTAAGTCTTCTGTCACTTCAGACTCATCAGTGATTACTCAAAAAACCCCAGCAGTATTAATAACATCTCAAGAGACAAAACAAGTTTTAATTAGTTGTCTTGTTTTTTAGTTGATTATTAAATTTCAGCCCTTCAAGCACTGTTTTTGCCATAATGCTATTAGTCAAGCAAGTTTAATTTCTCTAGACACATTTCTTCAATTGCTGCAGTCAAACCCAATTTAATAAACTCATTATCCATAAGTGAGGTCACTTTCCCTGCCTGACTAATACATGAGCCACTTAGAAACTTACTTTGGTTGCAGGCTTACTTTTATTTTATATTGTGATCATATGTTTAATAGAAGTATTTTATTGATAATAATTTCATACTTTTCTGTCAAAGGGTGAAAAAAAATATTCTTTAGCATCTTGGCTAAATTAGCTAATTACATACAAAGCATCGTGCAGTGAGTGGGTAATAGCAGATACACATTACTAAATTCAACATACAAATGAGTTGCAGTTACAATCACAAGTGATTATAATAGAATTTGCCTTTTAATACTGCTCTTGATGATAGGATTATAATGCTATCACAAAATAAGCTGGGGTACTTTCCCCTCCTTTCAATCTGTTTGTCTAAAATGAATATTTCATCCTTAAGGTTTTGGTGAAACTCATTTGTAAAACTATCTGGGTATTATTTTTTAGTGCATAGGTATTTATAATACTGATTCAATGTATTAATCATTGTAAATTCATGAATATCTTTTTTTGAGTCAATCTTTGCCAATTATGTTTTTGTAAAACAGTCTAACTAAATTTTCAAATATACTAGCATAAAGGCATTAATATTTTAATTTTTAAAATCTTTTGTTCATTCTTATTATTTTATACTTGTTCTTGGTTAATCTTGCTAGATATTTTTAAGTCCATTCAAAGATTTTGCTTTTATTGGTCTTCTCTATTGCTTTTGTTTTGTTTTGTTTAATTTCTCCTTTTATTTTCTTGGTTCTGTTTCTAACTTCTTGGGTTAAATGAATAGCTCATTAATTTTCTTTTTCTAATGTGTGTGCCAAAATACCACTTTAGTTCCATCCCACAAATTTAATGTGTAGTGTTTTCATCTTCATTAATTATATACATTTCTAAGCACAATGCTATCAGTATATTAATAATCCTTTGGTTGTCACCATTTGCTTAGTTGATATGTCTGAAAGAATGTGTGTCATCAAACATGTCTGGGCAGGTTCTAGATATAGCCAGATTAAATTTTTGTTGTATTTCCAAATTCAAGCGATTTCCTTTTCTATCAGTCAGTCTCTGAGAGAAGTGTTTTAAAGTCTATGGCTATGCCAATTTCAGTTGCCCTGAATGTAAATGGGCTAAGTGCCCGAATCAAAAGACACAGGGTATTAGATTGGATAAAAAAACAAGACCAAAACAAACAAACCAACCAACCAAAAAACAAAAACAAAAGAAAACAAGACCCATCAATATGCTGTCTGCAAGAGACTCATTTTAGACCCTAAGACAGCTCCAGATTGAAAGTGAGGGGGTGGAAAACCATTTACCATGCTAATGGACACCAAAAGAAAGTTGGGGTGGCAATCCTTATATCAGACAAATTAGATTTTAAACCAAAGACTATAATAAGAGATGAGGAAGGACACTGTATCCTACTTAAAGGGTCTATCCAACAAGAAGATCTAACAATTGTAAATATCTATGCCCCTAACATGGGCGCAGCCAATTATATAAGCCAGTTAATAACAAAAGCAAAGAAACACATCAACAACAATACAATAATAATAGTAGGGGACTTTAATACCCCCCCTCACTGAAAATGGACAGATCTAAGTAAAAGATCAACAAGGAACTAAAGGCTTTAAATGACACACTAGACCAGATGGACTTCACAGATAATATTCAGAACATTCCATCCCAAAGCAATGGAATACACATTCTTCTCTAGTGCCCATGGGACATTCTCCATCCCCATTCTTGGGATCATTCCCTGCATATATTCAGACCACAATGCTTTGAAACTAGAACTCAAATACATGGAGGCTAAGGAGCATCCTACTAAAGAATAAATGGGTCAACCAGGAAATTAAAGAAGAAGTAAAAAAAAATCACGGAAACCAATGAAACTGAAAACACAACTGTTCAAAATCTTTGAGATGCAGCAAAGGCAGTCCTAAGAGGAGAGTATATAGCAATACAAGCCTTTCTCAAGAAACAAGAAAGGTCTCAAATACACAACCTAACCCTACACCTAAAGGAGCTGGAGAAAGAACAGCAAATAAAGCCTAAATCCAGCATGAGAAGAGAAATAATAAAGATCAGAGCAGAAATCTATGAAATAGAAACCAAAAGAATAGTAGAACAGATCAACGAAACTAGGAACTGGTTCTTTGAAAGAATTAACAAGATTGATAAACCCCTGGCCAGACTTATCAAAAAGAAAAGAGAAATGACCCAAATAAATAAAATCATGAATGAAAGAGGAGAGATCACAACCAACACCAAAGAAATACAAACAATTATAAGAACATATTATGAACAACTATATGCCAGCAAATTAGACAATCTGGGAGAAATGGATGCATTCCTAGAGAAGTATAAATTACCAAAACTGAACCAGGAAGAAATAGAAAACCTGAACAGACCCATAACTAGTAAGGAAATTGAAGCAGTAATCAAAAAACTCCCGACAAACAAGAGCTCAGAGCCAGATGGCTTCCCAGGGGAATTCTACCAAACATTCAAAGAAGAATTAATATCTATTCTTCTGAAACTGTTCCAAAAAATAGAAAAGGAAGGAAAATTTCCAAACTCATTTTATGAGACCAGCATTACCTTGATAACCAAACCAAAGACCCCATCAAAAAGGAGAATTACAGACAAATATCCCTGATGAACATGGATGCAAAAATTCTCACCAAAATACTAGCCAATACAACCAAGTGGGATTTATTCCTGGGCTGCAAGTTTGGTTCAATATCTGCAAATCAATCAATGTGATACAATACATTAATAAAGAACAAGAACCATATGATCCTCTCAATAGATGCAGAAAAAGCATTTGACAAAGTACAGCATCCTTTCTTGATTAAAACTCTTCAGAGGGTAGGGATAGAGGGTACATACGTCACCATCATAAAAGCCATCTATGAAAAACCCACAGCAAATATCATTCTCAATGGGGAAAAACTGAGAGGTTTCCCCTTAAGGTCAGGAACAGGGCAGGGATGTCCACTATCACCACTGCAATTCAACATAGTGCTGGAAGTCCTAGCCTCAGCAATCAGACAACAAAAAGAAATAAAAGGCATCCAAATTGGCAAAGAAGAAGTCAAACTCCCACTCTTTGCAGATGACATGATACTCGATGTGGAAAACCCAAAAGCCTCCACCCCAAAACTGCTAGAACTCACACAGGAATTCAGTAAAGTGGCAGGATATAAAATCAATGCACAGAAATCAGCTGCATTTCTATACACCAACAACAAGAGAGAAGAAAGAGAAATTAAGGAGTCGATCCCATTTACAATTGCACCCAAAACCATAAGATACCTACGAATAAATCTAACCAAAGAGGCAAAGAATCTGTACTCAGAAAACTATAAAATACTCATGAAAGAAACTGAGGAAGACACAAAGAACTGGAAAAACATTCCATGCTCATGGATTGGAAGAACAAATATTGTGAAGATGTCAATGCTATGTAATCTACACATTTAATGCAATCCCTATCAAAATAACATCTACTTTTTTCAAAGAAATGGAACAAATAATCCTAAAATTTGTATGGAACCAGAAAAGAGCCCGAATAGCCAGAGGAATGTTGAAAAAGAAAAGCAAAGCTGGTGGTATCACAATTCCAGACTTCCAGCTCTATTACAAAGCTGTAATCATCAAGACGGTATGGTACTGGCACAAAAACAGACACACAGATCAATGGAACAGAACAGAGAGCCCAGAAATGGACCCTCAACTCTGTGGTCAACTCATCTTTGACAAAGCAGGAAAGAATGTCCAACGGAAAAAAGACAGTCTCTTCAACAAATGGTGTTGGGAAAATTGGACAGCCACATGCAGAAGAATGAAACTGGACCATTTCCTTACCCCACACACAAAAATAGACTCAAAATGGATGAAAGACCTAAGTGTGAGACAGGAATCCATCAAAATCCAACACAGGCAGCAACCTCTTCGACCTCAGCCACAGCAACTTCTTCCTAGACACATTGCCAGAGGCAAGGGAAGCAAGGGCAAAAAATGAACTATTGGGACTTCATCAAGATAAAAAACTTTTGCACAGCAAAGGAAACAGTCAACAAAACCAAAAGACAACTGACAGAATGGGAGAAGATATTTGCAAATGACATATCAGATAAAGGGCTAGTATCCAAAATCTATAAAGAACTTATCAAACTCAACACCCAAAGAACAAATAATCCAATCAAGAAATGCGCAGAAGACATGAACAGACATTTTTCCAAAGAAGACATCCAAATGGCCAACAGAGACATGAAAAAGTGCTCAACATCACTCGGCATCAGGGAAATCCAAATCAAAACCTCAATGAGATACCACCTCACGCCAGTCAGAATGGCTAAAAGTAATAAGTCAGGAAATGACAGATGTTGGTAAGGATGCAGAGAAAGGAGAACCCTCCTACACTGTTGGTGGAATGCAAGCTGGTGCAGCCACTCTGGAAAACAGTATGGAGGTTCTTCAAAAAGTTGAAAATAGAGCCACCCTATGACCCAGCAATTGCACTACTGGGTATTTACCCCAAAGATACAAATGTAGGGATCCGAAGGGGTATGTGCACCCTGATGTTTATAGCAGCAATGTCCACAATAGCCAAACTATGGAAAGAGCCATGATGTCCATCAACAGATGAATGGATAAAGAAGATGAGATACACACACACACACACACACACAATGGAATATTATGCAGCCATCAAATAAATGAAATCTTGCCATTTTCAACGACATGGATGGAACTAGAGGTTATTATGCTAAGCAAAATAAGTCAATAAGAGAAAGACAAGTATAATATGATCTCACTGATATGAGGAATTTGAGAAACAAGACAGAGGATCATAGGGCAAGGGAGGAAAAAATGAAAAGATGAAACCAGAAAGGGAGACAAAGCATAAGAGACTCTTAATCTCAGGAAACAAACTGAGTGTTGCTGGAGTGGTGGAGGGGTGGGAGGGATGGGGTGGCTGGGTGATGGACATTGGGGAGGGTATGTGCTATGGTGAGCGCTGTGAATTATGTAAGACTGATGAATCACAGACCTGTACCTCTGAAACAAATAATACATTTTGTTAAAAAAAAGTAAGATAGTAGGAAGGGAAAAATGAAGGGGGGAAAATCAGAGGGGAGGATGAATCATGAGAGTCTATGGACTCTGAGAAACAAACTGAGGGTTTTAGAGGGGAAGGGGGTCGGGGGGGATGTGTTAGCCCAGTGATGAGTATTGAGGAGGGCACGTATTGCATGGAGTACTGGGTGTTATACGCCTACAATAAATCATGGAACACATCAAAAACTAATGATGTATGGTGACTAACATAATAAAATTAAAAAAATATATTTTTCAGAACCACACACACAAAAGTCTATGGCTATGCCAATTTCTTCTTGTAATTTTGTTAATTTTTTAAAATTTATTTTAAGGTTATATTATTGGGGCACATAGTTTCTAGACAATTGTGAGTCTGAACTGTTCCCTGCATTATTAGGTAATAAATCTAAAGCTTTTGCCTTTAGCCAATTTTTTCACTTATTACATGTGTGAGTGTACACACACACACACACATAATATATATATATTTCCTTTAAATATTTTTGCAAGATTGTGTTTTGTATGGGTCTTTTCTACCAAAATGAAACCACTTTTTATTTATGCATCTGCCTAAGAATTTGTCCTTTAACAAATAATGGATTACCACAAAACAAGATATGATGTGTTAATGTAAGGTCTGGGATCACTCCATCTTCAGGGGACTTACCCTTTGATTAGGAAAGAATGTCAGATGCTACAGTTCAGTGAGAACTGTTTGTCTCTTCTGAAGTCTATGTCAAACTCAAGCCATTTTCAACCCTTTCAGGTCTACTGTAAGCCTAAGAGATTGGGCTGTTAAGTACTTAACTCCTCTTGACCTCATCAAATTTATCCTTTTCTACTTAATAAACACTGATTAATCAACATTAGGTTATCAAGGAACAGGGTATTTATCCATAAAATATGCACCAAATTGCTGAGATACATACTCTACAGACAACTAAGAAAATACAAAAAGCAAGATATTTATCACTGTCAAGTAGCTGTTTAAGGCATTATACAAGGGAGAAGAGAGGAGTACATGAATCACCCCATTCTGCCCCTAAAGTATAAGTCTACTTTCTACCAAAACTAAGGATCAGCACTGACAGCGATTACAGGTTGAATTATCTTCCATAACATACTTCCATGCTGATTTGAAGGCAATTTTGATTGTTTACTTTAGACTGTAATTGTTGATATCCCATACATTACAAAAAATTACATGATTGTCCTGAGACAAATCTGAGTATATTTCAAAATGTGTATCTCTTACATCTACTTTTAAAAATTCATCTATTAAATTTTTCCTTTACCAGGTCTTCCTGTATTTAATCTTTTTTTCCCATTGTCTTAATCCATTTTTTATTTCATTTTTCTCATCCAAATGTACCTTGTTAAACAAAAAGTAAAATTGCAGTTGAAGAGTTTTTCTACACAATTTGAAAAGACTCCATTGTTTCCCCCATTAGGAAGGCCAGTCTTTCCTCTAGTTAGATTTGCTAACTGCTGGCACCCAGCTCTATAAACTGCCTTACGTTCTTCATTGTGTGGCATTTCCACTTGAGCTTCAAATTCAACATTTTGTAGAGACCTAACTAATTCTGATGAACTGTAGGAAGACTTGGCAGTGTGAGTCACTGTCCAAGCAGAGTGAGAAATTTGTGAGGGAAACAACTCAGCATGCTTGTTTTGTGCCTAGCTTTGGCTTGTGGGAAAGGACACAAACATTAGAGTTTTTGTTTTTGTTTTGTTTTTTAACTTCAGATGAATCAAACATACTACATGAGGGTATAATGAATTATTGTACTACTTGAGTTTATGCATTTTCATACATGTTTACTTTTTTTCAAGGAACAGGAAGCAATCCTCCCCCCAAAATAAGCCCAGAACATCCATTTATTATTTTTCAGAGCTGAGACCAAAAATATCTTAATTGCTTCGAGTACTGGGTTCTGCCTCCACCCACCCCACGATTAAAGTTTTAGCTTTCCTTTTTTTTTAAAAAAGTATTTATTTCCCATTTATTGAGAGCGTGACTGGGAGGGGTTGGAGGTGTGGGGGTGGGGGAAGGGACAAAGGGAGAGGGAGAGAAAGAATCTCCAGCAGACTCCCAACACAGGGCTCTATCCCACAACCCTGAGATCATGACCTGAGCTGAAACCGAGAGTGGGATACTTAACCTGAGCCACCCAGGGGCTCCTAAAGTTTTACCTTTCTAAGGATTTCCAAGGATTAGTTGGAAGTTTGGTAAACAAGGGGCAAGATAAAAAAAAATCTCCAGAATGCCCTCAGTAAAAACTAGATATTTGCTTTATTCTTTTATACTTTTTTTCTTGTTCCATTTTTAAGTTAATAGGAAACCTCAATAAGCTAAAATTTTAAAATGTCAGCTGTAAAATGTATCTGTGTATTCAATCTATTTTCAGAAATATTTGAAGACATTTTAAAGATGTAAATTAAATGGAAACTGTACCTGTGATAAAGTACTAGTAATCCAAATAAATAGTAAATCTCTACTAGAGAATTTGGACTTGGACACAGGTTTCATTTTCAAATGATGAAATCTCATTTAATATATACATATAAAGATAGTTATAATAAAACTAATATGTGAAAAACCTGGGTTCAAGTCTTAATACAGAAACTTTCTAGATATGTGAACTGTAAATTTGGGCAAATCATGTATCCTCTGAGATTCACAAGTAAAATGTGAACATTGCTACTACTTTTGTCCATTTGTCAGGTTGTTGGAACAGAGGAAATGAAATTATGAATGTTAAATGGTCCAGTGAGTGTGAGATCTGATTCTTAACTGGACTCCTATCCTTGCCTAACTTCTCAGTAATAATAGAGGATTTATGGATTATTTAGGCTAAAGTCTAAGGATTTATTCAAGTTGATGTAACTCATTGTATTAGTCAAGGTTCTCCAGAGAAACAGAACTAACAGCTAATACATGTGTATGTGTATAATATATGTAATGAGGAATTAGCTCACATGATTATGGGGGCTGGGAAGTTCCAAGATCTGCAGTTGACAGGCTAGACACTAAGGAAAGCTGACCATGTAATTTCAGTCAAAGTCCTAAGGCCTGAGAACCAGGAGAGGTGACTATGTAAGTTCTAGTCTGAAAGTTTGCAGGCTCAAGACCCCCAAATTGCTGATTTTTCAGTTCAAGTCCAAAAGCAAGACCTGACTGCTATCCAGCTCAAAAAGGCAGATGGATTTCTCTCTGACTTAGCCTTTTTGTTCTAGGCAGGTCTTCATTTGATTGGAGGATGCCCACCCATATTAGAACCATGTCCTTTACTTAGTCTACCAATTCAAAAGTTAATCTCATTCAGACAAATCCAGAATAATGTTAGGCAGAATGTCTGGCTACCCTATGACCAGTCAAGTTGACACTTAAAATTGGCCATCGTATTTATGTATATTTTTTAAATTAAGTTCTCTAGATTTTAATTTCAGCAGAGTCAACCTACAGTATTATGTTTCAGGTGTACAATATAGTGCCTCAGTTTTCTACACATTACTCATTGCTCATCATGATAAAGGTACTCTTTAATCATCTTCACCTATTTCATCCATCCCCCCACCCACCTCTCCTCTGGAAACCATCAATTTGTTCTCTATAGTTAAGAATCTGTTTCTTCGTTTGTCTTTCTCTTTTCTCCTTTGTTAGTTTGTTTCTTGAATTCCACATGAGTAAAATCATATGGTATTTGCCTTTCTCTGACTTATTTGGCTTAGCATTATACTCTCTAGCTCCATCCATGTTGTTGCAAATGGCAAGATTTCATTCTTTTTTTATGGCCAAATAATATTCCATATAACACTTCTTCTTTATCGGTTTATCTATTCATGGGTACTTGGGCTGCTTCCATAATTTAGCTATTGTAGATAATATTACAATAAACATAGGGGTGCATGTATCCCTTTGAACTAGTGGTTTTGTATTTTGTAGTTCTATTTTTAACTTTATGAGGAACCTCCACACTGTTTTCCACAGTGGCTGCACTGTGGAAATGGGTTTGCATTCACACCAACAGTGTAAGAGGGTTCCTTTGTCTCCACATCTTCACTAACAGTTGTTTCTTATGTTTTTGATTTTAGCCATTCTGACAGGTGTGAGGTGATATCTCATTGTTGTTTCGATTCTCATTTCCCTGATAAGGAGTGATTTGAGGATTTTTTCAAATGTATCTGTTGGCCATCTGTACGTTGTCTTTGGAGAAATGTCTGTTCATGTTTTCTGCCCATTTTTTAACTGGATTATTTGTTTTTTGGGTGTTGAGTTGTATCAGTTCCTTATATATTTTGGATATTAACCCTTTATTGGATGTCACTTGCAAATATTTTCTCCCATTCAGGTTGCCTCTTAATTTTGTTGATTGTTTCTTTCACTGTGCAGAAGCTCTTTGTTTTGATAGGCCCAATAGTTTATTTTGCTTTTATTTCCCTTGGCTCAGGAGACCTATCTAGAAAAATGTTGTTATGGCCAATGTCAGAGAAATTACTACCTGTGCTCTCTTCTAGGACTTTTATGGTTTCAGGTCTCACATTTAGGTCTTTTATCCATTTTGAGTTTATTTTTGTGTATGGTGTAAGACTGTGGTCCAGTTTGATTCTTTTGCATGTTCCTGTCCAGTTTTCCCAACACCCTTTGTTGAAGAGACTTTTTCCCATTGTATTTTCTTGCCTCCTTTGTTAAAGAGTAACTGACCATATAATTTCAAGTTTATTTCTGGATTTTCTACTCTGTTCCATTGATTTACATGTCTATTTTTGTGCCAGTACCTACTGTTTTGATTACTATGGCTTTGTAATATAACTTGAAATCTGGAATTGTGATGCCTCCAGTTTTGTTTTTCTTTTTCAAGGTTGCTTTGGCTTTTTGGGATCTTGTGTTTCCATACAAATTTTACAATTATTCTATTTCTGTGAAAAATGCTTTAGGTATTTTGATAAGGATTGCACTGAATCTATAGATTGCTTTGGGTAGTATAGACATTTTAACAATATTTTAACAATTTAACAACATAAGCATGGAATGTCTTTCCATTTTGTCATCTTCAATTTCTTTCATCATTGTTTTGTAGTTTTAGAGTACAGGTCTTTTACCTCTTTGGTTAAGTTTAGTCCTAAAGTATTTAATTAATTTTAGTGCAATTGTAAATGGGATTTTCTTAATTTCTCTTTCTCCTGCTTTATTATTAGTGTATAGAAAGGCAACAGATTTCTGTACATTCATTTTTCAACATTGAGTATAATGTTAGCTGAGGGATTTTCATTTATAGCCTTTATGATTGAGGTATGTTCCCTATAAACCTACCTTGTTAAGGGTTTTTTAATCACAAATGGAAGTTGTACTTTGTCAAATGCTTTTTCTGCATCTATGGAAATGAACATGTTTTTATCCTTTCTCTTATTGATGTGATGTAATGTTGATTTAATTGCAAATATTGAAACAGCTTTGCATCTGAAGAATAAATCCCACTTGATGGTGGTGAATGATTTTTTAAATATATTGTTGGACTTATTTGCTAGTATGTGGTTGAGGATTTTTGCATCTATGTTCATCAGAGATACTGGCCTGGTGGTCTCTTTTTGTAATGTCTTTATCCAGTTTTGGTATCAGAGTAATGCCTTCATTGAATGAATTTAGAAGTTTTTTTCCTCTTCTATTTTATTTTTTTTGAAATAGCTTGAGAAGACTAGGTAGTAAAGCTTCTTTAAATGATTGGTACAATTCACCTGTGAAGCCAGCTGGTCCTGGACTTTCGTTTGCTGGGAGTTTTTTTGATTACTGATTCAATTCCATTGGTGGTAAATTGGTCTGTTCAAATTTTCCATTTCTTCCTGCTTAAGTTTTGGTAGGTTATATGTTTCTAGAAATATATCTATTTCTTCTAGGTTGTCCAATTTGTTGGCATATGGTTTTTCATAATTTTCTCTTAAAGTTGTATTTCGATGGTGTTATTTTTCCTCTTTCATTTGTGATTTTGAGACCACTTTTTAATTTTTGAGTCTGCCTAGAGGCTTATCAATTTTGTTGATCTTTTCAAAGAGCCAGCTCTTGGTTTTATTGATCAGCTCTAGGGTTCTTTTAGCTTCCATATCACTTATTTATCTTTATTATTTCCTTCCTTCTGCTGGTATTGGGTTTTGTTCTTTTTCTAGCTCCTTTTGGAGTAAGATTAGGTTGTCTGAGATTATTATTCCTTCTTGAGGTAGGTCTGCATTGCTATAAATGTCCCCCTGTCAGAAACACTTGGCTGCATCTCAAAGATTTGGACCATTGTATTTTCATTTTCTTTGTCCCCATGTAATTTATTTCTTCTTTGATTTCTTGGTTGACCCATTCATTTCTAAGTAGCATGCTATTTAACCTCCATGAATTGGTGGTGTTCCTAGATTTTTTTTCTTGTTGATGTCTAGCTTCTCAATCTTGTGGTCAGAAAAGATGCATGGTATGACTTCAATCTTTATTTTGTTGAGACTTCTTTTGTGGCCTAATATGTGATCTACTCTGGAGAATGTTCCATGTACACTTGAAAAACATGTGTATTCTGCAGTTTTAGGATGGAATGTTCTGAATATACTCTTAAATCCATCTGGTCCAATGTGTCGTTCAAAGCCACTGTTTCCTATACAAATGAAAACTACAATGAGATAGCACCTCACACCTGTCAGAATGGCTAAAATCAACAACACAAGAAACAACAACTGTTGGCAAGGAAAAAGGGAACACTCTTGCACTGCTAGCAGGAAGGCAAACTGTACAGCCACTGTGAAAAACAGTATGGAGGTTCCTTAAAGTGTTAAAAATAGAACTTATGATCCAGCAATCACACTACTAGGTGTTTACCCAAAGAATACAAGAACACTATTTCAAAGGGATACATACACACTATGTTTATAGCAGTATTTACAATTGCCAAGGTATGGAAGCAGCCCAAGTGTCCATCAATTGATGAATGGATAAAGAAGATACAGTATAGTTAAACAATAGAATATTATTCAGGCATAAAAAATGAATCTTGCCATTTGCAACAACATGGATGGAGCTAAGAGTATAATGCTAAATGAAATAAGTCAGAAAGACCAATACCACATGTGTCACTTATATGTGGAATTTAAGAAACAAACAAGCAAAGGGGAAAAATAAGAGAAACCAAGAAACACTCTTAGTTGGAGAGAACTGATGGTTACTAGAGGGGAGACGGTGAATGCATGGATTAAATAGGTGATGGGGATTAAAGAGGGCACTTGTGATGAGAACTGGGCAATCTATGAAACTGATGAATCATATTGTACATCTGAAACTAATATAACACTGTATATTAACTGGAATTAAAAAAAAAACTTAAAAAAAGCCATTCTTTTATTATTGATTTTCTGTTTTAATGATCTGTTGATGTAAGTAAGGTGTTAAAGTCCCCTACTATCATTGTTATTACTATTGATTAGTTCCTTTATGTTTGCTATTCACTTTTTAAAAAATGTATGTAGGTGCTCCTATGTTGGGTACAGAAATATGTACAATTGTTATATCTTCTTGTTGGGATTGTCCCCTTTATTATATATGTGGTGTCCTTATCTCTTGTTACAGTCTTTGTTTTAAAGTCTATTTTGTTCAATATTAGTATTGCTACCCCAGCTTTCTTTTGGCATCATTTGCATAGTAAATGTTTCTCCACCCCTTTCACTTTCAATCTGCAGGTGTCTTTCTGTCTGCAAAAGTATACTGTAGGCAGCATATAGATGGGTCTTGTTTTTTAATCCACTTTGTCACTCTCTTTTGATTGGAGTGTTTAGTCCATTTACATTCAAAGTAATTATTGATAGATATGGATATATTGCCATTTTGTTACTTGTTTTGTGGTTGCTTTTATAGTTTTTCTCTGAGTCTTGCTCTCTTTCATAGTTTTCTGGCTTTCTTTAGTGATACACTTGGATTCCTTTCTCTTTATTCTTTGCATATCTATTACTGGTTTTTTGTTTGTGGTTACCATTAGGTTTGTATATAACATCTGCATACAGCAGTCTATATGAAGTTTGTTGTCACTTAAGGTTGAATTCATTCTTTACTCCTCTCCCTCCCATTTTATGTATATGGCGTCATATTTTACATCCTTTTATTTTGTGAATCCCTTCACTGATTTTTACAGATATCCTTATTTTTATGGTTTTTATGTTTTCTACTTTTCATACTCATGGTCTTTCAAAGAGTCCTTTAGTAATTCTTGTAGGGCTGGTACAGTGGTCATGAACTTTAGTTTTTGTGAAGTTCTTTGTCTCTCCTTCTATTCTGAATGATAGCCTTGTTGGATAGAGTATCCTTGGCTGCAGATTTTTCCCACTCAACATTTTGCAGGCAAGAAGGGAGTGACATGATATATTCAAAGTTTCTGCTGAAAAACGAGATGATAGTCTTATGGGGTTTCCCTTGTATGTAACTGGCATCTTTTGATGCTTTTAAATTTTATACTTTATCTCTACTTTTAGCATTAAAATTACCACGTGTCTTGGTGTGGACATCTTTGGGTTGATTGTTGGGGGATCTATGTCCTTCCCCATATTAGGGAAGTTTTCAGCAGTCACTTCTTCAAATATATTTTCTGTCCCCTTTGTTCTTTCTACTTCTGGGAAACCTATAATGCAAGTGTTACTATGCTTGATGGAGTCACTGAGTTCCCTAAGTCTATTCTCATTTTGCATAACCCTTTTTTCTCTCACTTGCTGAGCCTGATTACTTTCCCATTACTGTCTCCCAAGTCATTAATCCATTCCTCTGTTTTCTCTAGCTGCTATTTATTCAATCAAGTATATTCTTCATTTTATTTATTGTGTTCTTCATCTCTGAATGGGTCTTTTTTATCTCTGTGTTGGGTCTCACTGATGTCATCCACTCTTTTCTCAAGTACAGTGAGTATCTTTATGATCATTACCTTAAATTCTCTAAGCAGGTATATTACTTATCTCCTATTTGCTTAGGTCTCTTGCTGGGATTTTGTCTTGTTCTTTCATTTGGGGCATAGTCCTCTCTTTTTCCTAACTCTGTGTCTGTTCTCATGTATTAGGAAAGTCAGCTATGTCTCTTGTTCTTGAAAGTAGTGGGAAAGGCACACACTTTTAACAAGGTGGCACTTGTCTTCTTCCACAGGGGACACAGAACCACTGCTAAGACTGGGCTGGTTGTGGCTGTTCTGCAAAACATGGGCAGGGGATGCAGTTTTAACAAGGTGCATATGACCTCTACAGGAGGTTGGGAGAGGCAATGTTGGCAAGGTTTGCTGTGGTCTTTGGGGGGAGAGGCTTGCAGGGCCAGGGCTGAGTCAGGACCAGCTGGAGAGGATGGGGCACAGTGTAAGGAATTTAGGTAGTGAATGCCTGTGTAGCACTGGTTCCTGCAGGTGACTGTGTGATTATGCTGGGGAGCAAGGGAGGGTGCCTGTTAACTCATTTGTTCCTGGAGAAGTCCCTCAGGGATCTGTGAGATTATTAACTCTCTCTCTCTCTGGTGTGCCCCAGATGTTTTTCAAAGAGCTCCTCAGTCTCTTTGTTGTGCCAGCCTTAAAGGGCAAGAACTCAGGTTTCTAGCACCCTCTAAGCTGAGCCAAGCCCACTGATTTTTAGAGTGCCAGGCTTTACATCCTTCTGGTTGCTAGAACTCATGAAATTTGTTCCTTCTGGTTTTCAATGCCAAATGCTATGGGGATTTGTCTTCCCTGTGCAGGCTTCCCAGGGTGATGTTCTGTTTCTCACCCTTAACCCCTGTGGTTCCTGCCCCCTCCATTGGCCATACCTAGAGGGTTTAGCTCCCCACCACATCTCTATCCTTCCCAACCTCTTCAATGTGTCCTCTTCTCTACATTTAGTTGTGGAGTTTGTTATACCAGTCGTGGGATCATTTTTTGGGTTATTTACATTGATGTGTTATCTAGTTGCATCCATGGGACAAAGTGAATTCAGGGTCCTCCTAACTCCACCATCTTCCCCATAACCCTCATATAAAAATGATTTCAACTCTGATATTCCAAACAGAAGATATTCAAAATCATTTTAATGTTTTGAGATAGTTATATAAGGCATGTTTACTATAAAATAAATGCCTACTATACAAATAAAGATTTAATAAGAGTTGCTTTTTGTTCTATATGCTCAATGGTAAAATTATTTCATTCAAAGGAAATGAAATTCAGCCTGGCATTTTATTCATTTAGATTTCTACTGTGTTTGTTTTGTTTTCAATAATTATTAAAGTTTGAGTATAGTGACAGATGGTAGCTGCAATTATGGTGAACACAACAGTTACTGTTGTACACCTGAAACTAATGTGTGTCAAATTCCTTTGAATTCAGGATATTAAACACACACCTCCCAAAAATGTTAATACCATCGTGATTAAAAAGCTTAGGATAACAACAACCATTAGCAGAAATTCTGATGGCTCATGAGGTAAGACATATATGAAATAATGACCCCTCCAGAGTTAGGATTACCAATAATTAATAAAATTTATAGCTAATAACTGCAATGTTATATTACAATATAAAAATGCAACACTGACTCAGCTTGGTCATTAATCCCTTAATGTATGGTAGAATAGTTATTTTTTCTGCTTTCAAAAACAAAATTACTTTTCTTTAGCAATTTTCCAATATTCTCATCACTATCAATCAAAGTGTAATGTCTATGACATATTTCTATTCACATAAATACCTCAAAATTCACTATAAACAATTATGGAAATAGTTATATATGGACTCCTATAACTGTTACATACTGTTATATATTTATAGGACAAAGTATAAATGAGATGTTTTAGTCTGATCCATTTGTTTTTAAAATTTGAGCTTTCTGTGTTTAAGTATGTGCCCAAATCTTAATAAATTCAATGCACATATTTTAAGATGTTTAAATTGTATAAATCCAAGGTAATTTTTAACATTTTTTTCTTGAAAGTGTAGGTGAAATGGGATGGGCAGATCCTTCTATCTCTGGAGTATTCATTTTACTTAGTCTTATTTTTTTCCTCTTCTTAATCTTTAATTATTAGTTTGTTAGATGTCTAGCATTAATTCTTTTACAAAGAGTAGACTATAAGTAAGTCATTAAATTGAAGCTACAGTCAGCAAGCATGGCTATTCTGTATGTTTAAAAACCATGTCCACTGGGTGCCTGGGTGGCTCAGTTCGGCTCAGGTCATGGTCCCAGGGTCCTGGGATCAAGCCCCACATTGGGCTCCTTGCTTGGCAGGAAGCCTGCTTCTCCCTCTCCCACTCCCCCCGTTTGTGTTCCCTCTCTTGCCATGTCTCTGTCAAATAAATTCTAAAAAGAAAAGAAAAGAAAAACATGTCCAGGACTGACATGAGCATTATGGCAGTATAAGAAGTTCCTCCATTTTATTCCTTCTTTTGAACAATGAATTAGATATACAGCCAAGAACTGAAGCACCTTTGTGAGAAGTGTAGGATCCAGACTATATATCAGGAGACCCAGAAGGAATCTCACCCTCCTGTGCATCCAGTAATAGGCAAGCAGACCTGGCCCAATCCCTCTCACTGAGGTTATGAAAAAACTTGGAGAGCATGGACCTGGACCAATACCCACAGATAAGAGAAAATTTCCGTAAGTCAGCCATCCCAAGGAGAGATTCCAGCATGTCATTGGAGCCAAAACAAAAGTTTGGTTGCAGTGGAGACAGTAAGAGGAATTTACCCTAGGTACTCCAATCCCCACAACAAAAGACTGAATTATCCAGCAGCAGTAACCTCTCTAGCAGAAAAACTGAAGAGTGGTGAGTAAATGCCTGGCTATCCTAGGTGTGTGGGATGAATGTTTGAGATACCCATTTCTGGCCAGTGGCTGTAACTGTGGAGAGGGAGAGTGGGGAAGAAGCAGATAAAAATATCAGGTGACATGAAAGTGACAGGGTTCTTGCTAATTAAGTTCAATACTTCAGCAAGAAATCTGCCCATGGCATCTGGGAGCACCTCACCCAAGGATCTCCCTCACTGGGTCCACAGACACCCTAAATGCCAAACCCACACCTCTTCCAACTCTGCAGTTGACTCCTTATGCACAGTCCTGAGTGGAGGTCTGGTAAATGGAGTACTATCAGAAAAATAGATCAGGACCTGTGGCAAGGGAGAAACCACAAATGTGAACTATACAGCACCACTTTATGTAACCCAGAAAGGAGAGAAAACCCTAAATATAAAAGCATCAATGAATAGTATACCTCACATGAAGGCAATCGGTAGAGATTTAAGGAGATATCAGCTACTTCATGTGAAAAGTGATGCAAAACTAGGAAATATGAACAAAGATAACTTTTTAATTACTAAGCTCTGAGACATGGAATGTCAGGATATTGCTGATAAAGAATTCAAAATAGCTATTTAGAAGAAATACAATGAATTTTAAAACCCAGAAAGACCATTCTATGAATTCAGGAAAAAAAACACATGAACAAAATTATATCCTTAGCAAAGAGACATAAATCATAACCAACAAATTCTGGACCTGAGGATTTCAGTGAATGAAATGAAAATTGCAATAGAGAACATCAGTAGCAGAGTAGAGCCAATGGAATACACAATAAGTAAATTAGAGGACAGGAATTTTGAAATAACCAAATCAGAGCAGAAACAATAGTGAAGAAAGTGATTTATGAAATTTCATTAAAAGAACAAATATTGGAATAATTAGTATACCAGAGGGAGAAGAGGGAGTAAAGCAGAGAAAATTTATATAATAGCTGAGAACTTCTCAAAGTTGGGGAAAAACTTGGGCATCCAAGTTCACAAAAGATAATGGGATATTATCTCAATGTAAAAAGAAATTATTTAAGATAACTTAAAAGATAGAAGGGAATCCTAAATCAGCCAGGGAAAAAATATTTTAACCTACAAAGAACTCTCCACTAGGCTATCAGCAGATTTCTCAGCAGAAATCCTACAGGCTAGGAAAGTACTGGGGGGGGGGGGGCAGGGGGAAGAATTACCAAGCAAGAATACTCTATATAGCAAAATTAATCTCATAAAAAAAAGAGCTAAGGGAGTTAATCACAACTAGACTTGCCATGAAAGAAGTGCTAAAATCAGGTCATTAAGCAGCAAAATAAAGAGGCTAATCAACAACGTGAAAAGATATGGAAGTATATAACATTAGTAAAGGTAAATATACAGTCAGATTTAGAAAAGTCTAAATCTGTAAGATAGTGTGTTAGCCACTTATCAAAAATAATTACAGCAACTCTAATGAATACAAAACAACCAGAAAGCAATTAATAAAATGACATTAGCAAATTCATATACATCAATAATAACTAAATGTAAATGGATTTAATTCACTAATCAAAAGCCACAGAATAACTGGATGAATTAAAAAAAAAAAAACAATTATATAATGCCTCCAAGACTCACTTGAATTTTAAGGACATACATAGATTGAAAGTGAAGGCATGAAAAAAAAATTCAATGCAAATGGAGAAATGCAGTTAGTTATACTTACACCAGACAAAATAGACTTTAAACAAAAATGGTAATAAGAGACAAAAAAGGTCACTGTATAATGATAAAGGGGTCAATTAATGAAGAAGATACATATTTATAAACATGTAAGGACCAACGTCAGTGAATGTAAATATATCAAACAAATATTAATAAATCAGGAAAGATACAATGCAGTAATAATAGGGGTCTTCAACACCTTAAGTTTAGCAATAGATAAGTCATCCAGATAGAAAATCAATAAGGTAACATTGGCTTGAACCATACATTAGACCTGATGGACCTAACAGACATATACAGAACATTCTATCCAACAGCAGTGGAATGCACATTCTTTTCAATTGCACATGAAATATTCTCCAGGACATAAAACAAGTCTTAGTATATTTAAGACTGAAATCATATGAAGTATCTTTTCTAATCACAACAGTATGAAACTAGAAATCAAGAGGAAAGCTCAATAGTCTATAAACGTGCAAATGTAATACAAACTTCTGAACAATGGGTCAAGGAAGAAATCAAAAGGGAAATAAAAAATAACAAAATTGGAAATCTACCAAAATCTATGAGATACTGCAAAAGAAGTTTTTTTTTTTTTTAAAGATTTCATTTATTTATTTGACAGAGAGACAGTGAGAGAGGGAACACAAGCAGGGGGAGTGGGAGAGGGAGAAGCAGGCCTCCCGCGGAGCAGGGAGCCCGATGCAGGGCTCGATCCCAGGACCCCGGGATCATGACCCGAGCCGAAGGCAGACGCTTAACCGACTGAGCCACCCAGGTGCCCCCAAAAGAAGTTCTTTTATGGGAACTTTATAATGATATGTGCATATTATTAAGAAAATAGATCACAAACCACCAAACTTTACACATCAAGGAATTAGAAAAACTAAGCCCAAAGTTAGCAGAAGGAAAAAAGCCATGAGCTTTCTTCTTTTTTTGAAAAATATATATTAAAAAATTCACAAACCTTTGGCTAGACTCAAGGGAAAAAAATCAAAATCAGAAATGGAAGAGAAATTAAAACTGATATGACAAAAACAGAATCATAAGAGACTGCTATGAACAATTATATGCTAAAAAAACTGGACAACCCAGAAGAAATGAATAAATTCCTAAAAAACATAAAACCTACCAAGACTGAAACAGGAAAACTAGAAAATTTAAATAGACCAATAATGAGTAAGGAGATTGTATCAGCAATCAAAAATATATAAGACATAAAACCCCAAGACCAGATGGCCTCATAGGCAAGTTCTACCACACATTTGAAGAAGAATTAATGCAAATCATTCCCAAATGCTTCCAAAAAATTGAAGAGGAGGGAACACCTCCAAACTCATTTTACAAGGCAAGAATTACCCTGATATCACAGCCAGATTAGGACACTACCAGAAAACTAGAGAGCTAAAGTAGTAATAAAAATTCAAGAAAATTATTCTTGCAAAAAGATGGCAGAGGAGTAGGGGACCCTATTCCAACCAGTCCCCTGAATTGAGATGGATATCTACCAGACCACTCTGAACACCCACGAAATCAGCCTGAGATGTCAGAAGATATATCTGGATCTCTACAAACCCATCTATCACAGGCTGTTGGCTTCAAGGTATGAAGCAGGGAGCCATGATTCTGCCAGCACATATCAGAAGATAAATGGAAGGGGGAGGGAGCTGTGGGGATCCTATACCGCTGGTGAGTGATAGCATCCCGTGCTGGGGACAGGGTACAGACTCACAGACCAGTGACAGGGAGAGGACTTTAGGGCAGCCCCCTGACTGAAACCTGGAGCAGCGGGGGCCGCGCGTGTGAACTGGGGGTGGCTGGCGGTTTTAGAGGCACAAAGGGCACGACGTGCTCTGACCTGGAGGTGAGGACTGGGAGCCCTGCTGAGGGGCGCAAAATACAGGGTGCTGCAGTTTATAGCAGCACATACAGAAACGGAGATAGTGTGCCTGGAGAGCTCACTGAAGAACAGACTGTGATCTCTCTGCTCTGAGGCAGAGGGTTGGAAACGATCTCTTCTGCTCTGACTCTTGGAAGAGACACGGAAAGCTGCCAGGAAAAGCCGCCAGAAAACAAAAGCCCCAAAAAACTGTTTTTCACTGAGCCCATCCCCCCACCTCAGGGGGCAGGACAACTATGCCCAAACAGGGTTGCCTGAGTAACAATGCAGCAGACCCCTCCCCCAGAAGACAGGTTGGGAAAAAAAGAGGCCAGCAACCCTAGCCCTAGCATCTTGCTTGGGTTGTGGTCAATAATTTGGACTCTATACATTCCCTCAACCACCCCTCAACAGAATGACTAGGAGGAGGAACCCCCAAAATAGGAAAGACTCAGAGACTATGACTTATGCCAGAGATTTACAAATGGATACAGATATGACCAAGATGTCAGAGATGGAATTCAGGCTAGCAATTGTGAAGACAATAGCTAGAATGGAGAAATCAATTAATGGCAACATAGAGTCTTTAAGGGCAGAAATGAAAGCTGAATTGGCAGAACTTAAAAATGCTATCAGTGAGATCCAATCTAATCTAGATAATCTAACAGCTAGGGTAAGCAAGGCAGAAGAATGAATTAGTGATCTAGAAGACCAATTAATAGACAAGAAGGAAAAAGAGGCGGCCAGGGGAAAAAAACTCAGAATCCATGAAAATAGAATCAGAGAAATAAGTGACACCATGAAACGTTCCAATGTCAGAATTATTGGGATCCCTGAGGGAGTGGAGAGAGAGAGTACTAGAAGATATATTTGATCAAATCATAGCTGGGAACATCCCTAATCTGGGGAATGAAACAAACATTCGTGTCCTAGAGGCAGAGAGGACCCCTCCCAAGATCAAGGAAAACAGGCCAATGCCCTGGCATGTAATAGTAAAACTCGCAAATCTTAGAACCAAGGAAACCGTCTTAAGGGCAGTTAGGGGGAAGAGATTCCTTACGTACAGAGGGAGGAACATCAGAATAACATCAGACCTATACATAGAGACCTGGCAAGGCAGAACCTGGCAAGACATATTCAGGGTACTAAATGAGAAGAACATGCAGCCAAGAATACTTTATCTGGCAAGGCTGTCATTTAGAATGGATGGAAAGATGCAGAGCTTCCAAGACTGGCAGAAACTGAAAGAATATGTGACCACAAAGCTGGCCCAGCAAGAAATATTAAGGAGGGTTCTATAAAAGGACAAAGACCCCAAGACTGATATAGAACAGAAATTTACAGAGACAATCTATAGAAACAAGGACTTCACAGGCAACATAATGACAATAAATTCATATCTTTCAATAATCACTCTCAACCTGAACAGCCTAAATGCTCCCATAAAATGGCACAGGGTTGCAGATTGGATAAAAAGACAGGACCCATCCATATGCTGTCTACAAGAGAACCTAAAGATACATCCAGACTGAAAGTGAAAGGTTGGAGATCCATCTTCCATGCCAATGGATATCAAAGCTGGGGTAGCAATTCTTATATCACACAAAGTAGATTTTAAGCCTAAAGACTGTAGTTACAGACACAGAAGGACACTATGTCATTCTTAAAGGGTCTATCCAACAAGAAGATCTAACAATTGTAAATATCTACACCCCCAACCCAGGAGCAGCCATCTACATAAGCCAACTGTTAATCGAAATAAAGAGTCATATTGATAATAATACATTAATTGTAGGAGACCTCAATACTCCACTCTCAGCAATAGACAGATCATCTAAGCAGAAAATCGGCAAAGAAACAAGAGCTTTGAATGACACACTGGACCAGATGGACCTTATAAATATATAAGGAACATTCCACCCTAAAACAACAGATTACTCAGTCTTCTCAAGTGCACATGGAACTTTCTCCAGAACAGACCACATACTGGGTCACAAATCAGGTCTCAACTGCTACCAAAAGATTGAGATTATTCCCTGAATATTCTCAGACCATAATGCTTTAAAACTGGAACTCAATCACAAGAATAAATTTGGAAGAAATTCAAATACTTGGAAGCTAAAGACCACTCTGCTCAAGAATGTTTGGGTCAACTAGGAAATCAAAGTACTTAAACATTTCATGGAAACCAATGAGAACAAAAACACATTGGTCCAAAACCTATGGGATACTGCAAAGGCAGTCCTAAGGGGGAAATACACAGCCATACAAGCCTCACTCAAAAAAATAGAAAAATCCTGAATTTACCAACTAACTTTATACCTTAAAGAACTAGAGCAAAAGCAACAAATGATGCCTAAGCCACACATTAGAAGAGAAATAATTAAGATTAGAGCAGAGATCAATGAATTAGAAACCAGAAACACAGTAGTTCAGATCAACAAAACTAGAATCTAGTTCTTTGAAAGAATTAATAAGATCGATAAACCACTGGCCAGACTTATCCAAAAGAAAAGAGAAAGGATCCAAATTAAAAAATTATGAATGAAAGGGGAGAGATCACGACTAACACCAAGGAAATAGAAACAATTATTAGAAATTATTATCAACAACTGTATGCCAATAAATTAAAGCAACCTGGAAGAAATGGATGCCTTCCTGGAAACCTATAAACTGCCAAGAAAAAAACAGGAAGAAATTGACAATCTCAATAGGCCAATAACCAGTAATGAGATTGAAGCAGTGATCAAAAACCTCCCCCAAGAGTCCAGAGCCTGATGGATTCCCTGGGGAATTCTACCAAATATTCAAAGAAGAAATAATACCCATTCTCCTGAAGCTATCTCAAAAAATAGAAACAGAAGGAAAGCTTCCAGACTCACTCTATGAGGCCAGCATTACCTTAATCCCCAAACCAGGCAAAGACCCCATCAAAAAGGAGAATTTCAGCCCGATATCCTAATGAATATGGATTCCAAAATCCTCAACAAAATCCTAGCTAATAGGATCCAACAATACATTAAAAGGATCATCCACCACGACCAAGTGGGATTTATCCCCGGGATGCATGGGTGGTTCAACTTTCACAAATCAATCAATGTGATAGAACACATTAATAAGAGGCAACCCAGAGAATGGGAGAAGATATTTGCAAATGACACTACAGATAAGGGGCTGGTATCCATGATCTGTAAAGAACTTCTCAAACTCAACACCCAAAGAACAAATAATCCAATCAAGAAATGGGCAGAAAACATGAACAGACATTTTCAAGGCCACCATTACTCTGATACTAAAACCAGACAAGGATGACACAAAATTATAGGCCAATATCCCTGAGGAACATAAATGCAAAATTCTCAATAAAATATTTGAAAACGTAACTTAATACACTAAAACATCATTCACTATCACCCTGTGAGATTTATTCTGGAAACAATTATGCACCAACAAATTGGGCCACATAGAAGAAACAAATTCCTAGAAATATGCAAACTACCAAGACTGAATAATGAAGAATTTAAAAATGTGAAAGAACTTATAACTAGTAAGATTGACTCAGTCATCAAAAACCTCCACACAAACAAAAGTCCAGGGCCAGATGGCTTTACTAGTGAATTATGCCAAATATTTGAAGAATTAATATCACTCCTTCTCAAGCTCTTTCAAAAAATAAGAGGGGAACATTTCCAAACTCATTTTTTTCAAGACCATCATTACTCTGATACTAAAACCAGACAAGGATGACACAAAATTATAGGCCAATATTCCTGAGGAACATAAATGCAAAAATTCTCAATAAAATATTTGCAAACCTAACTTAATACACTAAAACATCATTCAAATCACCCAGTGAGATTTATTCTAGTGATCCAAGGATAGTTCAACATCTGCAACTCAATGTGATACACCACATTGACAAAATGAAGGATATAAATCATATCATCTTAATAGATTCAGAAAAAGCATTTCACAAAAGCATTCAATTATGATAAAAACTCTCACAGAGAAGATAGAGAGGAAACTTACCTCAACATAATAAAGACCATATATTACAAACTCACAACTACCATCATACTCAACCACGAAAAGCTTTCAGCATTTCCTCTAAGACCAGGAAAAAAAAAAGGATGCCTATTCTCACTTTTATTCAACATCATATTTGAAGTCCCAACCAGAGGAAGTAGGTAAGAAAAAGAAAATCCATCCAAATTAGAAAGAAAAAAGTGCCAGATGACATATTATATATAAACTCTATAATAGTAGGGGTTTTTTTTTGGTGGAGACTTTAAACAAATTCAGTAAAGTTGCAGCATACAAAATCAATATACAAAAATTTGTTGTGTTTCTGTACATTAATAAATTATCACCAGAAGATTAAGAACACAAGTCATCAAAAAGTTGCATCAAAAAGAATAGACTACTTAGGAATAGATTTAACCAAGGAGGTGAAAGACCTGTGCTCTGAAAATTATAAGACATTGATGGAAGAAATTAAAGCCAACACAAATAAAAAGCTATTCTATACCCATGGATTGGAAAAATTAATATTGTTACATTTTCATACTACAAAGCAATCTACAGATTCAATGCAATCCATATCAAAATTTCAATGGCATTTTTATAGAAATGGAACACACAATTTTAAAATTTGTGTGGTACAACAAAAAGACCCTGAATAGGCAAAACAATCTTGAAAAAGAAGAACAAAGCTGGAGGCATCTCACTCCCTGATTTCAAACTATGTTACACAGTGATAGTAATCAAAACAAAGTAGTATTGGCATAAAAGCAGATGCATAGATTAATGGAACAGAACTGAGAGCCTAGAAATAAATCCATGCATACATGGTTCATTATTTTATGAAAAAGGTGCCAAGAATATGCAATGGGGAAAGACTTTCTCTTTAATAAATGGTGATGGAAAAATTGGACACTATCTTACACCATCGACAAAAATGAACTCAAAATGAATTAAAGACTTGAATGTAAGACTTGAAACCATAAAATTCCTAGACCAAATCATAGGCCATAAACTCCTTGACACCAGTCTTGGTGATGATTTTTAAATCTGTCACCAAAAGCAAAAGCTACAAAAGTAAAGATAAACAAATGTGATTAAATAAAACTAAGAGCTTCTGCACAGCAAAGGAAACTGCCCACAAAAATAAATGGCAACCTACTGAATTGGAAAATCATATATCTGATAAGGGTTAATACCAAAAATATATAAAGAAATCCTGTAACTCAGCACCCCTAAAAACAATCTGATTAAAAAATAAGCAGAGGATCTGAATACACATTTTTCTAAAGAAGACATGCAGATGGCCAACAGACACATGAAAAGATGCTCAACGACATTAGTCATCAGGGAAATGCAAATCAAATCCACAGTGAGATATCATGTTACATGTGTTAGAATGGCTACTATCTAAAAGACCAGAAATAACTAGTTTTGGTAAGGATGTGGGAAAAGAGCCTCATGTACACTGTTGGTGGTAATACAAATTAGTGCAGCCACTGTGGAAAAGAGTATGGGAGGGGGGCCTCAAAAAATTAAGAATAGAATTACCATACGATTCAGCAATTTCACTTCTGGGTATTTATCCAAAGAACATGAAAACATTAACTCAAAAGTATATGCACCCCCATGTTCATTGCTGCATTATTTACAATAGCCAAAATATGGAAACAACCTAAGTGTCCTCTGATGGATAAATGGATAAAGAAAATGTAATATACAATTTTTATTTAGACAAAAAATCTTGCTATTTGCAACAATATAGACAGTCTCTGAGGGCTTTACACTAAGTGAAATAAGTTTTGCCAAGAAAGACAAATACCATATGATCTTACTTATATGTGGAATCTTAAAAAAAAAAAAAAAAAGCTCAAAGATACAGAGAACAGACTAGTGGGGCTATCAGAGGTGGGTTGTGGGGTGGTCAAAATAGGCAAAGAGGTCAAAAGATACAAATTTCCAATTATAAATAAGTCATGGGTATATAATATACATCAAGGTGATCATATGTTCATTATACTGTACTGCATATTTGAATACTGGTAAGATATTAGACCTTAATAGTTCTTATCACAAAGAAAAAAAGTCTTGTAATTATGTATGGTGATATATGTTAACTATACTTTTTATGATCATTTTGCAAAGTATACAAATACTGAATAATGTAGATACCTGAAACTAACATAATATAATGTTATATGGCTATTAGACCTCACTTAAAAAAATAACAAAATTTTAAGAAGTAATGTTTGGGGTTAGGGCACCTGTGCCTGTCTTCCCTCAATGGTTTGTTTGTTTTTTTAATCAAATACGTACTTTGATTTGTTAAAAATCAAGAGATTTAAAAGTTAAGCACAACACTTTTTTGAACATAAACAAAATACTTTCTTATATGTGAAGGCAGACAGGGTTAATGGATATCCATGGATATTAATGTCCTCTTTTCAATGTTTCATTTTGTTTTTAAGTTATATACAAGGCAAATTAATATTTTACACAAAATAGAAGAAATCATGGGAGATCATAATTAGAGTGGTATGAGAAGAATATCTTGTGAATAATGAGGATATGAAAGAGGTGGGTATATTATAAACACCAAAGCATAGGTTTCCTTTGGAATATCACACCAAAAATAAACAGTAAGACCTCTCTCACAATTATGGATAAACTGTTTATGAATATGTTTTTAAGAACAAAGTATTAAGAAAACATGATTGACTTCTGGGGAGGCTAGCAGTCTAGGAAGATCCTAGCCTCACCTTGTCTCATGGTGACATGGACACCCGTGGGAACCAGCACAGTGGAAACTCTCCACCTAGCTTGCTAACAGTGTGCCTGACCCCTTTCATCTCATCCTGGGCAGGAGCTTTCCCACAGGGCTGCGGGTTCCCTCCCACACTGAACTGGTGCAGACCTTGCTGGCACCATGAACTTTGCCCCCACATTCTCCTGTGGACATGCCCTCTCCAACATGCTTTGATAGGAGACTATTCAAAGCAGTAACATAAGCCTAACAGGGTTCAGAAACACTCCAAAGTGACTCCTGTCCAAGGGAGAGGGGAAGATAACCACCCACACCAGCCCAACTGCAGCCTCAGCAGTGGGCTGAGGGCAGATGTCTGGTCTGACTACAGGCCCTATCCACCAACAAAAGCTTCACAGGGGAGAATATAGGGAGAGGGCCCTGCAATTTGGTGCTACCACGGATCTGGCAATGCTTGGTCTGACTCAAATGAAGCCCAAGGAAGCCCTAGACTGGCCTAATAACAACACAGGGACCAAGCCCTGCCCAAAACAGGCAGAAAGAGCCATTGTAGGTGACTGGAATAAAGACAAATGGGGCTCAGCCAACAACAGCAAGATGCGTGCAATGAACGTAGGAGACAACTCTGAAGCACCAGCTTCTGGTAAACAGGGGACATTGACTGCAGGACACTACAGGACCTCTTATCATAAAGCCATTTCTTTCAAGAGCAAGAGATGTAGTTGACTTTCCTAACACACAGAAATGATCAGAAAGTTAGACAAAATAAAAGTATGGAGGAATAGGTCCCAATCGAAAGAGAAGGAGAAAATCACAGCAAGGGAGCTAAATGAAACATATATAAGTAATATGCCTGATAGAGAATTTAAAGTAATGGTCATAAAGATACTCACTGGACTTGAGAACAAGAGTGGAGGACCTCAGTGAGAACCTCAAAAAAGAGAGAGAAAATATAAAGAACCAATCAGAGATGAAGGATTCAATTAACTGAATTAAACACACTTGGTAGAATACATAGACTAGAAAAAGCAGAAGAACAAATCAGTGATGTGGAGGACAGAGTAATGGAAAGAAATCAAGCTGAACAGGAGACAGAAAAAAGAATAAAAATGAAAATAGATTAAGGGAACTCAGCAATACCATCAAGTGTAATAACATTCACATTATAGGTTTCCCTTAAGTAGAAGAGAGTGAAAAGGGGGTAGAAAATGTATTTGAAGAAATAATAGCTGAAAACATCCTGAATCTGGAGAAGAAAACAGAAATCCAGATCCAGGAGGCACAGAGAGCCCTTAATAAAATCAGTCCAAGGAGGTCCACACCAAGACACATAGTAATAAAAATGGCAAGTGGTAGTGATAAAGAGAGAATTCTAAAAGCAGCAATAGAAAAGAGTTACATTCAAGGGAAAACCCACAAGGCTATCAGCTTATTTTTTAGCAGAAACACTGCTGGCCAGAAGGGAGTGACATGATATATTCAAAGAGCTGAAAGGGGAAAAAAAAAAAATACTTCTATCCAGAAAAGCTACCAATGAGAATAGAAGGAAAGAGAGAGTTTCCAAGACAAAAATTAAAAGAATTCATGAACACCAAACCAGCCCTGCAAGAAATGTTAAGGGGGACTCTGAGTGGCAAGGAATGATCATAAGTAGGGGTAAGGAAAATAGGAAGCACAAAAGCAGTAAAATTAAGAATATCTAAAAAATCAGTCAAAGCATTCACAAAATAAAAATATAAACTATGATACATTATATCTAAAATGTTTGAAGGGGAGAGGAGTATAAATTTAGTGCTCTTAGAATGGGCTCAAACTTACAGGACCATCAACCTAATATAGACTGCTATATGCATAAGATGTTATTTATAAACATAATGGTAATGGCAAATCAAAAACCAATGTATAAAATAGATAATAATAAAATAGATAAAAAACTAAAAGAGAAAGGAATCCAATCATATCACTAAAGTAGCTAGCAAACCATGAGAGAAGAGAGCAAGAGAAGGAACAAAGAACTACAAAAACAACCATAAAACAAGTAACAAAATGGCAATATATATGTATATATCAATAATAATTTAGAATGTAAAGTATTAAATTCTCCAATCAAAAGACATAGGATCACAGAATGGATGAAAAAAATAAGACCCAACTATATGCTGCCTACAAGAGATTCATTTCAGACCTAAAGACACATGCAGATTGAAAGTGAAGGGATGGAAAAGCATTTATTATGCAAATGGAAGTGAAAAGAAAGCTGAGGTAGCAAAACTTGTACCAGACAAAATAGAAACAAAGACTGTAAAAAGAGACAAAGAAGGACATTATATAATCATAGAAAAAATCCAACAAGATACAATTGTAAATATTTATGTACCAAATGTGGGAGCATCCAAATACATAAAGCAGCTAAAAACAAACATAAAGAAAGTGATCAATAGTAATACAAAAATAGTAGGGGTCTTTAACACCCTCCTTACATCAATGGTTAGCTCGTCCAAACAAAATCAACAAGGAAAGAATGGCTTTAAATGACACACTGGATCAGATGAATCTGACAGATATATACAAAACATTCCATTCTAAAACAGCACACACAGAACATTCTCCAAAATAGATCACATTTTAGGCCACAAAACAAGTCTCAACAAATTCAAAAAGATCAAAGTTATATCATGTATGTTTTCTAACCACAATGCTATGAAACTAGAAATCAACAAAAAGAAAAAGTCTGGAGAGAACACAAATATATGGAGGTTAAATAACATGCTACTAAACAATGAATCAATCAACGAATAAATCAAAGAAGAAATTCAAAAGTACATCAAGACAATGAAAATGAAAAAACAGCAGTCCAAAATCATTGAGATGCAGCAAAAGCTGTTCTAAGAGGGAAGTTTATAGCAACACAGGCCTACCTCATGAAGCAAGAAACATCTCAAACAAAAACCTAACCTTACACCTAAAGGAGCTAGAAAAAGAACAAAACCCTTACCACTAGAAGGAAGAAAATCATACATTTTAGAACAGAAATAAACAAAATAGAAGCTGAAAAAACAATAGGATGAATTAATGAAACCAGAAGTTGGTTCTTTGAAAAAATCAACAAAACTAATAAACCTTAGGCAGACTCATAAAAAGAGAAGACTCAAAATCAGAAATGAAACAGGAGAAGTAACAACTGACACCACAGAATACAAAGGACAGTAAGAGGATATTATGAAAAATTATATGCCAACAAATTTGACAATCTAGAAGAAACAAATTCTTAAACTGAATCAGGAAGAAACAGAAATTTGAACACACCAATTACCAGCAATGAAATTGAAACAGTAATCAAACAACTTCCAACGAATAAAAGTCCAGGACCAGACAGTTTCACAGGTGAATTCTGCCAAACATTTAAAGAAGAGTTAATACCTATTCTTCTCAAACTATTTCAAAAAATATAAAAGAAAGGAAACCTTCCAGGCTAGCATTACCCTGATACCAAAACCAGATAAAGACACTACCAAAAAAGAGAACTATAGGCCAATATTTCTGATGACCATAGATGTAAAAATCCTCCACAAAATATTAGCAAACTGAATTCAACAATACATTAAAAAAAGTCATTCACCACAATCAGGTGGGATTTATTCCAGGCTTGTAAGGGTGGTTCAATATTCATAAATCAATCATTGTGATACATCACATCAACAAGAATCAGGATAAAAACCATGTGATCATTTTAATAGGTGCAGAAAGCATTTGACAAAGTACAACACCCATTTATGATAAAAACCCTCAACAAAGTAGGCTTAGAGGGAACATACCTCAACATAATAAAGGCCATATATAAAAAACCCACAGCTAACCTTATACTCAATGGTGAAAAACTGAGAGGTTTCCCCCTAAGGTCAGGAACAAGACAAGGATGTCCACTTTCACTACTTTTATTCAACATAGTAATGGATGTCCTAGCTGCAGAAATCAAACAAGGAAAATAAATTAAAAACATCCAAATTGGTAAGGAAGGAGTAAAACTATCACTATTTGCAGATGACCTGATAGTGTATATAGGAAACCCTAGGGACTCCATCAAAAAACTGCTAGAAGTGATAAATGAATTCAGTAAGGTCACAGGATACAAAATCAATATATAAAATTTGTTGCATTTCTAGACACTAATAATGAAATAGCTTAATAATGAATTAGGAAAACAGTCCCATTTACAATTGCACCAAAAAAACTGAAATACTTAGGAATAAATTTAACCAAGGAAGTGAAAGACCTATACTCTGAAAACTTTAAAACACTGATGAAAGAAATTGAAGATGACACAAATGGAAAGATATTCATGCTCATGAATTGGGAGAACGAATATTGTTAAACTGTCCATATTACTCAAAGCAATCTACAGTTTTAATGCAATCCTTATCAAAATACCAATAGCATTTTTCACAGAACTAGAACATATACTCCTAAAATTTGTATGGAACCACAAAAGGCCATGAATAGTCAAAGGAATCTTGAAAAGAAGAACAAAACTGGAAGTATCACAATACCAGATATCAAGATATACTACAAAGCTATAGTGAGCAAAACAGTATGGTACTGGCACAAAAAAAGACACATAGATCAATGGGACAGATAGAGAGCCCAGACATAAAACCATGATTATATGGTCAATTAATCTTTGACAAAGGAGGCAAGAATATACAATGGGAAAATTCTCTTTAACAAATGGTGTTGGGAAAAATGGACCACCTTCTTACAACATATACAAAAATAAACTCAAAATGGATTAAAGACCTAAATGTGAGACCTGAAACCATAAAAATCCTAGAAGAGAGCATAGACACTAATTTCTCTGACATTAGCCATAGCAATGTTTTTCTAGATAGGTCTTCTGAGGCAAGAGAAACAAAAGCAAAAATAAACTACTGGGACTACATCAAAACAAAAGGTTTCTCTACAGTGAAGGAAACAGTCAACAAAACTAAAAGACAACCTACTGAATGGGAGAAATAGTCGCAATATCTTTACATATCCAATAAAGGGTTAGTATCCCAAATATATGACGAATTTATATAACTCAACAACAACAAAAACAAAAAAAAATAAATAAAAAATGGGCAGAAGACATGAACAGATGTTTTTCCAAAGAAGACATACAGATGGCCGACAGACACATGAAAAGATGCTCAACATCACTCATCATCAGGGAAATGAAAATCCAAAGTACAAAGAGATATCACCTTACACCTGTCAGAATAGCTAAAACAAAAGCACAAGAAACAAGTATTGGTGAGAATGTGGGGAAAAAAAGGAACCCTCTTGTACACTGTGGAAAACAGTATGGAGGTTCCTCAAAAAGTTAAAAATAGAATTGCCCTGTGATCCAGTAATCGCACTACTGGGTATTTACTAAAAAAATACAAAAATACTAATTCAAAGGGATACATGTACTCCTATGTTTACTGCCACATTATTTACAATAGACAAATTATGGCAGCAACCCAAGTGTCCATCAATAGATGAATCCATAAAGAAGTGGTATATCTATACAATGGAATATACTCAGCCATAAAAAAGAATGAAATCTTGGCATTTGCAATGACAAGGGTGGATCTAGAGGGTATAATGCTAAGTGAAATAAGTCCGTGAAATACAATACCATATGATTTCACTCATATGTGGATTTAAGAAACAAAACAAAGAAAAGAGACAAACCGAAAAAAAAAAAAAAAGACTCTCAAATAGAACAAACTAATTGTTACCAGAGGGGAGGTGAGTAGGATGAAGGGTAAAACAGGTGAAGGGCTTTAAGAGTACACTTACCATGATGAGCACTAAGTATAGCATTACTGACTCACTATATTGTACACCTGAAACTAATATAACACTGTATGTTATGTTCTACCAGAATTAAAATTTAAAAAAACGTTTATTTCTACAATAGTGCCCCAAGGAACAATGGAGTAACTTATATTTGCAGAAATAGGAACCAGAAAAAAATTTCTAAATTTAGTGTAAAAATTACTTTTGGATACATTCAGAGTGCAGCAGTCCTTCCTTATCCATGGTTTCCCCTTCCAGGGTTTCAGTTACTTCTGGGCAACTTCATCTGGAAGTAGGTGATCCTCCTTTTGAGATATCATCTGAAGGTCAATAGCGACTTAATGCTAATGTGACAATGCCTATGTCACTCACCTCACTTCCATCACGTGGGCATTTTATCATCTCACACCATCACAAGAAAGGTGAGTATGGCATAGTAAGATATCCGAGAGAGCGACTACATTCATTCATGTAACACTTACTACAGTATATTGTTTGTTCTATTTTATTAGTTATTGTTAGTTTCTTACTAAGCCTAATTTATAAATTACTAAATTTATAAATATGTAAATTTAAAAATATAATTTATAAATTAAACTTTATCATAGGTATGTTAATATAGGAAAACACATACGGTATATATGGTTCAGTACTACCCACAGTATTAGGCACCTACTGGGGGTCTTGGGAATATCCCCTGCGGATAAGGGGGGACTACTGTACTCAAGAGGATTATATTCCCTTATGAGTTTAATCACCAGAGATAATTTGTTTTTCCTGAGATCACGGCGATATTGGCCAGAATGTTAGTCACCACACATTAATCATTTGTTAATTCTGAATTTGACTGAGTGGAAATAGAAACACAGGAGGCAGTTTGTACTTTGTGGACTCACTCACTTCCCCGAGTTCCAGCAATGGTACGCGGATAGAAGGAGGACTCTGAAAAAGCATTTGTATGTTAGTCAAGAACCAAATGTCATTTAAAACGACTGTGTGCCTTGAAACCACAAAAGGAAATATTAGCATTGTAACTGTAATCGTATTTGGCATTTGAAATGTGTTAACATGAAAGAGAAAAAAATAAGGCAACTCTGGCCTTCCTACCCTCTTGGAGTGATTCAGGCAGACAGACCCAAGATCTCTAGTGAGGCCGAGGAGCAGCCTGGTGCCTATTTCGGGAAGATGCATCAGTACCTGAACCCAGGAAAGAGGAATGTAGAAAATGGCTAATTCAATTTTCATACAGAGAGTGATATTTCTGACTTCCTAGAAAAGTAGAACATTCTGAACTCCCCAAAGAGCTCCTTCCTGAGTAGCAGCGGGCTGGTGAGGCCAGTAAAATTTAACTTGTTTGTTCAGACAGATTCCCAGAGGACATGTCCAAGTCCAAAGGAGGTTGTATGGAAAACAAGCCCAGCCAACCATTAGGAACTCATACCGCCTGGATAGCCCCTGGAGTGGATCCTAGCAGGCTCAAAAAGAAAGGTCCCAGAATACTAATGGAGTCATCCTTTCATTCCTTCCCTTCAGTGAGTAGGCACAAACACAAAAACACAAAACAAAAAGGATCTTAACAGTCAGAAAAGATCCATTTTACTGTAGAGAAGGGCTCTTAGGAAGCTGCTGCCAGAAAGCCTGATCAATATGGAACTGTAAAACCAGTTACATGTGCTTGGCAGTCCATGGAAAACACAGGGCCACTAACTTCTTTTATTCAGAGCCCTTTCTCTGAGGCTCCCTGACTGAACAAAAACCTGCTGAAAGATTTGGGGGCTCAGTCAGATAAACTGAAAGATATTTCGGTTTGTTTTGCAGGTAATTCGTATCATTTTCCTTTCAATTTTCCAGCAACTGATTAACATAATTTCCAATCATTAAAATTTACCAATAAGCATCTCCCTGAAACTCTATGTATCTCAAGACATAGGTGTGTAAATCGTTCAGTCTCACCTCAGTTCTAGATTATTATCATGGTGCATGGGGGAAAACCTGGAAAAATAGAATGAACTCAGTGGCAAAACTGGAGTCACATTTCAAACATTTTCAGTTTGGGCTTGCTTTCTCTAAATGTCACACAATTTAAAATTCTGTCACAATGAAACTCTTGTAAAATTTGTTTTGTTTTGGGGCACCTGGGTGGCTCAGTCGGTTAAGCATCTGCCTTGGGCTCAGGTAATGATCTCTGGGGCCAGGGTGGGCTCCCTGCTCAGCAGGGAGTCTGCTTCTCCCTCTTCCCCCTTGTGTGTGTTCACTCTTTCCCTCTCTCAAATAAATAAAGAAAATCTTTTTAAAAATTTGTCTTGTTTCTAATTTTAAAGTAATGTCAGCTTCTGCCAAAGAGGTTTTCAATGCCTATGTTACAAATTATTAGCTTTTCTCAGAACCCTAAAATGACTGCAAGTTATTTAAAAGCTGGGCAGTTTGAATTAAAAGCATTGTTACTTAAAAATCACCATTTAAGTTTCCATAAGTTTATTCATTGACCCCACTTATTTTATTGAGGAGTGAAAATACATATATAATTAAACGCACAGAGCTTGATGGAATAAATGTAGAAAAAGTTTTCTGCAGTAATAAAACCGTCCAAAAGCCAATATAATGGTGTGGGGTGAGCAGAGTAGTATCTGGAATCAGCACTGTCCAACAGAAATTTCTGTGGTGATGGAAATGTTCTTCTGTGCTATTGGATACAGTAGCCACTCACCACTTTGGCAACTGAGACACTGAAATGTGTCCCAGTGTGACTGAGAAACTGAATTTTAAATTTTATTTAATTCCCATTTCAATAGCCACCTGTGGTTAGTGGCTATTCTATTGGATAATACAGATGTTGAGAAACATACTTAAAAAAATCAAAATAAGGGTACAAATGAGTAGGGTTTAAAGTAGGGAAATACACTAAGAGAGGTCATCAAAGGAATTCACATGGAAGAAATGGGCTTTCTAAGAATAGTCACAAGTTGGACACCATGATGACACAATCACCAGATACAAAGTCTCTATTATGTGCCATAGAATGTGCTTTGAAAACTCACTCAGGTTTATTGGAACTCTACTGAGATATAATAAGTGCATAATCCCAACTATGTTGACTTCAATTAGATCACATGGTCATCTTTTTTTTTACATGTTATCATCATGTAGATCTTTCCATTGTGGAAATGACATACAAATTAACCTTAGGGGATTCCTGAACTTCTGTGTATCACTTTTAGGCTCTACTCTGTAAAATCATTATTCTCACAATTTTACGTAATAGATCTTATGTATCTTTCACACAACAGAAACACCCAGCTGGTCTTCTAGAGCAGGATGATGATGAATCCCTCCCCCATGCCTCTGCACTACTTTGCATGTGGCTAGTGAACCAGAACAAGTTATTTAAGAGGATAAGGTAAAGGTAAAAAGAGCACCTTGCCAGTTCCCTGGATAACTATGTAAACATTTCTCTCTTGAATCAGGGAACTTAAATCTGAATACATTTAAAAATGGAATTTGTGTACTTCAAAACATTTGTCTGAAATGTTTGATATGAAACACTTTTCTTCTAGTATTGTGCTCTTTAGGATATTAAGAGAAAAAGAGAATAAACTTTAAGAAGACATCCTAACTGATGATTACCATGCTCAATTGGATTTAGTTAAGTTCTCTAAACAGGTACAATATTTTATTGGAACAATTTCTTTCTGATCACTTATTTATGCATGTAATATTCACTGAGCATGAATATAAGCCGGTTATTTATTGATGCTAGTGTTATGATAGTCAAAAAAAAAAAAAATCACCTTGCCTGTCCTCAAACTGAGCACAGTCCAGTATAGAAAAGAGCACATAACAGGTTAAATAAGAGGTATGGCTAGGGTATCATGGGAACATATAAGAAGAAAACTTAATGGGGGAGGCATCCAGAAAATTATCATAGAGAACATAATAGCTGATATAAGTCAGGTGCAGGGGAGGGCATTCCTGCATGAGAGGCAGGCAATAGGAGGGGTCAAGATGAAGAATTCATTGTTAAATAATTGAATATGAATTTTCTCGGGATGTCTAGATCAAGTGATCTGGTAGACAACTGGATATAAAACCCGAAGCTCAGGGCAAAGCTTGGGTGAGATATGCCCCTTTTGGCATATTCTAAAACCATAAGAGCTAGCGGGCTCACCTTTGAGCAGTGTGCAGGACAAGACGATTAAAGGGACAAGGGCAGGATATGCTAGGAAAACCCCAGGATGGAAGGCACAAGTAGAGAAAGCCCTAGAATGCAGAAAGAGAATTATCTGAGGAGAAAAGTGACAGGAGAATGTATTATCGTGGAAGCCAAGAGAGTGGATGTTTCAAGGTTCTAATCATCAACAGATACAAATATACCCAAGAAATCTGGTAAGATAAAGGACAAAAATCATCTGTAGTTTGATAATAAGTGGAATCGTGGATAAATTTGCCCTGACCAGTTTCAGCAAAATAGTGAGAGAGAAGCCAACTATAGTGGATTGAAGAGTGAAGGATAGATGAGAAGCAAAGACAGTGCATGAATAGAAGCACTCCTCTGAAAATTTCAGATGATAAGTGATGCTTCAGAATGTTGATGCCAAGGGGAAGCACTATCCATACACAAAGCCAGTCATATCACTATCAATGATCTCTAGAATGGTAGTGAAACTTAGGGCCAACCTTCCTTAGACTCATAATTATAAGTTCTGATCCAAAGCATCTTTACAACCAACAACCCTGAATATTAGTGAGGAGCCAATAAGATAATGGATGTAAAGATTCAGGCAAACTAGAAATTGCCACACAAATGTTAGTTATTATGGTCATTATTACTACAATTTTGTCTTGTTAAATTTCGGTCTGTATATCAGCCCAGTTTATATCACAGTTGAAAAACAAATTGAAAAGTCTGCCCAATGGAGTTTGTGGAGAGGAAACATCAGTAGTTAACTTACGTATTATGCATATAATTTAGACTCAAGAGATCCAATGGATAACTGCAGCAAACCACAATTGCCCTCTTTAGACAGCTCAGTGTGAACTTCCTGATAGAAAGAAAGCATTCCAAAGTCCTATGTAATTGGATGTGATAATAACGGGAGGATTGGCTGCTTGCTTGCTTCTCATTTCAGTTTGATAATTTGAACAAATTCTTTATACAAATTGTCACTGCTGTCATTTTGATAACACTCCAACTTGAAAATTTGGATTGTTGGGTGCAGACCCTTGCCAGTGCTAAACAAATGGAGGTTGGCTAATGAAGGATTTGAAGGGTACCCTTCCCTTGCTATCAAGTCTCCACCAGGGGCAAGCTTTCCTACTGCTACTGTATTCAAAATTAAGCAGTGTGTAAAGCTTCTTGGACTCTTCCTCTTTCACCCACAGAATCTTCAAATTCAGTTTAGTCTTTCTTCTTACTTCTGATTCCTTTGCTTTATTTAAAATCAACCCTTACCCCTGCCATCCAATATACATAAATAATTCTCTTTGCACCTTTTTCTCCTTTGGCACCAAGTGTTCTATTTTTAAAACATTTATTATTCATTAAGCTAATATGGTTGAGCACTTATATTTATTCAGGAGATATAATAGTGAGCAAGACAGAGTTTCTGCTTTCAAGGAATACACATCTATTTAGGGAAAATATCTGAAAACCTATGTCACGATTCAAGGAGACAAGTGCTAGAATAGAGACATAAACAGGAGAATAATTACTTTCCCAAAGGATGGAAGGGGGCCGAGGTACAGTAAGGTTTCCCCGAGGAAGTATTATTTAATCAGAATCTTAAAGGATTCTGATGTTTAGACAAGAAGAGGAAGAATATTTTATCTCATTTTGACATGTAAGTTCCTTGAGGTCAGTGATTCTGCCTTACTCAACTTTGTTTCTCTTAAAGTGCCTGCTATGGACTGAATGTTTGCCTTCCTCTCAACATTCATATATTGAAATCTAATCTCCAGTGTGATGGTATGTGGAGGTGTAGGACCTTTGGAAGGTGGTTAGGTTGTAAGGGTGGAGCCCTCTGGAATGGGAGGAGTGCCTTTATCAGGCCCCACTCCTTCTCCAGGAGTGGGCAGCTGGGAACCAGGAAGTAGCTTCTCACCAGATACCAAATCTGCCGGCACCGTGATCTTGGACTCCATAGCCTCCAGAATGCTGAGTAATATAGGTTTGTTGTTTAAGCTACCCACTTTATGGCATTTTTGTTATAGCAGCCCAAAGAAATTAAGAAATAAATTAAGAAAGTGATTTGAAAATGAGAACCCAAACTCTTAAGTCTTTGGACTCTAAGTCCAAATCCCGTTAAGGTATCCTTTCTCATTCTTTTGCCCTCGCATTCTTTTTGAACATAGCACAGTCTACAGGGTTCATGTTCTTACTACGTTAGCGTAAAAGGTTTTACAAACATAGTATCTCCTTCAATCTTTGCCTTCCTATTTAGGCAGCTAATCCACATCCTGCTTCCCATTTAATGATTTAAATTCTGATTGTCTTCCTATCTGCTTTATAATTCAGATGTGTAGCTAATTCATCTTGCTCTCTTGAAAGTTGCTGCTCCATTCTACACATTTCAGAAGATCTCTACAAATCCTAAAATCAAGAATTCTCAAACTTAGAGTAACTGGAGTTGTCAGCCATCAGAGATGATGTTAGCATCTCATATAATGCTAATCTTCTGCTATGTCCTTTTTAGCTCTCAAGATTTATGTATATGTATATATTTTCTTTCCCCACAGCTCCAAATATGTTACAGGGAATGACTATTCTGAGGTCTTACAAGTGAAGAAATAAGCTAAAGATAATACCACTTTTAAAAGTCAGAATGTTTGGGGTTTCCAGAATTTATGAAGAAAGTCCCCAAATAAAGGAAATTGTGAGCCTGATCCAATCAAGCTGCCTTTCTGTGATTAAAACAAGCAAAAACTAAACACTATCAAAATAGCAGTAGCTGGGGCGCCTGGGTGGCTCATTCGGTTAAGCCTCTGCCTTCGGCTCAGGTCATGATCCCAGGGTCCTGGGATCGAGTCCCACATCGGGCTCCTTGCTTAGCAAGGAGCCTGCTTCTCCCTCTGCCTGCCTCTGTCTCTCTCTCTCTGATAAATAAATAAAATCTTAAAAAAAAAAAAATAGCAGTAGCCATTACAAGTATTACAGGTAGGATGTGCTTTTGAGAAAAAACGTTATTTAGAGCTCCTTCACAACCTGAAATTACCCATTTGCCTTGCTACTACTATTATAGCCAGAGTTATTTTTCAAACATGAGGTAGAGAAATTCTCTTTGGTTTAAGCTTGAAACTGTTATTTGCCAAGACTAACGTTTTGCTTTTTTTTTTTTTTTTAAACTCCATTACACTCATCCCGAAGCCAGTGCTCAAAGAAAGCCATCCATTTTAAATTTGTTGCATGCCATACTGGTTATTCTCCTATTCCTGTTTCTTTGCTTTGGTACACAGTCTGAATTGTTCAAAGTTGTTCTTTACTGTGTCCTTAAGAGATACATACAAAAACCAAAGATGTATTAATCCAATAACCAAAAAGTCAGCCTGTGTGAACTTGAGCAAGTCACCTTACTTTCCTGGGGTGTTTCTTTAGTCATAGCCTTTTAAAAATAAAGAGGTTGCTACCAAATTATTTCTCAAGTCTCTTTAGGCCTATCATCCTATGATGGGTTTTTTGGGGGATAACTTACAGATAAGGTAAACCTCACCACAGTATCATAGTACCTACATTTGAACTGCCAGTTTATAAAACCTGCTCTCTAACCACATATACGGCTGTATAGTTAGAATCTATACCAAATTTTCTACGTGGCTTTTGAGCAGCACTGAGCAATAAAATTGAGGAATGGATACCGATATATTGTGTAGGGGTGTGTAGTGTGTGTATCTGTCCATGCACTGTGGTACATGCTTCAAAGGACAAACTCGGGAAGCTATGAAAATTATGACTATATTTTAGCTAGACTCAGAATGAAGGCTTTAAAAGATGAGCAATAAATGAGGGACATGGGGGTGAAAAGGGCACATCAAAGAAAAGTTCAGGTGGGTGAACCTTGAGGCATAAAAGGCTAACTAATGGCATTTTCCTAAGAACAAGGAGAGCCATAGAAGGGTTTTAGATAATGAAGTGATGCAATCAGATTTTTCTTTTCTTAAAAATTACTTTGATTCCGGGGCGCCTGGGTGGCTCAGTTGGTTAAGTGACTGCCTTCGGCTCAGGTCATGATCCTGGAGTCCCAGGATGGAGTCCTGCGACAGGCTTCCTGCTCGGTGGGGAGTCTGCTTCTCCCTCTGACCCTCCCGCCTCTGGTGCTCTCTCTCTCTTTCACATTCTCTCTCTCTCAAATAAATAAATAAAATCTTAAAAAAAAAATTATTTTGATTCCAATGTGGAGAATGGGTTGAAGGGCAAGAAAAAATTTTGGTGCCCTGCTCATTAATAATTCATAGCAAAATTTTTCCTTTAATTTCCTTCTCAATATTTACTCATGATTGCCAGTTGCCCCAAAGTTCTCTCCTCTCTCCTCAAAAAACTCAAAATATTCTCATATTCTCACTTGTGTCTTCAATCTTGTCCTTCTTTGTATATATTATCTTTCTTCCCACCAGTAACTATCTGCCTTTTTCATGAAAACACAGTGCTTCTTCCAATTAGCTCAATAAGTCAAAGGAGCAAAGTGGAGCATGACACATGTATAGTCCCACAGGATCCTGAGCTCAGAAGAGTCCCATGCTTTGTGTAATGCTCTGTTGTCACCATCTTGATATTCTTACTTTTTAAATAAGAAGCCCTACATTTTCACTTGGCATTGGATTCCCAAATTACACAGTCATTATGGAGCAAAGATAAATTATTTTGGTTGTATTTGGGTAGAGGTGAGCAATACTCAATTTGTCCTATATTCTTTTATATGTCACTTCCATGTCCAAAGTTTTGCACACTTCTCTTCATTTGCAGTACCACCATGATATTACAGAAATAACTAATATTAGGCAAAATAGATGTAAGAAGTTACTAGAGATAAAGAGGGATATTTTACAATGATGAAAAAGTCCATCAATAAGATATAACAATATAAACAATAAATATGCCTAATGACAAAGTCCCAAAATAAATGAACCAAAACTATTAGAAACGAAGGCAAAGTAAACAATAATAGTAGTTGGAGACTTCAATAACCTTCTTTTAATAATGGATATAACTAGTCAGATGATCAACAAGAACATCGAAAACTTGGACAACACTATAAACCAACTAGACCTAATACAGATTTATAAATACCCAACCATCAACAGCAGAATACACATTCTTCTTAGGTACACATGGGACATTCTTTAGGATAGATCACAATCTGGGTCATAAAAAAAGCCTCAATTAATTTGAAAGGATTGGAATATATATATAATATGTTTTCCAATCACAATGGAATAAAATTAGAAATCATTAAATAAATTTGGTAAATTCACAAATATGTGGCAATTAAACAACATGCTTCTAAATAACCTGTGGGTCAAAAAAGAAGTGACATAGGAAATTAGAAAACACTTTAAGGTGAATGAAAACAAAAACACAATATACCAAAACCTATTTGATGGAGATAAAGAAATGCTTACAAGGAACTTTAAAGCTATAAATGAAGAAGAAAAATGGGCTTCAAATAAATGTCTTAACTTTTCAGCTTAAGACTGGAAAATAAGGACAAACTGAACTTAATGTAAGCAAAATGAAGGAAATAATAAATGTGGGAGTAAAAATCAATGAAATGGAGAATAGAATAATACAGAAAATAAAAGAAGCCAAAGCTTGTTCTTTGAAAATATCAAGCAAAATGACAAGCCTTTAGCTAGAGTCACCAAGAAGAAAGGGGAGAACTCAAATAACTAGAATCAGAAATTACAGAGGACGCATCACTCCTGACCTTATGAAAATAGAAAAGATTATAAAGGAATCCTATGAACAACTGTGTCAATAAATTAGATAATTCAGCTGAAATGGGCACATTTCTGGAAATACACAAACTACCTAAACTGACTCAAGAAGAAATAGACAATATAAGTGGACATATAACAAGAGATTGGGTTAGTGATCAAAAACCCCTCAGAAAAACCCAGACACAGATATCATCACTCCTGAATTCTACCAAACATTTAAAGAATTAATTCCACTACTTTGCAAACTCCTCCAAACACAGAAAAATATAGGATAAAATTTAAAGTAAACATTCCACCTACAACAGCATCACAAAAGGAAATAGCTGTAAAAGAAGTGCAAAGCTTGTACTGTAAATATTACAAGACATAGTTAAAAATTTTTAAAGATTGATAACAAATGAAAAGACATCTCATAGTCAGTCTATTATTTCCTCAAAATGTTAATTAATCATAGTTACCACATGTATGAACCAGCAATTCCACTCCCAGGTATATGCCCAAAAGAATCATAACATATATACACAAACTTGTACATAAATGTTTATAGCATTATTCATAGTAATGCCAAAGTGAGAAAAATCCAAGTGCCCATCAATTGAATGGCTAAACAAAATATGGCATAGCCACAGAATGGAACATTATTTGGCAATAAAAAAGAATGAAGTATTGATCATACTTTAATATAGATGAACCTTTAAAACAGCATGCTAAATGAAAGATGCCTAACACGAAAGACCACATATTGTACGATTCGCCCATTAAATAAAATGTCCAGAATAGGAGTGTCTCTGGAGAAAAAAAGTTGATTAGTTCTTACCAGAGACTATCACATACTTCAGCACTTGCTTCCTTCGCACAGATTGTTAGCTCAGTGGTTTACAGTGTGGCCTCTGATGTCAGAAAGCCTGTGCTCAGATCCTGGCTCCTCCCTTTACTAAGGAGGGACCGTGGGAAAGTCATTCACTGTCTCTGAGCCTCACAAAACGGGTTTCAATCATGTTAGAAAAAAAAGGAAATGGTGCCCAAGCATTATTTTTTTAAGTTGGGGTAAGTTCAATTTTACAAAATTTTTCCACAAAATTGCAAAACAGATCTCAGAGGACTGTGTAAGGAATAAATGGAAATTACATGAAGCACCACAAGGACTCAGTAAGTGATTGGTATTGCTATTACTTGATGTTAAATAAATTACTTTAATAAATGAATGACTGTTTAAGTCTAAAAAACAAAGTTTCTGTCAATAAAATCTATAGTCAATACACTTTCCCCCCAAATGTTTTGATTTGGTGGTTGAGTTCTGAACTACCTAACAGTTCTTATTTCCCATGTCAAATTTTTAAAAAGAGTTGTTAGTTTCCAGCTTTACTGGCTAAAGGAATGTTCAGCTTTTGTTTATGTTGTCCTTTTCTGGTATTGAACTTTCTTATTCCAGCTGATTTGCTGTCTAAATACAAGACTTAAAAACAACTGAGAAGGCTCATTAGCTTTGGAAAAAACGGGATATACATTTGAAACTTAGTTTCTTTCCTAAATAAGAGGTTTTCTTTTTTTTTCCTTCTACTTGAGGCACCCCTCTTTTGATTTGGAGGTAACTGATTCAGACTAAAGCTCAGTGATCGTGTCCTTAGAGCACCCTTAATTTTAAAGCAGACCAAAAAGCCAGCCCTAGCTTTCCAAACAGAGTCACCCCTGAACACACTCAGAGCCTATTTCCGGTATTATATAGGTAAGTGATTTTCTAGAGTATATACTCCTTTGACATTAGTAAGGCAATTCCCTCCCAAATATATGAAAATCCCACCAAGCCTAATTCAAATATTCAAATTAAAATTGGTCTTTATTTTTAGGCATTTTTAAGTAGAAAATGTCTCACTGATAGCTACCAATTCAAATACAAGAGTATGGAGTTTTTGTTTGAACGTATTGCTTTTATATCTATATCTACTTTGCCTCCTGCTAGAAATTCCAACTTCCACTGATATCACAGAATTATAAATTTGCTTTAAACCACAATGCACAAACAGTCCCAAAATAATAATATTATTACTGAAAATAGGGTTTTATCATAGACTTACATGCTCTGGAGTCAAATAATGGTTTTTGAGATCACTTGGAAAAGTTCCTCTGTGTGGGGGCTATGCCAACCACTCATTAAAAAGATAAAGTTCATTTGCATCATTTTTCTTTCAATATCAGGAATGCTTAAAGTCAGTTTGGTTTATAATTATGTGTTTAAATTGTTCAAGGTTAAATTTATAAAACAAAATATAAAAACCAAGTATACTCACAATTCCAACTTACATTCCTTTCCCATACTGTTCTCCCCCATTCCTGCCTCTATGTAAAAATTTTTTAAATTATATAAATCCTTGTTTAATGAATCTTAGCATACTATAGGTACTTTTCAGGATTTGGAATGCATAAAGAGATTTTTTATCACTTTTTATAGCTGCATGTTACTCTCTTGTTTGGATGCACTCGAAATGAATCAACTAACCATCAATTGATAGACATTTTTATTGTGGACATTTTTATTGGTAATCCTTTTTTCTTGCACTTATAAATAACACTACAATGAATAGCCTTGTGCATATGTCTTTTTGTATGTTTACCCATATGGCTTTAAGATAAATTCCTAATAAGAGATTCCTAAAGAGATTGCTGGACTGAATAGTAACTACATATTTAATTTTTCTAGACACTGCCAAATTCCACCCCGACTTTTTGCATTTCTACAAGCTATGCATGAGAATCCTCATTTCCCCCACAGCCTTGTCAAAAGAATATTGTGTAAATATTTTGCTTTTTGCTTATCTGCATTTCTCTTATTAGGAGTGAGTGGGGTTAAGTAACTTTACCCATATTTGAGGGATATTTGCATTTCTTTCTTTGGAAACTGTGTATTATTCATTTTCTAACCTTACTTTTTTAATATATAGTTTTGGGCATTTCTTTTTCAAAGAACTTCATGTGTTGGCTTATTAACCTTTTATAGTATAGGTAGCTAATAATTTCCCAGTTTATCATTTATTTTTTACTTTGTGTATGTTTTCTTGTCATGCAAAAGAGTGTGTGCATGTGTGTGTGTGTGTGTGTGAAATGGAATTTATTTTTTCCCTGGATTTTAAGTATACTTTAGGAAAATTTTGCTACAACTCAGTTATAAGAAATTCACCCATGTATTTTATTCCTTTTATATTACACATTTGGAACTCATTTTGGTATATAAGCTCAAGAAATTCCTAAAAGTTTACCAAGCATGAGCCAGTATGAGCTGTCCCCGGCACACCATTCATCACTGGTGGAGCATGGAGAGCCAGGGGTTGTTTCTATGTGTTGTTTCCGTTCATATGTTCTTAGGTATGATGACTAGTTGTGTTTTATCAAGTCAGTAAAGTTCCTGGTGCCTCAAATTTTCCAGATTAAAAACCTCTTTGAACGTTGAGAAAATGGGTCATTATTCTTGACAAATCGTGCATTACAGCTTGGGGGGGGGGGTGGAGAGAATGTACAACTATTTGGTTAAAACAAAAAAATTGCTATTTCTCTGGTTGAGATTTTTTTGAGTGCAAAACATCACTTATCCAGCTGCATCCTAGTGCCGCTCCTTTCGGAAACAGCAACAGAACCGGGAGACATCCTTGTAGGGAGACGAACGCGACCTATTAAACGTCTTGTTTTTAGCCGATTGGTACTCTTGCGTATCACAGCAAACTCATTTTCTCCTCTCAGATTTAGAGAACCTGCTATCCCCAATCGGACAGAAAAAGCACAATAAACAGTAAAGACTCACCACTACTGGAGGCGTCGTTGAGATTGAGCAGACCGCCGCCGAGCCCTCGGTAACTGTGGTAACTGTAGGTCCCGTTTCCGTTGATGTACAGCACCTCCTGGGAGCCCGAAACCGCTGAGGCCGAGTGCGGGGCCTGCGCCGCCTCCGGCTTACACTGTCTGTCCCCCGGCGCCGATTCGTCCTGCAATGACAACAGCATGCGGGACTGTCAAGTCACAGCGCTATTCCGCCTTGACCAGGACTATCTTATCGTTATCTATATGGGAAGAAAAAGAATCTACGGTCCACACCATTCAGTCAGCACATAGGCACATTTTCAACAACTTGGCTAAAAACTAAAAAAACAAAAAAAAAAGGAAAGCAAAGTAACAATGTGAGACAGACTGGAGATGGCACAATTTGCACTTTCCAGCTGAACTTAAAATTACATGAAGAGAGCTGTTCACCCGAGCCCGAGGTGAGAGTATCCTAGATGTCCACGGACAGATGAAGAGAGAAAGAAAATACGGTATACCAAAGATACAAAAGTAGGGATCCGAAGGGGTACGTGCACCCCCACGTTTATAGCAGCAACGTCCACAATAGCCAAACTGTGGAAAGAGCCAAGATGTCCTTCAACAGATGAATGGTTAAAGAAGATGTGGTCCATATATACAATGGAGTATTATGCAGCCATCAAAAAACTCCGAAATCTTGCCATTTGCAACAATGTGGATGGAACTAGAGGGTATTATGCTGAGCGAAATAAGTCAATCAGAGAAAGACATGTATCATATGACCTCACTGATATGAGGAATTCTTAATCTCAGGAAACAAACTGAGGGTTGCTGGAATGGTGGCGGGTGGGAGGGATGGGGTGGCTGGCTGATGGACACTGGGGAGAGTATGTGCTATGGTGAGTGCTGTGAATTGTGTGAGACTGATGAATCACAGACCTGTACCTCTGAAATAAATAATACATTATATGTTAAAAAAAAAAAAAAAGATAGTTGGAAGGGAAAAATGAAGGGGGGAAATCAGAGGGGAGGATGAATCGTGAGAGTCTATGGACTCTGAGAAACAAACTGAGGGTTTTAGAGGAGAGGGGGTGGGGGGGATGGGTTAGCCCAGTGATGGGTATTAAGGAGGGCACGTATTGGATGGAGCACTGGGTGTTATACGCAAACAATGAATCATGGAACACTACATCAAAAACAAATGATGTAATATATGGTGACTAACATAATAAAATAAAATTTAAAAAATTAAAAAAGAAAGAAAGAAAAAAAATATGGTATAGAACTACAGTGGAGTATCATTCAGCCTTAACAAAAGAAGGAAATCCTGTCCTTCTACAGTGTGGATGAACCTTGAGGACATAATGCTAAGTGAGATAAGTCCGTCACAAAAAGACAAATTTTGCATGATTGTACTCATACGAGGTATCTGAAGCAGTCAAACACAGAAGTGAAGTCAAAGGGTGGTGGCAAGGGGCTGGGGAAGGGGTAGGTGGGAGCCAGGGAGTTGTTACCTGGGTGCAGTTTCAATCATGGAGGATTGGGGGGGGTTTCTGGTGAGTCAGCGCACAACATGCATATGGTTGACGATACTGTACTGTACGTTTGGAATTCATTGGGAGGGGGAATTTTTATGTTAAAAATTAGAAAAAAACCCCAACTAGCTAGGCTTAAAAAATACATGAAGAGAAATCACAATTTGTAGAAAAACCTTTGCAAAGTTGACTTTCTTAAAATCTTTTTTTCTTTTTTTTTTTTTTTTTGGAGCCTGCGCCTGCCTGCCCTCCACCCCCGCCTCTCTTTCCCTCCCTCCCTGCCTCTCACTTTATTTCATGATTGTAGCAAAACTGATTGCCTGCTGAGTCCACACTAGGCCCATTTCATGCATTTTAACAGCCTAACAAAACCCAAATAAACCTGGGCCTTTCAGCTTGTTTTTCCTTTCTGAAGCTACACTAGTGTCTGCGAACTGTGCATTAAAACTTCTAACCATGTCAAGTTGTAAAGGACAATGAAATTAAAATTTGTAATAAGTTGTATGTATTTTCAATAGCAAAACAGGTTGGATTACTCTTCAGCTGTGAGTTTATAAAGTCTAAAATATATACAGCATATATGACTTCACTTGCCTGTTACATTCTTCATATTTTCTTTTTTTTATTTAAGAAAGAATTATAAATAGATTCCTAGTGAATACCTAGGAGTGTTTTTGTCATAATCAAGTATTTTGCAACTTTTAAATTTAGAGTACTTGCTTAGAGAAATAAAGTAACTTTCAAATACATTTTTAAAAGGCATCAAGTACTAGAAAAAGAGGACACATGGAATAAGTTTGCTCTTATGGACCCAGCATTATTGTTATATTCAGAAATATTCTAATCTTTCATGTACCGAAAGCATCACCACAGCTATCAGAATTATGCAATTATGATTTTGTTCTTTTCTTTTGATATTTTCATCTCTGATCTATTCTGACCATTACACTTAGACACATAATCTGTGAGCATTTCATCATTTCATTTCTAAGTAGAAAGATTTCAGGGGTGCCTGGGTGGTTCAGTTGGTTAAGTGTCTGCTTTCAGCTCAGGTCATGATCTCAGGATTCTGGGATCGAGTCCCGCATCCTTCATCGGGCTCCCTGCTCAGTGGGGAGCTTCTCCCTCCCCCTCTGCCACTCCTTCAGCTTGTGCTCTCTCCCTTTCTCTCTCTCCCTCTCTCAAAGAAATATCTTTAAAAAAAAAAAATTCAAGATAAATGGAAAAAATCCTCTGTGTAAACTGAACTGAAAATAAGAATTTGCCCAGCATTGCCTTTAAAAATAAACAAACAAATGTGAACTGACCTAAATTGGTGTATGAACTGGAATATCTGATTGTAATTCCCTCTTGTCATTTAAACCCTGGTGATCTCTGAGAGGGTGAATTACTTTAGTATAACACTTTCCTGGAGAAACAACCCATTAGAAGAGATTGAGATAGAATCAAATTTCTTTGGTATCACTGCTCTACTATTTACACTGGGAAGTCAGAAAGTTCCAGACTTTTTTTTTTTTTTTTAATTCTGAAAGTTACTCTTTGCTAGTTGAAAGTACCCAAAGACAGTGGGTTTTAGAATAGAGATATCGGGCTTTCACCAAATTGGGGCTTTTCCTAGAAACATACCAAAATATGTGGGTTTTTTCCTGGTACTATGATGCAATATGATATTACAGATAGTAAGAGAATTTATTTTTTTAAAGATTTTATTTATTTATTTGAGAGAGAGAGAGAGAGAGCACCAGTGGGGGGAGGAACAGAGGGGGAAGGAGAAGCAGACTCCCCACTGAGCAGGGAACCTGGACTCCAGGATCATGACCTTGGCTGAAGGCAGATGCTTAACTGACTGAGCCACCCAGGCACCCCAGGTAGTAAGAAAGTTTAAATAATCTAAGATATCAAAGAGGATATTTCCAAGAATCTTTTGTTACTGGAAGTATGTGCCATAATAAGTAGGTCTGAGGTAAATAATTATACTAATTATAGTGCTGATGTGAACAAGAATTGTTAATAAAGCAGTATTAGTAGTACAGGAACATAGCAACTATTACAATCTTAGAAACTGTAACCAGCGGCCTTTTAAATGGCATGTTACAATGACAGGGTGAGTGGAAAATGGTCAAATCAATGATGACAGCACCTCATGCAGTGTCCAAAAGTCTTTTATAAAAGTGCAGTGAAATGGTCTCTCATCTAGGAGTGCCAATCTCCTCCCTGCCTGGAGACAGAGATTATCATATATATGACATATATATGATATATATGTGTGTCTGTGTATTTATACACACATATACATATACACACACATACATACATATACATACACACATATATATATAATATATATACATATATATTTACTATATATATATGAATGATATACTATATATTTATGTATATCTATATATATATTCCCCTATATCAATATATAGATATATCTATATCTATCTATCTATATATAGATATAGTCATTCAATTTAAACTTATTAAATGAGTAAAGCTTATCAGAAAATTGATAGGTGAATCCATGATATTTACCATGGATTTTTTTTATGCAAATGGCTTCTATCTTCTCTAAAGAAATAGATATCAAAGTACACTCATGGAACTATAAGTCTTCTGGGGGAAATGTTTTAGAGTCTTTCTGAGATCATGGAACAAGGGCACACAGATATGCTGTCCTGACACGTTCTTCCTCTTAACACAGACTAGCGGATTTTATGAAAATCACCACATCTAAAGCACATTTGCATAATAAAACCACTGGGCTGTAAAGTATTCTTTCTGTAAAGACATGTAGCCATTGAAACTCTGAAAGGAGGCAGAATATTCCATACTTCAAAGCAATTTTGAGGTCCTTGGGAAGGGGCTGGCCTCAAACAATGCCCACAGCTAGCATAACTTCCCAGTTTCTTGACTGAAAATAACTTGGGCAACATGATAAAATTTGAGTTTCTACTTTGGCAAAACTCGTAGCTCTTCTGAACATCCCAGTCTATTTTTCTGTGTTTGGAAAATGGCAATAAGATACACTCACAGGAGAGGAGTTTCTTGATGACCAGTAAAAAGGGAGAAGGGAGAAGGCATTGTCTCCATAATATTTGCTCATTGATTCTTTGTATGATAGAAATAATTTGTATTATCAAACATTCTATTTTGAAAATGTGCCTTAGTCTTTCATTATTAACTGTTATTCCAAAACACAGTATCTGCATGGAGCAGGCAGATAATTTCATTAATAATCAAAACAGGCCTTGTAGGGAGTCATTTGTGTTCAAACACAGATTTGCATTATTAATGTTCTTGGCAGTCCACTATATGTTGAGAAAGAAAACATATGAAAGTCCCAATAAAATCTGGTCTGCCGTATCTTTTGGGCAAAACTTTAATATAAGTTTTTCTTTTGAATGATCACTGTTACTGGTTTCGAAGAAGCATAGATTTTAATGACATAAAAAATAAATATCCCCTAGAGTCACATTTTATCTCTGTAAGCAACTTTTAATAATCATTAGTTCCCAAACTTCTCAAGGCTGACAGTCTGCCCCCTGGGTTGCTATGAAGATTATTTTTAAAAGAGGATAATATTAACAGGTTACAAGACTGCATATCCAGGCAATGAAATAAATTTTATTCATCAAAAATCAGACAAAATCCTACCCTGGCTTTTATGAGACATAGTTCAATTTTCTTTAAAAACTTGTTAAGACTGTTGAATCACAGACCTGTACCTCTGAAACAAATAATACATTATATGTTAAAAAAAAAAAAAAAAAGAAGAAGATAGCAGGAAGGAAAGAACGAAGGGGGGGAAATGGAGGGGGAGATGCACCATGAGAGACTATGGACACTGAGAAACAAACTGAGGGTTCTGGGGTGGGGGGGATGGGTTAGCCTGGTGATGGGTATTAAAGAGGGCATATACTGCATGGAGCACTGGGTGTTATACGCAAACAATGAACCATGGAACACTACATCAAAAACTAATGATGTAATGTATGGTGATTAACATAATAATAAAAAAAATTCCATAAAAATAAGATCGCATCAGTGATTTAATGACCACCCGCAGTGCACTAGATAATGCAGTGTTGTTTTGATTCAGATTTCTTTGATTAAAAACATACAACAAATTAAAGAAATACAGTTACTTCTATAATTACTGGCCTTATCAATAAATATACCCTTGATGTATATAAGTATGCATTTCATATTCCAAAAAATATAGGCTTGTAATAGGATGTGTGATTACTTATGGAGGGAGGGCAAGATTGGGAATGATTTGAAAGCATAGACATTATCGCACTCTTTGAGAAGACTGGTTGGTACTGCCTTGTACCTTATCCTCAGAAACTGGACAGGGATGAACCTGAATTTGCGGAACCTGATCTGGTACTTGGGCCATACACATTGACTTCCTAAGTGCAGATGCCTAAGGAATCCTTAACTCGAATACCTTAGGCAGATACTTTCTCTATAAAAATGAAATTTGATTGATTCCACTCAAATTTTTGACAATAGATTTAAAAAAACTTTTGCATGGAAAATGTTACATTGCCTTTATTATATCTTCCAAGAATTACACTTTTTCTTGGACCATAGCTTCTACCATCTATTAAGTATACTTTGTTTTCATTAAGTTTTCTCTATCTGTAATTAGAAAACTCCAATAAAATTTACTGCTAGGTTCAATAATCCAGATATCTTTCTTCTTTTTGTCTTTTACCTTACATTGTTAGAGCTACTGGAGTTTGCAAGGCAATGTTGCATCAATAGTGAGTTCTATTTTTAGTTTATCATTGAGGTGGTCAGGGAACTAGTGATCCACTTTTTAAGGTGAAGAGACTTGCACAGACCTCAAGCTTCTCACTGTGAGAATGTAAACACACAGATAATTCAAGTGTCAGTTTGCTGAACTTTCTAGACAACTGTTACAGGATGTCCCCTATCTTTACGTGTTCTTTGCAGTCTATATGACAGAAGAATTTTTACTTAAGTAACTGCTCTAAATGTCTTCTTTGCTTTTTTAGTACAGATGGGGTGAGGGAGTACAATTTATTTCACATGTAAACTATTGGAAAAAGCTCTACTTCCTAAAAGCTTCTCTTCTTCCATTTGATAGCAAGTGTTTCAGAACTAAGTACATTGCTAAGAGTTTCCAAGGAAATTCATAAAAGATCTGAGAGAACCGGAACTTCCATTTAAACTGCTTTACTGCTGAGAACAACAGTCTGCACTTAAAGTAAATGTACTTATTACTTGAGATGAGAAGTGACTGATGATGCCATCAACACACACACATACACACATATATAGTAATATGCAGGGAGTCATTTCTTTCGCTCAGTGAGGAGCATTCTATATAGTCTCCTCCCCTTGCGGGCTATACAAATAATTAAGACAGCCAACACAGAAGACCGTTCTTTGCAAAGATGCTCCCAAACCCACTGAGATAATAAGGCAAAAATCTCTTGCCCAAATCCAAGTCACCTAGTGGTAAGAAGTGAAATAACAGAGACGCTAGATTGTGTTTCTGACTTGAGAAACCAAAGCCACAGCAAGATAGCGGTTACCCAGATGTTTATCAAACTCTCAGAAGAACAGGTTATTATATTAACAAACTCCTTTGTAGCATTATTTTACACACTGGCATGATTTCATAAACAATGAAGATTTGAGAACTATTGGCTTAAATAAAACTACAAAGTAAATACAGTCCCTAACCCAGTAAGCATAGATACCTGGTTGGCAAGAAGTAACCAAGTACATTGCAAAGTCATCTCTAAAATTCTTCCTGATGGCCTTAAAGTTTTACTATCAAAAAATAAAAGTATAGACTTAGCATTTAAAAATTTCAACTTTGGGGCGCCTGGGTGGCTCAGTCATTGAGCGTCTGCCTTCAGCTCAGGTCATGATCCCAGGGCCCTGGGATTGAGCCCCATGTCGGGCTCCCTGCTCAGCAGGAAGCCTGCTTCTCCCTCTCCCACTCCCCCTGCTTGTGTTCCCTCTCTCGCTGTGTCTCTGTCAAATAAATAAATAAAATATTAAAAAAAAATTTCAACTTTAACACGGGGCCATTTAATTATCGACCAAAAAAATTGAATTAAAAAAAAATGTCATTTTCTACAGGTTTCTCACACTCAATTTTGAGTTCCTTTGTTAATATGACCAAAATGAAAATTTAAAGGCAATGTCCCTTTGAGGTTCTAAAATTGGATTGCAGATAAAAATTTTTTGGTTAGTGTTTTTATATGATTTCATAGTATTTTTGGTCTCAGAAAAATAAATTTTAACAAAGCAATACCAAATCAGTATCTTTAACATTAAATTTTAATGTATTTTTGGGGATAAAAAGTATTTTTTCCTAATCATGATGTTTTTGTTTCTCCTGAATTTTTTTTTTTTTTTAATATTTTTTAAATCTAGGGCACATGGATGGCTCAGTTGGTTAAGCATCTGCCTTCAGCTCAGGTCATGATCCCGGGGTCCTGGGATCGAGCCCCACATCAGGCTCCTTGCTCAGTGGGGACTCTGCTTCTGCCTCTCCCTCTACCCCTTCCCCCACTCATGCGATCTCTCACTCTCTCAAGTAAATAAAATCTTTTTAAATAAATAAATAAATAAATAAATAAACCAAAATCTACATTTACAGCAACTCAAAACATACCTTTATTTGCAATTTGGGCTCTACTGATTAAAAAAAAGAACACTCAGATTATTTTTTTCTTAGTCCCCCTTTCACATAATATTCTGTTTTGGGTAAGACAGTTGCAGTGCTCTACCTGGTGATTCCATGGCAGGCCTGGTGTCAGATATTACCTACCTAACTGTCACACTCAAAATTCTTACTTCTAATATCAACCTTCCCTCTGAGGCTCATTCCTGAGTAACAGAAAATTCAGGTATGTTAAATTTAATATTTTGAAACTAAATTTATGTGTTCTTTTCTCCAGATACCTCTTACAAAAATTTTTAATTAAAAAACAAAACAACACCTGTTCTATTACCAATATATCTTGTGCTAGTTAATGCATCACACCAAGATTTTTTTCTTCTCTTAGACTGGGCTTCTCTTAGTCAAACAACACCTTAAGTCCCCTCAGCTCTATCTTGGAAATGACCCTCATTGGCATACATCTGAGAATACATAATTCAGAGTCCCATAATCTCTCTTCTGGGCTAATGTGATAACCCTCTGGCTAGTGTTTTCCCCTTCAAATCTTGTCCACATCTTTTCAAACCTTTTTTTTTTTTAATTTAATTTAAATTCAACTATTTAACATATAATGTATTATTTGTTTCAGGGGTACAGGTCTGTGATTCATCAGTCTTACACAACTCCCCACACTAACCACAACACATATCCTCCCCAATGTCCATACCCAGCCACCCCATCCCCCCAACCACCCTCTATTCCAGCAACCCTCAGTTTGCTTCCTGAGATTAAGAGTCTCTTATGGTTTTGTCTCCCTCTCTGGTTTCATCTTGTTTCATTTTTCCTTCGCTTCCCCTATGATCCTCTGCCTTGTTTCTTAAATTCCACATATCAGTGAGATCATATGATACCTGTCTTTCTCTGATTGACTTATTTTGCTTAGCATAATACCTGTCTTTTAAAATTATTTATCATGGGCACCTGGGTGGCTCAGATGGTTAAGTGTCTGCTTTCGGCTCAGGTCATGATCCCAGGGTCCTGGGATCGAGTCCCACATCGGGCTCCCGACTCAGCGGGGAGCCTGCTTCTCCCTCTGACCCTCGCCCCTCTCATGCTGTTTCTCTCTCGCTCGCTCTCTAAAAAATAAATAAAATCTTTAAAAAAAAATTATTTATCATGTTGCTTTTCTCTTTAAGGACTTTGAGATTTCTTTTTTCTTGGAGAACAAAACCTAGAAGCTCCCGGCATCCAAAGTTCTTCAGAGTTGGAGAACAATCTTGGCAGTCACATTTTCTATTACTTCCTCTTATAACACTCTATACTCTGTCATAACTTAAACTGGAAAAAAAAAATCTTAACTGTAATATTCTGAGCCATTTAAATGTCCCAAAAGAGCATCAATATATAGAAAGTTTCTCATAATTAATTTTTTTCAAAGAATCGGCTCCTGGTTTCTTTGATCTGTTCTATTGTTGTTTTAGTTTCTGTATCATTTGTTTCTGCTCTAATCTTTATCATTTCTTTATTTCTGCTGGTGTTAAGTTTTGTTTGTATATGTTATATCTGATGATAGTGTCATTTAATTTTTAATCTTGTTTCCAAAATTTTAACATATGTATCTAAGGTTGAATAACAAATTAAATTTTTTTCTTAAAAGATTTTTTTTAAAGGTTCTTTAAAGTTTTTAGGTTTTTTTCTTTTCTTTTTTTTTTTTTTTTGCCTTTTGTGTGAAATCAAAAAGTGTTATATAGATAAAGCAAGTTTAGATATGGCTTTCATCAAACTAAGAACTGAGAAAGATAGTATTTTCCTTTTTCACATCCTAACTAACCTAAATTCCAGGATAACAAAATGTTTTTTCCTCCCTAAATCTCTAATATATCTGCCAGCCACCCTTAAACAAAAGAAACAAGTCCTATTTGTCTGAAATTCTTCTACTTCTTTTCCTGTATACAATTATCTTTATGAAAAAAATGCAAGAAAAGCAAATAGAGACTAAAAGATATTGTAGAAGAGAATACCTCAATTGTGTGTAAATGAGTTGTTTAATTCTCAGACTGCTATAGACCAAAAGACCTTGAATAAATACTCTACAGAAGATGGGAAGTCCAAAAAGAATGTCAGACAATTATATTCTAACAATTAGAAATTTCCCTCAAGGCAAGAACCTCAACATGATAGCTATGTCAGAATCTTTAGCTATAAAAATATTACAACTGTAATAAAAATTCAGAACAAATAAATATTATAGTTGCAACCAAAATTCAGAACAAATATTTTTAGTGTTAAACTTTGAGAAGCACAATGGAGGCAGTAAAGAATTTTTCAGAGCAGTTAGCCATTAGCCACTATATAGGAATCCCATTAACATGATGATGTCAGAAGATTAAGCCTAACTCTGTGCAATGGCCATCTAGAGTATAATGTTGGACAGCCTGAAGAGGTGTATTATTTTATCGACAATGTAGTCAAGTCTGTGATACATAAAGGAGCTTCCTAAAGGGATTTAACTAGTTACTGGCACTTACCAATTCTAGTCTGATATTTATTTTATTTTGTCCACATATAACATCTATATATTATTGGCTAAAATAAACTAAGAGGTATTAATGCTGTTGTGACTAACATTTTATTTCAAATTAAATACAAAACGCATGCCACTTTAAAAGATACATTAAGAGTAACAAACTTTTCATTTTTTTTTCATTTCATTTTAGGAAAACACCAGTTTTTCTAAAGTACAAGATTAAGCTACAATTTATGTTAAAACTGTGGTTAAACTCCTTGTCACAAATGGCTACATAAACATAGATCAACAAAACTCAGGCTGAGTACTTTAAAAGGGACCCCTCAGATACTATTTGTTTATCCCAGATGGCAGTCACCCAAAATCTTCTCAGTATGATCCTGGGAGTTTTCATCACTGGCTTAAAAAAATTAGACTCAACTGGAAAACAGAGACTTGAAAATACAATTAAAGTTAAAAAAAAAAAAAAAAAACTAGCCACAGCACACGATTTTCATCTTTTCATTTTGAGCAAATAGAGAAACTTGACTAATGATGTTATTTCAACACTGATGTTGGGATATAATTAGATGATTTCAAAATTAGAAACAGGTGTGTCAGCATGGATGAATGAGCAGAATGTAGAACAATTCCTTCTTAATGTCATTCTACATAATAGATTCCTTCATGGCTACTTTTGATGAACATTATGTTCAATCATATAGTAAACATAATTCCATCTGAATTGTGTATCTTGAAAGAGCCACATAATTGAGATCTTAATTCCTACATATTGGAATAAAAGCTCACAGTTTATTTTAATTTAATCTGGGTGTAAAAATTACCCATCCATTTTGGTATTTCAGGTATATTAATTATGAAATAGTCAAACTAAAGTAATTAGAAAAGCCATCAAAATGGTGATGCCAGAGTCACTGAATCATAATGCTTTTATATTAATGTGAAATTAACTTTTAAAGGGAACATGCTTGAGACAACATGAACTGAAAATAAATCTAGTGATGAATTTAACACACATTGTTTAAGCCTGACTACATATGGGTGTGTGTTTATATATATCCATAAACAAAATACTATGCTTTTTGTTAATGTTCCTCTCCTGAATAGTACTGTTTCTGTTACTTATAACTTAGTTATGTAAAGTGTTCTGATCTACTATGTTGGCTGTGGGTGTAGGGTATATAGTAAGAAAAGAAATAGCACTATTAGGGTATTTCTTCATACATCAGATGTAAAGTTTACAATTTTATTTCCATCTATGATGAAAAACTAATTTGTTGTTCAAGAAGTCATTAACTTCTAGGAGTTCTCTAACTCTCTAACTTCTCAAAAATATACACAAGTAACCCCATTAATGTTCTTGAACACTGCATGTATTTGGAGTAGTGGTATTATCTTAAGATATTGGATTATCTTATCCTACTCCATAATAAATTTTCCTTCCTTAAGATATTGGATTATGTTATCCTACTCCATAATAAATTTTGGTAAAAATAGTGTAACTAAGCTTCTCTTTGAGTCTGCTATTTTCTATGCAGAGTTTTCCTGCAAAATCTCAACTGTGTTTATGACTCATCTATCTCTTCTATACCAAAGACCTCTAAATCTCAATCTGTAATTAAGACCTTTCCCTAAGTCCACATTTCAACCACCTACTGGACATAAATACCTGCATAACCCACAGGTGCTTTCCAATCAGTATGTCAAAACTATACACTTTCTTCTCACACTCTCACTTCTGTAGCCGTAATTTGCTCTTCCTCCTGAACTCCTGACTTCTATTAGTAATACCTCCATCCAGTCTCCTGAGCTAGAGACCTAGGCCATATTGAACAGGCCCCCTTTTGATTACCTCATATGTACAACCCAGGATGAAATCTTATATGACTGTTTTAAAAATGTTCTATTGAATATCCTATTTACTGGGCTACACATCCAGCTAGGTGCTGGGGATATATCATCAGATAAAATAGACTGGATCCCTGCCCTCAAGGGGACCTACAGAGGTATGGGAGGGGAGAGAAACTAGGGAAGAGGAAGAAATGAAAACTATAGGATATAATAAGTTCAGAGAGTGAGAACCATTAATAATGAAAGAAAATAGGGTGATGTAAAAAATAATTGGAGATGGGTGTCCAAGAGGGAAAGCATTTCTGAGAAAAGTATATAAGCCAACAAGCTAAAAATGATAGAAAAGAGGCAGTCATATGAACATATGAACATACAGGGGAAGTGTGTATGTGAAAATTGCACAGAAATCCATCCTACACTTGATTATGAAACATTCTTCATACCCAAAGATCTCTATGATCCCCGAGATTTCGTTACATAATATCACGTTAAATATTCACATAGCTTAGACTAGAGTTTGCCTTACAACAAAACATTTAAACACCCATTTTTGCTACTGAACTGAGTATTCTCACTTCCCCCCTTCAGATGTGCTAAGAGTGTTCCCTGGGAGTAGAATCACTATGAAGTTAGTTAGCTTCCTTGCTTTCCAGCTGCTAGGATTTGGTCAAGGGGAAGCCTAGGCAGGATTCAGAGGTGGAGAGATGGGAGTGCCTGGGGTTTTCATCCCCCAGCAGCCTCTCCTGCCCTGTCGTGCTCTGCTGCAGCTGTCTTCATCCTCTGCTGAACCTGGATCCTAGCAACCAGCCCCTCTGCCAGGGCTTCGGTTCCTATCTGGTTCTGCTAAGAGTTCCCTTCCATTCCTCCTCCAGGTTTCTCTCACTTGATAGTGTTGCTTCGCCTCTTCTTCTGCATTTCCTTAGGCCATCCCACACCCACGTAAATAGTCCCGCTGTTAAACAGTCTTCAATATTCTTTCGGAGGCACCTGGGTGGCTCAGTCCATTAAGCCGTCTGCCTTCTGCTCAGGTCATGATCTCAGGGTCCTGGGATCAAGCCCTGCTTGGGGCTCCCTGCTCAGCGGGGAGTCTGCTTCTCCCTCTCCCTCCTGCTCCCCCTGCTTGTGCACTCTCTCTCTCTCTGTCAAATAAATAAATAAATAAACAAACAAATAAATAAACAAACAAACAAATAAATAAATAAATAAAATCTTTAGAAAAAATATTCTTTCGAATATGCTTTATGTGCCCTGCTGTGTCCCAGAATGACATAGTGGTATTCGTTATTGAGCCAACCAGTGAGCAATGAATACACTGTCTTACCTAATTTGTATTTCCTTGTTATTAATTTTTTTTTTCTTTGCTGCTGTTTGTATTCCAAGCCACTATTTCTAATTGGCTAGTATTCTAAGCCACTAACAGTAATTTTCCCCAAATTCTCAAACACAAATATAAAACCCCTTAGAACATTTTCCATATTATCAAATCCATCCATTGTCTCATCAGTTCTGTATTTCTCCTGGACACTTCTCTCCTGGAATTCTATCTTCTTATTCTAATCTGGAAAGATTCTTCTCCAAGGCTTCCTCCATAACATCACTCCAGATATTCTTCCAACCTCCTCTCCCCCTTCTATTTTGGGTCTCCTCTTCTTAGATTCAGTGACTTCTTCCTTGGTTTATGTTATTGTTTCAGTGGAGAATATTTTCCAATAACTTTCTGAGAAAGATTATTAGAAGATACATACCAGAAAATTATTTTAAATTACTTTTACCCTTATATTTGATTGATAATTTTGCTGGATATAGAATTGTCTGTAGAATTTTCCAGGTTTTACTCCCATATATTTTAGTGTTGAGGACAGTTTTTGCTGGGTGATGTCCTTTGGCTTTCTAATTTTTTATATGTGACATTTTTTTTCTCCCTCCCCGAGTATTTAAGATTTTCTCTTCATCTTGTGTGTTCTGAAAATTTCATGGTAATGTGACTGACTCAGATCTTTGTTTGTGTTTACTGTCCTGATAACTTTATGGGCTTTTGTTCTGGTGATGCGTGTTATTTCGTTCTGAAAGGTTTGTGGTTTTTTTTTTTTTAATAATTTCTTCATATTTTCTCTTTCTATTGACTCTAATTAGCCAGATGTTGTCCCTCCTAGACTGATCCTCCTTTTAAAAAAACTTTCTCTTTAATTTTCCATTCTGTGTCTAATTTTTAAAAATTTCTGCATAATTTCCCAAATGACCTTCCAATCCTATGACAGATGTTGGCAAGGACGTGGAGAAAGGGGAACCCTCTTACACTGTTGGTGGGAATGCAAGGTGGTGCAGCCACTCTGGAAAACAGTATGGAGATTCTTCAAAAAGATGAAAATAGAGCTACCCTACGACCCAGCAATTACACTACTGGGTATTTACCCCATAGATACAAACGTAGTGATCCGAAGGGGTACGTGCACCCCGATGTTTATAGCAGCAATGTCCACAATAGCCAAACTGTGGAAAGAACCAAAATGTCCATCTACAGATGAATGGATAAAGAAGATGTGGTATATATATATATACACACACATACATACATACAATGGAATATTATGCAGCCATCAAAATGAAATCTTGCCATTTGCAACAACATGGATGGAACTAGAGGGTATTATGCCAAGCGAAATAAGTCAATCAGAGAAAGACAAGTATCATATGAACTCACTGATATGAGGAATTTGAGAAATAAGATGGAGGATCATAGGGGAAGGGAGGGAAAAATGAAACAAGATGAAACCAGAGAGGGAGACAAACCAAAAGAGACTCTTAATCTCAGGAAACAAACTGAGGGTTGCTGGAGTGGAGGGGGGTGAGAGGGATGGGGTGGCTCGGTGATGGACATTGGGGAGGGCATGTACTATGGTGAGTGCTGTGAATTGTGTAAGACTGATGAATCACAGAACTGTACCCCTGAAACAAATACATTATATGTTAATAAAAAAATTTAAAAAAATGATCTTCCAATCCTTCAAACAATTTTGACTATCATATATATTTTTTCATGTTCCAAGAGTTTGATTTTGTTTATTGTTCTTTTTCATGTATTCATTTCTTATTTCAAGGAAAAACCTTTTTAAAAAATCTGAGAATTTGGGTTATGTTTTGCTTCAAAATTTTCTTCTGTTCTTTGCTTTGCTTCTGAAATTTGAGTGCCAGGATTCATAGTTCTCTTCCTCTCTGGATCCTCAATTTTTGAGAGAAGATTTCTCATTTTTTGAATGGAAGAAATTTTTAGGCTATCTCCATTCTTGGAGCTAAAATGTGAAAAGGCCTTTAGCAGAGATACAGAGCCTTCAGATTGAAGAATTTATTCTGCCCATTTTCAGTATATTGTTCCTGCGATTATACCTGGCTTGCCGGGGCTCAGAGCCTTTTGCCTTTATTTCTCTGCAGGATAAACCTCTCATCTCCTCCTTGGGGGATCAGAGTAAGAGATTCCATGGTAATACAGAATTGGGGAGGGGACCAAGGGTCTAATAACTTCTCAGGTCTACTGAGCCAATTCTTCTATTTTCATATTCATGCTTCTCCACTTTCTGTAATACCTGGTGCCCTTAATTCTCAGACTTTCATGGTCTACACGGATTGAATGGCTTCTTATTGGTATCTCCCTGCTATCATTTGCATGTCAGATTTCCATTTTCCTTTTCTGAATCCTCCCCATTCTGTATCTCCTTGTAGGACTAACTTCTTTATATTCCACTTACAATTATTTTAGTGGGGTTTTGGAAGGAAGCAGAGATAAAGGCAAGGATTTACTTTGCCATGACAAAAGACCTGTATACTTTCAAACTAATATATATAAGACTACAGGCAGGAAAACTTCAGGATGTAATGCAATATGTTTAGGATTTGGATAGCTACATTAAGTATATCTTTTAATCTCAGATTCTTGTCATTTGAAATGGTTTGAATACATCAGATGGCAAACTATCTGAAAGTTTTGTTTAATAGAAAAGGAAAATTTAAAATATGTGAGTAGAAAGATCACACTGTCTCTATTGTAAGGGCAATATAAGTCATTAAAGTTGACAAATATTTTAAAACTGGTTAAAAATGGCAAGAAACAACTCATGCTAAATTTACCTCATTTTCCTTGTGAAAAAAAAAAAAAAAAACCAAAAACTTAAAAATGCAGATCATGATTTTCTAGACACAGAACAAAACACGTGACAAGATAAAGCAGGGTGTGCTGAAAGAGAGCACCATGAGGATGGTTCACATCTAACAGAATGACCGCATCCAAAGACAGGTGAATGGATTAGAGCAGCTGGAAAAGAGGTTTTTAGAAGGCATGCCACAGAGTTGTGCTCTTAGCCTGTGCCATTCAAAGTTTAAACTGAGACACGTCAGTGTATTGATAGAATACTGAACAACTTGGGTGATAACAAGAAACAGGATGCAGGATGGGAAGGAGGACAAAGAGTAAACAATATGCAAAGTTAACAGCAACAGGATTTGAATAACTTCATTACAGGCTGATATTTTATACAGTGAACTCAACAGGGCTGAAAGTAGACCTTAAACTTAAGTCCAAAATATTATCTCTACACATAAAGTGAGGAGGCAATGTTGTAACATTAGCATCTCTGAAACAATGTACAGTTATAAGTACCTTAAAACATTTGTGAAAATATTTGCTGAGGGCACACAATGTGCAAGACACTGCAGTTGTAATAAGTGATACAGAATGAATGCCCGCTTCCCATGAACTTACACAGGAGCAGGGGAAACAGATAATACTTAAGAATTACTGATTATAATTGACTGAAGTATAACAAAAGAGAACAATTAATATTAGAATGCATATGACAGGGGATCTAATGTATGGATGAATTAGACAAAAATTATCTAATGCCATCTTAAGTTGCATTGATAAAAGTCTATAAATCCTAGAATGCTGAGCTGCCTGCATTTAATTATTCCTTGAATAAAGAATGACACTAAAGAGAGAGAGAGAGGAGGAGGAGAGCTAAATATATTACCAGCTAACACTTACAGAGCATTGACTATATTCCAGGAACTGTCATATTGACTGTCATATTATCTTAATCCACATGACATCCCAATGAATTATATATTATTAAACTTTCATTTTACATACTGGAAAAACAGAGACACAAAGGTTTCTAAGTGACTTATCCAAGTTCACACAGCTGTAAGTATTGAAACTGAGGTCTAAACTCAGGCACTCTTGACTCCAGAGTTTGCGGGCTTACCCAATGCACTATGCTGAGCAAGTCAGACCTTCGTGATGGCCACACTGTGAGCCAGGATAGACTGAACCTGTCCAGGCAAGAAAAACCAGGCTGCTGGAAGATCTCAAAACTTTAGAATGAACTTAAAGGAACTGGGGATGTTTCACCAGAAGAGACAAAGAGTAATATTCATTTGTTCCTTCACAGGGAATGATCTTTATCAGGCTTAAGCTGTCAAATACTGATCGGAGCTCTTTCACAGCTGGTAGAAAAGTCATATCCAAAGCAGATCGTACCCAGTGTTCCACAGGATAAGTTAATGTTAGGCAATTAAGACACAAAGGGCAAAAAAGAAATATGGCTAGCGCTATCATTTTAATATTCCATGCTTATCTATTTAAATGTGAAACAATGTGACAGCAGAATTGAGAAATTTTTCAAATAAAAAATATTCTATTATCGGGGCACCTGGGTGGCTCAGTTGGCTAAGCATCTGCCTTCGGCTCAGGTCATGATCCCAGGGTCCTGGGATTGAGCCCTGCATGGGGCTCCCTGCTCGGTGGGGAACCTGCTTCTCCCTCTCCCTCTGCTGCTCCCCCTCCTTGTGCTCTCTCTCTCTCAAATATATAAAATTAAAAAAAAATTTTTAAATTTTATTTTCATCTGTTTACTTAATAAACAATACTTACTCTGATGAACACTAAATATGATTTTTTTTTGGTATGCCTCATACTAAATATATTTTTAGGTATATCTTCAGATGTTTATAGGCAAAAATTCAAACTTGGGTTTTTTCATCTTTTAAAATTTGTAACTGCCCTCAACTATAGCTTCAAGGACAAACGACATTTAGTTATTAAGGAAGGGGCGTTTTAATTCTAAAATAGCCTTTAAAATAAAATTAAGCAAAGTGAAAAATAATGGAACCGCACAAGGCTATTTCATCATGAATTCAGCATTATCTTCACTTCAAAATTTCCCTTCGATGGGATTTGCTGTTTGTTTTAACCCAGGCACTGTGCAGGAGGCTGGATTTGCTGATAAGCAGTTTTTTCATTTCAGTGCAAAATCAGCAAGGTGATTAATACTTTTAATTTCCAGAAGCCTAAATAATGCAAATGAACTACAACTTTCTTTCCTCCCCCTTCTCCCTCCTTTGTGGGCCTTTCCTGGCAAAGGGAAGATAGGATAGAGTCCTGTGTGTAAAGGAGTGAAGAGCTGGTAAGAACATCCCCTTTCCTGTCAGTGGCTCATCCAGAGTTGCAGTCAAATGCTGGCCCAGCCCTCAGCCCGTTTGTCTCCAAGTGTGTTTGGATGAACAGAGGTGCACAGTTCTACCTGCCCTGTGGAAGCCATCTAAATAGGGTCATATTAATCTTTGTACAGCTTTTTGAGGACTGTAGAATAAAACGCTGTATAGGTGTTTAATACCACCACCACCTAAAGAACAAGATGATCATCTCAAACTCTGTAGAAGGGCTAATTAAAAATGAGGGCTTTGGGGCGCCTGGGTGGCTCAGTTGGTTGGGCGGCTGGCTTCGGCTCAGGTCATGATCCCAGGGTCCTGGGATTGGGCCCCGCATCGGGCTCCCTGCTCGGCAGGGAGCCTGCTTCTCCCTTTCCCTCTGCCTGCTGCTCTGCCTACTTGTGCTATCTCTCTGTCAAATAAATAAATTAAAAAAATAATAATAATAAAAAAATAAAAATAAAAATGAGGGCTTCATTCTAAGATGTGTGTCTTTTGGGGCTTGCTTAACGAAGGCTGTTAAGCCTCCTTCCATGGCTTTAAAATGCTTCATGAGCTATGGGCTTTCAAGATGCTTTATCCCAGGAATCCTTCATTTTAAATGAATTAATTTAGTTGTTTTTCTGCTTTATAAATGTCTTTTAATTCTAGCTTAAGGACTCTGGCCCCATTTTTTTTTTTTTTAACTAAACATGTCTTTGCTATGACCAAACATAAATAATGTGTTTACCTATTTGGGGACCCAGAGGCTTATTTTCCCTCTGAATTTACCAGGAACAACAGGCAACTCAGTTCAAAAGGAATACTGATAGATTCATTTCGGGTGGAAAAAGAAAATCTGCCCAGTTGTTTCTCCTTCATGTTTTGTAGCAAGCAAGGTTGTTGGTTCCAAGTAGCTCACAGAAATCACACAGCTAGTTAGAATTTTAAAAAGGAAGTAAACTTTAATTCAGTGGTTGGTTAAGAACAAGGTTCATAATTCAGCTTGAGTTGAATATATACATCTATATTCGTACATTCTTGCTGATATATATTCATATGTCCTTCATGTATTCTTACTGATATAGGTATTATTTCTAAATACAGCAAGTATCACCTCAAGGGCAAAACCATGCTAAAATATGGAAAGAGAGAAGAATCAAATCTAAATAGCTTTCTCATTCTATTCTTTTAATAATATTTTCTATTCTACTATCAAAATGTGGAAAGGAGTTAGTATTTGCGTATTCATATAAGTTGGAATGGGTAGAACATCTACAGGCTATCTTATTTCTCATCCTAATTCTTTTGTTCAGAGGTTTAGCAAAGCTTTCATTTTTGAAGCCAAAATGCTGGCAGATCTATTCAGATGATAAAAGACTCAGCTATTATGAGGTAAATCAAAAGTCTTGATATGCTATAGGTGGTACTCTCAACTGCTTCTAAGCACCCAGCGAAGTAAGTAAATGAGAGAAGGGGTCTGACTATAGGACAATGAGAAGTTGTGGACGGTGGTAGATTCCAGAGCACATGCCCCCCTGAAAAGGGTTCAAATGCAAACATTTGCCAGCAACATTTAGGCCAAATAAACACTTCCATGGTCTCCTCCCATTTGCCATCCTCCTATATACTTTCGAGATATATATATATATATATATATATATATATATAATCTTGAGATATATATATATATCTTGAGATATATATATATTTACTGTATTGAGAAATTATTCAATTCATTTTAATTTAATTTTATTTTTTTTAGAATACTGAAGCAGTGTTTCCTGACCTGTTGAAGCAAGTCATGAGTTAACAATGCAGGGCTCTACTGAATTATTCCTGGAAATACCTATTAGACCTAATCAGTTGTCAAGATGAATTGGGCCCTGTGGCCACAGCCAGAACTCAGCTCCAGGTTCCCTATCTGTGCCTCACGGACTGAGGCTTTCGAGCTACCTGATACAACAGCATCCATTGCATTTACTTCATGTCTGACGTCCGAAGAACATGGGACCCTGATGTGTCACAAAGACAGAGACCAGATCCTTTCCTCCTCCTGAGGGGGTTGCTCAGGAAGGGATTAAGGGAAGATATTTGAGGCCAGGCAGCCCTGATGTTTATCCCCTCAGTGCTGTGCAGGGGTGAATGTGGGCTGGGGTGTGCTTGCCTTTGTACAAAGATACACACAACTTTTCAGAACCTGTCTTGAGTGGGCATTTCTATAATTAATAAATCACTGTCAAATTTTCTATGGTGCTTTCAACATTCAGAAAAGAGCAACGAGGTAAATAAGAAACAAAAGATGGCGCTATATATATATACGTATATATATATATATATGTTAATTTTAGTTTAATGTTTTAGAACAGAATGTATACATTTAAAGCTTGGTCAGCACTCTACAGCTAATGAATGGACAGTACTTTTTAAGAGACAGCTCATTAATAATTGGTTTCCTCCTAATCATTAAGAAGCCCTTATTACTAGTCTAATTATAGATGGCCTTGATTAGGGGAAATGTACACGGTATATACGCATGAATCACTGGGTTCTCGAACAGCTTTGTCTCTAAAGCAGAAAAACAATGTAAATCTACACAGTATTCCCATCTTATACTTAACAATTATTACAACTAAGCAAAATGTACTTATATCAGTGGGCAGTAAGAGTTACGTTTTACCCTGATTCTTTTAAGGCTGAAAACCCCTTCCTCTGGCCATAGTCTGAACTGAAAATGAATAAATAAATACAAAGCATTGAGCTGCAGCATTTAAAAAAATGCTTAGGAAAAATACAAAATTTAATATTTTTAAAGAAAGATTATCTGGATGTGGGGACATGAGGTATATAAAGTACTTTTATTGTTTTGACAGTAGCAACCTAACAGAGTATATATATTTGCTACATTCATGAGAGAGCAAAGCATCTATCAATAAGCAATAGGGCTATATTCACCTTTCTTTTGAATTTTATTTCAAATGTTTATCCTTTCCATACCTATCACTGATTTAAGATTTTTAGCATTTCTTCATATTTTGATACAAAATTTTATTTTGTATAAGAGTTTACTATATTTATACTATGTAGGAGAGAGAGAGAGGGAATCTGGGCCAATCTCCTGATAATAAAACTCATGTAATTTAAAAAAAAAACAAGCAAATAAATGGAAATATTAGCCCTACCTTACATCTTTAAATAAGTAAAACCCAAAGATAATTTGTAATTTTTTTCCCATTTAAATAGAACTGGGGATAGTAATATATTTCCATTTATAGGTGTACTTTAAGTTCTATGCCTTCAATAGTTCTGTTGGTTAATTCTTCTTAGGTATAATACCACCTAATAGACATACACACATTCTTCAAAAAATGCAAAAATTGGAGTTAATCCATGTTGCAGGTTGAATTTGCTAACACAAAGGAATCAGCACTTGATTTGGAAAATTTTATAGACAGCGTGCTTTGAAGAAAGGGTATGGCTGGGCCACCCTATGCTAAAGATTTTAAGTGTGACTTCTAAGTCCAATCAACCATGTCAGGAGAGGCTAGGGATAGAAACGAGGTTATCTAGGAAGGGTGTGTGAAGAACCGTTACGTCAAATAATGTGGATCACCTCAACAACCACGGAAGACTGACAAATGTATTAAAAATGTTATGCTGGCAGAGAAATTGCAAGCTTGAAATGGGATAGAACGAAAGAAGAAGGATTTGTAGGGCAAAGGAAAGAGGCAGAGACCTGAGAGAGAGGGAGGAGCTGATGAAGCCAGCTTACCAGATGTCCCTGGGCTATGAGAGCAGGGAGCCTGGGGCTGCTGCCTGGCTGGGCAGGGAGGACAGAGCATTGCACCAAAGATGGCTATTCTCAGGCCCTGAAATATAATGGAATTTACCCTGCTGGGTTTGGACTTACTCAGGATCTGTGATCCCTTTTTCCTTTCCTATCCCTCCTTCTTGGGATGGGAATGGCTATCCTACGCCTGTCCCATCATTGTATTTTGGGAACATCTAACTTGTTTTCCAGGTTTCCCAAGTCTGCCGGAGGAGAGGAATTTTGCCCCAAGATGGACCATACTCAGAGTTTCACCCATACCAGATTTAGAAGACTTGAGACTTGTTGAGTTCATTATATTTAGGGGAGATTTGGGATTTAGGATGGATCCTGGAATGGGTTAAGACATCTGATGAAGTTGGGATGGGCGACTGCATTTTGCAAGTGGAAAAGACATGAATTTCGGGAGGAGGGCAGGGGGTGGACTGTTACAGGTTGAATTGTGCCCCTCAAAAACATATGTTTAGGGGCGCCTGGGTGGCTCAGTCGGTTAAATCTCTGCCTTCGGCTCAGGTCATGATCCCAGGGTCCTGGGATCCAGCCCCACATCAGGCTCCCTGCTCAGCAGGGGGTCTGCTTCTCCCTCTCCCGCTGCCTTCCACTCCCTCTGCTTGTGCTTGCTCTCTGTCAAATAAATAAAATCTTTTAAAAAAAACAAAACAACATATGTTGAATCCTAACCCCTGATACCTGCAAATGTGACCTTATTTGGAAATCGGGTCTTTGCAGGTATAATCCAGTTGAGACTAGACTGAAGTAGGATGGGACCTGATCCAATATGACTGATGTCTTCATGAGAAAATAAGAGATGCAGACACAGAGGAAAGATGCCCCTACGAAGATGGAGACAGTGATTGCTACCACAAGCCAGGGGATGCCTGGGGTTACCAGAAGCTGGAAGAGGAAAGGAAGGATCCTCCTCTAGATGCTTTGGAGGGAATGTGGCCCTTGCAGTACCTTGATTTTGAACATCCAGCCTCCAGAGATGTGAGAAAATAAATTTCTCTTGATTTAAGCCACTGAGTTAGTAGTACTTTGAGATGGCAATCCTAGGAAACTAACACAGCCCACTCTAGTGAATATTGTTTTTCTTTGGCTTGTCAGCATTTATCTTCTCCCCCTCCCCCTTTTAGTAACTGCTTCTGATTTTTGCTCTCCCGCTCTTACTCCATGTGCTTTGCAGAGCTGACTGCGCCCATGGATCCAAAACTGAACATGCAACCTATGCATTATTCTGTTCTCTGGGCCTCAGCACGTGCTTCAGGGATGCATGTGTAACCCAATCACAGTCCATGGGAAGACGGAAAACTGGACCTCCTGCTGCCATATTGCTACCATGAGGAATAACTTGTCCAAGAATAGAAACAAAGATGGGGCAGAGATCTCAGGGAGATCCTATTTATCTATAAGATAGTCAACCCCATATAAAGCTGACCCTATTGCTAGAATTTTTAGTTGCCTGAGCTTATCAATTCCCTTTGCTCAAACCATCCCTAACTACATTTTCTAACACTTTCAAGTAAGACATTTCTGGGTGTTCGATCTCCCAACTGGCACTCTCCTCCTTCATTTGCTTTCAATAGTCACTGAATGCCAGGTCCCTCTCTCTTGGGTCACTTCTAACCTTAAAAATAAAGTTAAGCTTTTGGTCTGATGTTTTACCAAATACTTAATGAATGAAATACTTTGACAATTCCTAATTCAAGTTATTTCTGAGGAGAAAAAAGTTCATCAGGTTTCCTCATCTCTGAACGTGGACTGCTTGGATACTTTCATATCTAGTACCTAGTCTTGCAGGCGAGAGCAGACAAATGTCGCTTAACTTTTCCCCAGGGGAGTAATACAGAAGAGTCTCTCTTCATATATATATGGATTCAAATGTATGTACATTTGGATTACATATATCTTTAATTTTTGTGCCATTGAGGTGAATATATTTTATGCTTTTAAATACATTTTAAAAGTTGGTTCATTACAGTAAAAAGCTATATTTTAATGTCTACATATTCTGTGTCCAAACAAATTGTGCTTCCAAGCTTTTTTGGAAAACTCCCCCAATTTCCAACCTGATTCATAACAGAGACAAAATGCAATTTTGACTCTAACTCTTCAATTTAGTTTATATTCTTTTTAGCTTCTTGTATATGCATTATTTTGTAACTTCTGAAATGCTGGTTTGAAATTACTATAGAGTCAATATATTATATTCATTTTTTCAAGCTTTACGCAAAACCATATTATTTTCTTTTTGCCAATAGCATTGCTTATATTTTTTCGGGTCAAAACATTGAGTGAACAAAATGCAATTATTCAATTCCTCCTAAAGGTGGAAATACACATTGACTGAGAAAGAGAAAAAAGCACTCTCATGTTTATGGTTATACTAAATTTTTATGATCTTTTTATGATGCCTACTCTATAACTACATAAGGCCATTGTTTGGAAAATATTTAGAAATTTTTTAGGTCATGGTTTAGAATATGCAGGTTCTCTATTTTTTTTTTTTTTTAAAGATTTTATTTATTTATTTGACAGAGAGAGACACAGTGAGAGAGGGAACACAAGCAGGGGGAGTGGGAGAGGGAGAAGCAGGCTCCCCGCAGAGCAGGGAGCCCGATGCAGGACTCGATCCCAGGACCCTGGGATCATGACCTGAGCTGAAGGCAGTCGCTTAACCAACTGAGCCACCCAGGCGCCCTTAGAATATGCAGGTTCTCTATTGATCATACATAGGATTAGGATTTTTATTCTTTTTTGTTTTAGGCAGAATCATCCAAGATTATCATAGACTTTACTTATCGTTGGAATAAATATCCTTTTTTTGCTGAAAGTTAGGTAGTTATCAATAGTTTATCTGAGTGTTTCGAGATTATGCATGAACAATTATAACTATTTATAAAATACGATCGTCTAATGATATACAACTTAACGTTATTAAGACTTCAGTTTTAGAAAGACATGTCCATGTTAATGCCAACTCTAGCCTACTAAACCAAAAGTAACATTTTCAAAACTCAAATGGGTACCCCACTAAATAATCCCAGAGCCTTTTTTTTAACATGTTAACAGACACCCTCTTCTTTATGTAGATATATTTATATATGTTTACATCTTTCATATATAACCTTAAGTGGCTATCTTTCGTGGATAAGACAAAGATGAAGGGGTGCATGCATACATTTGTGAGTCATCAAAGAGTAATTAAGGACAAAAATGTGCTGAGTATGGATACAGCATACAGAGCTTAAAAAAAAAAAAAAGAGCTACATCCAGTTTAGCATCTAAACATTTCTTTTGTTAGCAACACTTTAAAATACCTTCTCCCCAAGGAACAATACCCTAGATACATGGGATCTACTTATGGTGGATGGTGTTGCAAATCACCCCAAGGCCTGTGGTTGTCATTGCCTTTACATATGGACTTCTTATGAAATGAGTACTTAAAAATTAGATAAACAGCAAATAAAGGAGAAAGATGGCCACCGCTAAGGAGTGATAAACATCCTCGTATATTGTTTTAATGTGGTCCATTTAGGGCGGGACTTCCTCCAGAGCCTACAACAGCACTCCTAGCAGGCTGCTCTATTCAGCCTGCTGCTATGACAACTATCCAGAGGCAAATGTCAGGTCAGCTCCCAGCATCTGTGTCTTGCTATAATTGCTTTGTCAGAAACCTCCTAGCTGCCTTCTTTTTCTCACTGAACAAGTAAAAGCAACAGTGCCCAAAGACTAAACGTTGAGACATTCTTCACCCTCTCCCCAGCTTACATGCTTGGTAAAAAAATTTCAAAAGTATTTTTATTTTCCCCATTTGGTGCTAAAACTACGTGTGCTGGGCTGTCAGTCAGCATTTTAGACTGTAGTATTAAATCTAATGATTACTGCTCTGACTACCTATTACCATTCTCAGGCCTGAGCATCCCTACTGTGTTAGAAGGCATCTCCTTAAAAGGCTCTTTCCTTCCCTAAAACCGAACTTTTTGCCATGCTACATCAAGCCACATATGGATATTTATTTAGTGCATAACCTCATCCCAGTATATTAGTAGGTATATCTTTGAGGCTCAAAATGATGAAAAGCCAAAGCTGTTTTAATCCTACAGAGTGATCTGTAATTGTACAGTCAATATTCCAAAAGACACCTGGAGGCCATTGTGAGCGATGTTAGCCGAGTATGTATCAAGCAGTGCGGTATGTCGGGCTGAGAGTTGTTACTACAGAGAGAAAAGGACTCATTTGGTGGGCTGATTTGATCCAGCAGGTGCTCCTTAAACAGACGCACTTTGAGATGGAGACAAATAAGCGCAGGATTGGAACTGGAGAGGACGAGCAGACTGGGCAAAGACAAGTGGGTGGAAAGATTTAGGGTGTGTTTAGAGGATGATGAGTCCTGCTTTACTTTCACAGACCTCCAAATCCTCAAAATCTCATGTAGCTAAAAAGAAAACAGGAGTAACAATGAGGGGGCTGCACTTCTTTGTGCCATTTTGAGTCACGAATAATAGTAATGATGTATGTACCTCACTAAGGTGTGGGGAAAAATTAAATGAGAAAATTTGTGTGAATTCGACACGAAGGGATAAGAGAACACACAAACATGAGTACAATTATGTGTGATGTTATTCCTATATATGTCCTGGCTTATCTCCCACATAGAGTGGGGCTGAGAGTTGGCATGTTAAAGAACTTGGAATTTAAACCTGAATCTGGATATTTGAAATGGTTTCAACAAATGTTCTTAGAAGAAAAATTATCAAAGAGTAGTTTAAGAAAGTGATGTAAAAAGCTACAGAAAAGATTCCATATTTTAAAAACCTCAGATGCAGATCCTTTAGAAAGAATTAAAGAAAATACACTAATAACTGGGCAGTTCCCTAGAAAGGAAATGTTCCTCACATACATGGAGACTGTACAAAGCTTGACAGCTTCATTGGACTTCTGAAACTTGCTTCATAGGCAATCATAAATGAGAGAAAAATGAAATTGAATTAAACTAATGTGACCTTCTGAGTTCCCCACCTAAAGTTGTATTCAAATTCTTGCATGTTATGAATGTATGATGGCATTAAAAGCTGAAATTTATGAAGCATTCTGATTTTCATTACTCAGAACATTACCCTGAAATAAAAAAGGAGCTAAACTCTTTGTACTATATTGGTCTTTTTTTTCTTTTTAAAGAGAAATTCCACTTCTAGAGAAATATGGAAAAATCACTGAAGAAAGGAAGGTGGAAGAGACGAAGAAAATCTAAAAATTAATTTTTCCAGGCCTGCTTCTTTTATAAAATAAATTTATTGCACTAAGTGGTCTGCAAGGTTCCCTGGAGCTCTAACTTTTTAAAATGAGTCTAATATGTCCCCTAATAAAAATGAAAATTTAATAACTTGAAAAAGAGGCTCTTCTTCTGTAAAGTTTTATATTAGCAATCCCCAAGTATACTGACTGTGTAAATGCCACACAGGTGTATTTAAAATATCCCATTGCTTCTCATTCTCTGGACTCTTTGTTTCCTTTTTTTTTAGTAAACAAAAGTGAGAGCCCCCCCCCCTTTTTTTTAAGATTTTTATTTATTTATTTGACAGAGAGAGAGACAGTGAAAGAGAGAACACAAGCTGGGGGAGTGGGAGAAGGAGAAGCAGGCTTCCCGCTGAGCAGGGAGCCGGATGCGGGGCTTGATCCCAGGAGCCTGGATCATGACCTGAGCCACCCAGGCACCCCTGGACTCTTTGTTTTCTAAAGTTTGAATGAAAGCCTACCTTCTGCCTCTAACTTCTCAGGTTCCCTCACCTGAAATTAATTAATCATGGAGCATAAATAACCAATAGGAAAGATGCTGGCATAGGAAAAAGCTTTAATTGCTGTTTTTTGATGCAAATCACAATGCCTTTGGGATTCAGATAAACTTTTCACTTACATCTACCTATTTTATTACTTAAGTTTATAGTTACAGCTATGATCTTTTTGTACATTTGCTCTCTGCCCTCTTTCCAGAACTCAGAACAAGGACTTCTATTAAATCGCACTTAAATGTTCCTAGAAGACTTGGGAGAAGACAAAACACAAACCTCAGATGTGAAAAAGGTGACCGTTTGTGCCATGTGCTGGAGTTTTTGTTTGTTTGTTTGTTTTTTAAGATTTTCATTCATTTATTTCACAGAGCGAGGGAGAGAATGCATAAGCAGGGGGAACAGCAGAGAGAAAGGGAGAAGCACTGAGCCCTATGACGAGGGGCTCCATCCCAGGACCTTGGGATCATGACCTGAGCAGAAGGCAGACATTTAACTGAGCCACCCAGGCGCCCCCATGGGTTGGAGTTCTCTGCGTGTCCTTGAGTATCAGGACCAGACTGCGCTCTTATGTTTCCTTATGTATCAAAATGAGCACCAAAACCAAGAAAAATAAAAACATGGAATGTTACTAGAGAAGTGATTTAATGAGAAGTTTGATCTTAATGTAGGAAGATCACTGGGCTTTCAACCTAATTGTATCATTTAAAGTGTTATCTTGATCTTATTTGTGTTCAAGGCAAAACATTAAAAAAAGAACTTAGAAAGAAATGGGACTTGGTTTTTGATCTATATAAACATCATTTTCTTCCTCATGAAAGATCGTGGGTAAGGGCTCTTAGAAAATATGTTTGCATAAACTCCTAAAAACAGTGAGAGGTAGTCCTTCATATATCCCATCAACAGGGTGTAAATGAGAACAAATACAGACATGTCCTAGAGATATCTAGAAGCCATTGGGTTGTTGAAGCAAATAATAATAATTTAAAATGCTGACAAGGTAAAGAACACTGGTAGCCCAGGACAGATGGGGCTTCTTCCTGAGGGTGAGAAATTTATGAGATTGATCCATTTGAGCAAAACGGATCAATAAAGATCAACTTAGCTGGCAAGCCTATCAGAAATCCAGGCTCCTTTCACCATTATGAGAAAGAGGTCAATTACCAAGAAAGCAGGTTGACCTGCCTTGGGGGTTTTCTCTAAGACCGACTTTATAGGATCGCCTGTTAAATCACCTGTTCTGTGGTACCTATGTTTGGAGCTGAGGCTCTGATATCAGAACTGCCCATCCTTAGTGAAGATTCGTAACTAAATCCATGGTTAAATTTATGATCAGAAGACTTTTGTCATGAAATGAAGATGCACTGAAAGTTTAGAATGAAATGAAATGAAAGAGAAATAAATGAAATGAGAAACAAAAGTAAAATCAGTTTTAATGATTTAATATTTAGCCACCCAAAATACTCAGCTCTGCAGAAACCCCACTTTCCCAAAGTGCTGAGTTACTGAGAGAAAAACGTGGTTCTTGAGGCCACTGGTCTCACTGTATTTACCACATGAGTCATGTCAAACATCGTAAATCTCTTTAGGAAGCGTAGTCCAGTTTGTCAAGTTACTACGTTATCTAATTTCTAATAAATTTGTAACTATGGCTAAATTTCACCAATACACACAATATTGTTGTTTCAGGGTAAATAGTGGGTTTTAAAGTGGTTAAAGAGAAAAGACAAGACAAAGAATGAATAGATTATGAGAAATAAATTATAAAAATGAATACATTTGGCATAAGCCGAATGTCAGACTTTTCATTTATCTACTAAGCCTAAAAATAATCCATTTTAAAATAAATATTAACATAAATGCTGTATTCATGGAGAGCTCAGTAAACCATATGTTCCTCTGACTTTGGCACCAAAAAATGTATAAACATATTATGTGAATTTCTCTGTCTGAATTCAAACCACCTACTCATACCCTGACATTGATCCAGAAACTAATAACATCCTAAGCCAAAGATGTACCTAAAAACTTAAAAAGAAATCATTTCTATAAGAATGTGGGAGGGGCGCCTGGGTGGCTCAGTTGGTTAAGCGACTGCCTTCGGCTCAGGTCATGATCCTGGAGTCCCGGGATCGAGTCCCGCATCGGGCTCCCTGCTCGGCAGGGAGTCTGCTTCTCCCTCTGACCCTCCTCCCTCTCATGCTCTCTGTCTCTCATTCTCTCTGTCTCAAATAAATACAATCTTAAAAAAAAAAAAAAAAAAAAAAAGAATGTGGGAGAATGCTCAATGAAGCCAGAAAATCAACCCCATAGATAGCACCCAAAAGGAATAAAGGTTTTTCAGCTTGATATTCCCCAGGCATAGAAGAAGGAAACCATTTGATCTACATGCTTCAGAGTATTATGAGGGGCCAACAAAATGATGTTCTATGCATCACTACACAGATATAAACTGATACACCATTATATAAGGAAAGCATATACACCAAGGAAAAATTTTATACAGAAGTAACCATATTCTCAATTTAAGTTTTAAAAAAATAAAATCATGGATGAAAACGGTAATGTCAGTTTTTTGAGACATCATAAAAAGATAGAAAAAGATTAAAAGACTTTTAAGACAGAATAATAATCTTTGTATATAATTCCATAAGCTAAAACTATAGAAAAACATTAAGCTTCAATTCCTAATTAGCTGAGCTAATGTGGTACGGAGGAGTTGGCATTCCCGAGACTGTCGTGTTTAACTCAGAAATGCCCTGTAACCATACGATTCTTTAGTAGCAGATTCATCTTCATAATCACTTTTTGGCATAGGCTCAGCTTTACATTTCACCTCATTTAAATAGAAAGTTTGAGGGGCTCTTGGGTGGCTCAGTTGTTAAGCGTATGCCTTCGGCTCAGGTCATGATCCCAGGGTCCTGGGATCAAGCCCTGCATCGGGCTCCCTGCTCAGCGGGAGGCCTGCTTCTCCCTCTTCCACTCCCCCTGCTTGTGTTCCCGCTCTCGCTGTGTCTCTCTCTGTCAAATAAATAAATAAAATCTTTACACAAAAATAAATAGCAAGTTTGAAATGACAGGTAGTAAGGAGAGTAATTCCTTGCTGAATCAGGACCTCACATTTGCCTCAGTGTCTCCTCAACACTTCCTTGTCCATAGGCTTCTGAAGCCTCCTAAAAATAAAACATTTCACTCTCCTTCTCACTCCTCTCTGGCATGTGTTTAAAGTCCAAATAACACCATAGAAAGCACCTACACAATCTAGTTTAAACTTTCATGTCCAATCCTTTCTCTTTCTAGGTCTTCCCCACAATCTTGGTTCCCTCACAGGAGACTGCAGTTTTGAATACTCAAGCAGCTTTCATGTGTGGGAATGCTCTATATGTCTGGAATATCATCCTCTAGCTTTTTTGTTTGTCAAAATCTCCTTTATTTCCCAAGGTCCAAATCTAATAGTGCCTCCTCTGGGAAGCCCTCTTGGGTTCCCTAGGCAGAATTAAGAGCACTGTCCCCTGGCTCTCACAACAATCTGATCACACCCTTATAATTTCCATGCTAAAATTAGCATTTACCATGCTAATTTCACTTATCTTTAATGGCATGTGAGTTTCTTGAGGAAAAATATTATGTTTTATCCATCTGTAAAGTGAGAATGATGATACTAGCTCAGCAGTGATATTGCCACAAAGAAAGTCATATATGCAAAGAACCAAGTAAATCCAGCACTTAGTAGTAAAGAGAGGTTCCCCTCTCCTTACTTGTTTCATGGCCTCTATATGTAGCAAAATATCTTCCATATGATGAATAGTTGCTAAATAAGCAAACCACTTTAGGGCTCATTTACAAGTAATTTTCTACTATTAATCATGTTCTTTGCTGACAGAGATAAATTAAATATTTAAGGAACGAACCAGAGAAGTTAAAAAAAAATCATGGAAAAAGTTTTAAACTTTTAATATCCATTAAGAAAGATATCTTGCAAAAACTCAAGTTGGAATTAATTCATATTCAAAGCCCAGCCACATTAACTAATGCTGAAAGAATGCAAACTCATAAAGCAATTATTTTGCTCACAAAATATCAACAGAATTCAGGTCAAGTATTCTTCCCCACAGAGCAAATAAAAATTCCGGGAAAACTATTTTAACCCTGTTTCTCAAATATTATATAATGTGTACAATAATCTCAAACTTTTGAAATGGAATGGTAAAAATGCATTTTAATTATCCATAAGGGATATTTTATGTAACTGTAAAACACTTTATTTTGGTATATACCTTTACTTTGCTTAGTTTTCATACATATAAAGCTTCTATATTTTTACAGAAATAAAATGGAACATAAAATATTTCCGTATTTTTATTATTTTAAAATGTGATTATACATATTCCCAGAGTCTGTTCTGGTCTAAAAGAAGTATGATGGTAGCTTTGCAGTAGTAAGAATGTTTGTAATCAAGTTTCTCAGCTTTGCGCAGGGGCAGTATTGTAGTCGATGAGGTTTATCCGAGGCGTGATTATTACTAATTGTAATCAAGTTTCTCTGGATTGGTTTACTAATTGGTCTATTCTTTGGTGCTCATGAATTTAAGGTCATGGTTGATATCCACTGTGTTAGCTATTTCCCATATAGGAAAAACTCTATTCCTTTAGAATATGATAACTTACTACACATTGCCTGGCATTTTAGAGATGATGTGAGTAGGCAGATAGTTCAGTGGATACCCATCAGAGAAAGAGAAGAGCTGCCAAGTCATGCCCTCCAATGGTGAGCATGCAAACAGCGTATTTACGGATGAGGAAAACTGATGAAACATGCATTTCTGAAGACCACAGAGCCTTATCCTTTTGGGGTATTTTATTTGTAGCAAAGTGTTGGATCTTGTGGCATCCCTATTATAAATATCTAACATAATGGAGACTTCAAAATTAGAAAGAATAGAAATGCAATTCTGGGAGAGATTTTAAAATAGTTGAATGATGAATACAAAATGGAACTGTACTTCAAGAATAAAACTGGAATTAGAATTCACATGTGGCTTAGTTTCCTGACCAAGGGCGTAATTGATATGGCCATTGATATTTAATTGCCTCATCCTTGCAAAGACATAAAATTAAATCAAAGGACCCGGTTAAGTTATTTTTATCTGATACCATGCAATTTTTATTTCTAGGTTCTAGTGAATATAAAAACAAAAAGTAAAAGGAAGGAGAAAAGGATGGATGGAAAATTCATTTAATATGATAAATGCAGAGCCTATGGAAAATGTGTGGTTTTTGAAACTCAAAGTCAGTCTCTGCAAGTGGGAGTAACAGAGTTATGAGTTCACTATCAAGGAATGGATCTGAGAATTTATGATTCCCATTCTTATTCAAATCCTAGTCTGTCCATAGCAGTGCTTCTTGATGAGAGTGCTACCAACCACTCACAGGGGACATTTGGAAAACACATAGCAGGTGACACAGGCGTGAAGTCGGTGGGGGACCAGTTTACTGGAAGCTCTGACATGCTCCAGGCAATCTCAAATCACTAAGCACTGTCTTTGTTCCCATGTCAATTTTAAAAAGTCCTGCTGGATATTTTTTAGGCGAAAGCCTATATATAGTTATCTGAGCCTAAAAGTTTACTTTAGGTATAAACACAAAGCGTTTATGCATGCTTTTAAATATAAATTGAATTATTTCAGGTGTAGTGCTACTGTGTAAATCAAGGCAATGCCGTACTATATATATCGTTTGGAACTTTACCGATAGTTTTTCACCATTTGGAAAGTACCTGTCACCGAACACGGTGAGCTGCCACCACACACATAGATCAGATGAGCTGTAGCTGCTCTGGTTGCTTTAGTGATTTCACATGGAACACGTGATCTTAAAAAGCAGGAGAATTGGAACAACTCTGCACCCTTGCGAGAAGTTACCTCGCCAAAGCCGCGGTTTCCCCACTTCATTAAAAGCCATGCTGACATATAATGAGCTTGCAAAACACCTCACACACTAGTGCATCCATAAATACTTCTGATGCTGTTGTTAATATTAATATTATTATCAATGAGGAAAATAAGGTGCCATATGGTGAGATGACCTGGGGAGTTTATTCTGTCTAAATAGCCTTTTTTTTTTTTTTTTTTTAAGATTTTATTTATTTGACAGAGAGAAACACAGCGAGAGCAGGAACACAAGCAGGGGCAGAGGGAGACGGAGAAGCAGGCATCCTGCGGAGCAGGGCGCCCGAAGCAGGGCTCGATTCCAGGACCCTGGGATCATGACCTGAGCGGAAGCCAGACGCTTAACGACTGAGCCACCCAGGCACCCCCTGCCTAAGTAGCTTTAAATTAGACACGCTACAACAGAAATACGATGTCATCCAAGAACTACCCTCTATGGTACTTTGTGCTTCTTATATAGTATATTTTCTCCTTTGGATGCAAGGGCCGTGCTGAAACATAGGTTGAAAGATTCAAAGATGTCAGGTTTTCCGTAAAATATTCCATAAAAGAAAGAAAAATTAGGGTGCCTGGGTGGCTCAGTTGGTTAAGCGACTGCCTTCGGCTCAGGTCATGATCCTGGAGTCCTGGGATGGAGTCCTGGGATCGAGTCCTGCATCGGGCTCCCTGCTCAGCGAGGAGCCTGCTTCTCCCTCTGACCCTCCCCCCTCTCATGTACTCTCTCTCATTCTCGCTCTCTCAAATGAATAAATAAATCTTTAAAAAAAAAAAAAGAAAGAAAAATTATGGGAGTAGAACAGAAGTTGAAGATGATTGAGAATGGGAGCCCCGGGGGTGTGGGCCGGAAGGGCACAGAGAGAGGTTTCACGCCACATCTCAGTTACGGTTTCAATTTAAGCATAAAATCCTATTGAAAAATATTGTTTTCAGTTGTGCCCTTGTTAAAGCTTGTAAGTGGTAATCAAAAGGACATACGACTGTACAGAATGAAATATGATAGAAAAGCCGCCTGTTTTGAAAATTTTCTCTAGTTTTCAAAAACATCCTTGACAAAATACAAAGTCTGTATGAAAATCGCCACCATACTTACACAGCTCTATTTTCAACTTTTGTATCTACATTTACATTTAATAATATGCCCACTCATTGGTACCCTAACAGGACATCGGAAGAATCATGAAGAGATGCAGTCTGCAGGGCATTCACCACTGCTAAAGAAAACAGAGCACCGGGAACTCTGGGCTTACTGAATATTTTTAGGTCCTGCCTGGTGGTTTCATGCTAGTTTACTAGCAGTGACTTTCTTTTTTAACTTTGCAAAACACCAGTTTTCAGTATTTTTTTCCCTTAATTTCTCGCCTGTTATTATGTCACAAGGAACTAACAAGCCATTTCTCCTTCTCCCTTCTCTGTTCTTTTCGATAAAGAGGTCGCATCGCAGCCTACCATTGATTTCCCATCTGTCCCAGTCACCGCAAGAAGTGTCATCTCGCACTGGTACTGAGCTGTCCTTCATGAGGGCTGTATCTGTCACACAGATGCCGGGGAAGCCCTTGACCCCTGGCTCTATGTGATCCCCAGTACAGCACTACAAACTAACTTAACTCAAAGAACTGGGGATAGAGAGAAGAAACCCAAGAAACACATCATTCAGAAACTCCCTAAGTTTATCAGTCAGCAAGCCAGGAATAAAAGATATGGCATCCCTGAAACACAGCAAAAAATACACACCAGTGGGAAACAAATCACCAGCAAATAACTGGTTCTCATCTCTCACTTTCTGCTTTGGTCTCTCCATTTAGATGAATTGTAACCAAGAGCACTGAAAACTCTTTTTAAGGAAAGAGGAATGAAATAAAGATAGAGAAAAAGATAATCTTTTAATTCAAGCTCTGTCATAGAAAAGTGAAGTCTAACTTTGCCCATTTTTTTTTTGAATTGTCAGAGCGAGGAGGAATTTCCCAAACACCATAAAAATTCCAGATTTTCATGTTAAAAGAAATGTTGACTGTATTTGATAATGCACTAAGGGTTGACCTCAGTTTTGTGAAATCTGATTCCTGATAAACAGGAGGCTCCTGTCCTTGCCACTGGCTTGCTCCAGGGCTCAGGCTGCATAATAACAAGGCCCCTCTGGACTGTGGTTCAAGGTGGGCATATGAAATAAAGTATTTAACACATCCATAATAACTTTCATGTCCATAGCTCAAACAGCTTTATAAAATCCAATTAATTCATCAAGCTTCATAAAGTCTGAAGGACATACATAATTATCGCTCTACATGTGGTCAACCCCTGGCAGCAAGCACTCAGACATGGGGCTTAACAGCATGCAGATTTAACTGTCCAGTTCTTGAACTTTCATGCACCTACACCTACAGGCATGCAGGGGCATGACAAAGAATCTCTGAATCACCAGCAAATTCTATGAATTGTGAGTTGGGTTAAGAATGGGCACAGAAAAGAATGATCTCATTGCCAACACCCAAAAGAATCCTTGCTATCTCTGCTTGGGTAAAGAGGGTTTAGATCTAATTAGGAGAGGGCTCTCCCATCTGCATGCTTGGGTTGGAAGTGCAAAGTCACTTGGTAGAAGTCTTTGTGTGGCATGCCAAATGAAATCTACAGAATTCATGTTAAACAGAAATAACTTAGATTTTTTAAATATCTATGTGTAATATGTATTATTTATTTTAAAATACTAAATAAACACTAAACCAGCATTTGCAATGCATAACTCATTTCCCAGATGAAGTGAGGCACTTTTTCAAGCTGATATTGAGACAAAAATGTCCTGCTTGGAATAACTTGCTTACTGGGGAAGGCTGGTTTGCTAGTTACAAAAGAGTGCAAATATCTTTGTGATTAAAATAGATAGTTTACCAACAGAAAAGTGCACTATCAAAAACATTATGAGTGGGGGCGTTTGGGTGGCTCCGTCGTTAAGTGTCTGCCTTCCGCTCAGATCATGATCCCAGGACCCTGGGATCGAGCCCTGCATCAGGCTCCCTGCTCAGCGGGGAGTCTACTTCTCCCTCTCCCTCTGCCGCTCCCCCTGCTTGTGTTCCCTTTCTCGCTGTGGCTATTTTTCACCATGGAAAATTTAACGGATGCCTACTGATCTTAAAATCTTAAAAAACAACAACAACAATATGAGCAGAGGCACAAATGATATGTGTCCTAAGAGTTTCTTCCAGGACACCGGTTTTCCCTCAGTGAATTTATCAGTGAGAGGTATAGGATTGTATAGAGATCTCAAGTGTCAGCCTCACATAATGTAAACTCAAAGTCTGATCTGAGCTGATTTGAGTCTGATGTAGCTGACCCTGTACAAATAATCCCTCTTCTCTGAACCTTGGGTTCCTTATAGGAACATGAGAATAATAATACCTGCTTCTCATGGGGTTGTCGAAATTACTAAATGGCAAAAAAAAAAAAAAAAAAAAATCTAAAAAGTGCCTATTAGGTTTCCAATAAATTACTGAATGTATTTTTTAAATCATTTCTTCCATATCCCCCATACATCCCAAACTCACTGAACACTTTTAAAGCCTGGAAAGAACACTACTAGGTGGGAGAGATATTGGACATGCCCTATTCTCAGGTGATGAAGCCTTGTCATAAATGACCACTACATAGGAGGACAGAAAAAGGAAACAGCTAGTTGGTCCTCACCCATTCCAGTCCCTACTCCCTGGGAAGTAGGGGAATAGTAAGAAGTCACTCTCCTCATGATTGCTAGCAGCTTTTCTTCAGTGGGTGGAAGCTCTAGAAAACAAATTTGATCTCAATTTAAGGACTGTCAAAATGATTATAGCTCTCTGATAACAGGACACATGTGTTAGTAAATAGTAGATCTTCAGCCCTAGAGGTGGGATTTTCCTACCACTTTAGGTATTCAAGCAAATGGTGACCACAGTAGAGCTCTGACAATACATAAACTAATCAAATGAACTATGCTTTCATATGCCTTGCCTTGTGAAATCCTCAAAATAAATCTGTGAACTTAATATTTGTACCCTCCATGTTATAGGTTAGGCCAACAGTGGTTTAAGAAGTTGGACCAAATACTGGTGGATGCCCAGCTTTTGGGGATACTGTAGAGTGATATCATAGGTAGTCCATAATGTGAATCAGTCCTTCAATTTTCATAATAACTGTATATATGACTGATACCATTCTAGAGTGTAGACTAGGTGGGATATATGGCAAGACAACACCCAGAAGAGCCCATTCAATCCCAGAATTCTACCATTCCTGTTTCTAGAATTATGATCTTGTCTCAAATAGACTTAGTCTGACTTCAAAACTCCTGTATCTAAGATAGTCCTATTAGTGCTTCTTTCTAGTTTTACTGATGCCAAGGCACTGAGAGAATATCAGTTAAAATCTTCTTTTCTAGGCTGAACTTACTGATGCTTACTACATGCCAGGCTAAGTACTTAACGTAAATCTGTCATTCTCACAACAACCCTATAGGATGAGAACTGTTACTGTTAGCTTGCCCATAAAGAAACTAAGGCACAGAGAATGGAGCAGCTTTCTGAATGGCACACAGCTAGTGAAGGTAGGGCTGAGAATCAAAACCAGATGTCTTTAACTCCGAATGTGCCATCTTGATCACTCTGCTATGTGGTACCGTATATAGAGCTCCGACTTATTTCAAGGAAGACAAATTCTAGACTTACGATAATGATAAAAGTCTCACTGAGGGCATGCATATGTGAATAAATACTGTTGGCCAAGAATGATTAACAAACTCAAAATATATATTTTATCTGAGGTGAATACATTTAAAAAAATTGAAGGCTCGGACGCCTGGGTGGCTCAGTTGGTTAAGCTTCTGCCTTCGGCTCAGGTCATGATCCTGGAGTCCCAGGATCAAGTCCCACATCGGGCTCCCTGATCAGCAGGGAGTCTGCTTCTCCCTCCTACCCTCCCCCCTCTCATGTACTCGCTCTCTCTCATTCTCTCTCTTTCAAATAAATAAATAAAATCTTTAAAAAAAAAATTGAAGGCTTCATCTTTGCACTGTTTAGAATTATTAGCACATGCCATATTGATAATAAACACGTAAAATTTTAAATAATGCCATTCTGAAACATTTTTACATATTTTAGTCCTGGGAGAGAAAAACTTTTTTTCTATTTTTCTTAGAAGCTCATTGGCTGACAGGAAAAACAAAATTAGACTAACAATTTAGTCCTCTCGTTCCAAACTTAATTAAAGATATGAAGCACCAGATCACTTGTTGTAAAAGTAACTTAGAAGTCAGAATACAGCATACTTTTATGTGTAGCATTTAACGTTATATATTACAATTTAGTAATTTATTATGGATAATTAAGAAGGCCAGAGAGAAAAAGAAGACAGAGAAAGGCATTCCAGACCTGAGAAGGGGCAACAGATGGATGCAGATAAACCAAGGGAAAACTGAATGAAACATAAGCACACAATGCACAAAAAATGCACACGTCCACACCACATGGGGGTACATCCTTAAAAAAGAGACAGAGAAAGATGATTCTTAATGGGTATATAGTAAATGGTTCATTAATGAGGAAGCAAGCCCAGGACGTACATTTTCATTGTTTTATATCCCCATTTTACAGCTTTCTAGGCTTGCAAAATCTGTGCTTTTTCACCATTTCCAGAATAATCCACAGACATTTAGCAGCAGACCAGAGGCCATTAAAGAAATGTTTGCTTTCATTCAGAATGAACACAATCATGTCACTATCATAAACAATCAGGTAAATTTACAAAACTATTGTCAATGATCAGCTAGAACCACTTATTTAAATAAGCCATTAGCCCGCGAATTGGATACTAAACAGAATTCTGGCTCATTAACTTTACAGTTGGCCATTTTTCACCACGGAAAATTTGACGGATGCCTACTGATCTCATGAACATGCATTTTCAAGTTCAAATTCATATCAGAAAGACACAAAAACTGTATCTTGGTGTACTTCAAAATCCATTCAAGAGTCTTTCGCCTTCTACATAAATTGGACTAAATGAACCGTATTTTGTCTGCCATCGTGGGTGCACACCAGCCCCCAAGGCTCCTCAGTACCTGTTGTCTATCCAGACGCATCCTCTTGGCGGCATTCCTGCTTTCACTCTCACAGGCTGAGGCCAAGATACTCTCTGCAACTGCTGAAGTAAGGTGGGAAGGAATAGGTCGAGACTAAAAAAAAAAAAAAAGAGAGAGAGAGAGAAACATGAAAAATTATTAACAGACCAATGTTATTCTCAGAAGAGCTCACAGGCTGTGCAGGAGCATCCATTTATTTCAACTGAACTTATTTCAATAAAAAGAGGAAATGGAAATTGCAAAGATGAGAAATGAAAGCTAGTTAGAGGTTAAAGCTATCGCTGCTACACCGATCCATCACTCATTCCCATAGCTCCATTGTCACAAATAGTCAGTCTGGGCCATTAAGCTGGAGTTTGAATAGGCAGTGACAAAATGCTGACTGGGTTTTGTAAATAAAAGAAGTGCTTTAATTCTCTCGTAACATATGACAATGCACAACAAAACAAAATCAAGTGACGAGGCTGAAACATAGTTGGAAAAACTGACAGACACTCAGACCATGTTGAACAAGTTTAATATGAAATATGAATATTTGCAGTCAAAGTTGGGACACAATTGGTAGGATTCAAATCCTCTAAAAATACTTTTTTTAGTATATGTGCTGCTGAAGCGAGCACTAAAAATACTTTGTTTAAATACAAACTAAAACGTCAGTCCTGGAACGATTTCAGTATAATAAAAGTTTGATGTTTTCATATGAGCTGTATGTGTACCTACATGTTTTATTTATAAAATAGGAGTTAATATTATTAACTTAATGGATACATGTTGGAAATCCGTCTTCTATGTAGCCCACGTTGAAATTAATTAACCCACCCAACTAAGCTCATAATTAACTTCAAATTGTTTGCAATTCTCCGTATCATTTGTGATAATCAGAAAAGTTTTCCATTTTCTTTTCCCATAATTACATGCAAAATCATCTAACTGAAAGATGAAGTGCTTAATGATATTGAACAGTTTTTTAATGAAGATAAGCAAATGATAAGAAATAACATGACAATTAAGCCAGATAAGATAGCAAAATATGAAATTACAAAATAAAAAATGTCCTTTGGGAAGCTAGCCTATATAGTAACATGCCACCTTAGAGTTTTCAAAGCCTGAATCTCAAATATTTATGGATGCCATTTATTAGAAGTCTCTAACGTAATAGAGACCTTCTAATTTTTTTAAGTGAATAGGAGCATGCCTTTATGGTACTTGATTCACTTTTGCTAACTCTAGCATGTAAAATGTGCTTTAGCAAATTGAACCATAGGGTTTATATCTCAGTACTGAAGAACAGCTAAATTCAGACCATGAGGGCTTTCAAAGGTACTCCTCAGTGGAATTTGTATATTGTATAACAAGACCAGGCTCTGACCTTGCTTGAACTAGGAAACAATTTCTGTAGCTGCCTCAGCCGATCTCCTCATGCTTCCACCTCTAAAGTTACCTCTGTAGACAAAAGGTAGGAAAGGTACAGGGTACTGTCTCCACTGCTAACCCCACGAGATGCCTGGAAGGATGCTTAGACAACCTTGACAATAAAGCATTAAGATACTGGAAATGCTATTTTTGTAAAAGAAAGAAAAGAGAGAGGCCCTTGAAGTGGCAGGTAAATGCAGTGGCATCATTTTGAGAAGGAAATTAGAAAGCCAGGAGTGTGTGCTGGGAACAGAGAGGAGGATCAAATCAGATAAATAATTGAAAATTTAAAAAAAGTAAATGGCCATAAAGATGTAAATATAATTTCAAAATTCATATGGTTTCTTCATTTCATTCTGTACTTCCCTGAGTATGGATAAGATAATCTAGCTCAGAACCAAAATATATTAAGCCACAAAATCAGTGTCTCGTGAAAGGGCAAAGCTTTGGCCACAGCTCAGCTCAAAATTATAATCTAAACCACATGGGAATTAGGTACACAGTGCTGTTTTTCCCAATTGAATTATGTTTGGAGGCAAAGGTGTTATAGAAAAAATGAGAATAAGAACATTCCATAATGAAAAAAGAAAAAATTATTTGATTGTAGCTAACATTATTCAAATAGAAGTGACAGTTCACATCATTATAAACTATATTATTAGACCTTTCATCTGGTTCTGGGGACTGAATTAACACAATCTAAATAAAACATCAGCAGCCTCTCTTTTCTTGATCCAATTATTGATAGTCACATGAAATTCAGAGAGATGTATTCCTGCTCTTCATTATCTTTATTTTTCTCCATCAGGTATTTCCATTCAAAATTAGGAATATATAAAGCTATAGAACTTTATTAAGCTGATTCAATTAAAGTAATAAACACACACCTTCTTAAATGCATAAAAGTCTGTTGAACAGGAGAATAAAAGGTAAAATATCCCTGTAATTAAAATTAGCATTTTATTTCAATTAAAAAAAATTTTTTTTAAAACAAAATGGGAAATAACTTTCACTAGAACAGTAAAAGTTGTTAGGCATGATAATTTATATGATTTCTTTTTCAAAGATAATGATAGGGAGAGTTGAGTCTTTTCCAGATATAGGAAATTGGTCTTCTCAGAAACTAGAATAATGCCCTGGCTGAGAAGGGCTAGATCACTTTTAAGGTCACTGGATAGCCTAATGTTTCAATATTTTGGGGAAAAAAAATCAGCTTAAGATAAAGCAATCACGTACTCTTTTCTATTAAGTGGGAAAAAAATAAGTAGAAGCAAAGATATGTGATAGACATTGCCAGTAGTTAAATAGTATAATTTTGAAAATAGAGTTGTTCTGAGTTTATGCTAGAATTATAACTTGAAAACTGTAAACGGCCACAGAAATCATTCAGTACAAGTTTCTTCACTAAAGTTTGAAGAAACTGAAACCCAGAGAAGTTAAGTGATTTGACCAGATATAGAACCCAGATTTCATGTCTCCCAATTCTCAACCCTTCTACTCTCTAAATTCTGTTCTATACTTAGTACTTTTACCTAATTTATCATTAATATAAAATATTATAGAAAAAATCTTTACACACACACCCTGTTACGCTCAACTAAACAATAAGCAGGCCAAAGCTAACCCTTTACAAGTATGTATTACAATTCAGACATGCTGATTGGAAAGAAAGGCAGAATGAATAAGTCTATGTTACAGTTTAAGAAATAGGTATTTTTCAAAGAACTTACTATATCTTAAGTATATAATGAAATATGTACTTCTAAGTAGAAAATGAGTACCATCCTAATTTAATTTTTAGATAAATATTAATAATACCTATCTCATCCTGAGTGTTAAGATGGCCAGGAATTATAACAAGCAGCTTAGATTCATTATCTAATTTCGTTTTCCAAATAACCCTTGAGAAAAGTACTTCTAATATTCATATTTTAGATGAAAAATAAATTGAAGTTCTGAGAGATTATATAACTTGCCCAAGATGACACAGCTATGTACGTGGAAACACCTGGATTTATATCTAAGACTGATGATAAATTGGGAATAATTCCTAGTAAAGAATTATTCTCAGTTCACAACTAAAGTCTCAGTAAGCTTAAACAAAGCTAGAGACCTTAAATACTACACACTCCTACAGCGGAATCCATTTACAGCTAACCCTATTTTGCATTTAAGCAAAGAATATATTAGGATCTCACCAAAATCCTCCTCTTAAAGGGACTGAGAATCTCCTAATATATTTTGCTATTGATGCTTTAGAACCCTTCTTCATTAAAAGCACAAAAATAAATGTAACTTAGCTCAGTTCTTCATATGTTCTAAATGGATGCCATATAAATTCATAAGAATTTCATGTTGGAGAAACCAGGAGTGCCAAGAAATAACTGTATATGAAACATAAGAAAAGCTTAGTCTCATGCCCAAAATGAGAACGAGGAGCCAGGCAGAGTTCTTGCCTTCCTGTGAGGCAATCTGTTAAAAATCCCCTTGGTTCTAATACTGAGGAGCCAATAATGAATGCCAAAGCTCTTCACGACACACAGAGGTCCGTTACACTGTGCCTGGCTCTAAGATACGAAAAATGAAAGTCTTTTGTTTATTGTTCCTCCATAATTTGACTTTTGTCTATTTCACAGCTCAGGAGTACTTAAGCCAAGATAGTGAGAAGGAAATTAATCAATTTTGCTCCTTAGCAAAGCAATGTTATCATAGAGGAATTTAAAACTATTTAGTGTGAGTTTTGAGAACCACCGTCATCAGAACTCTCCTTTCCTTCGCCACATTGATAGCACAGAGCTTATTCTAATATTGCTGCACTAGGGTCTTCCCGGCAGGTAATTAGCAAAGTGTATCAAGGGCTCTCATCATGGATTCCACGAGGGACAAATGCTGAAAATTCCCTCTTACATCACTAAGAGTGGCCAGAGAACACAAAAGCCTCCACGTAATAATCTGAGAATATTTTGACCAAAAAACCCTCAAATACATAGAATTCAGTAGATAATTTATGAAAAACAACACTTCTGGTTGAATTTAGTTCAGTAAATACACTATTTGGTATATATCTTATAAGATTTAAAAATAATGATTCAAAGATGTATATAATCATACACACTACATGATCTATACCTAGAGTGAGATTTGTTACTTATTTCTTACCCTGGAGATGAGACAGTGCGAATCACCTTCACTAATTACCTCTTCGTAATTAACTGTCATCCTCAACTGGGATGAGTTGATCTTTCCCTAGCACTGTTCTTATTGTAATAATTATCTATGACCAAATCAGTGGTGGTCATTTCATTAAACAGATGGCTAAACTGTCGCATGGAACTTTTGGAGTTGAAAAAGTCACATTTTAATTGGGGACTTAAGATGTGATTGCTGTTGGCACAACATAAAGGTGCCTTTCCTTATATATACATGTAAAACCACCACATCAACAAACTATTCCAATTTTTGGTCATAAGATATAAACTAAACAATGTTAGAGTCCTCTGAACTTTCGCCATACATTTAGGATGCTCCAGTTTTGTTTTTGTTTTTTTTTTTACAATTTTAAAAAAGTAACAAGAAATCATGACTGTAAGACTCTATTCATGGGTTAATAGTACTTATTAGTGGCAAGGCTTGCTAGAATCGAGGGTGCGAGCATTACCAGATCAAGTATTAAATGAGGTCAGATTGCGAGCAACTGCACATCCACCCAAGATTCTATATAGAATGAGCTCTTTCAAAATAACCAAAGCAAATGATTCAGTAGTCAGTTTAGATAGAGACCTACACTAAGGTTATTTTTCCTAATCTTGTTACTTCATAAAATACATAATTTTAAAATTCTGCAGCTTAGATGAAATGCATATTCTATCTCCCCCAAATGGTATATCTATACCTAAAGGGATAATTGTTATAGGCTGTGTAGTAAATTGTAGCCCTTATGGGATCCTTTCTACTAACCAAGTAGCTTCATTTGTATACATCAGTGGAATAAAGTAATAGTCTAGCAATGAACTGTTAGACTATTAGGATATTATTATGAGATCAGCTACTTGTAATCAGTCTGTCCACTTTTGCTATACACTCCCCTCGAACCTCACTCATCCTGCCAGATATCATTATTTCTATTTTTACAAATGGCAAAACTAAGGTTCATTCAGTAAGTTCTGAAGAGGCAATATAGTCTCCATCTCATGAGATAATTGTTACAATTCCATGATGAGGTAATGTACATAAAGCCACTGATATCTTCACTTATCTATTCAACAACTGTATTTAATGAGCACGTTCTATATGTTGGGAACTGTGTCAAGTTCAAATATATAAACAGTATCAATACTCTCTATGCTATCATAGTTTACAAGCTAATACATGCCTAGCATGTAGGGTGTAATATACATGCAATAAAGTATGTTAATTATAGACTCACAATCTTTTATCACAATTCTGTAATGTTCATGTTGTTAAACTGAAAGTTTTTTTTGATAAATTTGGGGAAATTTGGCAGAAAAAATTGACATGAGAATACCTATAATCTTTCTTTTTCCTACTTTCTGTGAATATCCATATCTTTTATGGCAGAAATACTTATATATTTGTCTGTGAGAGGCTTTCCCAGACCCTGTTGTGAGTGCTATGCAATAAGTAGAATATATACTGTGTCACATGCCCCAAATTTGAAAAGTTCTGAATTCTGGACCACATATGATCCAAGGTTTCAGATAAGGTTTGTGGATATGGACTAAAATCATAGTTTAGTTGTTCTTCCCTCATCCTATATGGTTTTGGTAGAAAAAATGACAAAGCTTCTCAGTGACCTGACCCTCGCCATGACCTAGGTGTGGGTGTGGACAATCATGAGAGCTCATCCCTTTGTTCTCAGTGGCTGATCTAAGGATGGATATATGATCCAAATAGGAGCAAAGTCCTTTCATGGGAAGGGGGATCTGGAGCTGGAAGACAGTTCTTGGACTCTATGTTTTAAGAAGAGAGACTGAGAGCTGCGGATGGCAGCATTTTATAACAGGTAGCAAGGACCTGTCTGAGAAGTAAGCTAACTAACACACAAGAGAAGCATATAGTTAAGAAATAGGAGAGCAGAGAAGCCCTGACATCTGACCCCATGGATCCAGCTATGTGTGAATCCTTGAACTTCCCAGTTTCTTGAGAAAATTCTCCGGACCTATTTGAAAGGAGATTGAAAAAGTGTTTTCAACAAAAATGCTAATTAACCTTCATCCAAGCTTTGATAATAATTATGAGTTAATGGTATGCACTTTGGCCTTAATTTTAGAGCATTATTGGCCTTTAATAATGATCTCTCACAAATACATGAGGACTTAATGTCTTGTATTTAATACTCAGAAGCCCAGTTTGGCTAATCCCATCTGAAAATATCTTTGATCAAGACAAGAAAAACTAAATTATCAACTGAAATGACATATTATCATTTTTAACAAAGTGACTACTTATTTAAATCTTTTAATCTTTTAAATCTTTTAATCTTGAAAATAAGCGACTAGATATGCTTATGATTATTGTCAGTCATGGTCTCTTTGCCCCAATAGCTTATTTGTGAAAACCAATACAGTACACAATTTCTACCCATTCAGTTAATATCACTACCTATTCACACAAACTGCCAAATAGATGACAATATTTTAAAAACAGTATTTAAAGAGTTAACAAGAGTTAAAATTAAATGCAATGTAACTTTTCTCTTTAGGGAGATTTTTTTTTTCCTATTAGATTTTCAGTTAGCAGTCACTTTTAAAATTGAAACGCCAAATGCTGAATACTGTGAAACACATAGCACACAATAAAAATTAGCTTATCTCCCAGCTAATTTCTACCACAAAGTAACACATTAGTAAATGTCCATTCATTCATTCGTCTTTCATTCGACAACGTCAATTCAGTTGAATTGAACATATATTGAGCTGCTTTCATGAGCAATTAATCGCACTCTATATAAAACACTGTAGGTGATAGGGACATGAACAAGGTAAGCAGCATAGTACTTGAGGAACAGAACTTCCTGTAAGGGAGCTAAGGCCCATATATAAATAACAGCAATAAAAGACAGGATAAAACTACATAAGAGTACCACAAAGTACAATTTGCACACAGAAGAGAGAGAGATTTAAGGCTGCTTTTAGCGAGAAGTGAGGACTAAATAGATAAAGACATATTTGATTTAGTCCTCCAACTAGTTCCAGAGATTGAGACAGTGAGGATTTTCCAATAAAGGGAGCCATGGAATGCAATTCCAAATTAGATTGCATTTTATCATGTTCCTCAGATACTGGGTACTAGGCTAGGTAGGACTTTTTACATTTGTTATTTCAAGTGACATGTACGAAACAAATGCTATTTGTTTCCATTTTTCCCAGGAGGAAACTGAAGCTCAGGGATACGGGGTCTACGAGTAACGACTGGTAAAGCAGGTCTAAGAACCAAGATCCACGGACTGTGAAATCAGGGCGTTTTTCTTCAGATTTTCTCAGCCATGCTGCTAATTTCCCATTGTTTCCCTCAGGGCTCAGCTTCCCTCTGCTTGGAGGATGTTTCAGCTCTTCCACAGCCAGCCTGTGAGTGGTAACATTGGTCACTGTCTTACTCTGGAAGCAGAGGTTAGCTGGGCATTGATTTGTTAATTAAAAGTAGTTTCTCTAAAAAAAAAAAAAAAAAAAAAAAAAAAAAGACTATTTCTCCTTTAGTCCTTTGTAGACAGTCTTCTGGTATCTATTTTGAGGAAAGAGGTGTGTTCATTCAGTTTTCTGTTTTAAGATAGCCTCGTTTCTTCATAGCGACATTTAAGAATTTCTTGGGTCTGCTGTGGTTTCGCTATGATGTATACAGATACAGATTTGTTTTTATTTACACTGCTCAGCACTGGTCTATTTCTCTGTTCTTAGGATTCAATGGTCTACTCAATTCTAAAAAACTCTCCCTTCGCATCTGTTTGAATGTTGTCCTTACTCTAATTTCTCTTCTGGAATGCCTTTTAGATCTATCTTTATCATTCTATTTTCCATCTTCACTTCTTTTTTCCTATTTCTCTTTTTCTTTCTAGAAGTAATTTCCGTAGTTCAATGTTCCAGATTATTGATTTTTCTCTTTGGCTGAATCTTATCTGCTATTTAACCCATCCAGGAAGGTTTTAATTTTAATGCTTATAATGCCTGCCGTTTTATTTCTCAAAGTTGTAACTGGATGTTTCTAATTCTCCTTTCACAGGGCAGTAACTCTTCCCGAGGCCCAGCTATTTATACAGTTTGCAGTTCGTGTTCCTCTCCGGTTACAAAATCCACATCTCTTGAATTTAAGTGTGCATTTAGATGGCAACCCTGACCTGTTTTGGCCTACATTCAGTTTTTCTACCTTGCTAGTCTGTTACCCTATCAAATTAAGGGCTTATGGCTATGAGTTTCCTACCAAGTTCATAGCCTGAAAATTTCCTTTTCTCTCTTTTGCTCTTGGCTAGGTATTTAAAAAGTTGTTATATTCTACTCAGTATTTATGTATTTGTAGAGGGAAAGTGGGTGGGTGGGAGGGGTACTCCATGAGGCTTAAGTCAACGTTTTGCTAAAACTAAAAGATCCAGTGATAAGTAACTCTGACAACTCTGTTGGCTATATTCTTTACACTCTAGTTACTCTTCAACCTTAATATATTTAATAAACAACACCCATGATCCCTGAGTCAGGAGCAATCCGTGGACTACAAGAGCACACACTGAGAACAGTACCAGAAGTCCCATGTGAAGGCTTTAGGTGGTAAATGAAATAACTGAGTGTATTAGAAGAAAGGGTAGAAAGAGGCCAGATCATACGCTAAATATTTCATATGCATTATCACATACAATACCCCAATAGCCCACTCCTTTAGAAAAGTGGAGATTCAGAAACATCACACAAAGTTGTACAGGGATTGAACTAAGCCAGGAATTGAATCTAGGTCTCTCAGTTTCAAAAGGCCATGCTCTATTATTGTAAGAAACTTAGAATTTGTTCTGAGATGGCAAAAGTTTGACATCATCAAAGCCAGAATCAAGGAAGACTACTCCAGGCACAAAGGAAGATTTCTCATAAAGCCAATGAAGTTTAGACACCAGGGTCCCTCACCAGAGTTTCTGGGTATTGTCAGCATTCTGGGTAGGGAGGGAAAGCCAAGTGAAAATCAGGAAGTATTTATATGTAAGTGTGTCCGAAAATTGTCTCAAGAGATGTCAGAGGAAAAGGGTTTGAATCTTCATGACTTCTGTTTTTGAAATTTTTTGTGTATGGTATCTTTTCTAAGTAGAAATAAATATTCATCCTCTACTTAATTTTTTGCTCAACATTTTGTATTACTTTTCTTTTAATGAAAGGCACAACTTTTATAACTTTCAGGCACAAATCCTAGTTCTGTCTCTGCCTAGGAATAGAGGGTAGGGAGGGAGAATAAGATGAAAATAGAGGTGAGTTATGAGTCTGTAAGTGTATACGTATGAGGTATGAAAGGCTAGAACTAAAATGGTAGCCGATAAAAGTCAAAATTATTCGACTGATTCAGGAATCATAGCAAAGAAAGAAATTCAGTGAGTGGTAAGATGCAAGCCATAAGTGTATGAAAGAGTCCAGTCTCATTCCAGGTTTATGAGCACTGCTGTAAAAATGACAATTAGTGGCACTATTACCAGAAAGAGGCAAGTCAAGAGGAATTTACTGGTGGTTTGGTAGATGAGGTGAAAGGCCAGGGGAGAAGATGAATGATGAAGAATACAATGAGTTCCTTGCAGATAGAATACATTTGCCAGCATCTGGCTGACATTTGGAATGAAACACAAAAGCTCTGCAGATGACTGGGATTCAACGTTGAGAGTTGCTTACACAGAACAGACCTCTTCAGTTGCAGATAGGGGAAGATGCTGTACATGGCCAAGCCCAGGATATCTTAGCAAGTGGCTCAAAAGCAAGAAAAAGTAAATAAGGAGGGAGAGTAACAAGAGCCTCAAGAAAATGGGGGTGGTTTCATTGAGGATGCAATGTTTGGGTCTGGTACAAAGGCAGTCATGTGATCTTTTAAAGAACCAATTCAAAGGGTCGTGAGAACCAGAGTCTGGATGTGAGGGACCACTGGGGGAGTTGGTGGTGATCTGTGAGTATAAAATAATCTTTCAGGAATCTGGCAAAGAAGGATGGTCTCAACTGAAGAAGAAGAAGACACCAGAAGAAATATTTTCTTGGAGTCTGGGGACCTTTTTTTTTTTTTTTTTTTTTTAAGTCAGAAGAGAAGTTTCCCTCTCAATGAAAAGGGAATATGAGCACTGGGATGGTTGATGAAGCAACATCCTGAAGGAGGCTAAATGATGGGGGAACAGAGGCTTCGGGCTCATCCAGGGGCAAATACAATGAGGGCATTTCCTCTGCAAAGACAGTGGCAGATATTTGAAAAATTTTAGATGACTGTCAAAGTTTTTAATATTGCTTGTGCAGACTCTTTGATAACTAAGACTAAGGTACATCCATGTTAACACTGGCCAAAGTGAAATAGAGATGCAGATCTTGAAACTGAGAAAGTAAAAGAATTGTGAATTCAAAAGGTCAGATAGCAAAATTATTAAGGAGAATATTAGAGGATGTAATTAAAAAGAAATACTATGAATAAAGAACTCAGAAGATGGCATGTAAAGTATCCCGGAGGATGGTAGATGACATTTATAAAAAAACAGACCAAAAGTTGGCACAAGTAACAGGTGGGGAATTCAAACAAAATGTGTTTGCTAATTAGCATCAATTAAGTTAATTGGTCACAAAAGACAGAAACTTACACAGTTGTGCGAATAATAATGTGAATAATGGCTGCACAGGTTATTATAGTTTTTAATCATGACCTTGTATGAAGGGATGGTTATATCTCTAATCAAAGTTTTAAAGAAGCACTTTAATTCATTTTTTATAATATCTCCATTTGCTAAAGAATGAATAGCAAGTGTCACTGTAGCTTTTGCAATGCTCATTATCAGAGAAGTTTTAAATTGAAAAACAATTCCGATCTCTCTACTTTCATCTGCATTAGACAACTCGAGGCAAATGATTTAATTAGTGAAATTCCCTAAAAAAATGTACTATTTCCTAAACATTACTTCTTTTCTGATGAAAGAGTCATAAGCTCAGAAGACCAGTATCAAAATAGCTGAGGAGGGCACTATAGGATGTATTTAAAAAGAAATACTATAATAAAGAACTTCGATTAGGGTATTAAAATATGGTGTTTCCATAATTAGATTTAATTTTTTTAAATTTATATCTCATTTTCCCCTAAAATAGATATCAGAGCCACCAAAGAAATATACGCTATGATCAATTAAAAAAATATAACTAGGACTTCAGATAAACTTTGGCTCTGAACTTGCTGGCAGTGGGCACAAAAGTAAACAAATTTAGTTGCATTGTTCTAGTAAAGAGAAAACAAAAAACATTCTATTTCCATAGGAGAAGCACTTTTTTTCTTGTATGACATTCTAAAAGAAGTTTCTGAAATGAGGTAATATACTATGGACATTTAGTAGCCTCATGGACAACATCCTTAACAAAATATTATAAAAATGTCATAGACCTATTTCTTCAAACATAGTTAATCACATGATATTTAAAAAGTAAGTAAACAAGTAATTTTCAAGACGCTAAATTTATTGAATTCAAATATCTAGGCTACCTGATCTATCTTGGTAGAGTGGCACAATTTGAGATACAGTAGGAATTATGGGCTGCAAGGGTCTTATAATGGCTCCCCGAAATATCGAGTTTTATAAAAAATACAGGTAAACATGTGCAGCATGGTGAAACAGTCTCTAACAATATAAGCTCAGAACACAAAAAGAGAAATCACATCACATAACACAGACTATACTTAGGCATGGACCAATCCCACCTTGTTCATAAAGTTTTGCTTTTATGATCTTATCTGTTATACATGCTCTTTAAGATCAGAACATCTTGAAGAAACGCTTTTTTTTTTCTAGAACAATCAACAGATATTCTTTAGAAAACTAGTTAAGTAATTTGAGAGTCAAAGCTGCACAAGTGAATCAGTAACAATTGGATGTATTTGTCAAAGGATTAATTTAATGGCTGCTTAACTCATTCACTGGGTTCTAAAAATTTAATGAATATTAAAACCGTACTCTGGATCAAACTTATGAGATTTTTCATAAAACATGCCCTTTGATATTCAACACTGAGGAGTTTATGATTTGAAAGGATTGGTAGCAGTGAGTTGGTGAAAGTGTACGAAAAGAATATAGAATATAGAATAATATAGTTATAGTTATATAAATATAGTAATACAGTTATTGTACTTAGCCCATTACAGAGACTATTTGGAGTGATGGCATGAAATTTTGGCTACTTAGGCAATCAAGATCTGTGGGGTCTTGATAATTCTAGTGAAATAAAAAAATGCTTAAACATCTACTCTAATATTTGTATACATTCAGTGAAGTCAATTAAAAGTATTTATGTTGACATGTAAATTCTTAAGGGATAATTATTATTAACCATGCATATATTTTGTCTTAATGACAGTGGGAAATTAATAAAAGTGAATGCCAACATTCTCAACTAATATATGTTGTGATGACCCACTTCTATGGGATTACCTCTTTGAATTTCTTAAAGTCAACACAAAACATAATTCAGTATTTTGTGTTTCACCCAAATAACTGGAAGAGATAAGCTTGTTGAAAGCCACTTTCATTTTATAAGATGGAATCTCCTACCAAATAATTCTACACTTATCCCAACCTATAATGGGGCACCTGGGTGGCTCAGTCAGTTAAGCATCTGCCTTTGGCTCAGGTCATGATCTCAGGGTCCTGGGATGGAGCCCTACATCTGGCTCTTTGCTCAATGGAAAGCCTGCTTCTCCTTCTGCCTCTCTCTTCCCCCTGCTTATGCTGTCAAATAAATAAATAAAAATTTAAAAACCCCAAATAATCCTACACTTAACAATTTCATTTTACAAATATAGTAAAAAATTCTTATTTCGACTTGTTGACCTGTTAAGTATTGCAGAATAATTTGTATGTAAAAACAACTACATGCTGAAAATGAGACTTTTTCTCCATGTCTACCTACATAAAACACAATAGAACAAAGGTTTTTTATTTAATGCTGTTTCAATTAAAAAGAACAACTATGGATATTACTTTATATCAAATTTTTAAAAGTGAGGGAAAAATATTCACATACAATATTTAGTTGTAATTACTATCTGCCCTAGTCATACATTTTCCTATCTGTTCTAGATAAGGATAAGTATTCAAAATGACACATAATCTTCCCCATGCCCCATGACAGTGAAGTAATACATTAAAAAAAAAAATCAAGATTCCAAGTGTCAACTGAATGGTAGATTTGTTATTTTAGAATATTCCTGTGTATAAAAAAAGCCCTAACCTATGATAAAAATTTTCATTCATGTTGTTCACTTAACATTTAATTATATTAGGCCTTATATTATTACTTAGGTATTTCACTTCCCACAACTTGTCACCTCAATGAATCGTAATATCAGGGAACATGTTATATTTCCTAAATAACTGGTTAGAAATCTCTAATATTTCTGCTTATTACTTTGTATAATGGTATGTACATTATTGAATAAATGAATAAATAAAAAATAAGTTAATTAAAATAGCATTTCTTTACAGTATATTTCTTTGTGATTAGTTTGTAAAACTCCTTGACTTTGAATTAGTCAATTTTTGTTCTTCTCTATGCATAGCACAGGGTATACAACAAATAGATGCCCATATTGAAGTAAATAAATACAAGCAATAGAAAAACCTGTGAAAGTTTCAAATATGCCTTAGAGAAATTAAGAATTCTACATGACGATAATTTTTCTCATAAAGAATAATTAATGGAAAATAAGAAATTTTACCAAAAAATCTCCGAATAAATATCTCCAAAAATAGAAATGCCAGATGCTGGTAAAATAAAAACCTTGGTATAGGATATCATCTTTATTGTTACTGAAAAAGAAAAGTAAATATTGTACATTGTATTCTGAATGAGACATATTTAGGTTCTATCGCAATTTTACATCAGCTGCTGAGTGTTCTGAGCCAAATGACAGTGCTAGGACTCTAGGTTTTTATACCTGTTTAGATACCCTTTCTCTCTGTCATCTCTCTTCTATTGAGTAGGTAATAATAATTTTTAAATCATTCAGTAATGGGAGAAATAGCTTTATTTTCTTTAAGCAAACTCTCCTCTCTTATACCTCTACTGTCATAATTTAGTTTGATCAGGCACAGAAATGCCATTTTGATTTTAAAATGACTTATGCACTACCAACTCTGACTTCAATATAGTTATTATTCTGAGAAGTAAATAAGTACTTAAATGGAGTATTCTGTGATTGTTTAATACAAACAGTTTGGGAAGCTTTTATCAGATGATAGATTGAATAATATTTGAAAATATTGTCACAGTTAAGATATATTGAGTGGTTACTATGTGTCAGAAATGGTTTGCAGAGCTTTACAAGTGACAATTTATATAATTCTCACAACTTTATGAATTAGGAGTTAACACCTCTAGAAGAGGCATCTGAGTCCAGGTCGCTGAAGTAACGTGCCACACAGTTAGGACGTGGTGGATCCAGAACCCCAAACCAGGCTCTCTGGGGACTGAGCCTTGTGCTTGGTACTATCTAGGCAGACTGCCTCTCTATAAAGTCATACTGTTTCAAAGAATATCAAAGGGGGGGCACCTGAGTGGCTCAAAGGCCTAAGCATCAGACTCCTGATTTAGGCTCAGGTCATGATCTCAGGGTCATCAGATTGAGCCCCTTGTTGGGCTCCGCACTGGGTGTGGAGCCTACTTAAGATTCTCTCTCTCCTTCTCCCTCCGCCCCTCCCCCCAGCACATGCTCTCTCTCTCTCAAAAAGAAAAAAATATTGAAGGTATTTTTAGAAGCCAGTGAAGAAGCATTGATAGTAGATAGTGGATTTATTGCTTTTGTCATTTCATTTAAATCTAAGAACCTATTTCTCCTATATGACATCTCTGAAACCTCTCCTAGCTTCACCAACACTACTCCATTACAACTAATACATGACAGGCACTGATCACAAACCAGCAGTCTTGGCTTCGATGGAGCCAAGAAAGGAAAAAAAAAAAAAAATGGCTTCAGAAAATTTCTAATACATTTCTGCTCCCATACATAAAAAACAAAAATAAAAAAAAAATACATTGTAAACATATACACTAGTTCTAGGAATAGCAATTAGTGCAAGGTGAAATAAAGTTGGAAAACCACTGATATCTGATTTCCACCCATAAATAACTAATGTCAACATAATCTCATCCATCTGTAAAGCCTAGGTGAATAGAAAAGCTCATGTTACCATCCACAAGCACACAAATACACTGAGTACAACAAAGCCTTCTTTTTCACATGAGGATTTTCATTCCCTGATCTTTACTCTCAAGGCTTGCTACTTATTAACCACCGGTATGAAAACAGTATTATTTAGGTGGATCCATCCATTTCCTTTGGTTCCAGAGAAAGCCATTCTCATATACCATCTAAAGCAACAACCTGTGCTTCAGTTGAAGACTTGGTTAACCTTCTATCTGCTTCAGTAGTGACAGAAAACAAACACGAATGAGATGCTGGTTCTCATTGGTTTTTAACTCAGATCCCCCTCATTTCCTGTGACATGGTACCATGTGTGCCTGGGAGTGTTGGTCTCACCAGGTATTCCTCATTGAATAACAAAGGGGATAAATACTTCAGGAAGATGAAAAGGAGAAGGGGAAAAAAACAAACAAGCAAACAAAAACCCCTTGGACCTGACATTATGGAAAAAATAAAAAAGACACTAAGATGAAAAAAAAAATAGTGTCATGGTTTACATGTGGGATTTTGATGAAATCTAGGGCTGTGTTTTAATTCAAAACTCACCATCTCAAAACCACTTCTTTTCATCCGCCTGCAGGACTTGAGGTAAGTACGTATACGTTTTCTGGCACGCTCTTGATACTCAGGGAATTGTCGCCTGCATGAGTCAATGATAGCCTGGATCTTTTCTTTGGGCTGCTTAGAGATTGGGACCATTCGGTCCAAGTTTTCATCTACAAACAGCCTGACAAACATCTGTTGGCAAGAGGGAGACAGAGGAGAAGGGTTTGGAGGACTGCTCTCTGCTGTTCCTAGCTTCCTGTCTTGATTACCGATAGGAAAATACTCTTTTCTGCTTTATGCACTGAAGAACTTTGCAATGGAAAGCCAGAAACTTTAAGCAAACACCCTTTAAAGGCTTTCTAAATGGCTGGATAAAAAAATAGAGAGAAAAAAGAGAGAGAGGCAGACAGACAGACAGACAGACAGAAAAGTATAGACTATCGTGTAGGAAAAAAAATCAGGAAATAACAGTAGACTGTGACAATTAAGCACCCCATCAAATTCTCCACTAATGATAAATGCGACTGCTACATTGTTATGCTGCACAGTGCACTAATCTCTGAAAACAATGGACTCTTTTGTCATGCATAATTAGGTAAGCCGGGAAGGCAAGAGAAATAACTGAAGACAGGCATACTCTTCCGAGGAAGAAGCGGAGGCCCCCTCGTCCACTAGGTAAACATGCATACTCACACAACACAAATCCAGTTTTCAGCTCACATTTGGCTTTAAAATTCTAAACAAAACACAGCAATTCTGGTGTCTGGTTGGCAAAGAGTGTTTCATGTACTTTTTAAATCCTTCTGTAAATTAAACAGACATGTCTCTAGAAGATCCACATTTACCAGCAAGCAACAACATGAAAGTGAAGTGGTAAAAAGTAAGCCACACAGGGAGGGTGGCCGGACTCACATTAAAAGCTTTCAGCCGCTCGGCCTCAACGCCATCTGTCTCGTTCACTTTTTCAGAATCGTCGTGGTCATCGTGGTCATCTTCATCCTCATCTCCCCTGTTTAGAGACAGGTCCTCGGCACCTCGGTCTACACTCTCATTTTTGCCAGAGTCGTAGCTTGAGTAGCTATGTGCAGGAGACTGAAAAGAAAGGGGCAAATTGCTGTTTTTAAATTCATAGCAGAGCATATGAATTCTGTTTTTAATTTCAATGGTTTCTCAAAAATCTTGCTGAAAGAAGTTAATCCCAGAGTTGTGGCTATTTTAATTTGAAGCAAAATTAATGAAGTTCAGATGAAAAATTCATCTCCTCAGTCACACCAGTTATATTACAAGTGCTCAATAGCTGCATGGAACATTTCTATCACTGCAGAAAGTTCTACTGGATTTAGCTTTTTGAGAGCAAAGATAGTTTCCACTCAATATACATACTTAAAAAAAAAAGAAAGAAAAATCAACCTGTAATCACCTTTGCGAGAGAATCATTGAGTCACATATTCTTAGAAACAGAAATGACCTCAGAGGTTAGTCAATCTAATCGTATCAGTATTTTTTTAAACAGATAAGGAAACCGAGGGGAGGATATATTTAATTGATTTGCCCAACAAGGACTACACAAAATATTGATGCTAGGGGTGCTAATTATAAGACAAAGTCTTGAAAATCAGTTTTTAAATTGTCTGTGAGTCTTAGGATGGCACTGAATTTTGGTCTAGAAAAAAGGAACCAGGTTTCCTCTGAATCATGTTAAGCTTAATGCTTCCTAATGCTTAATGGAAGATGAATGCCAGCCGACACAGTTCTCACAAACTTCGATAACTGTGTTCAAGACTAACCATGGGTCCTGCAGTGGTATCTCCTACTTCTTTGTCCATACGGCACCTTTGCCTTTCAGAAACAGCCTCTGCTCCCCTAGGTGAGAGTGCCAATCCCTGGGCAGCAACCTTCTCTATTCCAGCTGTGCCCCAACTTTACCTCCGGGTAACTGAAATCAAGTTGAATCCAGCAAGGCTAAGCAGAATAGACTCCTAATAACATCATCTGAGATTATAGATTCAACTGTGCCTGAAATTAACCTGTCAGTTGTGTGATACTCTACCTCTTCTACACCCCATCCCCCTTCATTTTCTCTTTGCTTAAATCTTAAATAACAGTAGACTGTGTCTGGAGTGGTACAGAAATCAATCATGGTAAGGCCAGATTAACAACCCAAATTTCACATATGAGAACTTAGATACATAGGTGACCTCAGTGAAATGGATAATATCTCTAAACAGCAGCAGCATCCTCAAATCAAAGAAGTAAAATGCTTTTGAAAGAACCTCACAACGGGAAATTTTAAATCAGCAGTGTTCAAAAATGCCTATGTGCGATAACATGTGTAGTGTGTTGTAAGGATCACGATAATATATTATTACTGCATAATCAGAGGAAGAATAATAAAAGTAGAATAGACATAAAAAATAAAGTTAAAATTTAAAAAGCAACATATTTTATATTACTGTAATATTATAGTATTTCAAATTATTAGGAAGGTAGATTTACCTTAAAAAATGTAAGGCAAATATTCCGTAGGTTTGAAAAATATATCATATATATATTTTTAATGCCAGTGTGCAACATTTTTAAAAATGTTACAATACACTGAATGCAAATATGCTGGGCTAATATATTCTTTCCACATGCCACGTGAAATACACAACCTAGCCGTCTGCTATAAACAGAACCATTTGGAATGACATTGTTTTACACCTCTACTCCCTCTAGATAAAGAAGACCCCAGTCTTACAGATCTGAGAATATTGAGAATCTAAATCCAAAACATAATCAATTTTTCCTTCTGTAATATAAACTGAAATTTGTATGACTCTGAATCCAGTTTCTCAGCTGCAGTATCATTTCCTGCCTCTTTCACTGTTAAAGATACTATTAACTGGCTTTCAAGGCCAATCCAAGTAAATTCAATTTCCACCAAGATTCCCTCTTCTTTCTCAATCTCCTTCAATGTTTCTCTAAACTGTGAAGTCTTTTTTTTTTTTTTAATAAAGATTTTATTTATTTATTTGACAGAGAGAGACACAGCAAGAGAGGGAACACAAGCAGGGGGAGCAGGAGAGGGAGAAACAGGCTTCCTGCCGAGCAGGGAGCCCAATGCGGGGCTCGATCCCAGGACCCTGGGATCATGACCTGAGCGGAAGGCAGACGCTTAACGACTGAGCCACCCAGGCGCCCCTAAACTGTGAAGTCTTAATATACTATGACATTTGACACAGAATTAAACACTATCATTGTTCTCTACTTCTCATGTTAATTTGCATTTTCTTTCAAGCTAGACTGAGATAGGAATCAACACATGACCTCTACTACTTCTCTCACAGCAACAAAGAAATGTTCTCTACAGAAATAGCACTTAAGACTGTCAGCAGTGTCCCATTTTCTACAAAATGATTTGGTCTTAAAAAATGGGGGATGAAGGGGCGCCTGGGTGGCTCAGTTGGTTAAGCGACTGCCTTCGGCTCAGGTCATGATCCTGGAGTCCCTGGATCGAGTCCCGCATCGGGCTCCCAGCTCAGCGAGGAGCCTGCTTCTCCCTCTAACCCTCCCCCTCTCATGTACTCTCTCTCATTCTTGCTCTCTAATAAATAAATAAGTCTTTAAAAAAAAAAATGGGGGATGAAGCCAAGTCACAGATTAGGAGAAAATATTTACAAAAGGCACCTCTGATAAAGGACTGTTAGCCAAAATACACAAAAGAACACTACAAACTAAATAAGAAAGCAAACAACCTGATTAAAATATGGGCCCCAAACCTTAAGAGATAACTCACCAAAAGAGATAAACAGATGGCAAATAGACTTTTCAAAGAAGCTCCACATCATATGTCATCAGGGAAATGCAAATTAAAACAACAATGAGATACGACTATACACCCTATTAGAATGGCCAAAATCTCGAACATCAACATCAACATCAAATGCTGGTGAGGATGTGGAACAACAGGAACTCACTCACTGCTGATGGGAATGCAAAATGGTACAACCACTTTGGAAGACAGTTTGGCATTTCCTTACAAAACTAAACATACTCTTACCATATGAACCAACAGTCATGCTCCTTGGTATTTATCCTAGGAGTTAAAAACTTATGTCTACACAAAAAAACTGCACAGGGATGTTTATAGCAGCTTTATTCAGAATTGCTAAAACAAATGCAATCAAGATGTGCTTCAGTATGTGAATGGATGCATAAACTGTGGTACATCCAGATCAGGGAATATTATTCAATACTAAAAAGAGATGAGCTAATTGAGACGTGAAGGAACACCAAATGCCTGTCACTAAGTGAAAGAATCCAATCTGAAAAGACTACATGTTGTATGATTTGAGCTACAAAACATTTTGGAAAAAGCAGAACCATGAACAGTTAAAAGATCATTGGTTGCCAGGGGTTGTGGGGGGTAGGGGAGGAATAAGTGGAGCACAGAGGATTTCTAGGGCCCTGAGAATACTCTATATGATACTATAATTGTACATACATGTCACTATATATTTGTACAAACCCATAGAATGTACAACACCATAACTCCTAATATAAACCATGGACTTTGGATGTTTATAGTTTGTCAATGTGGGTTCATCAGTTATAACAAACGTACCACTCTGGTAAGTGATGTTGATAATGAGGGACGCTATACACGCATAGGGCCCGGGGGTGTATGGAAATCTCTGCATCTTCTCAATTTTGTTGTGAACTTAAAACTGCTCTAAAAAATAAAGCCCTTTTTTTAGAAAATGGGGAATATGGGTATTGGGATGATAATCTAGAATCAAGTCATAAAAATTACTATAGTCTTTTAACATCCCACATAAAATATTGCAGTCTCTACACCATAAACCTACTTTACTTTATTAAGAACTTTGGATGACCATACTCTAAGAAGCCTTAATTTCAGGAGCAGTTATTTTCATATTCCAGATATAAATTGAAAAAATCCAAATTAAATCTTTTTCTTAAAGATTTTATTTATTTATTTGACAGTGAGAGAGTGCACAAACAGGGGGAGAGGCAGAGGTAGAGGGAGAAGCAGGCTCCCTAACAAGCAAAGAGTCTGATGCGTGGTTGCATCCCAGGACCCTGAGATCGTGACCTGAGCTGAAGGCAGATGCTTAACTGACTGAGCCACCCAGGTGCCCCCAAATCAAATCTTAAAAAAACCAAATGTTAAGGAATCACCACTTAGGCCCTATAGAAGATGCAAACTTGCTTATTCTCATAACACACGTGTTAGTTCATGGGGCCAAAGGTATATCTTCGCCTTGATTACATATTCCATTTTTTCCTCTTGAGATAACCTGTGGCTCTCCTTAGCAAAGACTTCTTGAAAAATACATTTGCACTTCTATTTTCTCACGTTTTTACCACCCTAATAGAACTGCCAGCTCTGGACCTAGGAAACCTCACTTCCGCACCCTAGAAAGAAAGCTTAATCTGTTTGCTTACTCTGTGGTCAGAGCATAGAATGGCTGAGAGAGCAAGACCATCCATAGTGCTTGATAGGAGAACCAGCTGAGGCTAGAGGGGCAATTTGTGATATATACAGCCAAGGGAAATAAAAACAAACCTGTCATTTCTTTATCATGCCCTAAATAAGGTAAGACTCTCATGAATTGAGTGGCAGGCATCCATGCTTTCATAATAGCCTGTATGTAGCCCTGTCGCAGCACTGATCATGAAATACTATACAAGTTAGCTTATATGTCCATCTTCCACACAGTCTAAGAGTTACTTGATGTTGGGGTCACTCAGAGACTATGCCTTTTCCACCCTTAAAATCTTGCACAATGTCAAGCACATAGTGGGAATAAGGTAATAAATGTTTTCTGAATAAGTGATTGCTTACACGTTAGAGTTGTACAGAAGATAATTTAATTTAATTTTTAAATTGCAATTTAAACATTTATTTGCCAGTTACTTCTTTTTTAATTGAGTTATAATTGACAAACAACATTATATTAGTTTCAGGTATATAATAATGATTTGATATTGTAGGAGTTCTTATATATTTTGGATCATAACCTCTTATTGAATATAACATTTGCAAGTTATGTTCTCCTGTTCATTGGTTTCCTTCACTGTGCAAAAGCTTTTTAGTTTGAGGTAGTTCCATTTGTTTACTTTTGCTTTTGTTGCTTTCGCTTTTGATGTCAAATCCAAAAATCATCACCAACACAGACATCGAGGAAATTACCGCCTATATTTTCTTTTGGGGTTTCATGTCTTACTTCAAGTCTTTAAAACATTTTAAGTTCATTTAGGTACTTGGTGTTAGGTAGTAGCTTAGTTTTATTCTTTTGCATGCAGCTGTCCAATTTTCCTAACATTGTTTATTGAAGACACTGTCATTCCCCATGGTCTATTCTTGGCTTTGTCATAAATTAGTTGACCATATAGGTATGGGTTTATTTCTGGTCTTTCTGTTGTGTTCCACTGACTTATGTGTCTGTTTTTATGCCAACACTATATAGTTTTAATTAATATAGTTTTGTAATACATACTGAAATCAGGGAGCATGATGCTTCCAGCTTTGTTTTTCTTTGTCAAGATTGCATTGGCTATTTAGGGTTTTTTGTGGGCCCATACAAATTTTAGGATTATTTGTCCTACTTCTATGAAAAATGCCATTGGAATTTTCATGTGTCTAAATAAATTTTATTTATTTGATAAGACTGCATTGAATCTCTAGATTACTTGGGATAGTAATATTATTTCTTCCAATCCATCAACATGGAATATCTTTCCATTTGTTTGTATCAGTTTTAATTTCTTTCGTCAATGTCTTACACTTTTCAGTGTATAGGTCTTTCACCTCCTTGGTTAAGCTCATTCCTAGGTAGTTTTTAATGAGATAGTTTTCTTCATTTCTCTGATAGTTATTATTAATGTATAGAAATAATTTTTTAATTGAAGTATAGTTGAAGCACAACAGATTTCCGTATATTGATTTGGTATTTTGTAACTTTATTGAATTCAGTCAGCTTTTAAAAATATATTATTGATTACTGAATATATTGGGCAATCTTAGAATCATTAAAAATATGAGCAGTCTAGAAGCATTGGTTTTCAAAGAGTGCTTGCTATGTCAGCAGTAACTGCATCTCCTGGGAACTTATTATAAATACAAACTATTGGATCGCATCCAAGACCACCTGAGTCAGACACCTTGGGGCTAGACCCAGCAATCTACGTTTTCACATGCCCTCCAGGGTATTCTAATGCTCTCTCAAATTTGAAAAATACCAGCCCAGAGTTAACTTCCATTTACAAGAAATAAGGCAGAGAGAATAACAAGTTAAATGACACCAGAGAAAGCACAGAGACAAACCCAAAATATGAGACATTATATAGGACAACTGACTTTGGTTCTTCAGTAAGTGACACCAGAAAAACAAGTGACACATTAGAAGAGATTTAAGAGGTGTACAGACGGGCGCCTGGGTGGCTCAGTTGGTTAAGCGACTACCTTCGGCTCAGGTCATGATCCTGGAGTCCCGGGATCGAGTCCCACATCGGGCTCCCTGCTCGGCAGGGGATCTGCTTCTCCCTCTGCCCTCTTCCCTCTCTTGCTCTCATTCTCTCCCTCTCAAATAAATAAATAAAATCTTTAAAAAAAAAAAAAAAGAGGTGTACAGACATACCTTTTTTTATGGAATTTTACAGATATTGTGGGGTTGGTTTTTGGGGGGGGAGGGCAGTTCAAATCGAAGGTTTTGGCAACCTTGTGTCAAGCAACTCTATCAGCACCATTTTTCCAACAGCATTAAGCTCACTTTGTGTCTCTGTGTCACACTTGGTAATGCTTACACTATTTCAACTTTTTTCTTATTATAATTGTTATGGTGACTTGTGATCAGTGATCTCTGATGTTACTATTGTAATTGTTTTGGGGCATTGCAAACCATGCCCATAAAAGACAGTGAACTTGAGAAAGTGTTTGTGTTTTGACTGCTCCACTGAACAGCTGTTCCTCCATCTCTGTCCCTCTCCTCAGGCCTTCCTATTACCTAAGATAACAACAAAATTTAAATCAGGGCAATTAATAAACTTCTAATGGCCTCTAAATGTCAAGTGAGTCACATGTCTCTCACTTTAAATCAAAAGCTAGAAATGATTAAGCTTAGTGAGGAAAGCATATAAAAAATGGAGACAGGCCAAAAGTGAGGCCTCTTGTGCCACCAAATTGTGAATGCAAAGGAAAAGTTCTTGAAGGAAATTAAAAGTGCTATTCCAGGGAACACATGAATAATAAGAGAGTGAAACAATCATATTGCTGATATGGAGATAGTTTTAGTAGTCTTTAGAGAAGATCAAACCAGCCACAACTTTCTCTTAAGCCAAAGACTAATCCAGAGCAAGGCCCTAACTCTAAATAAAATTTATTTAGACACATGAAAATTCCAATGGCATTGACGCTAGCAGAGAGTGGTTTATGAGGTTTAAGGAAAGAAGCTGTCTCCCTAACATCAAAGTGCAAGGTGAAGCAGCAAGTGCTGATGTAGAAGCTGCAGCAAATTATCCAGATGATCTAGCTAAAATAATAAAGGGGGCTACACTAAATAACAAATTTTAAATATAACAAGTAACAGCCTTATATTAGAAGAAGATGCTATCTAGGATTTTCATAGCTAGAGAGAAGTCAATGCCTGGCTTCAAAACTTCAAAGGACAGACTGACTCTCTTGTTAGGAGTTAATGCAGCTGGTGACTAAGTTGAAGCTAATGCCTACTGACCATTAAGAAAATCCTAGGGTCCTTAAGAATTATGCCAAATCCATTCTACCTTTGCTTTATAAATGGAAAAACAAAACCTTGATGACAGCACATTTGTTTACATCATGGTTGACTGAACATTTTGAGCCCAATGTTGAGACTTAGAAAAAACAAAAGATTACTTTCAAAACATTACTATTCATTGACAATGCACCTAGTCACTTCATCTCTCATGGAGATGTACAATAAAATCAATGGTTTTATGCCTGCTAACACAACATCCATCCTGGAGCCCACAGATCAAGAAGTCATTTTGAATTTCAAGTCTTATTTAAGAAATACATCTCATAAAGTTAAATTTCCATATACAGCAATTCTTACGATGGATCTGAGCAAAATAAATTGAAAACCTTCTGGAAAGAATTCACCATTCTAGATGCCATTCAGAACATTTGTGATTCATAGGAAAAGGTTAAAATATCAACATTAACAGGATTTTATAAGAAGTTGATTCCAGGGTGCCTGAATGACTCAGTCAGTTAAGCATCCAACTCTTGATTTCAGCTCAGGTCATGATCTCAGGGTCAGGAGATCAAGCCCCACATTGGGCTCCATGCTCATTGCAGAGTCTGCTTGAGATTACCTCTCCCTCTGCTTCTGCCCACCCTCCCACCCTGCTCTCGCTCTCTCTCTCAAATAAATAAATAAATAAAATCTATAAAAAGAAAAAAAAATGTTCATTCCAGTCCTCATAAAGGACTTTGAGAGATTCAAGACTTCAGTGGAGGAAATAACTGCAGATGTGGTAGAAATAACTAGAGAACTAGAATTAGAAGTGGAAACTGAAGACAAGACTGAATTGCTGTAATCTCATGATAAAACTTGAATGGATGAAGAGTTGCTTCTTATGGATGAGCAAAGACAGTAGTTTCTTGAGATGGAATCTACTCCTAGTGAAGACACTGTGAAGACTGTTGACATGACAACAAAGGATTTAGATTGTTAAAAAAAAAAACAAAAAACCCAGTTGATAAAGCACTGATGGGTTTGAGGATGGACTCCAATTTTGAAAGAAGTTCTCTGGGTCAAATGCTATCAAACAGCACTGCATGTGAGATAAATTGTTTGTAAAAGGAAGAGTCCAATTGGTAAACTTCACTGTTGTCTTATTTTAAGAAATTGCTACAGACACTCCAACCTTCAGTATCCAGCACCGTGATCAATCAGCAGCTACCAACATTAAGGCAAGACCATTTACCAACAAAAAAATTATGACTCACTAAAAGCTCAGATGATGGTTAGCATCTTTTAGCAATGAAGTGTTCTTTCATTAAAATATGTACAGTTTTTTAGACATAATGCTATTGCACACTTAATAGACTATAGTATATTGTAAACATAACTTTTATATACACTGGGAAACCAAAAAATTCTTTTGATTAGTTTTATTGTGATATTCACTTTATTGTGATTTTCACTTTATTGTGGTTTTCCAAAACTGAACCCATAATGTGTCTGAGGTTGTGCCTATAATAAAATTAAATGTGTTGACCTTGCTTGTATCAGATTCAAATAAACTCAATACAAAATGTCAATTTTGAAAAAAATTTGGGAATATTTGACTATAGATGGGGGTATTACATGATAACATAGAATTCTTATTAATTTTGCTAAATGTAAGACCTAACATTTGGTTAAGTAAATATTTATGTAAGAAAATGCTCACATTTGTTAGAAATACAAATTGAGGTGTAAGAGATGAAATGACATGGGTATCTGGGATTTGCTTTAAAATACTACAGAAAAAAGGAAAAATGTGAAAAAGTGTGGAAAGTCTTAATTACTGTTGAATTTGGCTGATAGATAATAGTTCTGTGTATTATTTTCTCTATTTTTCAATACATATTAAAATTCCAAAATAAATTTTAAAATTTATAAGATTTATGATTCATTTGGTGAGTTTCCTCCATTTCAGATATTTTACATAACAGTAATTTATTCAACAATTACAGAATCATTAATCCATGCTTAGAGCTGCATTCTAGGCTCATACGATAGATCTGATCCAAGTTTCTTAAGTCCTTAAAGTTATAAAATTTGGAGATGGGCCTCACTTATTTGAAAAATTAGATACAAAAGAGATTTAATAAGAGTAAAATCACAAATTATGAGATGCTGAAAGCTTATAAATGCTACAATCACAAAATATAGGAAAATAATATTTTAAAAATTAAGTAACTCCCTGGCACATCTCTATAATACTGTTTTCTTTTCATATTTCTTGGCATGCTCTTTGATTGCTTCTTCATATGACAATGATTTTGTATTATCATCTATTGAGAATAGAAAAGTGATTCAGTCTTTAGCCTGTCTGATGGAAATGTGCCTTTTACCGTTGATAGTTTAGAAACTTTCCTTTGCTCTTCAAATTAATTATTGCCAATATCACATAATTGTTACATTGTTTTCTGTTGAGGAAACCCTTAATCAAGTTCTTTTCATGTCTAACCTATGAATTTTTAGGGCATTTCAAGTTTTCCTGTGAAGTGAATGATTGTCTTCATTAAAGTGGCATTTTATGAGATTATGTTTTCTTAATATTGGTATATTCTGTCAAATTCAATATGAAATTTAAATCTTCTCCCATTGTGTTAATATAATTCATTCCTCATCATTAATTGTATTTTTCTTACTCCTAAATACTGCCTTTAGTAAGATCTGAAAATTTTTATTACAAGTCCGTTACTTCTCAGTGTCAGAATGTCTATTGATGTCCCTTCTCTTTTATTGCTTTTCATATTCCATTAATATTTTATCTGAGTTTTCTTTCAATCATTTATTAAATATAAAGAAAACAAAATGATATAGTATTCATATATTTCAAATTAGGCATTTGTAATTTCTCACTTGTTTTGTCAAAAAGATTTTCCCACCCGGTAGCTGAAATGTCATATTTCACAAGACATCTCTGTATTATTACTTACAATTGCATGCAAATCTGCAATTATCCATTTATATAACCATGGATTGGTATTTGTTATTTGGTTTATTGATTTACCATTGTGTAAATGTTTTCCAATGATTGAGATTAATCTTAAACAGTTTTTGGATAAATAAGTCACAGTTGACATTTCATCTTGACATTGTCCAATAATGAACCAAATTTAACAATTACTTTGAAAATTCTCATGAAATTTTAGCTATTTCAATATCATTCCTTTTCATCATAACCTCTGAAAGGTAATCTCTCACTTAATAATTTTAAAACTAAAGCTACTTCTTTGGTACTTCAAAATAATACAAGTTTTTCAAGCCTGTTCTTCAAGATGTATGTTGGCTAGCACAGTGGTTCTCTCAATTGGCATGCACTAGTATCACCTGAGGTCAGCCTGGCAAGGAGGACTATCACAGATAAGAGGTCCCCCTGGAGGAGTCAGGGTATTAATCCCTATATTGGTCATCCCTAGCATGGGGGATCTGCACCAGGATAACAAAACCCCAGAAAGTCTGGCTTTGAAGAACAGTGGGGCTTAACTCTGGAAGCTTTAAAAATCAGGGGTGCTTAACTCCAGGAGAACTGGATGACTATAAGAAATGAAGACTCCACTACTCTGCTTGTAAAGGGTAAGCATGCTATCTCACTCATTCCTAGACACAGCACAGTGGCAGCAGTTTGAAAAGTGACTGGATTGTACATGACGATTTATTGACTAACTTTAGGCATGCATTGGGAAGGTAGGGAACTTTAGGAACTTTCTCCAGAATGAAAGTACTGGCAGATACCATTTTTCTTGCCTCTTTTAGCCTAACTGGCAGATGCTAGTAGAAGGTAGTTTTGACACTCTCCATCTACTTGGCTTATATTCTTTGAAACTGCCCCACCCAACATGCCCAGCTGGCAAGTACCCCTCCAAAGGAGCCTCTCACCATACCTGGCAGGCAGCTTCAGTGGGGACCAGAGTCCTCCCAGAGTCACTACTGTCATGCCACATCCAGCAGGTAGTCCTGGCCAGGACTGAAACACCTCCAAAGTAACTCCTACCCCAGTGATGGGGGAGTGGGGAAGAGGCAGTCCTGACCACCAGCACACCCACAACAGTTGTGGCTTGGTTTCTCACCAAGCTGCACTAGGGGCCAACTGCATCCACCAGCCTGCCCACATCATCTATAGCTGGGCTTCTCAGCCAGCCATACTGGGGCCAGCCCTGCCCAGCAGTGTCCCCACAGTACTTACAGCTGGTCATTGCAACCAGCTACACTGGAAGTGAGCCCTTCTCATCAGCATAGCCATAACAGGAGGGTGCACACAGCTCATATAAAGGACACCCCTGGAGCACCTGGTTCTGGTGACCAGACGATATTGTATTATGGGCCCCATAAGATACCTTCTACATAAGTCTACTACTTTTAAGACCAGGAGCTATTGATATAGATGATCTACTTAATACATAAAAACAAACACAGAAAGTCAGACAAAATTAGGAGACAGAACACATGTTCTGAACAAACAAAACCAAGACAAAATCTTAGAAAAAATAACTAAAATGGAGATAAGCAGTCTGACTCATAATGATTTTAAAGTAATGGTCATAACGATGCTCACCAGACTTAAAAATGGATGAACTCAATGAAAACATCAGCAAAAAGATAGGAAATGAAAGAACCAATCAGAGCTGAAGATTACAACAAATAAAATGAAAAATACACTAGAGGAAGTCAACAGCAGATTAGAGGAAGCAGAAGAATGGACCATCAATATGGAAGATAGGGTAGTAGAAATCATCCAAAAAAAAAAAAAATTAAAAATGAGGACAGGTTAAGGGGCCTCTGGGACAATATCAAGCATATTAACATTCACATTATAGGGGTTGCAGAAAGAGAAGAGAGAATGGAGCAGAAAACCTACATGAAGAAATAATAGCTGAAAACTTCCCTAACCTGGGAAAGGAAACAGATGTCCTGGTTCAGGAAGCATGGAGAGCCCCAAAAAAGATGAACACAAAGTGGCCCACACCAAGACACATAATAATTAAAATGTCAAAAACTAAAAATAGAGAATCTTAAAAGCAGTAAGAGAAAAGCACATAGTTACATAACAAGAGAAACCTTATAAGACTATTACAGCTGATTTTTCAGCAGAAACTTTATAGGCTAGACAGGAATGGCAGGATAAACTCAAAGTGCTAAAGGAACAAAACAAAACAAACAAACAAAACAACAAAAAACAAACAAACAAAAAATAAAATCAAGAATACTCTACCTAGCAGCTATCATTAAGAATTGAAAGGGGGATAACGAGTTTCCCAGACTGGGGGGAAAAAGACATTATTAATGCAGTTCATCACCACCAAGCCTTAAAAGAAAGGTTAAAGAGACTCCTTTCAGTGGAAAAGGCCATAAGTACAAGTAAAAAAAAAAAAAAAAAAAAAAAAAAAAAGAAAGGAAAATATTTCACTGGTAAAAGCAGACATATAGTAAAGGTAGTAGATTAATCACATATAAAGCTAGTATAAAGGTTAAAAGACAAAGGTAGTAAAATCAATTACATCTACAAAAATTAGTTAAGGGATACACAAAATAAATATGACATCATATATATAGAATGTAGGAAGGGGACAGAGTAAGAATGTAGTATATAGAGAACGTATTTGAACTTAAATGACCATTGACATAATATAGACTACTATATACATACACTGTTATATATGAACCTATTGCTATATACATATGTTTTTATATATGAACCTAACGGTAACCACAAACCAAAAACCTGTAATAGACACACAAAAAAAATAAAGGAATCTAAGCATAAGACTAAAGAGAGTTATCAAATCACAGGGGAAGAAAACAAGAGAAGGAGAAAGGAACAGAGAAGAATTACAAAAACTAAGAAAATGACAATAAGTACATACCTATTAACAATTACTTTAAATGTAAATGGACTAAATGTTTCAATCAAAAACATAGGGTGACTGAATAGACAAAAAAAAAAAAAAAAAAAAAGAGGTCAGGTAGTAATACTTATGTTAGACCAAATAGACTTTAAAACAAAGATTGCAATAAGAGGCAAAGAAGGGCATTACATAATCACAAAGGGATCAATCCAAAAGGAGGACATAACCTTTTAAGTGTCTGTGCACCCATGTAGGAGCACCTAAATATATAAAGCAAATATTAGAGATATAAAGGGAGAAACTCACAGTAATACAAAAATAGTAGGGATTTTAACATCCCACTTACATCAATGGATATATCATCCAGACAGAAAATCAATAAGGCAAGAGTTATTTTGAATGACACATTAGACGATGGACTTAAGAGATTACAGAACTTTCTATCAAAATGGACAGAACATACATTCATCTCAACTGCACATGAAACATTCTCCAGGATAGATCACGTTAGGCCACAAAACGAGTCTTAATAAATTTTAAAAGACTGAAATCAAATCAAGCATCATTTTTACCCAAATGGCATGAAACTAAAAATCAATCACAAGGAAAAAAAGATGGAAAAAACAAAAATACATGGAGGCTAAATAAATGCTACTAAATAACCAATAAGTCGATGGAGAAATCAAAGAATAAATATCAAAAAAAATTTGGGGGTGCCTGGGTCGCTCAGTTATTAAGCTTCTGCCTTTGGCTCAGGTCATGATCCCAGCGTCCAGGGATCGAGCCCTACACTGGGCTCCCTGCTCAGCAGGAAGCCTGCTTCTCCCTCCCCCACTCCCCCTGCTTTTGTTCCTTCTCTTGCTGTGTCTCTCTCTGTCAAATAAATAAATAAAATCTTTAAAAGAAATATCTTGAGACAAAAGCAAATGCAAACCACACAACAAAATCTTTGGGATGCAGCAAAAACAGTTCTAAGAAGTTTTGTTTCTTAAAACCCACTTCAAGAAACAACAATAACAAAAATCTCAAACAATTTAACCTTACACCTAAAGGAAAAAGAACAAAACCTAAAGTTTTTAGGAGAATGAAAAAATAAGAGAGAATGAAGCAGAATTAAATGAAATAGAGACTAAAAGAATAGAAATGAACAATGGTTCTTTGGAAAGATAAAATGCACAAACTTTTAACCAGACTTATTAAGAAAAGAGAAGACTCAAAATCACAAATGAAAGAGAAGTTACAACCAACACCACAGAAATACAGAGGATTACATAAAACTACTTCAAAAAATTATATGCCAACAAATTATACAATGTAGAAGAAATAGATAAGTTCCTAAAAACTTCAATCTTCCTAGACTGGATCAGTAAGAAATAGAAAATCTAAACAGATGGATTACTGATTCACTTGTGTTACTAGTAATAGGAAACTCCCAACAAACTTAAAACCAAGATGGCTTTATAGGTGAATTCTACCAAACATTTAAGGGAGAGTTAATAACGACCTTCCTCGGGTGGGAGGAGCTAAGATGGTGTAGTAGGAGCACCCTAGGCTTGCTCATCCCTCAAACACAGCTAGATAAATATCAAATCATTCTGAATACCCATGAAATCGATCTGAGGACTGACAGAACAAACTACACAACAAGAGGAGGAGAAGAGGCCACATTGTGGAAGGTAGGAGGTGCAGAGACATGGTTTGGGGGAGAAATGGATCAATCACTGGTACTGTAGAGGGGAGAGGGCCCTGGTTGGAGAGAGAGAGAGAGAAGAGTACACAGGAAATTACACAAGGAAAACACTGGAAAAACAAGGGGGCTGACTTTCATGAGTTTTTGCAACCAGTGGGGCTCAGAGACTGTATTTTAGAGGTCCAGAGCATGGCTGGTATAGAGCACTGAGGGGACCACAATGATCTGAGGATCACTAAGACACACTGGGAGAGATGGTTCCCCCTTCATGGAGAGCATCTGAAAGAGATGGCATTGCCTCTCCAGGGAAAAAGGACGTGGCAGGTGCCATTTCCCTCCCCCACCCCTCAGCATAGGTGCAGAGACACCTGCTGAGGGTGGTTAACCTGAACACCACTGGCTCTTTACTGGGCTTTACTGCAAAACCCATGATACTGCACTCTGATGTGAGTGCACTTCTGGGTCAAACTTGAATCAGTCCTGATGTGGTAAGACTGTCCTCCAGAAGACCAGCATAGTCTCACCACACCAGGTCCTTAAAGTTTGGAGTTTTAAAACTCAGCAGGCCTGGCTGGGATAGAGACCAAAGTGACTGCACTGCTCCAGGCAGGCAAGTAATCTGGACAGACAGTGTGAAGGCAGTGATCTGAAGGACGTCTGGGACACCAGAGGGAAAATTGTTCACTCTTCTGGGAGAGCTACCCTGATAGCAGCAAGTGTGAACTCCCCTCTCCAGGGATTAAGGAGCTGGCTGGTGCCATTTCCCTCCCCTGCCCCCTTCCTGAATTGTCAGACCCTGGACAATATGTGACCGCTTCTTCATAAAACCATTACTTTCAGGAGCAGCAAACCTAACAGGCTTTTGTAACACAGAGAAGAAAATAGAGACCTAGACAAAATGCCAAGATGGAGGAATTAATCCCAAAAGAAAAAAACAAGAAAAGGTCACAGCCAGGGATCTAATCGAAACATATATAAGTAATATGCCTGATCCAGAATTTAAAGCAACAATCATAAGGATACTAGCTAGGCTTGAGAAGAGCAAAGAAAACATGAGTGAGTCCCTTACCACAGAGATGAAAGAGTTAAAAACTAACCAGGCCGAAATGAAAAATTCAATAACCGAGATTCAAAACTGACTGGATATAATGATCACAAGGATGGTAGAAGCAGAGGAATGAATAAGGGATATAGAAGATAAAATTATGAGGAAGAAATAAGGGTACACAAAAGAGGGAAAGAAAAATCTTGGAATATGAGTGTGGACTTAGGGAACTAAGTGACTCCATAAAGCATAGGATCATCATATCTTAGGAGTCTCAGAAGAAGAGAGGGTAAAAGGGGCAAAAGGTTTATTTGAGGAAATTATAGCTAAAAACTTTCCTAATCTGGGGAAGGAAACAGACATCCAAATCCAGGAGGTACAGAGAACTCCCATCAAAATCAACAAAGCAGGCCAACACAAAGATATAATATAGTTAAATTTGCAAGACACAGAGATAAAGAAAAAAAATCCTAAAAGCTGCAAGACAAAAGAAGTCCCTAACTTACAAGGGAAGACAAATAAGGTTAGCAGATCGCTCCACAGAAATTTGGCAGGCCAGAATACAGTGGCATGATATACTGACAACATGCTGAATGGGCAAAATATGCAGCCAATACTAGTCTATCCAGAAAGGCTATCATCAGAATAGAAAGAGATATAAAGAGTTTCCCAAACAAAAACTAAAGTATTTCATGACCACTAAACTATCCCTGCAAGAAATATTAAAGGAAATTCTTGGAGTGGGTAAGAAAGACCAAAAGCAATAAAGACTAGAAAGGAACAGAGAAAATCACCAAAAACAATCACAAAACAAGTAATAAAATGGCACTAAATACATATATATCAATAATTACTCTGAATGTAAATTGACTAAATGCTCCAATCAAAAGATATAGGGTATCACATTTTTCCCAACACCATTTGTTGAAGAGACTTTTTTCCATTGGACATTCTTTCCTGCTTTGTCAAAGATTAGTTGACCATAGAGTTGAGGGTCCATTTCACACCAGTCAGAATGGCTAAAATTAACAAGTCAGGAAATGACAGATGTTGGCAGGGATGCGGAGAAAGGGGAACCCTCCTACACTGTTGGTGGGAATGCAAGCTGGTGTAGCCACTCTGGAAAACAGTATGGAAGTTCCTCAAAAAGTTGAAAATAGAGCTACCATATGATCCAGCAATTTCACTACTGGGTATTTACCCCAAAGATACAAATGTAGGGATCCGAAGGGGTACGTGCACCCCGATGTTTATAGCAGCAATGTCCACAATAGCCAAACTGTGGAAAGAGCCAAGATGTCCAACAACAGATGAATGGATAAAGAAGATGTGGTACACACACACACACACACACACACACACACACACACACACAATGGAATATTATGCAGCCATCAAAAGGAATTAGATCTTGCCATTTGCAATGATGTGAATGGAACTGGAGGGTGTTATGCTGAGAGCAATAAGTCAATCAGAGAAGGACATGTATCATATGACCTCACTGATATGAGGAATTCTTAATCTCAGGAAACTGAGGGTTGCTGGAGTGGGGGTGGGTGGGAGGGATGGGGTGGCTGGGTGATAGACACTGGGGAGGGTATGTGCTATGGTGAGCGCTGTGAATTGTGCAAGACTGTTGAATCACAGATCTGTACCTCTGAAACAAATAATGCAATATATGTTAAGAAAAAAAAAGAAGTAGATAGCAAGAGGGGAAGAATGAAGGGGGGAAATCGGAGGGGGAGACGAACCATGAGAGACGATGGACTCTGAAAAACAAACTGAGGGTTCTAGAGGGGAGGGGGGTGGGAGGATGGGTTAGCCTGGTGATGGGTATTAAAGAGGGCACATTCTGCATGGAGCACTGGGTGTTATGCACAAAGAATGAATCATGAAACACTACATCAAAAACTAATGATGTAATGTATGGTGATTAACATAACAATAAAAATTAAATATAAAAAATATATAGGGTATCAGAATGTATTTAAAACAAAACAAAAAGATCCATCTAAATGCTGCCTCCAAGAGACTCATTCTAGATCAAAAGACACCTGAAGGTTGAAAGTGAGGGGATGGAGAAACATTTACCATGCAAATGGACATCAAAAGAAAGCTGGAGCAGCAATACTTATAGCAGGTGAACTAGATTTTAAACCAAAGACTGTAACAAGAGATGAAGAGGCACTATATCATAATAGAGGGGTCTATCCAACAAGAAGATCTATCAATTATAAATATTTATGTCCCTAACTTGGGAGCATCCAAATATATAAAACAATTAATAACAAATATAAAGGAACTCATTGATAATAATACATTAATAGTAGGACTTTAATATCCCACTTACATCAATGGACAATCATCTAAGCAGAAAATCAATCAGGAAACCGTGGCTTTGAATGACACACTGGACCAGATGAACTTAACATATATATTCAGAATATTTCATCCTATAGCATAATACGCATTCTTTTCAAGTGTACATGGAACATTTTCCACAATAGATTACATGCAGTTCACAAATCAGGCTTCAGCAAGTCCAGAAAGATTGAGATCATACCATACATATTTTCTGACCACAGTGCTATGAAACTTGAAGTCCACCACAAGAAAAAATTTGGAAAGACCACAAATACAGGGAGATTAAAGAACATCCTACTGAAAAATGAGTAGGTCAACCAAGAAATTAAAGAAAAAATAAATAAATAATACATGGAAACAAATGAAAATGGAAACATCATCATCCCAAACCTTTGGGATACAGCAAAAGTGGTCAGAAGAGGGAAGCATATAGCAATACAGGTCTACCTCAAGAAGCAAGAAAAATCTCAAATATACAACCTAATCTTACACCTAAAGGAGCTAGAAAAAGAACAAAAAATGAAGCTGAAAGCCAGCATAAGGGAAATAATAAAGATTAGAGCAGAAATAAATTATATAGAAACAAACAAGAAAAACCCAGTAGAACAGATCAATGAAACCAGGAGCTGGTTCTTTGAAAAAATTAATAAAATTGATAAATCCCAACACAGACATATCAAACAGATAAGAGAAAGGACTCAAATACATAAAAATCACAGTCAAAAGAGGAGAAATCACAACAAACACCACAGAAATACAAGAAATCACAAGAGAATATTATGAAAAATTATATGCCAATACATTGGGCAATCTGGAAGAAATAGATAAATTCCTAGAAGCATATAAAAACCAAAACTGAAATGGGAAGAAATAGAAAACTTGAACAGACTCATAACCAGCAAAGAAATTGAAGGACTAATCAAAAATCTCCCAACAGCCTTGTGGCTCCTGCAGCCCAGCTCCTGAACCCTAGAGCCCAGTGCCGCTGCTGCCATGTCTTCTGGGGCCAGGATGAATGCCATGCAGCACCTGGTGGAGCAGCTCAAGTTGGAGGCCAACATGGAGAAGATCAAGGTCTTTCAGGCAGCTGCCCAGCTTCAAGAGTATAGCATGCAGAATGCCTGCAGCGATGCCCTGCTGGTAGGTATCCCAGCAGCCCAGATGCTGTGCTTTATCCTAAAGGCTGTAGGGAAGAAGTTCACTGAGGAATGCTTTTAAGCACAAAGTGATGAATAACTGCCTCCAAGTCTCAAGAAAACACTTTTCTCCAGCCAAATGACTATTATTTTTTTAAAAAAGATTTTATTTATTTATTTGAGAGAGAGAGAGATCACAAGCAGGAGGGAGGGGTAAGGGAGCAGCAGACTCCCTGCTGAACAGGGAGCCCGATGCGGGACTCGATCCCAGGACCCTGGGATCATGACCTGAGCCTAAGGCAGACACTTAACCAACTGAGCCACCCAGGTACCCACCAAATGACTTTTAGATATTTCAGACCTTTCCTGTGGTCTGCTCCTATAGCCAAAATTCTATAGAAATTGATGAGTTTCTACTTAGATAAGAAAACTGGGTGAAGGAGTATACTTTAAATAATAATGGCCTGACTCTTGGTAAAGTACTTTTATCTTTAAGACAAACAAAAATGTTGCCCCCCGCAATACACCTTTTTCGTAAGCAAATTACTGGTGTTTCTATACCTGGAATATTTGGGGTTTCTTACTGGATGTTTACACTCTGGGAAAGAAAACATTTTTGCTTGTTAAAAAATGGAATATTTGTAATTTGTTGTTCCAAAGGTTTTTATAGCATAACAAAACTTGTTCTTTTCTCATGAATTTAGTTTCTAAATGAAGATAAGCAAGTATAAAACTGGGGGAAGAATAGGCTTTATTAATCAAAGAATGTCCACATTTTTCTACATGAGAAGATTGTTTTACTTGTAACTAAAAACATGGGAGCTATTTCTCAGCAAACTTGTTTGGAAAGATTCATGTGTATGAAGCAGATTTGGTCTTTGTCTTCTTAAGTTCCTCTACTTTATAGTTGTGGTTGTACTTAAAAAAAAAAAAAAGAACAAAAAAGCCAAAAAACTACATTACTTCATGTCTTTAAAAATAAAAAGATTTACTGATTTATTTTAGAGAGCGAACATGCATGCAAGCAGGGGCATGGGAAGAGGGAGAGAGAAAGAATCTTAAGCAAATTCTGAGCTGAGCACTGAGCCTGATGCAGGGCTCACTCTCATAGCCCTGAGATCATGACATGAGCTGAAATCAAGAGTCTGATGCCTGACTGAGCCACCCAGGTACCCCTATTTCATGTCTTAAAAAAATGTAAATGTGGGGCGCCTGGGTGGCTCAGTTGGTTAAGCGACTGCCTTCAGCTCAGGTCATGATCCTGGAGTCCCTGGATCAAGTCCCGCATCGGGCTCCCTGCTCGGCAGGGAGTCTGCTTCTCCCTCTGACCCTCCTCCCTCTCATGCTCTCTGTCTCTTATTCTCTCTGTCTCAAATAAATAAATAAAATCTTTAAAAAAAATGTAAATGTGATCTTCAAAACACTGCAAATGATTAAAAACAAATAATGTGGAAATACTACAACCTAAATTAATTCTTAATGTCGCAAGTGCTTTTACTTTGATGATGTCCCTTTGATTTAATTTCAGACACTTAAAAAAATTTAAGAGCGAGTGAGAACTTGTGAGAGCAGAGTGGGGAGGAGCAGAGGGAGAGGGAAAAAAGAGAATCTTAAGCAGACTCCATGCTCAGCATGGAGCCAAACTCGGAATAGATCCCATGATCCTGAGATCATGACCCAGCCAAATTCAAGATCAGATGCTTAACTGAGCCACCCAGGCACCCCTAATTTGGGACACTTTTAAAAGGATACTTTGTGTTTGTAATAATCTTTGATGAGCTTGGAAATAAAATTTGCTTAATTAAAAGCAAAACAAAACAAAACAAAACAGTCCCAGTAAACAAAAGTCCAGGGCCAGCCAGATGGTTTCACAGGGAAATTATACCAAACATTTAAAGAAGAGTTAGTACCTATTCTTCTCAAACTATTCCAAAAAATAGAAATGGAAGGAAAACTTGCAAACTCATTCTACAAGGCTAGAATTACCCAGATTCCAAAACCAAAGACATCACTAAAAAAGAGAACTATGGGCCAATATCCATGATGAACATGGATGTAAAAATTCCCAACAAAATACTAGGAAACCAAATCCAACATCACATTTAAAGAATCATTCACCATGATCAAGTGGGATTTATTCCCGGGTTGCAAGGGTGATTCAATATTCACAAATCAATGTGGTACACCATGTTAATAAAAGAAAGGATAAGAATCATATGATCCTCTCAATAGATGCAGAAAAAAGCATTTGATAAAATACAGCACCCATTCTTGATAAAAACCCTCAACAAAATAGGGATAAAGAGAACATACCTCAGTATTATAAAGGCCATTTACAAAAAAACCTCACAGCTAATATAATCCTCAATGGGGAAAAACTGAGAACTTTTCCTCTTTGGGCAGGAACAAGACAGGCACATCCACTCTCACCACTGTTATTTAACATAGTACTGGAAGTCCTAGCATCACCAATCACAAAACAAAAAAGAAATAAAAGTCATCCAAATCAGCAAAGAGGAAGTCAAACATTCACTATTTGCAGATGACATCACACTCTATGTAGGAAACCTGAAAAATTCCACCAAAAAATTGCTAGAACTGATAACACAAATTCAGTAAAGTTGCAGGATACAAAATCAATATACAGAATCTATTGTGTTCCTATTCATCAAAAATGAAGCAGCAGAAAGAGAAATCAAGGAATCGATCCCATTTACAACTGCACCAACCACCATAAGATACCTCGGAATAAACCTAACCAAAGAGGTAAAATGCTCTGAAAACTATAGAATGCTTATGAAAGAAATTGAAGATGACACAAAGAAATGAAAAAACATTCCATGTTCATGGACTGGAAAAAGAAATATTGTTAAAATGTCTATACTACCGAAAGCAGTCTACACATTTAATGCCATCCCTATCAAAATCCCACCAGCATTTTTCACAGAGCTAGAACAAACAATCCCAAAATGTATATAAAACTACAAAAATGCTGAATATCCAAAGCAATCTTGAAAAAGAAAAGCAAAGCTGGAAGCATCACAATTCTGGACTTCAAGTTATATTACAAAGCTGTTGTGATCAAGACGGTATGGTACTCGCACAAAAATAAACACATAGATCAACAAAACAGAATAGAAAACTCAGAAATGGGCCCACAACTATATAGTCAACTAATCAATAACACAGGAAAGAATATCCAATGGAAAAAAAGAAAGTCCCTTCAACAAATGGTGCTGGGAAAACTGGACAGGAACAGGCAAAAGAATGAAACTGGAAACAGGCAAAAGAATGAAACTGGACTACTTTCTTATACCATACACAAAAATAAATTCAAAATGGACCTAAATGTGAGATAGGAAACCATCAAAATTCTAGAGAACACAGGCAGTAACCTCTTTAACACCAGCCATAGCAACTTCTGACTAGATACATCTCCTGAGGCAAGGGAAACAAAAGTAAAAATAAACTATTGGGACTTCATCAAGATAATAATCTGCACAGAAAACAACACAACTAAAATGCAACCTTTGGAATGGGAGAAAATATTTGTAACTGATCAAGGGTTAGTATCCAAAATCTATAAAGAACTTATCAAACTCAACACTCAAAATCTAGTTAAAAAATAGGCAGAAGACAAGAATAGACTTTTTTTCCAAAGAAGAAATCCAGATGGCTAACAGACACATGAAAGGATGTTTGACATCACTCATCATTAGGGAAATATAAATCAAATGTACAATGAGATAGCACTTCACATCTGGTCAGAATAGCTAAATTAACAACACAGGAAACAACAGAGATTGGTGAGGATGAAGAGAAAGGGAACCCTCTTACACTGTTGATGGGAATGCAAGCTGGTGCAGCCACTCTGGAAAACACTATGGAGGAGTTCCTCAAAAGTTAAACATAGAACTACCCTATTACTCAGAATTTACATTAGTAGGTATTTACCCAAAGGAAACAAAATACTGATTTGAAGGGATACATGCACCGTGATGTTTATAGCAGCATTATCAACAATGGCCAAATTATGGAAAGAGCCCAAACATCCATCAACTGATGAATGGATAAAGAAAGAGAGGGAGAGAGAAAGAGAGACAGAGACCGAGAAAGAGAGAGAGAGAGAGAGTGTGTGTGTGTGTGCGTGTGTGTCTGTGTGTGTGTGATGGAATATTACCTGGCTGTCAAAAAGAATGAAATCTTACTATTTACAATGACATGGATAGAACTAGAATATATTATGCTAAGTGAAATAAGTCCATCAGAGAAAGACAAATACCATATGATTTCACTCATATGTGGAATTTAAGAAACAAAACAAATGAACATAGGGGGGGAAAGAGAGAAGCAAACCACAAAACAGACTCTTATCTATAAGAGAACAAACTGAGGGTTGCTGGAGAGGAGGTAGATGGGGGGTATGGTTTAAATGGCTGGTAAGTATTAAGGAGGGCACTTGTTGCGATGAGCACTGGGTGTCATTTGTAAGTGATAAATCATTAAATTCTACACCCCAAACTAATATTACACTATATGTTAACTAATTGGAATTTAAATAAAAACTTGAAACTACAAACAAAGAAAGCCTATGGAAAGAGCAAAAAATACTGATCTTCTTAAACTATTCCACAGAAATAGAAGAGGAAGTAATGCTTCCAAATTCTTTCTAATCAGCATTACCGTGATACCAAAACTTAATAGACACTATGAAAAATTACAGATCAATATCCCTGATGAACATAGATACAAAAATCCTCAGAAAATATTAGCAAATTGAATTCTATAATACATTAAAAGGATTGTTCACAATGATCAAGTGAGATTTATTCCAGGGATGAAAGAATGGTTCAAAATTTGCAAATCAATCAACATGATACACCACGTTAATAAAGGATAAAAATCATGAGATTACCTGAATATATGCAGAAAAAGCATGTGACAAAATTAACATCCATTCATGCTAAAAACTCTGAACAAAGTACATTTAGAGGAAATATTTATCAATATAATAAAGACCATATATGAAAAACTCACAGCTAATATCCTACTCAATGGTGAAAAGCTGAAAGCCTTTCCCCAAAGATCAGGAACAAAGCACCAATGTCCACTCTCAGCTCTTTTAGTCAACATAGTAGTGGAAGTCCTAGCTATAGTACTATAGCTACGTCTATTTAGAATAAGTGAATTCAGTAGATTTCCAGGATACAAAATTAATATACAGCAATCTGTTGCATTTCTATACACTAATAATGAACTATCAGAAAAAGAAATTATGAAAACAATCTCATTTACAATTATATCAAAAAATGAAACACTTTGGAATAGATTTAACCAAGGAGATAAAAAATCTGGTGTAAGAAAATGGTTAAGTTTCATTCTTTTGAATGTAGCTGTGCAGTTTTCCCAGCACCATATATTGAAGAGACTGTCTTATCCCTGTCATCTACTTTTTCTCCTTTGTCATAGATTAATTTACCATAAAAGAATGTATTTCTGGACTTTCTATTCTGTTTAGGTGATCTATGTGTCTATTTTTGTGCCTGTACTGTCTTCTTTACTATAGCTTCATAGTATGGTTATAAATTTGGGATTGTGTTACTTCCAGCTTTGTTCTTTTTTTTCAAGATTTCTTTGGCTATTTCAGGGTCTTTAGTGGATCCATACAATTTTGGGATTATTTGTTTTGTGAAAAATGTCATTGGTATCTTATAGGGATTGCATATAACCTTTAGATCTCTTTGGGTAATATGGGCATTTTAACAATATTTTTCCAATCCATGAACATGGTATATCTTTCCATCTATTTATGTCAGTTTTAAATTCTTTCTTCAGTGTCTCAGTTTTCTTCATACAGGTCTTTCATGTAATACCTGAAACCTTAAAACTCCTAAAAGAAAACAGGCAGTAAACTCTTAGACATTGGTCTTAGCAAGGAAACAAAAACAAAAATAAACAATTTAGACTATATGCAACTGACACTCTTTTTCACTGTGAAAGAAACCATCAAGAAAACAAAAAGGCAACCTACTGAAATGAAGAACATATTTGCAAATGATATATCCAATAAGGAGTTAATATCCAAAGTAGGTAAAGAACTCATACAACTCAATACCAAGCAATTCTATTAAAAATGGGTGGAGGTATGTGCTACGGTGAGCGCTGTGAATTGTGTAAGACTGTTGAATCACAGACCTGTACCTCTGAAACAAATAATACATTATATGTTAAAAAAAAAAAAAAAAAGAAGAAGAAGAAGAAGATAGCAGGAGGGGAAGAATGAAGAGGGGGGGAAATCAGAGGGGGAGACAAACCATGAGAGACTATGGACTCTGAAAAACAAACTGAGGGTTCTAGAGGGGATGGGGGAAGGGGGATGGGTTAGCCTGGTGATTGGTATTAAAGAGGGCATGTTCTGCATGGAGCACTGGGTGTTATACGCAAACAATGAATCATGGAACACTACATCAAAAACTAATGATGTAATGCATGGTGATTAACCTAACATAATAATAAAAAAAATAAAATCTCAAAAAAAAAAATGGGTGGAGAACCTGAATAGACATTTTTCCAAAGATGACACACAGATGTCCAAGAAGTACATAAAAAGATGCTCAACATCACTAATCATCAGGGAAATGTAAATTAAAACCACAACGAGATATCATCTCACACCTGTTAGAATGGCCTGTATCAAAAAGACAGGAAATAACAAGTTCGGTGAAAAGGGAACCCTCATGTACTATTAGTGGGAAGCTAAATTGGTGTAACCACTATGGAAAACTGTATGGAGGGTCCTCAAAAAATTAAAAATAGAAATACCATATGATTCAGTAATTTCAGTTCTGGGTATTTATCTGAAAAAAATGAAGACACTAATTCAAAAAGATATATGCACCCCTATGTTTGTTGCAGCATTATTTATAATAGCCAAGATACGGAAGCAACCTGAGTATCCACTGACAGATGAAAGGACAAAGAGGATGTAGTATGTATATTTATACAATGAAAGATTGCTCCTCCATAATAAAAAATAAAATATTGCCATTTGTTATGGCACAGATGCATCTAGAAGGTATTATGCTAAGTGAAATAAGCATGAGAAAGCAAATACAATCTCAGTTATATACGGAATCTAAAAAGAACAAATGAACAAACAAAAACCAGAAACAGACTCAAATTCAAAGAACTTGTTGTCAGAAGGTGACGGGTGGAAGGATGGGCAAAATAGGTAAAAGGGATAAGAGGTACAAACTTTCAGTTATAAAATAAATAAGTCAGGGGATACAAAGTACAGCATAAGGAGTATAGTCAATAACATTTTAATAACATATGGTAACAGATGGTAACTACACATATTGTGGTGAGAACTTCATAATGTATACAATTGTCAAATCACTGTGTTGTACACCTGAAACTATTTTATATCAATTATGCTTCAAGTTTAAAAAAAAGGAATCTCCCCAAGAGGCTGTTAAAACAGATTTCTGTACCTCATACAGTAGGTCTGGAATAGGGCCCCCAAATTAGAATTTCTAATACACACCCAGGTAATGCAGATGCAGCTAGTCTTAGTCTGGGCTGCTATAACAAAAATACTACAGATGGGTGACTTAAACAACTAATACTTATTTTTCACAGTGCTGGACATTGGGAAGTCCAAGATCAAGGTGCCAGCAAATTTGATATCTGATGAGGCCTGCTTCCTGGTTCATAGACAGTAATCTTTTCTCTAGGTCCTCACATAGCAGGTGGGGTAAAAGCACTCTCTGGGTTTTTTTTAAGAAGTGTATTAGTCCCATTCATGAGAGTCCACACTGATGACCTAACCACCTCTCCAAAACCCCACCTCTTGGTATCACATTGAAGGTTGGGATTTCAACACAGGAATTTCAGAAGGACACAAATACTCATTTCAGAACACTGCAAGTCTGGGGAACACACTTTGAGAAGCTAGCACATTTTTATTTTCTTCACATGTAATCCAGTAACCATTACCATTATGAGCTCCATGAAATCTTCATAACCTCTAAGATTTTTAAATATTTTTTCAAGATATTTATCCCATTTTATAAACCCTGGTGCATGTCTTTCTTGTTCAAAATAGTTTACAAGCAAAATAGTATATGTGACCTTTGGTTTTCAAAAAACTGGTCAGCATCTTTTATCACTTTGACACTTTTAATTTTTTCCATAAAATGTTAGTAAAGAATTTATTTTTGTCAATGTACTGTTGAATCTCAGATCTGTACCTCTGAAACAAATAATGCAATATATGTTAAGAAAAAAAAAAAGAAGAAGAAGAAGGTAGCAGGAGGGGAAGAAGGAAGCGGGGGAAATCGGAGGGGTAGACGAACCATGAGAGATGATGGACTCTGAAAAACAAACTGAGGGTTCTAGGGGGGAGGGGGGTGAGAGGATGGGTTAGCCTGTTGGTGGGTATTGAGGAGGGCACATTCTGCATGGAGCACTGGGTGTTATGCACAAACAATGATCATGGAACACTACATCTAAAACTAATGATGTAATGTATGGGGATTAACATAAGAATAAAAAAATAAAAAAATAAATAATATTTGATCAAGATTTAAGGGAAAAAAAACCTTTTTAAAATTAAACTATATTGAATGGAATCAATTCATCTTAAAATGCCATAATGAAATATCACAGTATTTATCAAAGTCAAAAGGAAACTGCTGCTGACATTTACGTATTGTCACCCTAACAAATTGTGTTTTTATTATTTTAATCTTTCCCTTGTTGTTTCCTGTTAGGGTCTTGAATCTCATTATCTGTTATTTTCATCATCTTTATTTTTTGTCACTCCTTATTTTTATAATTTTGACCATCAGACTTTTTTAACAATAGTTTTTGACAGGTTGACATTTTGGAGCTCCTACCAATCTTTCTCTTTTGGATTTTTTAATAGAACACTTCCTTTCCTTTATATATGAATTGTGGAATGATCAAGAATTCTGAATATATAAAATTAATCTACAATTACAACATATATATTTTTAAGTCACTTCCATGTTATTTTGAGCTACATAACTATATTAACACATTGTCCTTCTACCATATACATTGAAGTTCTTGATGAATTTATATAGAGTTTTGTTATTGGAAAACTTATTTCTTCAAGCTATTTCAGCTTCTCAATGGCAACTTTCCATGCCATTTCTTCTGGAACTTCCAGGTCTCATCTGGACAGAATATATGCTTGATGCAGTATGTGAGAGAGATAAGTGAGTGGTAAGTGAGATGCATACAAGTACCTTTGCCTGTAGATACATTAGCTATTCTCAGATCTGCTATAGGTTTACGTCATACAAAAGAATTCTGATGGGATTCCCATAAAAAAGAAAAAAACCCATAGTAGGCTTATTGAGAATATTCTTCAAATGACAGAGCTTTAATTTTGACTAATTCTCAGTAAGAAGCAAATCTTTTATTTTACATATGTGATGATTAGAAGAATGCTCAAACAATTCAATCTTTGTTTCTCCTGTCTCCATTTCCCATATAGTTCTGTTACCAAGAACAACAGTACATGTCCAAATCAGGATCTGTGGCTCTAAACACCTTGTGGATTAACGTCAGGACAGTTGGTGTTAGGATAATTCCTGGGAGTTCTCCCTATGCTGGCATAGCTACAGTAACTCAAGTGCACCCAGAAGTGACGGTGAATCTTTTCTTTTCCTCCATTGTTTCATAGAGGGTGTTTCAGGTGTGGTAACTTTATAGTGTTCAAATCAAAAATAAGTAAGAGACCAGAACTGACAATTCTGAGCAGACAAAACTAGGTCAGTTATACAAGCAAAGTTTAACTTAGTTTATTTTGCAAGATTAACTTGACCTGGGTCATTTTTTGCTTATGTCTCTGAAAATCATGGGTGAAGCTTAAACTGGCTCCCAAAATTGGTATGAGGTCATCACTAACCAATTTCCTCATTTAAGAAAATTCTAATAGGATAACCAATCACTGTGAATAAACAGTCACTGCCTCTTCACTATGTTAGCTGTTTTGTAACGATATACCCCTCAGCCTCATTCCAGGTTTTGAATGCTCCCAGTTTACAAACTGTCTTTTTGGTGTGTACACAGTAAACTTTTACTAATTACTACTTCAGTGATTCAAGTTTATTTCTAAAATTCTGGTAGCAGTTTAAACTACCTGTTACAAGATGGAACCATGATGAAATGAAATGGAGAAAAATCAATGAACATACCTTAGAGATCGTAGACTTAAAACCAGTTATAGTAACAATGAAAGTTTTTTTTTGGTAGTTTCAAGTTTTTATTTAAACTCCCATTAGTTAACATATAGAGTAATGTTAGTTTCAGGAGAATTTAGTGATTCATCACTTACATATAACACCCAGTGCTCATCACAAGTGCCCTCCTTAATATCCATCACCCATTTTGCCCATCCCCCACCCACCTCTCCTCCAGCAACCCTGTTTGTTCTCTATATTTAAGAGTCTTTTATGGCTTGTTTCCCTTTTTTTTTCTTCCCCTATATTCATCTATTGTTTCTTACGTTCCACATATGAGTGAAATGATATGGTATTTGTCTTTTTCTGACTTATTTTACTTAGCATGATACACTCTAGCTCTATCCATGCTGTCACAAATGCCAAGATTTCATTCTTCTTGATGGCCAAGTAATATACCATTGTGTATATACCTCATCTTCTTTATCCATTCATCAGTTGATGGATATTTAGTCTCTTTCCATAATTTGGCCATTGTTGATAATGCTGCTGTAAACATTGGAGTGCACGTATCCCTTCAAATCAGTATTTTTGTATCCTTTGGGTAAATACCTAGTAGTGTAATTTCTGGGTTGTAGGACAGTTCTATGTTTAACTTTTTGAGGAACCTCCATAGCATTTTCCAGAGTGGCTGCACCAGTTTGCATTCCCATCAACAGTGTAAGAGGGTTCCCTTTCTCTACATCCTCACCAACATCTGTTGTTTCCTGGGTTGTTAATTTTAACCATTCTGACAGGTGTGAAGTGATATCTCATTGTACGTTTGATTTGTATTTCCCTAAATGATGAGTGATGTTGAGCATCTTTTCACGTGTCTGTTAGCCATCTATATGTCTTCTTTGAAAAAATGTCTATTCATGTCTTCTGCCTATTTCTTCATTGGATTATTTTTTTTGGATTCTGAGTTTGGTTAAGTTCTTTTGAACACTAACCTTTTATCAGATACATAACTTGCAAATATCTTCTCCCATTCTGAAGGTTGCCTTTTAGTTTTATTGATTGTTTCCTTCACAACAACAATGAAATTTTCAGTGGACTTCTATTTTGTAGAAGGGCATGTTTTCCATTTAGTAGTAACTGTTGCATTTTAGGATGTGGGAAAACAATTTTTTTAGAAGTGTAAATTTGTGATATTGGGTGAACGAAGGAAAATAAACAGTAGACATTTGACACTTTTTCCTATTTTTGAGGAGCCCCCCCCTTATATAAACTGAGCCCAACTCCCAACACAGAGGCTTAAAAATGCCTTTTTGGGGGGTACTCTCAATCCAGACTCCATATATTGAATGTACTCACCACAAACTTTAAATACAAGGTAGTATGTAAAGAAACAGAAACCATTCTGGCCAGGTAGTAGCCAGAGGGCATTCAGTTCCAGGGGTAGCAGTATCCATGGTTCTAGGGAGCAACTGCCTATGCTCAGTCTTGAACTATTTCCAACAGGTGACTTGTGCAATGCAAATTACAAAATTGTTCCTGGCTATGAAGATTCCAAGCCTGATTGTTCACACCTCCCAGAGACTGCTTTATATAAATATTTTCTTTCTGCTGCAATTAGTCACCTTCACTAAAATCCCTGAGTGTTACAAATGCCAAACTCTTTGATGAGAAAATGGATATTTGAATTGAAAAATTTTTTTAGCCCCAAGATTAAATCACTCATGATATACTGCAAGTTTTAAAAATACACTATGAATATATTGAGAACTCCTACAACTCAGGGGCACTGGGTGGCTCAGTTGGTTAAGTGTCCAACTCTTGATTTTGGTTCAGGTCAAGATATCAGTGTTGTAAGATTAAGCCCCACATTCGGCTCTCTGCTGAGCACAGAGTCTGCTTAAGATGCTCTCTCTCCCTCTCAAGAAAAAAAGAAAAACTCCTACAACTCAACAAAAAAGTTAAATAACCGAATTCAAAAATGGGTAAAGGACTCGAGTAGACATTTGTCCCAAACTGACATACAAATGGCCTGCAAGCATATGCAAAGACGCTCAACATCACTAATCATCAGAGAAATGCACACAAAAACTACAATAAAACCCATTTAGGATGGCTACTATCAAAAACCCAGAAAACAACAAGTGTTGGTGGTTACACGGAAAAGTACAAACCCTTGTACACTGATGGTGGGATTGTAAAATAGTGTGATGGCTATGAAAAATATGTTGGTTCCTTAAAAAATTAAAGATAGAACTACCATATAATCTTCAAATCCCATTTGTTGGTATGTATCCAAAAGAACTGAAAGCAGGGTCTCAAAAATATATTTGCACATCCATGGTCATAGCAGCACTATTCACAATAGCCAAAAGATGGAAGCAACCTAAATATCTATCTATGGATAAGTGGATAAACAAAATGTGGTATATGCATATAATGAAATATTACTCAGCCTTAAAAAGGAAGGAAATACTGTCACATGCTACAACATGGATGAACTTGAAGACATTATGCTAAGTGAAACAGACCCGTCACAGAAGGACAAATACTGTATGATTCTACTTATATGATGTACATAGAGCAGTCAAAATCACACAGACATAAAGTAGAATGGTGGTTGCCAGGAGATGAGGGGAGAGGGGAGTGGAAAGTTATTGTTTAATGGGTAAAGAGTTTCAGTTTTACAAGACAAGAAAAGAGTTATGGACTTGGATAGTCATGATATTTGCACATTTAAAACCACTGAACTGTACACTTAAAAATGGTTAAGATGGCAATTTTTTGTTATATGTCTTTTTACCACAATTCTAACAACACACAAGAACACAAAATATTTTAATTAAAAAGTTTCCACAATTGGGGCACCTGGGTGGATCAGTCAGTTAAGTGTCCAAGTCTTGGTCTCAGCTCAGGTCATGATCTCAGGGGTGGTGGGATGGGGCCCTGAGTCAGGCTCCACACTCAGCAGGGAGTCTGCTTGAAAGATTCTCTCCCTCTGCCCCTCTCCCCACTCATTCTCATTTTATCTCTCTCTAATAAATAAATATTTAAAAACAAATAACTCCAAAATTTGTATAAGGAAAGAAATCCAAACATAAGGTAAGGAGTACCTCCTGTTTTTCTTTGCTCTGATTAATTCCCATGTTTGAGTTTTCACATGCTCTCTTCTTTACTAGCAATACTACGGGGTTATTAAAAGACATTCAGTGAAGAAATTAGAAGATATATAAAAAAGAAAAAAACACCTTTATGTCAAGCATGTCTGATTTATCTTTCAATCAAAGTGGGCTTTCTCCTAAGTTGGTATTGTTTGGGTACCACTTTTAGACGATGAGGTAGAGGTAGAGAAGAGAGCTATCCTTCCTGCCATCCTAAACATATGTGGGTTTTTTTTTTATATCAAACATAATTTGATCCATTGATGATAGGAAGTCATCTACGGGAAGCAGTTTTTTGAGGATGTATGGCCTCAAACATGCAATGAGATCATGCAGAGATTCAACACCAAACAATTAATCTTCAATATTAACACACATACCAAGGCAAAGAAAAGAAATATTGATCAGGCTACATAAACACTCATGGAGTAGAAGTGGGGAGGAAAGTATAAGCCATCATTCTAAAATGGGTGCAGAACAACAGATTCTCATGATTGTCCCTTGGCACACATGCCTGGTGTGCTAAATGGTTACTGAAGTTTTTCCTATCTGAGAAAAAAAAATGTCCCATCATTCTGCAGATTTCACTTAGAAATAAAAGGCATAAGTCAAAAGCAACACATTTTATTTAAACTTACTATACACTTCTATGTGAAATAATTTCCCCTGAGAGAATTGGTATATATTTTAACCAATTTGTCAAGGCTTTTTATTTTTATTATATAAATGATGACAGAAATATGTGGGAGGAATGACATTACAGGTTTCTATGAACTCCAAGTTTCTCGGATTACACCATTTTTAAGAGCAAGAAGCCAACACAGTTTATGTTCCTGAAGCTTCCAAAAATGTTAGGGATATTGATTTTATCTGTTATTATAGGGTTAGAATATACTGATATTAGAGAAGTCTTGTGCCTTAGTAAAAACATGAATCTCTGATCTAACTCTTCTTTTAAAGTTTCAAACACGACTATTAAAGTTATTAACTTATCACCCTGAAGGAGAAATCCCCAAATGGCAAAATTCATCTTCTAATATCTCCATTTCATTCTACGATTAAAATAATAAAAGGTAAATGTGGGCATTGGATCTCTGAATGTCTCATGAATATCAATTAGATTTTGTTCAAGTACTTTTAAAAAGATGAAAAATGTTATGCATACTGCTAATATATTTTCCCCCAATTACTAATTTTGTGTTCTTAGAGGTTTTTTTTCTTTTTTGAGTTAAATTTCAGTTGAAAGTGAATTAAATTCCCAATCCTTAATTCCATCCCCAACAATTCAAATGATTAGAATATTTTTAGTGGTTTTGAGGCACTATTATAATTTTTATTCACAAGGGAAGGGGGTGATATAAATATTTTAACATTATTTAGTAAAAATTTCACAGCCTAGGCCTCCGACACTAAAAACTGAAGTTTTGGAAGGTAGAATTTCCAAACCTGGTATCTATTATTAAAGTACTGTTAACTTGTAGATTACATATTTAACCTTGTTTCATTTTTTTTAAAAACAAGTCTAGTTGTAAATAACAGCAAGACCACCAATAATGACAATGATAACCACAATATAAATGTTAGTTATGTTCTACCTCTATAGTTAATATGTTACACATATTAATTCATTCTCACAAGGACCCCACGGAGGTAAATACTATTATGCTCATTTTACTGGTGAGAAAAAAATGAGAGTGAATGGTGGAGTTATGATTTGAACCCTTGCAATCTAGCTTCAATGCTGTCCACCCATATGTGCTGTGTTATAGCACGCAAGATTTAACTGATATGACTTCTGGTTTGAGATTATTTTGATACTATGTGACACACATCTATCCTTAAATTTATGTTTATAACTGCATGGTCAATACAATGCTAGCTGCTATAAAAAACAAACCCTCCAAATCTTAGTGACTAAACAGAATTCATTTCTCATTCAAATCAGGTCCAAAGTGGTTTCTGTGACTGGTAGGGACTTCACATGTGGTAATTCAGGGTCCTACATTTCTTCCATGTGTGGAAATCTAGGACCTTGGAATCCTGTCTCCAGCCAGTAGAGAAGGAAAGGAGGATCATGCATGGAAATTACTATGGGCCAGTCCTGGAACTGGTACATTTCATCTCTACTCTCTTTCCATTGCCCAGAACTCAATTACAGGGGCAAGGAACACTTAGAAATGCTGTTTAGGTATGTGTGTGCCCAGGGGGAGAAAAAAAAAAAAGGAGATCAGTGAGTAGATGGCCAATATCTCCCACATCGGTCTTTGCCTATCTTAGTGATGTGCTACTCATACTTTCTGATTCTAAAACTAGTATTTATTCCATTATACCTATCTTTTCTAGACACTCCATATACATATATCAAAGTGAATGATACCAGTATATACAAAGGATGTTATGAAGGTAGAGTAGGATTTAAAAAATGGCCAGATTCTGGCCAATGAGGAGATTTTGGGTGTCAAGGGAAAAAAAAAAAGCTAGACAATGTAATATTCAATCAGGTCTTCACTGAAAATTTTTCTTTCTCTCCTGTGAGGGAAAACTTATCTGCTAGATACCTGTTTTCTTATCTGTCCCTGCTACAAGATATTAACTCCCTTGAGAACTTAAGGAATTCCTTGAGGAATTTTGACAGGATTGGTTATTGATATATAGTAAGCATCCAAGAATATCCTGGGTTTGTTAATTATTAATTTAAAAGTGCTCTGTAAATACTTAGTGCTAGGAACATAGCAAGTGCTTATTAGTAGAAGTTTTGGATTATTGCTTGGACAATATTGGTTTTTAATTGTGGCTAAAGAGAAAGAATCCAAACTTTGAATCTAAATTAAAGGTTTACAGAAGGATTAGACTGTTTTCCTTTCATATTTACTTTTGAAGGTAGGTGTGTAGGAAATGGCTGATTGTAGGGCAATGCTCTTTGATATGTGAAGCACATGAACTTTTATACTATAAATGTAAAATCTGAAAAGCAAGACTCAAAAATACATTAAAGCATGCTTGTTCTTAGGTCTCTGGAAAAAAATTAAAAACAAAAATCAACCCCACATTTCCCCTTAATGCAAAATCAGAATAAAAGGGCAATCAGACAACTATGACAAATAAGTACTTTTCTGTTAGTTATCCTATTGGCATTTGAGGTTTATTCATGCTCAAACAACATGCCAGACAAAATCTTATCCTTTAAAATTATAAATAAAATTTTGTACTCCTTTTTTACCCAACTATTTAAATGCCCTAACCATATTGTGTGACTCCATGTCTAGTTAATTATACAATAACATACCATCTATTAAAGAAAGGTCTTGAATTCTGAGATTAAGAACAATATTATAGGTTCATAATCTTTTATTGGAAACCTTTGGTTCCAGATAGATTTCAGACTTAGAATTTTTTATATCTACATATAGTATGTGGAACATAAACATAGTTTGAAATATCCCAGAAGAATACTATAAAAATATATTAATATTTCTCTAGAAAATATGAATACACTGAAGTAGATGGAGGCCATAAATAGCTTCATGTCAATTCAGATCAGGTTTTGCTAAAAATGAGTTTGTCACAAATTTATGTAGAAAATTTTTATTTTTGAGAGCCTTTTAGATTTTAAAATCATGAAAAAGGAACAATGGGCTCATAATATGATTAAATCTTCAGTGTTTAGATTATTGTTCCTATGCTGCCTGTTCATGAAGCAGTTCTAATGAATTACAGATATTTAAATATCTCAAAAATTTCAAACAACTATTGTATGGTCAAATAAAAATGTTTCTGGTGGTTGTTGGTCCAGCATGTAAGAAGCTAACAAGTAAGAAGTGAACACAAAAAAATCAGCAATTTTTCTTACATCTGTCAGAGAGGTGAGGTCACAAGGCAAACTACTACCCCCAAAACCAGATAGACCAACAGGTGGGAAGAAAGAATCATGACTTACTGGAGCAGAAACTCACATCACAGGAACTGGTATTGGTGTAGGAAAATTTTTACTGTAATAGATGAAATTCTGGAGGCTCAATGTAGAAAAATCTGAGAGATAAAAACTCCAGAGGGACCAAGTCATGGCAGTTGGAGTGAAGGGAGCTCCTCAATTTGCATTTATTCTTCCAGGAGTTCTACTAGGTTATTATAGTGAAGATCAGAGGAAAACAAAACAAAACAAAACAAAACCTTGGGCTTCCAGAGGGAAGGAGAAAGTGATATTTTTCAGTGTTCAGAACTTCTTAACAAGTCCTGCTCTCAAGAGAAACTCTTTTACCAAAGCCTAAACTACTGGGGTTTTATCAGGTCCTAATTTACTTGGGGGAAGAAAAATACCCTACCTACTCTGAGAGGAAATATCCAAATGTAGCCTCCCCCCACCCCCAGCCATCCAATACCATTTAAAGGGTGGGGGGAAGGAAAAAACTGAGAAACACTTATGGAGTTCATAGCTGAGGGACATAAGTCTACTAAATGACTGAAACCTAATCATAGGAATATAGAACACTTCTCACATACCTTACCATTATTAAAGACCTATTTACTACAGTTTCTTTAACCTAGTACAACATGTCCACATTTCAATTAAAAATTACAAAGCAAACAAACAAAGTTTTGAAGAGACAAAATAAGTATTATAACCAGACCCAAATATGCCAGGAATGTTGAAATAATCACACTCTAAGTTTACAACAACTATGCATAATATACTAAGGACTGTAATGTAAAAACTAGACAATATGCAGGAAGAGATAGACAACATAAGCATAGACAGATGATTTCTGAGAAAAAATTAAAAACAAATGTGATAGACCACATTTTAGGCCATAAAAAGTATCTTAAATTTAAAAGGATAAAAGCTCATATAACCTATACTCTCAGAACACAAAGGAATAAAACTAGAAGTCAACATAAAGATAGCTAAAAAATACCAAAATACTTAGAGATTAAACAACATATTTATAAATAACACTTAGGTCAAAAAAGAAATTTCAAAAGAAGTTAAAAATACTTTGAACTAAATGAAAAAAATACAGTTTAGCTAAATTTGTGTGATGCAGCAAAAAGATATATTAAACTATATATTACATTGACTATATATATTAGAAAAGAAAAAATATCTAAAGTCAATAACCTAAGCTTCCACCTGAAGAAAACTCAAAATGGAAGAGCAAGTTATATCCAAACTAATCAGAAGAAAGAAAAATTAGAGCAGAAATCAATGAAATTGAAAACATGAAAACAGAGAAAAACCAACAAAACTAAAAGCTGGTTCTTTGAAAAGATTAGGAAAATGTGTAAGCCTCTAGTCAAGCTATTAAAGTAGAACAAGGAAAAAAACCACAAATCACTAAAATGAATGAAACGAGGGAAATCACTACAGATCCCATGGACATCAAAAGGATAATAAAGGAATACTACAAAAACAATTCTAAAGGACAATTCTATGGCCACAATTTCAATAACCAAGATGAAATGGACTAATATCTTCAAAGAAACAATCTGTAAAAACTCCCACAAGAAGTAGTAGACAATCTAAATAGAACTATATCTATTTAAAAAATGGAATCACTAGTAACTTTCCAAAACAGAAAGTATGAGACCCAGAAGTGTTCACTGGTAAATTCTATCAAACATTTAAGGAATAAATTGTAACACTATTATCACTTCCAGACAACAGAAGACAGGAAATACTCCCTAACTCATTTTATGAGGTCAACATTATCCTAATACCAAAGCTAGATTTAAAAAATGACTGAACTGGAGTGCCTGGCTGATTTGGTTGGTAAATTGTGTAACTCTTGATCTTGGGGTCATGAGTTCAAGCTCCACATTGGATATGGAGCCTACTTAATAAAAATTAAACAACAACAAAAAATTTTAATGACAAAACTACACTTAGCATAATACTCTCTAGCTCCATTCATGTCATTGAAAATAGCAAAATTCTATTTGTTTTTATGGCTGAGTAATATTCCATAGTGTGTATATATACCACATCTTCTTTATCCATTCATTAATGAATGGACACTTGGGCTGTTTCCATAATTTGGCTGTTGTAGATAATGCTGCTATAAACATTGGAGTGCATGTATTTTTGAATTAGTATGAATTAGTATTTTTATATTCTTTGGGTAAATACCTAACCATGTGATTGCTAGATTGTAGGCTAATTCTATTTTTAACTTTCTGAGGAACCTCCATAGTGTTTTCCAGAGTGACTGTTCCAGTTTGCATTCCCACCAACAGGGCAAGAGGGTTCCCATTTCTCCAGTTACCAGGGGGGAGGTAGGATGGGAGATGGGTTAAATAGATGATGGGGATTAAGAAATGCACTTGTGTGATAAGCACTGGTGATACACAGAAGTGTTGAATCACCGTATTGTACACCTGAAACTAATATTACACTGTATGTTAACTAACTGGAGTTTAAATAAAAAGTTTTTAAAAAGACGAAACTATAAATCAATAACTCTCATAACAGATGCAAAAATATACAACAAAATATTACCAGAATAAATCCAACAATGTATAAAAATAATTATAAACCATGACCAAGTTGGGCTTATCTCACATATGCACGGTGAGTTCAATATTCACAAATCAACTAAGGTAATCCTTCACATGAACAGATCAATTACACAATCATATCAATCATATCAATAGATGTAGAAAAAGCATTTGAAAAAATTCAGCACTTAAATTCATGATAAAACTTTCAGCACACTAGGAATATAGGGAACCTTTCTTGATGTTCTTGATAAAGAACATCTACAAAAAAAACCTACAGCAAACATCATACTCAAATGGTGAGAAACTAGACACTTTTCTGATAAGATCAGGAATAAGACTAGGATATTCCCTCTCATCCCTCATTTTCAGTATCATAGTGGAGGTCCCAGCTAATGCAATGAGGCAAGAAAAAAATAAAATGTAAACACATTGGAAAAGTAGAAAGAAAACAGTTTCTTTATAGATGAAATGACTGTGTATGTAGAAAACTGTAAAGATTCAACCAAAAAACTCCTGGAACTAATTAGTGATTACAGCAAAGCTGCAGGTTACAAGGTTAATATATAAAAGTCATTTGTTTCCTATATACAAGTAATGAACAGGTGGAATTCAAAATTAAAAGCACAATATCATTTATATTCACACTCAAATAAATTAAATACTTAAGTACCAATGTAACAGTATGTATAAGATATACATGAGGAAAAGTACAAAACTGAAAAAAATAGGAAAGCCTGAATAAAAAGAAATACTACATCTTCCTTGATAAGATTCAATATTGTCAAAAAGTCAGTTCTTCCCAACTTGATTGAATTCAATGCAGTCCCAATCAAAATCCCGTTATTTTGTGAATATCGACAAACTGACTTTAAAGTTTATATTGAAAGGCAAATGACCCAGAAAGACAATTCAATATTGAAGAAGAACAAAGGCAAAGGACTAACACTTTACTCTAGAGCTACAGTAGTCAAGACAGCATGGTATCGGTGAAAGAATAAATAGGTCAATTGAACAGATTGAGTCCAGAAATAAACCTGCATAAATATAGTCAACTGATCTCTGACAAAGGAGTAAGGCATTACAATAGAGAAAACAGAGCCTTTTCAACAAATGGTGCTGGAACAACTAGACATCCACATGCAAAATTTTAAAAAATGAATGTAGATGCAGGCATTATATACTTCACAGACCTTAAGTCAAAGTAATACATGGACCTAAAAATAAACTATAAAACTTCTAGATCATCAACAGATCAGAGAATGAAAAAGAATGGATCAGTGATCTGGGAAATAGGGTAATAGAAAGCAACCAAACTAAAAGCAAAAAGCAAGAATAAAAAAAGAGAATAGGTTAAGGAAACTCAGCAATACCATCAAACACAACAACACTTGCGTTATAGAAATCCCAAAAGAAGAGAAAGAAGAGGGCAGAACATATACTTGAAGAAATAATAGCTGAAAACTTCCCTAATTTAGGGAAGAAAACAGACATTCACATCCAGAAAGCACAGACAGCTCTTAATAAGATTAACCTAAGAAGGTACACACCAAGACACATAATTAAAATAGCAAAAGTAATGATAAAGAATTTTAAAAGCAGCAAGAGAAAAGAGTTACATACAAGGAAAACCCCATAAGGTTATCAGCTGATTTTTCAGCAGAAACTTGGCAGGCCAGAAGAGAGTGGTATAATATATTCAAAGGGCTGAAAGGGAAAAAACTTCAACCAAGAATACTCTACCCAGAAAGGTTATCATTTGAAAAAGAAGGAAAGATAAAAGCTTCCAAGACAAACATAAGTTAAAGGAATTCATAACCACTAAACCAGTATTACAAGAAATATTAAAGGGACTTCTGTGAGTGGAAAGAAAGGGCTTTAATTAGAATAAAATTATATAAGGAAAAAAATTCACAGGTAAAAGCAAATATATAGTAAAGATAGTAGATTAATCCCTTACAAAGCCAATATTGAGGTTAAAACACCAAATTAGTAAAGTGAATTTTATCTACAAAAATTAGTTAAGAGATACACTCACATAGAAGATGTACAATATGACACAACATACATAAAACTTGGAGGAAGTAAAAATTTAGTGCTTTTAGAATCTGTTCAAACTTTTAGCAATCATCAACTTAATAGAGACTAACACATAAAACATTATCGATGAACTTGATGGTAACCACCGGTCAAAAACCTGTAATAGATACCCCAAAAATAAAGAGAAAGGAATCCAAGCAAAACACTAAAGAAAGTCATCAAAACAAGGGAAGAAAGTAACAAAAGGAACACAGAAGAACTACAAGAAACAACCAGGAAATAACTAAGAAAATGGCAATAAGTACATACCTATCAATTCCTTTAAATGTAAATGTACTAAATGCTCCAATAAAAAAATATACAGTGACCGAATGAACGACCGAATGAACAAAAAATAAAAAGGACCTATCTACATGCTGCCTACAAGACACTCACTTCAGACCTAAAGACACATACAGATTGAAAGTAAAGGGATGGGAAAACATATACCATGAAAATCAAAGCAAAAAAAAAAAAAAAGAAGAAGAACTGAGATAGCAATACTTATATCACACAAAATAGACTTTAAAACAAAAACAGTAGCAAGAGACAAAGGGCAATATATGATGATAAAGGGATCAATCCAACAAAAGGATATAACATTTATAAATATCTATGCACTCAAAAGAGGAGCACCTAAATACATAAAGCAAATATTCAGAGACATAAAGGGAAAAATTGACAGTAATAAAATAACAGTAGGGACTTTAACATCCTTTTTACCACAATGGATAAATCATCCACACAGAAATAAAAAAGGAAGCAGTGGCTTTGAGTGATACATTAGACCAGATGGTCTTTACAGATATATACAAAACATTCCATCCAAAAGAAGAATACACATCCAAGTGTACATGGAACATTTCTCCAGGATAGATCACTTGTTAGGACACAAAACAAGTCACAAGTGAATTCTACTGAACATTTACAGAAGAGTTAATACCTATTCTTCTCAAACTATCCCAAAAAATAGAAGAGGAAGGAAAACTTCCAAATTCATTCTATAAGGCCAGCATTAATTACCCTGATACCAAAGCCAGACAAAGACACTACAAAAAGAGGAAACTACAGACCAATATTTCTTATGAACATAGATGAAAAAAACTTCAACAAAATATTACCAAATTGAATTCAACTATACAATAATAGAATCATTCACCATGAGCAAGTGGAATTTATTTATTTATTCAAGGGTGGTTCAACATTTGCAAATCAATACAATACATCACATTAGCAAAATGAAGGATAAACATCATAGGGTCATCTCAATAGATGCAGTAAAAGCATTTGAGAAATTATAACATCCACTCATAATAAAAATTCTCAACTAAGTGGGTTTAAAGGGAACATAACTCAACATAATAAAGGCCATATATGAAAACCCACAGCTAACATCATACTCAATGGTCAAAAACTAAAAGCTTCTCCTTTAAGATCAGAAGCAAAACAAGGATACCCACTCTCACCACTTTTATTCAACATAGTACTGGAAGTCCTAGTTGCAGAAATTGGACAAGGAAAAGAAATAAAATCTATCCAAATTGGTAAGGAAGAAGTAAAACCATCACTATTTGTAGCTGTCCTGATACTATATATAGAAAACTCTAAAGACCCACCAAAAAAAGTATTAGAACTGATAAATCAATTCAGTAAAGTTGCAGGATAAAAATTAATAGACAGAAATCAAATGCATTTCTATATACTAAAATAATCAAGTAGCAGAAATAAATTAAGAAAACATTTCCATTTACAATTGCACCAAAGAAAACAAAATTCCTAGGAATATATTTTACCAAGGAGGTGAAAAATCTATATTCTGAAAAGTATAAGACACTGATGAAAGAAATTGAAGATGACACAAACACATGGGAAGGTATATCATATTCCTGGATTGGAAGAATACTGTTAAAATATCCATACTACCCAAAGCAATCCATAGATTCAATGCAATCTCTATTAAAATACCAATAGCATTTTACACAGAACTAGAAGAAATAATCCTAAAATTTGCATGAAACTATAAAAGACCTTGAATAGCCAAAGCACTCTTGAGAAAGAATAGCAAGCTGAAGGTATCACAAATCCAGATTCGTGATATCCTACAAAGTTGTAGTAATCAAAACAGTAAGGTACTGGCACAAAGAAGACAAATCAATGGCAAAGGACAGAAAGCCCAGAAATAAATCCACACTTACATGGTCAGTTAATCTATGACATCAGAGGCAAGAATATACAATGGGAAAAAGACAGTCTTTTTGATAAATGGTGCTGGGAAAACTGGACAGAATGAAAGTAGATAACTCACACAATAGGCAAAAAACAAACTCAAAATGGATTAAAGAGACTAAGCTCCTAGAAGAAAACATAGGTAGTAATCTCTTGGACACTGCCCTTAGCAACATACTTATGAATAGGTCCCCTAAAGCAAGGGAAACAAAAGCAAAAATAAACTATTATGAATATACCAAAATAGAAAGCTTTTGCACAGCAAACGAAGCCATCAACAAAATGAAAAGGGAGAACCTACTAATTGGGAGAAGTTATTTGCAAATGATACATCCAGTAAGGAGGTAATATCCAAAATATATAAAGAACTTACAAAACTCAGCAATAAGAAAACAAACAATCCAGTAAAAAAAAATGGGTGGAGTATCCAAACAGACATTTATCTAAAAATTGGCAGAGGAGCCAAATAGACATTTTTCCAAAAATGGGTAGAGGATTCAAATAGACATTCTTCCAAAGAAGAAATACAAATGGCCAACAGACATATGAAAATATGTTCAACATCACTAATCAGGGAAATGCAAATTAAACCATAACGAGATATCACCCCACACCAGTCAGAATGGCTAGAATAAAAAAGAGACAAAAATAACAATTGTTGGCAAGAATGTAAAGAAAAGGGAAACTTCATGCATTGTTGGTAGGATTGTGAATTGGTGCAACCACTGTGAAAAACAGTATGGTGATTCTTCAAAAAATGAAAAATAGAAATACCATATGATCCAGGAATTCCACTACTTTATTTGTCCAAAGAAAACAAAAACATTAATTCAAAAAGATATATGCACCCCTGTGTTTATTGCAGCAGTATTTACAACAGCCAAGATATGGAAGCAACCCAAGTGTCCATCAATAGATAAATGCATAAAGAAGATGTGGTATGCCATGGCAATCAGACAAGAAAAAGAAATAAGAGGCATCCATATTGGTAGAGAAGAAGCTAGACTGTTACTGTTTGCAGACATGATACTATACATAGAAAATCGTAAAGACTAGAACACCAGAAATTGGCAGCATTTCTATACACAAATAACAACATCACAGAAAAAGAAAGTTTAAAAACTACCATTTACGATGGACCCCCCCCCAAAATATTTAGGAACAAACCTAACTAAAGAGGTAAAAGACCTGTACTCTTAAAACTATAAAACACTCATGAAAGAAACTGAAGATGACACAAACAAAAAGATATTACATGCTCAAGAATTGGGAGAATTTATATGGCCACAATGCCCATATTACCCAAAGCAATCTACAGATTTAATGCAATCCCTATGAAAATATCAATAGCATTTTTCACAAAACTAGAATAAAACTTGTCTGAAACCACAGGAGACCCTGAATAGACAAAGCAATCCTGAAAAAAAACAAAGCTGGAGGTTTAAATTCCAGATTTCAAGAACACTACCAACCTGTAGTAATCAAAACAGTATGGTACTGGCACAAAAATAGACACAAAGATAAGTGGAACAGGATAGACAGCCCAGAAATAAACCCACATTTATATGGTCAATTAATCTTTGACAAAGGAGGCAAGAGTACACAATGGGGAAAAGACAATCTCTTCAGTAAATGGTGCTGAGAAAACTAGATAGCTATATGTAAAAGAACGAAACTGGACTGCTTTCTAACACCATACACAAAAATAAACTTAAAATGGAGTAAAAACCTAAATGTGAGACCCAAAACCATAAAAATTCTAGAAGAGAACTCAAGCAATAAATTTTGTGACATTGGCTATAGTAACATCTTTCTAGAGATAGGTTTCCTTAGGCAAGGGACACAAAACCAAAAAGTAAACTACTGGGACTTCATCAAAATAAAAACTTAACTGCACGGTGAAGGAAACAATCAACAGAACTAAAAAGCAACCTATTGAATGGGAGAAGATATTTGCAAATGGCATATCTGATCAATGGTTAGTATCCAAAATATGTAAAGAACTTCTAAAATTCAACACCCCCCAAAATGGATAATCCAATTAAAAATGGACGAAAGACCTGAATAGGTATTTATCCAAAGAAGACACAGAGGTGGCCAACAGACACATGAAAAGATGCTAAATACCACTCATGATCAGGGAAACGCAAATCAAAATCACAATGACATACCACCTCACACCTGTTAGGATGGCTAAAATCAAGAAGACAAGACACAACAAATGTTGGTGAGGATATGGAGAAAAAGGAACACTCGTGTGCCATTGGTGGGGATGTAAATTGGTACAGCCACTGCAGAAAACAGTATGGCGTTTCCTTAAAAAATTAAAAATAGAAATACCAAATGATCCAGTAATCCCCCTATAGGGTACTTACCCAGGGAAAATAGAAACACTAACTCTAAAAGATATATGCATCCCTGTGTTTATTGCAGCATTATTTATAATAGCGAAGACATGGAAGTAGCCTAAATGTCCATTAATGGATGAATGGATAAGGAAAATGTGGGTGAACACCACACACACACACACACACACACACACACACATACACACACAGGAATATTACACAGCCATAATAAAGGATGAGATCCTGCCATTTGAGATAATGTGGATGGACCTAGAGGGTATTATGCTAAGTAAAATAAGACTGAGAAAGACAAATACTGTGTAAAAATTAACAAAAAGCAGAATCAAAACTATACAGATAATAAACGGTTGCCAGAGGGAGGGTAGTGGTGGTAGTTGGTTTGGCAAAATGATAAAGGGGAGACGGCGATAAAGGCTTCCAGTTATGGAATGAGTAAGTCATGGGAATAAAAATCAGAGTAAACACAAAACAAACAAACAAACACACAAAAAGGATGTAGTATATACACACACACATATATACAATGGAATATTACTCAACCATAAAAAAGAATGGAATCTTGCTATTTGTAATAACACAGATGGACCTAGAGGGTATTATGCTAAGTGAAATAAGACAGAGAGACAAAAAACAAAACAAAACAAATAATCAGTCTCTTATATACAAAGAACAAACTGGAAGGCAGGTGGATGGAGGGGTAGGTAAAATAGAGAAGGGGGATTAGGAGGTACAAAGTTCCGGTTATAAAATAAATGTCATGGAAATTAAAAGTACAATATAGGGAATATAGTCAATAATATTGTAATAATGCTATATGGTTGACAGACGGTGACTGCACATATCATGGTGAGCACTGAGTAATGTATAAAATTGTTGAATCAGTATGTTGTATACCTGAAACTAATAAAATATTGTATGTTGTTTATAATTCAATACAAAAAAAGTCCTAGAAGACAATAAAAGAGAAAATCTAGATGGCCTTGGTCATAGCCATACCTTTTTAGATACAACAGACATAATCTATGAAAAAATAACTAATAAACAGGACTTTATTAAAACAAAAAATGTCTTCTCTATGAAAGATACTGTCAAGAAATGAGAAGACAAACAACAGACTGGAAGAAAATATTTGCAAAAGACATATCTGAGGAAGACAGTTATTCAAAATATATGAAGAACTCTTAAAACTCAGCAGAAAGGAACCTAGCAACACAGTTAAAAAATGGGCAAAGGATCTAAAGAGTCACCTCACCAAAAGAGATAAACAGAGAGCAAATAAACAAATGAAAAGATGTTCAAACTCATATGTCATTAGGGAATTAAAAATTAAAACAAAAATGACACACCACTAAATATCTGTTAGAATGGTGAAAGTCCAAAACACTGAAAACATCAAATGCTAGCATTCTCATTCATCATTGGTGGGAATGCAAAATGCTATATCTGCTTTGGAAGACAGTTTGCAGCTTCTCACAAAAGTAAACATACACTTGCCAAATAATTCAGCAGTCATACTCCTTGGTACTTACCCAAATGAGTTGAAAACAAGTCCACACAAAAACCTTTATGCCAATTATTACAGCAGCTGTATTCATAATTGCCAAAATTGGAGGCAACTATTAATGTGCTTCAGTAGGTAAAAGGATAAACTGTGGCACATGCAGACAGTGGGATATTATTCAGTGCAAAAAATAAATGAGCTACCAAACCACTAAAAGTCATGAAGGAAACTTAAATGCATACTACTAAAGGAAGGAAGACAGTCTGAAAAGGTTATACTTTTTATTCCAACTATAGGACTTTCTGAAAAAGGCAAAACTATGAAGACAGTAAAAAGAATAGTTTGTCAGGAGTCCTGGGGGGGGGGGGCAGCAGGAAGGAATAGGTAGAGGAGCACAGAGAATTTTTAAGGTAATGAAACTATTCTGTATGATACTGTAATGATGGATACATGTCATTTTACACTTGTCCAAACCCATAGAATGTTCGACACCAAGATTTATCCCTAATGTACACTATGGATTTGGGGATGATAATGATGTAGTTTCATCAATTGTAACAAAGGTACCACTCTGGTGAGGGATATTAATAGTGGGCAGAGGTCTATAGGGGGTTTACAGGAGGTCTACAAGAACTTTCTGTACTTCCTCTCAATTTTGCTGTGAACCTAAAATTCCTCTAAAAATAAGGTATATTTTAAAAACAACAACAAAAATGATTTTGTTTTTGATATAAACCATTGTTGCTTCCAAACTATTCACAGGATCTTTGGCTTTCTTTTTTACTTCCTTTCTTCAATGTTTTTTTAACACTCAGCTAAGCCAATAGTTTAGTTTCCTATTCTCATTTATATTAGATTAAACATATGAATTTGCCATTTCTTATGAGTAAAAAGTCAAACATTAGCAATTTCAACAAAGTTAAAATTAACTATAGAATATAAGCTGGTGCTTAACTTATAAAAATAAAAGCTTTCTTTCTTGCTTGCACATGATTTGAATCAGAATAAAATTATCTTGACATTAACCAATGTATAGCTTGTGAAAAAATATGTTCTCAGTTCACAGGAAACTGGATGCTCACACCTTACACAGAAGACAGACCAAATTTTTTCTCTTGCCATAGGGCCATATTTGTTCAACGACAGGGAAACAAAGAATATATTGTTTTTTTCCAACAAGTTAAGTCACAGTAAATTTATAAGACACAATGGATTATGATGAAATGTAATGCAAGTTCAATCTTGATCCAATTTTCACTTTTATCCTATGTCCAAATATACAGGGTAATATACCTCTAGATAGAGACCACATCACACTTACATAGAAATATTCTCCTGGGTTGGCGTATGTGAGTTTGCAAGATTCCTAATACTGGTCAGTTTTGTAATTAAAAAAGAAAAACAACATAAAACTTAGTGGTTTCTATTGGTTTATCAACTCTGGAGAAAAGTAATGAATCCAAAGCTTTTACAGATTGTCAGCATTTGTCCAAGCGCTATCTTTAATTTAACCAACTCAATTCTCCCTCCCCCATTTGCTATCTGTGACCTTGGAGGATTTATTTCACCTCTCTAAATCTCAGGTTCCTCATTAAAAACAGGATATTACTAGTACCTACACATCACAGGATTGAAATGAGAAATTACTGAGATGGTGTTTAAGAACAAAAACTGATTGAAAATTATTTCCCAAAGAGAAAAATGCTATAATGTCAACTAATGACTAAAGCATAAGCTAGAATATGATTATATAGTTTAAAGGCTGTTTAATTTTTAAGATAAGTTTTTAAACTAATTAACCCTAAATGGCTACACCAGTTGTAAAACCTCACATGAGATCATTTTTGAGAGCTATTTTTGACAGCTGGGAAATTCAGGCATTTGAAAGTGTTTACTGAGACAGCACGAACCCTCTGACAGATGGGGAAAATAAAACCTTCACAGGCACTTAATTGTGAGCGCCTAAATATTGTACCTTCCAACATTTGATTACTTGAGTTTTAGTATTTTGTTTTTGTATTTTAAAATGCTATAAAAATTTATGTCTTCTATTGGGGAAAAAAAAAGCTTGCATGGCCATCACTATAGTTTCTGAATGGTTTATGACTCAGTTATGCCTGATCCTCAAAAATCTCCTTTTAGACACTTTGTTTTTCCTCTAGACCAATATTTTAAAAGCCTGTCTTAGTCTTCCTATTATAGAAAAACACACTAAATAACACAATATTGAGTAAGATAAAATGCAATCAACCATTTTAGTTTTGCAGTAAAGGCTGTACATTCAATAGATTTTAGGTAAAATTCTAACCATAACCCATCTTCAGTGTGTGTTGGGGAAGGTATGAAATATACAGAAAGATTCTAAATGATGTTCTGGCTTCCTTAATCTCTCTTAATTGACTATCTGCTTAAGCCTAGGGTGATGCAGCAAACAGCCTAAGGTTATACCCACTTGGATTTTATAGATAAATTGGGATATAGGTATGTAGATAAATAACCTCTGAAATTGGTTATCAACCTTTGATCAAATCAACCACTTTTTATTGCTTTATTCTTAAGCCAAAATAAAAGAAAGCAATTAAAAAAAAAGTGTGCCTGATATAACATCTGTCTACTTACGTTGTACTCTAAGTACTTTATGGCATAAACTATGCTCTATTCCCTTATATCTATCAGTTTAGAAGAGATGTTTGTTAATAACGGTAATTGTAGCTATTTGATATACTGATTTAAAGTCTATTAATGTTCTTCAAATAACTTTGGGATAAGACCAAATAATACAACCAGGAGGAGCTCTAAACCAATGTATGATGTAATAGTGTCAATTTACATGAAACAGGGTAATGCAAACAATATTCTGCTAAATAAAGAACTAAGTCATGTACTTAATTTTTTATGAAAACAACTATTTCTTTTAGAGAGAGAAAAAAATTCACTAGCCAGCGGGGGGTGGGGGGGGGAGGGGAGAGGGGAGGAGAGAGAGAGGGAGAGGGAGTCCCAAGCAGGTCCCATGCCCAGCACAGAGCCCCATACTGGGCTCGATCTCAAGACCTGAGCAGAAATCAAGAGCCCGATGCCCTACCAACTGAGCCACACCGGCACCCCTAAAAACAACTATTTTTAAAAGGAAAATTGTTTGAAACACAGAATTAACCACAAACTGTATTTATTGTTTTCATTACATAGATGTGTTCCTTATAGGTTAAAATAAGGGGGCCAAATTTCTCCTGTTTGACTCTTCCTGTTGTAAGAGAGAACTTTTAAGATTTTTTATTTATTGATTTGACAGAGAGAGACGCAGCAAGAGAGGGAACACAAGCGGTGGGATGGGAGAGGGAGAAACAGGCTTCCCGCTGAGCAGGGAGCCCAAAGTGGGGCTCCATCCCAGGACCCCAGGATCATGACCTGAGCTGAAGGCAGACAACGACTGAGCCACCCAGGCACCCTTATAAGAGAGAAGTTTAAAAGGAAACTCTTGATATAGTTTTTGTCCTAGGGCAGTTGGTGACTAAAATACAGCTCATTGCTCTGAAATAGTTCATATTATTCCCCCAAAGTTTCTGGTTTACAGAGTATTTTATGACTCATGAACTATATACGAATACTGACCATTTTTATCCTGACCATTTTTATCTAGAAATTAAAAGCTAGGCTTTTTTTTTTAGGCAGATGTGGAAACTTTGTTGAACCACAAAAGGATATTGATCATTACATTGACTTTAATAAGGATTTATAGTATCTACAAATTCTTGGTTGTTAAAGTTTTGCAGGATACTCATTCCTTAAGTCATAAAGACCTAGTATAAATCTTCAAATTATTCTCCAACCTTGGTTGTATTATAGATAATGTGATATGGATATTCTGACCCACTTAAAGGATTTTAGCATAGTATTAGCATTCAATCTACTATAGGTCTTAAAGAAGTAAATAGTCACACAGTTTTATGGTTTTTGACTAGGGAAAATAAAAAACATAATGAGAGATTATCTGATATTTTGAGGGGAAAGTAAATAAATTTCATGTTTGAGAAAATCATTATAGTGGACTCATTATTTATAAGTTCATATACTTGCTACATATATCACTATTCTGAGTTCATAAGAGAGAGAAAGACACAGAGCAAATGCTACCCCAGAAATTAGAGAGGCAGAGAGGTGAAGACTGGGACTCACAGCTTACCTCAGCAGACGCCCACAAGCAGAAACCACTGCAGGAACCGGGGTGCTAGGGTAGGAAAACCTGAAGTGTAACTGATGAATTGCTGGAGACTCAGTGTTGACTCTCAGAAGTAAAAACCCTAGGGGGACTCAGTTATAGGATAGAACCCAACAATGTTGGGAGCATTACGTCCAAAAGTTTGCCCAAGATTCCCAATGTAAATATTGGAGAAAAATCCTCTCCTACTTCCAGCAGAGAGAGAGGAAAAGGAACCATTTTGAAATAAGCCAGAGCACTCTGTTCTTAAATAGGCCTGCCATCAGGAGAAACTAATTAACCAGAGCCCAGCCTGCTGGAGTTTTATCACAGCCTGACTGACATGGGGAAGAGAAATATCCAACTCTAGCACACTTAAACCAATCTGTCCCCCTGTCTCACCTAAGTGGGGAGGAAAAAACTGAAAAACACTTGTGAAGTTCACAGTCCAAGGTACAGGATCACTAAAAGACAGACACCTAATTATAGGACTATAGAACATGCCCCTCCCCCTACACCTCCCAAAACATCATTACAGGCCTATTTACAGCAGTTCCTTTCACCAAGTACACTGAATCTGGCTATTCAGAAAAAATTATAACTCATACCAAAAAGCCAAAAATACAATTTGAAGATACAGAGCAGGATCAGAATCAGACATGATAGGGATTTTGGAATTAAATATATATATATTTGGAATTAATATATATATATATATATATATGCTTATGTATGTGTCTATATAAGTATTAATGACAGCAATAATACAAGGGATGGGAGGAAGGAATTAGGATATTTTGTTATTATAAGGTACTCACACTACTTGTGAAATGGGATAGTGTTATTTAAAAGTGGACTTGAATTAGTTGTAATGTATATTGCAAACTCTAGGGCAAGTACTGAAAAAAGTTTTTAAAAAGTATAATTGATATGCTAAAAGAGAAAATAGAATCATATAAAATGCTCAGTTAAAACCACAAAAGGCAGAAAAGAATGGAAAACAGAAAACAGAAACAAAGAAGAAGGACAATAATAGAACATAGCAATAAAACATGGTAGATACTAACCCAACTATATCAATAATCTTATTGAATGTGGTCTAAATATACTGATTAAAAGACACAGATTGTCAAAGTAGATAAAAAAATATATAACCCAACTAATGTATTATTACCAGAAACCCACTTTAAATATAAAGACACAGAAATTAAAAGTAAATGGATGGAGAAAAAAAAAAACAGCAGTAATCAAAAGAAAGTAGCTATATTATTTTTAGATAAAGCAGACTTCAAAGTAAGGAGAGTAATCAAGTACAAAGAAGGATATTACATAATGATAAGAGGTCAATTCCCCCAGAAGATATAACAATTCTTATCATGTATGCACTGAATAATTGATCTATATGATGCAAAAACTGATAGAATTGCAAAGAAAAATAGATGAATCCACTATCATAATTGGATGTTTCAACACCCCTCTCTCAGAAACGATCCAGCAGTCAGAAACAACATCATCAATCAACTGGATATAACTGACATCCATAGACTACTTCATATAATAGTGGAATACACATTTTTCTCAAGCTCACATGGAATATTCACATTCTGGGCCATAAACACACCTTAACATATTTAAAATAATAGAGATCATACAATGCCTGTTTTCTAACAACAGTGTAATTCAACTAGAAATGAATACCATAAGCTAACTAGAAAATCCCCCAAAACATGGCAGTAAAAAACCACACTTCTAAATAACATAAGTCAAAGAAGATATCACAAGAAAATTTTAAAAATATTTTGCAAATGAAAACACAACTTACCAACATCTGTAAGATGCAGTTTAAGCAGTACTTGGAATTTTACAGCATTGAACATATATATTAGAAAAGACAGAAGATCTAAAATTAATAATATATATTGTTTCCACCTTAGAAACTAGAAAAAGAGATGAATATTAAACACAAAGTAACCAGAAGAAAAGAAATAATGAAAATTAGAGCAGAAAGCAATAAAATTAAAAACAGGAAAACAACATAGAAAATCAACAAAACCAAAAGATGGTTCTTTGAAAAAATCAATAAAATCAACAAGCCTCTAGCCAAGCTTAGAGAAAGAAAAAAAGAGAGCACACTAATTACTAATACCAGAAATGAAGGACAGGACGTTGCTACAGATCTCATGGACATAAAAGGATAATAAAGAGGGGTGTATGGGTGGCTTAGTTAAGCGTCCAACTCTTGATCTCAGCTCAGGTCTTGATCTCAGGGTCATGAATTTAAGCCCCCCAAAAAGGATAATAAAGGGATACTATGAACAATTCTATGCCCACAGATTCAAAAACATGGATGAGATGGACCAATTCCTTGAAAAACAGTGGGAAAACTCACATAAGAAGAAATGATGCCCAGATATGTTCACTGGTAAATTCTACTAAACATTAAGGAAGAAATTATATCAATTCTCTATACTGTGGACCCCTGGGTGGCTCAGTTGGTTAAGCATCTGCCTTTAGCTGAGGTCATGGTCCCAGGGTCCTGGGAACAAGTCCGGCATCGAACTCCCTGCTCAGCGGGGAGCCTGCTTCTCCTTCTACCTGCTGCGCGCCCTCTCTCTCTGACAAATAAATAAATAAAATTTTTTAAAAAAAATTCTCTACACTCATTTCCAGAGAATAGAAACAGAGAGACAATATTCCCTAACTCATTCTATGAGGTCCACATAATGCAAATATCAAAACCAAAACCAGTAAAACTATAGAGCAGTATCTTTTATGAACATGGAGAAAAAAAAATTCTCAACAAAATAGTAAATTTACTGCAAAAAAGTATAAGGAGCACCTGGGTGTTTCAGTCAGTTAAGCATCCAACCCTTGGTTTCAGCTCAGGTCATGGCCTCAGGGTCCTGGGATTAAGCCCCGTATCAGGCTCCAAGCTCAGCAGGGAGTTGGCTTGAGGATTCTCTCTCTCTCTCTCTCTCTCCCTTCCCACCTCCATTTATGCTCCTCTCTCTCTCTTACTCTCTCTCTCAAATAAATAAATAATCTTTCTTTTAAGTATAAAGAAATGACACACCAAAACAAAGCAAGAGTTCCCGCAGGTTGCAAGTGGGTTCGACATTCAAATATCAATTAATGTAATCTATCACATCAAAAGAATAAAAAAAAATTAATGATCATATCAATCAAGAAAAAGCATTTGACAAAATCAACACCGAATATTCAAGATAAAAATTCTCTGTAAACTATAGGAATAGAGGGAAACATTCTCACCTTGATAAGACAATCAATAAAAACCTACAGCTGACATCTTACTTGATGATGAGAAACTTGAAAGTTTTCCACTAAGATCAGGTACAAGGCAAGAATGTCGCCTTTCACCACTCCTTTTCAATATTCTACTGGAAGGACTTGCTAATGCAATAAGGCAAAAGAAAGCAAACAAAAGTATACACATTGGGAAGGAAGATATAAAACTGTTATTGTTCGCCAATTACATGATCATCTATGTAAAAATCTGAAAGAATGGACAATAAAACCCCTGAACTAACAGATGATTATAGCAAGTTTTGAGGTTACACACTAGTGATCTCCAGCCAGCCATCTGTGCACCAGAGGCCACTTCAAGGAAAGCATATTGTAGTGTGTGGGCAAAAATGAGCAGGCTGAGTTGGGGAGGCTTGGAGCAGCCCTAATGCCCCAAGGCATGCTAAAATCAGAAGATTTCTGCTTTTATCAGTAAATCGGAGTGCAGTTACAGTTACAGTGATTTCCCCACTCTACTCAAGAAACAAGAAAAAACTTAATTTCTTGCTCCTTCTTGGAGAAGGACAGGCAATACAATGCTCACTTAAGTATCAAGACTTAGGTTTCCAGATCAAAAAATAAGGCCCAAATGTTGTTAATGAAATATAAAATTCTCATGTAGACCATAAGGTGGACTTGGAAGAATAAGATCATGGAGCATGCTATGATTCACTTTATGTTTCTGAGGAAAATAAAACCTTAGCCAGAGAAGTAAAATGGACACTATCAATATTATTCTTCCCACCTTCCCTATCCTACACTGGATATCACTAGACCTGTCTCCTCTCCTCCTCTGGAATTCTCTCTTCTTCTGAAGCGCCCAAGAAACTAGATAGAGGTGAAGAGTTTCAGAGGATGCCAGAAGTATGAAATGCTTAAGCATAAGAATGTACTTGATTCTTGATCATTTCTTTAGGGAAAGATAACTCATCCCAGGAAATGGCCCATGCAGGGAAGCCCTGTTCACTGATGATAAGGCAAAATAGGAGCTACTGGGAACTGGTAGGAGGAAGCCCTCTTTCATGGTCATTGCGATTGTGGGCATCACATTCATCATGGACTACTGAAATACAAGAAGCATCTACCCAACGATAACTACAGATTTGGGGCCGTGAGGAACCACAAGTATAGATGATGTGGCTTTTGACCCAGCTGAAGAGTGAAAAGACTGATTATTCAGATTTATATACCTATTTCCAACGAAGGTAGCTACACATGCATCTTATGGGAAAAGAAAAGAAGACACTAATGGTACATACATTTTATTTATTGGAATTCTGTCAAAGGCTAAAGAATGAAAAGCACTTCGAAAACCCCTATATATACCATCTTCCCTTTCTGTGGACAATGGCACCAAGTATAATTTGAAAACTCCATCAGAATTATTTGAAATAGATGTATAAAATCAATGGCAAAAGTCATCCTGAATCAAAGCCTAAAATACAGACTGATTAGTGTAAAGGGATTTGCTGCAATTCAACACTGCATCTCAGTGAGATGAATGATAGCATCTGTTAATAATTATGAGCCAGCTGGGTAGGAGAAATAATAGAAATCTGTAACACACAATATCTTTAAGCAACACAATGAAGACAGTTTGCTAGATGCTGAATGAATCAATAGATAAATAACTTTTAATATGGGATCTATTAATAGGACTTTAAATTGTTATTGTATGGCATCAGACAAAAAGAATGTGTTTTCATGAATAGTGCCTAGGCCAGCAAAGAGCTGCTAAGGATATTCACTTAACCTTATTATAATGTTTACTTTCTGTGTAGACACAGATGGTAGATGATATTCTTATGCTCAGCATATTTCAGTGGTTAAAGTCAAATGTTTATAAAACCCAAAGCAAATTCCTTAGGAAACCATTAAGGTGGTATAACAATTCATTATTAATAATTAATGAATTAATATTAGTGAAAGTAATTTGAACAATTTCTGATCTACAGAAGCACTATACAAGTGTTTGGCAAAATAAAAATAACTATGTTAGGGTTACTTCTATATTGACGTCCCCCTATAGCTGTGGCATAATTATGATGTATGATATGTCATATACAGTGTCTAAAAAGTTAGGTATAATCTTTTTAGTCTTTTTTTCTCCCACTTATAATAACATAGCAGAATGTAACTGAGTTAATTATTTTGTTTAACAAATATTTATTGAGCACTTATTATATACCAAGCATTGTTCTGAGGACTAGAGATGTAGTAACAAGATAAAACACAAGATCCTACTCTTCTAAGGAAGGAATCTTCTACTAGGGGAGGAATATAATCAGGAGACAATTAACCAGGGGTAATTTCAGACACTGGTAAGAATCATGAAAAAAATCAAATAAGGTATTATAATAGTAATGGGACGTTGAAGCTATCAGTTTACTAATATCAAAACAACTTTATAAAATAATTCCTTTTGGAAAATAGAAGCCAACTAATTTTTCATACTTGACTTCTAATCATTCTTGGTCACTGCACAAAATATAAATATTTCATCCATTCTCTTGAGCATCCTACCATGTTATACACCTTTCACATAGCTTACGCTCCCCCATCTCTAAAACCGCCCATTTCATGGCAAGCACACTCTGTCACTTTAACCTTTGCAGAAGAGAACATGCTTCCTTCCTTTCTTTGCCATATGTTAAATATAGCCCTTGCTGAGACCATTGCCTTATTGTCTGAGTAGGGAAGAAACTGATCCTCCCCAGGCTAATCAATTCTTAGTGACAGCACAGAGCTTAGCCTGAATCATGCCTTTGATCAGAAAACTAGATAACCCAGAGCCAAATCCCTTCTGTGTGGCTCATATACTCCAGGAGGCGATATTATTCTGCCTTAGTCATCTCAGAGCCAGGTACCAGGCAACTAAGGACTACTAGGATAGCTTAGAGTCTGCTGAAATTATTCAAATTAACCAACCTAAATTGTCTACTCTGCCCTGCCTTGCTTTTCTTACAGAAACTCCAATTAAGCCCATGGAGTAGGCCCCTTGCTGTTGCCCCTTCTTCCTCCTGACCAACACTGGTGCTTTCTCATGTGGCCCTGCCTGGTGAGCCATGTCTCCAGTTCCTAGGACTTGTGAGTATAACACACTTTGCTCTTTTGAGCCTCTTGTGTGTCTTCTCTGGTGGCTGCATATGACTGACCATCACCTAGGGAGACTAGATCCACATTGCCCCTTCCTAACATTTAGTTTTCCACTATTACGTGAAAACAACCTTCTTTGAAGTCTGTCTTGTCCAGTTTTATAGCCCCTGATCTCTCCTTATTTATTATTTTACCTGCAGTTTAGTTTCCTGTATTTCAAGACTTATTTATCACCTGGCCCACAGTCTCCCTTTCTACCCCAAATGACACCATTTTCCTGAATTACTTCAATGTCCTTAAAGATGATGTATTCATCATCCCAGCCTCATAACACTGTGTACTCCTCAATTCAAATGACATTCATTTCATTTTAAATGACAGGTCATTTCAGGCACATACAAATAAGATCATACCCTAGACCTCGTTATCGCAAGAAATGATTCTTCTTTTGAAATACAAAACCTCAATTTTCAATTCTCTACTTATAAATTATTATCTTCACAACTTTGTCACTATCTCCCACCCACTGTCTTTTAGCTGTCTTCATTAAGTTTTCCAATTCTTTTTTTTTTTTTTTTTTTATTCATGAGAGTCAGAGAGAGAGATAGAGAGAGGCAGCGGCAAAGGGAGCAGCAGGCTCCCCGCCTAGCAGGGAGCCCAATGCGGGACTCGATCCCAGGATGCTGGGATCGTGACCTGAGCCGAAGGCAGACGCTTAATGACTGAGCCACCCAGGCGTCCCAAGTTTTCCAATTCTTTAACCAAAATTTCTCCCAATTTACCAATCCCCACCCATTTTCATTACCTTTCATTCAACCTAAAAAGATTATCATAACTCTAAATACCCCTTTACCAATGCCCACAACTAACTTATCCCTTGATCTTTAGCTGAATTCAAAAGAGAAAACACACACCTTGTATCACTAATTGAGCCTGCCTCACAATCTAGGAAAGCTACACAACTATGAGAGATGGTGTCCTCTCAATGTTGTGGTTGCCAACCCCACCGAGGGCTCCATATCTGTTCCAATTCCTATTATCATTAGAGTCAAAACTTCCCCGCCTCTTTATGTTCTCATGCCTATTACCTACTTTCATTCCCCCCATCCTTCACAGTTAAAATCCCTCAACATCCTGCCTCCCTATCTACAAGAGAACTTATTTCCCCTGCATCCATCTTCCTCTTATCCTTGTTCAGGGTTTCTCATTGACTTCTCAATCTTTTCACTGATCTCACTGCTCCCCCTAGTTCTGCTCAACTTCACTCCAGTTTCCATACATCTGCAAGGCTATGACTACATGTCACAATATAAAAGAGATACCCCTGTTTTGAATCCTTCAGTTACTCGCTACCTTCAGGTTAAAGTCCAATAGCCCTACAATGATGAACCCTCCCTCCTGTCAAGCCTCTTTTTTTGCCTCTGTACTCACCTTCCCCCACCTTGGTCTAAGAAGCCTGTGGTCCAGCGGTACTGGCATGGTTGTATCATCCTGTTCCTATCATGTCCTCTTAATTTTCTCTTCTTCATACACATTACTCCCTCAGCTTTGTCAACTGGTGAACTCCTATTCATCTTTCAAGATTCTCCACAAGGAAGTCTTAACTGATCCCCACCTGCCCTTTTCAAATGGGTTAGGCATCTTTTTGTGTGTATTTCACATCACAAACATTAATCCATCTTCTCTCTTTTTTTTAAAAGATTTTATTTATTTATTTGAGAGAGAGAATGAAAGACAGAGAGCATGAGAGGGAAGAGGGTCAGAGGGAGAAGCAGACCCCCCGCTGAGCAGGGAGCCCGATGCGGGACTCGATCCAGGGACTCCAGGATCATGACCTGAGCCGAAGGCAGTCGCTTAACCAACTGAGCCACCCAGGTGCCCTAATCCATCTTCTCTTAATAATCTCTACTTGTCTGCCTCCCGTCTACATGAAGTGCCTTTTGAGGAAAATCAGTTTCATCTTTGAGTCTCCATGACCTACTACAGTGTGAAAGAGAATGATTATTTAACAACTAATTCTGGCAATTTTCATATGAACAAAACGTTTTCACCTGTTTATTTAGATATACTGTGTGATCCTACTATTTTATATTGCTCCACTTTCTTGGAACTTTCATGTTAAAACCCCTGAGGAAAACTTTATTTATAAGTTAATGCATATTTTCATTTCAAATTTGTTTGCTTTAAAAGATAATGAAGAAAAAAGATAATGGTGAAAATAACAAATAATCTAGTGCACTTATCTCTATTCTTTAATAACCACTGTTTTCCAACCATTAAATGATCTTGTGTACTTGGCTTCTCTAGAATACATCTTATTATTTTTAAATTGAAATAATAGCATAGTTTTTTGTTGTTGTTTTTTTTTACAATTGTGGGTGGCAGTCAATGTTAGCCTGTGTGTCGGGGAGGGAGCAAGGTAAATAGGGACAGGATAAGTGAATCAAAACAGCAGAATTACCATTAACTAATGATTTTAGCTCTGTGATGTTCAATACAATAGCTTCTAGCCACATGAGTCTACTTAATTTTAAATTAACTAAAATTAAAAATCCAGTTCTTTAGTCATACTAGCCATATTTCCTATGCTCAATAGCCACATGTGGCCAGTGGTTACCAGGACTGTGCAGATCATTGCTGTCATCACAAAAATTTCTACTGGACGGTGCTGATCCAGCTAAACTGAATTCTATACCATAAATGGACAGGTATCTATGGAGACATAAATTGGGACTAAATTAAATCCTAGGTTTTTGCCACTTAATATATCTGCAAGTAAAATTAATAAAATCATTTTTGTAGAATTAGTAGTATCATCTCTAATTGCAAACAGCCAAATTCTTCAAGCAGATATCGCTAAGCTTTTTATGGAAAATACTTGACATTACAGATTCAGAGGTTAATTCTCCCATCAGTGCATGCATAAATCTTCTATAAATGTTAATAGGAGAATGTTAATGAAAAACCTCTAAAGTCGACACGAGAATAGTTTCTTCACTATGAAAATCTATTTTCTCTTCATTTGGAACTACGTAACTTGAAATTGTACTTAGCATTTGCATAATTTTAAGTTCTTATTTATAATTAAATAAAATATCTTTTTAATGTTTTAACCCCATGTCTATTTTTCTTTTGAAGTTCAAAATTTGAGATGATGTATGATAAATTGAGAATATTGCCCTAAAAATTCATTTCACAGTTTAATAATTCCACTTAACCTCATATTTGTTTAGTTTTCTTGTTTTCTTTTTTTCATAAATGATTAGCCCTACAAAATAGTCCTGATAAAAGCAATGCTCTTTCTCTACAAAATGTGATCCACAGAGGTAATGAGGAGAAATGTTGACATTCTGTAAAGTTCAGTTTGACCTAGCTCTCCTATCCTATCTGTACTGCATCTTGGTCATATACACACTTAACCTAAAAGATATGATGAGAGCTCATAGGAATTAAAAATAATTTATTTCAAAATGAATAAAAAATCAAGATAAAGCACACATGTTCCCAGACATAGTTCAAAGCTATGATGGCGTGATGCTGAGATCCTGAGTGTAGTCCCCAGGAAAGGAGCTTGGTAGTGCACTCTTGCTACTCAGGGTGTGTATCTCTATCACAGCTTGCTATAAACAAATACTGAAGGCTCTTTCCACTTTTTACCTTTTTACACAAAAGAGAAAATTCTCTTTAGATTTCTTTCAGTTAGAGAAAGAGGTACTAATATAGGTCTTTCATAAAAAGGAATGGTGTAAGGCAAACTTTCAAAAAAGAGGGAATACCTGTAATAGCACAAAGGAGATGGATGGGAGCAAAGCTCTATTAGGTTAAGGAAAATGACACCAGACTTGACACCAGACTTGAGCCCAGAGGAACAAAGGAAGAGAGCCAGAAATGATAAATAAGGTAAATATAGAAAAAACTATATATACTAGGTTCTCCTTTCCTTGCTCATATTCTTTAAAAGTGATAAGATTATGTAAGGTAATAATTATAACAATGTACTGTAATATTTATGGATATAATGTAACAATAATAGTACCAAAAAAAAAAAAAAAAGGAAAAGAGCTATATAGAAGTATTTCTGTTTCTCACTGGAAATTAAGATAATGATAGGACCTGGAACAACCACTAAGGAAATAATTCAAAAAAGAACAAAAAAATCATTAAAGAAGTTAAAATGCTACATTAAAAATATTTATTCAAAGCAAAAGAAAAGAGTAAAGGAGAAATAGAACAAAAAAGACATGAGACATGTAGAAAACAAAAGGCAAAATGGCAGATATAGATCCAACAGTATCAATACAACATTAAATGTGAATGTATTAAATAATCCAATTAAAAGACAGAGATTGCTTAAAGGGGCCCGAGGGAAGGCGAGGAGCTGCTGATGGCCGGAAAGAAAATGGGTGAGTCTTTGGTGGTTTGTGATGTCGCTGAAGATTTAGTGGAAAAGATGATAAAGTTTTGTTTTCACAAAGAAACGAACAATGCTGCCATTATAATGAAAATTGATAAGGATAAACGCCTGGTGGTACTGGATGAAGAGCTTGAGGGCATTTCACTGGATGAACTTAAAGATGAACTGCCTGAACGACAACCTCACTTCATTGTGTATAGTTATAAATACCAACATGAGGATAGAAGAGTTTCATATCCTCTGTGCTTTATTTTCTCCAGTCCTGTTGGGTGTAAGCCTGAACAACAGATGATGTATGCTGGGAGTAAGAATAAGCTAGTCCAAACAGCTGAACTAACCAAGGTATTTGAAATAAGAAATACCGAAGACCTAACTGAAGAGTGGTTACGTGAGAAACTTGGATTTTTCCACTAATGTGAACTGTGTTTCTAAAGTATTTATGTATTAACCTGACCATACTGGAACCAGACATAAATCTTATGCCTAAAAATGCACTGTTATTTACAGTTGGTTTCCTGCAGTAAAGAAAAATTCTTCATTTGTTCAAAGTTTGAACAAAGGGGAAATCATCTTCATAGTAATGAAACTTTGTGAAGTGTTTCCTTATATTTGTAATTGTTAGGTGGACTACTTCTCTCCAGGGACTTTTGCACTCTTGTGACTGATTTCTATAACTTACAGTTCAGAATTTGTTACTATTTACAGACACCATTGGAAAGTGGGTATTAGATTGTGATAGAGAACAGTTGCCTCCTTCTGACAAATACTGGATATTAGCAGTTTATATATGAAAATAGTATATTATCACTTGTCAAATCTTTAAAATTTATTTGGGGTAAAAGACTTGAATGACCCAATTTAGAGCCATGAAAAATAATTTACTGTAGTGTAAGTTGCATTACAAGTACACTTGTCATCAATTCCGTACGTTCTTTGGTTTCCTATATCTTTTTAATGAAGACCAGAAACTTTGTTCATCAGTCATTCATTCTTAAGGTCTGGGAGTTAGATTTTATAGTAGTTATGACTATTATGTTTTCTTCTTACAGGAAATAGCATCTTAGTCTTGGAAATTGATAGGCTGGAACTAATCAAAGGCTTCATTCCTGGTTGTGTCATAGCTAGATAGTTTTGGATCTAGGTTAATAACACTTTATTTATAAAGCACCTCTTGATGTTTTCCTGTGAACACAAGTTATTTTAAATGTGTTAATACTGTGCCTTTGATTTGTTAGCTTTAAAGTTAGTTTAAGACTTTTACACTGCCAGTATTCCAGATTTGGTGAAATTAATACATTTGTAAAGGGTCCAAGTAAAACAATTTTCTAATGTGTGTATCTGAAACTTGTAATAAAATCAACTTCAAAAATTCCAACTATCTGCTTGCGTTGGTGAATATATGGCAGTTGAGAACTATAATTTGGGGTGTATTTATGATTACCTTTGTGCCATAAGAAAAATTACTTACCTTAAAACCTTGGCCAGAGTTAATAACATTAACACACTAATAGAAATTGCATCGTATATCCTAAATGTCAGAAGATATTCCAAACTGGACATCCATCATAAAGCAAGGATTCTAGTATATAGTGTACTTTAAGAACAACATATTAGTAACTGTTTACCATTAATTTGACAAAAGGTCTTGAGACTGTAAAGACTAACCAAATTTGGTGAGCAAATTCTTATATTAAGAATATCTTAGTCAAAGATACAAATGTAGTGATCCAAAGGGGTATGCGCACCCCGATGTTTATAGCAGCAATGTCCACAATAGCCAAACTATGGAAAGAGCCAAGACGTCCATCGACAGATGAATGGATAAAGAAGATGTGGTATATATATACAATGGAATATTATGCAACCATCAAAAGGAATGAAATCTTGCCATTTGCAACAACGTGGATGGAACTGGAGGGTTTTATGCTGAGCGAAATAAGTCAATCAGAGAAAGACACGTCTCATGTGATCTCACTGATATGAGGAATTCTTAATCTCAGGAAGCAAACTGAGGGTTCCTGGAGTGGTGGAGGGTGGGAGGGATGGGGTGGCTGGGTGATGGACATTGGGGAGGGTATGTGCTATGGTGAGCACTGTGAATTGTGTAAGACTGTTGAATCACAGACCTGTATCTCTGAAACAAATAATACATTATATGTTAAAAAAAGAAGAAGAAGATAGTAGGAAGGGAAAAATGAAGGGGGGGAATTCGGAGGGGGAGACGAACCATGAGAGACTATGGACTCTGAGAAACAAACTGAGGGTTCTAGAGCGGAGAGGGGTGGGGGGGATGGGTTAGCCTGGTGATGGGTATTAACGAGGGCATGTATTGAATGGAGCACTGGGTGTTATATGCAAACAATGAATCATGGAACACTGCATCAAAAACTAATGATGTAATGTATGGTGATTAACATAACATAATAAAAAAAGAATATCTTAGTCATTTCAAAACTAGAAAGGCATTATTTTATGTTGGCGTATTTTTCATTTATATATTCTTTGCATTTTTTTGAGGTTTCTGTGCCGACACTAATAAAGAGGTAAAGATAGTGGGAATTTTCACAATATTGAATCTTCTGTGGCCAACACTGTCTGGCTTCACTAATCTAAAAAACAGGAAGCAATAGGAAGTTAGTAGGAGATCAGGAAGTGATAGAGTGGGCATTTGTTTTGGTTAATGAATGGGAAGGACTCTTTTTTCCAATTTCCAGAGAGAGAGAACTTCAAATCCAGGAAGTTTACGAATTCTTTAAATAGCTATTTTGGTATTGGAGAATAATGCTTACAATTCTGTAGAAATGCAGATACAACCCAAGTGAATGGAGAGTGTTTTTAATGTTTTCAAATGAAGGAAATGAGATTTCATTTCACCATGTTGGCAGCAATAGGGGAAACTAGTGCTGCAAGAATGTATCTTTTTATGAGGTTCCTTATTTTATCTTGCATGTTTTAGCTGTTTTGTTTTGTTTTTAAATTTGAAAGTCCTCCATATTGTCAGATGATACTGACTTCCATAAACAGAATATAGTTCCCCTGTTCTCTAACAGGGACAAAAAGTTGTGAGAAATCATGCTTTTTTGAGCTTGTTTGACTCCTTATCAATAGCATGTATTTTGCAAGACAATAGATTATGATTGGGGAATCAGTAGAACATGTTTTGACTCCCTCTGTCTTACAGGGAGACTTAAAAATCCTATGCTCTAGAGTATTATCAGACTTTTATATAAATTTCCCTCCCATGTAATCAAATTTTGCATTGTTCTTTTCAAGTATATGTTCAATTTGCTCTCTTTTTCTGCCTTCTGTCAAATAGTAACTCCAGATTGGATAATTCCAGTTTTTACATTCCATAGCTTTCTGGTGCAGCCATTCCCATTCATATTTTAATCTTTCCCTTTTGGCATCAGCTTTTTTCTTAGGAACCTCCTTCATGGTCTTCCAAGTCAGCATTAGTTTTGAAATTGTTGACCTTGCATGAGTCCTGCATAGAATCTAATGTTGTCACAATAGAGCCAACTAGTAATTCCAGCATGCTTTTAGTACGGTTTCTGTGGCAACATAAATGACATATGAAGAAAACTGTTCTCAGGTTACTATGCTGAAATTCCAAAATGTCAGAATTTTGAATAGTCTTTGCTTTGTTCTGATATTGAAGCAACCATGTTAAGAGAAAGGTTGTTAGACCATTTTTGTTTAATTGACTTCTAAAATAAATGTTCAAATTGTCTATTTCTAAGAAGTTTACCAAACGGCTAGTGCAGTTACACATACTCCTGTTTAAGAGGGTGTTGCTAATTTTTTTTATTACTGTTACTAAATAACCTTTGTAGCAAAATGTTTGTCTGCACTTTTCTTTCCCCTTTTATCTCCTATTTTCAGGATTCAAATGTAGCCATAAACTATATCCTGGTATGACACTTTAACTAAAAATTTCCAGTTAGAGGAATTTGTTGCCAAATTAAATTTGGCTGTCTTTATTCCCCACCTATATAGATAGTAAGGAAGGTATACTTAAAAAAATGTTTGGACTACTTTAAAACCTGAGCAATGTCATTAATCCATAACGTGGACTAGTGATGAATAGATATCCTCATGAGAGTTTAAATGCTGATATTTTGTGGAAGTAGAGAGTAACTTGTATTCTATCAATTCAAATATTCTTAGTATGGTTGCTTTCCCTATTTGTTCAATAGACTGATAATACTGGAATCTATAGAATTTGAGCCTTTACAACTTATGTGAAGAAGTGTCTCAAACATTTCTGGGCAAATCTTATTTTGTATTTCTAGAAGAATAAAAATCTTTTTAGGACACTTAACACTAACGGCCCAACTTGAATATTCTTGAGAAATTTGTTTCTTGTTATGCCATTTGACATTTCACATCAGTGACCATGTTCCTGTAATATTCAGAACAACTATGTTAGGGTTATGATAGAAACTGTGTTTTCTTGCTTTTTGGAATATAGTTCATGCACATATATTACTTGAATATTGTTTGAGATCACTAACTTGCCAGGGCAGTTCCCATGATCTAGATGGTCCAATATAATCTCATTCAGGAGGCTTGAAACATTAATGGTTTTGTCTTGTGAATTTTAACAGCTCCCTGTCATCATTTAACAAACTCAACAACTGGCACAACTTCTTAAACTGTGATTTCAGTCTCTGCTAGTTCATATTGCATGTTTATTTTGGACAGTCTTCTGTTAAGCATGGTGCTTGTACTAGTTTAAATAAAATGTTAACATGAAAAAAAAAGAGATTATCAGACTGGATAAAAACAAAAAACAAAGCAATATACAACTATATGCTATTTAAAAGAGAAACATTTAATTTTTAATTTTTGTTAAAAGAGACACATTTTAAAATCAAAGACAGAACGAGATTGCAAGAATGGAAAATAATATATCATGCAAACAACAACCACAAAAAAGCTGGAGTGAGTATACTAACAACAGACAAAATAGACTTTAAAACAAAAATGCTACCACTGTAAATGAGAGACATTTTATAATGATAAAAGGGTCAATCTATCAGGAAGATATAACAATCATAAAATATGTGAGCCTAATAACAGAGCACCAACATACATGAAGGAAGAAGTGACAACAATGAAGGGAGATAAAGACAATTCAACAATAATAGGTGGATAATAGTTGGAGATTTCAATACCTCACTTCCAGTAAAATAGGTAGAACAACTAAGCAGAAGATCAACAAGGAAATAGACTTGAACAACCCTATAAACCAACTAGATCTAATAGACATCAATAGAATACACTTCACCAAACAACAGCAATATATATATTCTTCTCAAGTGCACATGGCTCATTCTCCAAAACAGACCATATGCTAGTCCATAAAACAAATATCCATAAATGCAAAAAGACTGACATAGTAAAAATGTGTTCTCTCTGACCTTAATGGAATGAAATCAGAAATCAACAAAAGAAAGAAATTTGGTAAACTCACAAATATATTGAGATTAAACAATATGCTTCTAAATAACCAACTGGTAAAAGAAGTAATCAAAGGGAAATTAGAAAATATTTTCAGGTGAATTAAAATGAAGACACAACATACCCAAACTTATGGTATGCAGCTAAAACAGCAGTGTTTAGAGAGAAATTTATAGCTGTAAACACATTTTAAAAAAGAATAAAGATCTCTAATCAATAACCTAATCTTCCACCTTAAGACACTGGGAAAAAAAGACAAAACCTAATGCAAGGGAAAGGAAGTAAATAACAATAATTAGAGTGGAGACTGATGAAATAGAGAATAGTCAAACAGTAGACAAAATGAATGAAACCAAAAGGTTCTTTGAAAAAGAACATAATTGACAACTCATTACCTAGATTGATAAAAAAGGAGAGAAGACTCAAATGATCAACATAAATGCAGCAGGGGTCACCACTACTGACCTTACATAAATAAAAGATTAAAATGAATACTCTAAATAATCATATGCCTACAAATTACTTAGGTGAAATGGACAAATTCCTAGAAATATACAAACTACTTAAATTGACTCAAGGATAAGCAATCTGAAAAGACCTATAAAAGATAAAGATATTGAATTAACAATCAAAACTACCATAAAGGAAAGCCCATGCTCATATGGCTTCACTGCCCAACTCTTTCTATGAGGCCAGTATCACCCTGGTCTGAATGCCAGGCAAAGATATCACAAGAAATGAAAATTACAGCTGATACCTTATGAATATGAATACAAACATCCTCAATAAAATACTTGCAAACCAAATCCAGGAACATTTAAGTAAAATTATATACCACGATCTACTGGAATTGATCTCAGAAATACAAAGTTGGCTTAACATCTGAAAAGTAATTAATCATATCAATAAAATAAGAAACAAAAACCAGATAATCAACTCAATAGACACCCATAAAAATATTTGACAAAGCCCACACTCTTTCATGAGAAAAATTCAACAAAGTAGGGAAGGGAACTTCACCAACCTCAGAAGAGACATCTACAAAAACCCACAGTTAACACCTAAATTAATGGTAAAAGACTGGATGCCTTCATCAGTGATAAGGACCAAAACAAGGACCTACACTCTTGTCAATTCTATTCAAAAGTGTACAGGTGGTTCTAGCTACAGCAATTTTATAAGAAAAAGAAATTATGGCACCTAGAATTAGAAAGGAAGAGGTAAAACTATCGCTATTTGCAACTGAAATGCTTTCATACGTAGAAATTTCTAAGGAATCCCGTGAAACTCTGTTAGAACTAAAGAGTGAATTCAGCAAGGTTGCAGGATACAAGATCCATATACAAAAATTAATAGTATTCTATAGAGTAGCAATGAACAAACCAAATATGAATTTTAAAAAAATCCTTTTACAAAAGCATCTAAAAGAATACAACACTTAGGAATACACTTAACAAAAAAGTACAAACTTATATTCTGAAATCTACAAACTATTTTTGAAAGAAATTGAAGATGGAAATACAAAAAAAAAAAAAAACCCACCTGTTCATAAATTAGAAGACTTAAAATTGTTAAGATGGCAATACTCCCCATATTGATCTCCAGATTCAAGGAAATCATTACCAGAATCCAAGCTTTTTTTTTTTTTGAAATTAATATGCTGATTCTAAAATTTATATAAAACTGCATGGAACTCAGAATACCCAAATCAATTCTGAAAAAGAAGAACAAAATAGGGCGACTCATTCTTCCCAGTTTCAAAACTTGCCACAAAGCTATGGTAATCAAGACAGTGCAGTATGGCGTAGGATAGATAGATATAGAATTCAGAATCCAGAAATAAACCCATGTGGTTATTGTGAATGCACTTTCAACAAAGGTGCCCAAACCATTCAATGAGAAAAGAACAGTCTTTTCAACAAATGGTGCTAAGACATCTGGAGAAAAGAGCTAAAAGTATAAAACTCAGAATAAAACATAGTGATAAATTTTTCATGCCCTTGTATTTGGCAATGGAGTCAGAGATATGACATGAAAAACATGAGCAATGTGAGAAAAATAGATAAATTAGATTTCATCAAAATTATCTGTGATTCAAAGGATGCTATCAAGAAAATGAAAAGACCACCCACAGAGTGGAGGAAAATATTTGCCAATCATATATATGATGAGACTTGTATTTAGAACATACAAAAAACGTACACAACTTTTTAATAAGAAGACAAATAGCCCAATTTTTTAAAAAGGACAAAGTTTCTGAATAGACATTTCTCCAAAACAGATATACAAATAACCAAAGAAAAGATGCTTGGCACCAACAATTATCAGGGAAATGAACATCAAAAACGTAAGAGATAACATCTCCCACCTACTAAATGGCTAGAATCAAAAAGTCAGATAATATGTGTTTGTGAGGATGTGGAGAAATCAGAACCCTCCTATACTGCTGTTGGAAATGTAAAATGATACACACAGCTTAGAAAACGGTCTGGCAATACTTCAAGGGTTAATCATGGAGTTACCATATGAACCAGCAATTCTACTTCCAAGTGTATAGCCAAAAGAAATGAAAGCATATGTCCACACAAAAACTTGCACACATATGCTTATTAGCAGCATTATTCATAATAGAAAAAAAGAAAAAAGAAGAAAACTCAAATGTCCATCAATTGATGAATTGTTAGGCAAAATGTAGTTCTGTATATCCATGCAATGGAATATTATTTGGTCATAAGAAGGAATGAAGTACTAATACATGCTAAAACAAGGATGTACCTTAAAAGTATTATACTAAATTAAAGAAGCCAATCACAAAGAACACATATTACATGATTCCATTTATATGAAAAGTCCAGAATAGGAAATCAACTGAGCTGTAAAAGTAGTTTAGTGGCTGCTAAGGGGGCTGAGAGGAATGGAGAGATAGAGTCATAGTTAAAGGGGATGGGGTTTCTCTTTTTTTCCTGTTATTTAACATAATTGACATATAACATTGTATATGCTTAAGATGTACAATGTTATGATTTGTTACCCTTATATACTGCAACATGATTGCCACAGTAGAGTTAGTTAACACCTCTATCATTTTTTTGTGTGTGTGGTGAGAACATTTAAGATCTACTATTCAGCAACTTTCAAGTATGTAATAAGTATTGTTAACTATAATCACCATGCTATACCTTAGATCCCTAGACCTTATTCAACTTATAACTGAAAGTTTGTTCTTTGTAAGCAACATCTCTCCATTTCCCTCAACCCCAGCCCCTATTATCATTCTACTCTCTGTTTCTATGAGTTTGGTTTTTTTAGATTCCACACGTAAGTGATATCATACATTTGCTACAAGTGGCAGGATTTCCTTCTTTCTCTTGGCTAAATTATATATATGTAATTATATACACACATACTACCTTCTTTATCCATTCATATGTTGACAGACACTTAGGTTCTTTTCTTATCTTTGCTATTGTGAATAATGCTGAATGAACATGGGAGTGCAGATATCTCTTCAAGATCCTGATTTTATTTTCTTTCAATATGTACCTAGAAGTGGAATTGCAGGATCACATGATAGTTCTATTTTTAACTTTTTGAGAAACTTCCATACTGTTTTCCATAATGGTTTTACCAATATACATTCTTACCAACAGTGCACAGGGTTTCCTTTTCTCCACATATTTACCAATACTTGTTATCTCTTGTCCTTTTGATAATATCTATTCTAATTGATGGGTGTTAATATCTCATTGTAGTTTTGATTTGCATTTTCCTAATGATTAGTGATGTTGAACATCTTTTCATGTACCCGTTGGCCATTTGTATATTTTGTTTGGAAAAATGTCTACTCAGTTTTTCTGCTCATTTATTAGTCATATTTTTTGTTTTGTTTTTTACTATTGAGTTGTATGAGTTTCTTATATATTTTGGATATTAACCCCCTTCAGATATATGATTGGCAATAGTTTCTCTTATTTTATATGTTGCCTTTCATTTTATTGACCATTTCTCTGTGGTCAAATAATCTTCGACAAAGCAGGAAAAAATATGCAATGGAAAAAAGGCAGTCTCTTCAATAGATGGTATTGGGAAAATTGGACAGCTATATACAGAAGAATGAAACTCGACCATCCTTCAACACCATACACAAAGATAAACTCAAAATTGATGAAAGATCTCAATGTGAGACCTACTATTAAGATCACTATTTGAATCCATCAAAATCCTAGAGGAGAACATAGGCAGTAACCTCTTCAACATCGGCCACAGAAACTTCTTTCAAGATACATCTCCAAAGCCTAGTGAAACAAAAGCAAAAATGAACTTTTGGGACTTTATCAAGATAAAAAGCTTCTGCACAGCAAAGGAAACAGTCAACAAAACAAAGAGGCAACCTACAGAATGGGAGAAGATATTTGCAAATGACACTACAAAGGGCTGATATCCAAGATCTATAAAGAACTTCTCAAACTCAACACCCAAAAAACAAATAATCAAGTCAAAAAATGGGCAGAAGACATGAACAGACACTTTTCAAAAGAAGACATACAAATGGTTAACAGACACATGAAAAAATGTTCATCATCATTAGCCATCAGGGAAATTCAAATCAAAACCACATTGAGATACCACCTTACACCAGTTAGAATGGCAAAAATTGACAAGGCAAGGAGCAGCAAATGTTGGAGAGATTGTGGAGAAAGGGGAACCCTCTTACACTGTTGGTGGGAATGCAAGTTGGTACAGCCACTTTGGAAAACAGTGTGGAGGTGCCTCAAAAAATTAAAAATAAAGCTACCCTATGACCCAGCAATTGCACTACTAATTATTTACCCCAAAGACATGGATGTAGTGAAAAGAAGGGCCATATGCACCCCAACGTTCATAGCAGCAATGTCTGCAATAGCCAAACTGTGGAAAAAGCCAAGATGCCCTTCAACAGACCAATGGGTAAAGACGATGTGGTCCATATATACAATGGAATATTACTCAGCCATCAGAAAGGATGAATACCCAACTTTTACATCAACATGGATGGGACTGGAGGAGATTATGCTGAGTGAAATAAGTCAAACAAAGAAAGTCAATTATCATATGGTTTCACTTATTTGTGGAACATAAGGAATAGCATGGAGGACATTAGGAGAAGGAAGGGAAAAGTAAAGGGGGGGGCAATCGGAGGGGGAGATGAACCATGACAGACTATGGACTTTGAGAAACAAACTGAGGGTTATAGAGGGGAGGGGGGCGGGGGGATGGGTTAGCCAGGTGATGGGTATTAAGGAGGGCATGTATTGCATGGAGCACTGGGTGTTATACGCAAACAATAAATTATGGAACACTACATCAAAAACTAATGATGTAATGTATAGTGACTAACATAACATAATAAAATTAAATTTAAAAAAGAAATATTTTAGATTTATTTTTGTTTTTGCTACTTGTGCTTTTTGTGTCATATCCAAAAAATTGTTGCCAAGACCAATGTCAAATAGCTTTTCCCCTATATTTTCATTTAGGAGTTTTATAGTTTCAGATTTTATGTTTAAGTCTTTAATCATTTGCAGTTAATTTTTGTAAGTTGTGTAAATTAGGAATCCAATTTTATTCTTCTGCATGTGGTTGTCCAGTTTTCCCAGCATCATTTATTAAATAGGCTATCATTTTCCCATTGAGTATTAGCTTTCTTGTAAAATATTAGTTGACCATATATATGGAGTTTATTTTTGGCCTTTTGATTCTGTTCCATTGATCTAGGTCTATTTTTACTCCAGTACCATACTGTTTTGATTAATATAAATTTGTAGTATAGTTTGAAATAAGGAAGTGTGGTGCTTCCAGCTTTGTTCTTTCTCAGGATTGTTTTAGCCATTCATTCTTTTGCATTCCATACACATTTTAAGATAATTTTTCCTATTTCTGTGAAAAATGATATTGGAATTTTGATAGGGATTGCATTGAATCTATACATGCCTTTAGGTAGTTTGGTCACTTTAACAATATTTATTTTTCTCTTCCGTGAACACCAAATATATTTCCATTTATTTCGTGTCTTCTTCAATTTCTTTCACAAATGTCTTACAGTTTTCAGTGTATAGATATTTTATCTCCATGGTTAAATATATTTGTAAGTATCCTATTGTTTTTGATGCTATTGTACATGTGATTGTTTTATTTTTTTTATTTTTAGTTATTTTGTTGTTGGTGTATAGAAATGCAATAATTTCTCTATGTCGAATTTGCGTCTTCATCTTTACTGAATTCACTCATTACCTCTAACAGTTTTTTGGTGGAGTGTATAGAATTCCTATATCTAAGATCACATCATCTGTAAACAAAGACAAGTTTATTTCTTCCTTTCTTATTTGGATGCCACTACTCTCCTAACCCATGCTCAGGACACACTTTTTTTTTTTTTAAGATTTTATTTATTTGACAGAGAGAGGACAGCGAGAGCAGGAACACAAGCAGGGGGAGTGGGAGAGGGAGAAGCAGGCTTCCCACCAAACAGGGAGCCCAATGTGGGACTCTACCCCAGGACTCTGGGATCATGACCTGAGCTGAAGGCAGATGCTTAACAACTGAGCCACCCAGGCGCCCCAGGACACACGTTTTAATTGATCATTTTTAGCCTGGGCAAAATGTATCTCCAAAACAAGCACAGTCACTACCAAGCGACTGAAACAAAAATTGAAATCTATTTTCCATTCCTAGGATAAAGATCATTCAAATGTCATATTGAGTGGAACATCTCTCAGCCAAGAAGTGTAAATCAGGTAGATAAGAAATAGTTTTGGAGACATTATCAGGCATTTGGTATTTAATCTGACTGTCCACGAGTAATACAATTTTAAAAATATAATATGGCCCCTACAGCCAACCTGCTCAATAGTTGGCCAATTGCTGAAAGAGCAAGAAACCAGGCAAAAGTGCCTATAAAATACAACCAGCTCTTTGGTAATTACTGTAGATTAATTCAATTCCAGACTTTGTTTAAAGAATATATTTTACCTTGATCTCAACACTGTGTTGGGTACTTAGGTTTCAACTATGAACAAAATGGTATACATAGTTGCCCGATAGATATTTATACTATAGCTACCATGGAGTAAAGACACTGAAGATATTGAAGATATTAGTTTTTATACTAGTCTTTTTTTCCCATTACTATTTCTTTGTTTTCCATTCATCTCTGGGAAAACTTTTGTTGAATATGTCAGTCTGTCTCTGTCTTTATAAAAGAAAATAAGGAGAGATTTGTTACCATAATTGGATCAAAATCTGAAAGTCCCCAGAACACTCCTGATCTGGCACGATATCCAAATTAAATCATAGAATCCCAAGGGGCTAAAATTCAAGAGAGTGTGAACACTTGACAATGTGTGCTCCTTTTGGGGGGGAAAGATAATATCTATATCATTCTCAGTGCCTGGAAACTCTGCTGCAGACATGACAGATACTAATTTCTATTTTCTCTACTCAGAAATAGCGACAGCACTGTCATAACAAAGAAGTTCTTAAAATTCAACAATGACTTTTGAGAGAGAATGTGATTTGATACTGAATTTATTTCCTAAAAGTAACGAACTATAAACCTGAAATTAAAAAATGTAGCTGAAAATTTTAAGGACAAAGTTATATTCTTAGATTTTATACGTTAGGACAAGAATGTAGGTAGGTCAGGAATCTCAGCACAAATAAGAATTTTTTTTTTTAAGATTTTAGTTATTTATTTGGCAGAGAGATAGAGAAAGAGCGAGCACAAGCAGGGGGAATGGGAGAGGCAGAGGGAGAAGCAGACTCCCCGCGGAACCGGGACCTGGATGAGGGACTCAATCCCAGGACCCTGGGATCATGACCTGAGCCGAAAGCAGACACTTAACTGACTGGGCCACCCAGGCTTCGTGCAAATAAGAATTATTTCAATTCAGTTATTCCTAATGATTATAAGGAAGATGGCTCAGAAGGCTTAATTATTTTTAGTGTAGTAGGGTACACTTCAATACAACTTGTTTTTAAACTTGAATTCTTCCTAAATATACCTGAGAGATTTAGTGTTTCTAAGCACTACTTCTTTAGCACTGCAGATGATGATAGCTAAATTCTCTAATCTCTGACTATAAATTCTTTCTACCAGAGAATTCCAAACTACTTAATTGCCCTCATCCTTTTTTTTTGTCCTTCTCATACATACAACATTAGCTAAGAACAACATATACTTTACCATCTTCCAGCCAGTCTGATTCAATAAATATTTGTTAGAAATTGCACTAAATGCTAATGCTTCAGAGATGGTTGATACATATTTCTTCTTTGGTCCAGCATAGGAGAAAAATATACAAACCTATATATTCAGAATCTAATGTAAATGACATAGAATTATATACCAATTCTAATAGACAAAAGAAGATAGTTATAGTCATTATCATCAGGGAAGACTTTACATACCTGAACCCAGTGGTAGGTAATGGATGCACACCAGGTCAAAGAAGTGTGTGTGGGGTAGATGGGATGTGGAATTGGGTAGGAAGAGGAAAGCAGACACAATAAATACTCTGGGTAAAGGAAGTGCATGTTCAAACATGGTATTTCTTTTTTTTCCCTTAAAGAATTTATTTATTTTGAGAGACAGAGATAGTGAGAAAGAGCATGAGGTGGGGGGAGAGGGAGAAGCAGGCTCCCTGACGAGCAGGGAGCCCGACGCGGGACTCAATCCCAGGACCCCGGGGATCATGACCTGAGCCAAAGGCAGACACTTAACTGACTGAGCCACCCAGGCGCCCCAAGCACAGTATTTCTGAAATGGTAGAACTCAGGTTTCATCATAGGGAGTGTTAAGCACTAATGCTGAAATTTAAACATAATATTTAGGTATTGGAGTAGGAAGAGCAGAGAATGTTATGGGATGATGGACTAAGAGAGGCAAGTATTCCCAGAATGGGTGTCAAAACAGCTTTGTGGGGAAAGTGACATCTACACAGAGACCTACTTCAGTGATGTGCACTACTATCCACCCAAGTCCCCATGCTAGACACTAGGCCACCAAAATAACTGGTTTAGATTATTTCAAAGGTATTTGAGATTATCTTGATTCCTTCTACCTTGGTTCATCCAGTTTCAGACATCCTAAAAATATAAATCTTGGCCCGATTAATGACTTCTATAGTGACAGTGTCCAAATTCATAAACATAATTTACAAAGACTTTTGAGATATGGCTCTGTTTACTTTTCCAGACTCATTTTTGATACTGTGTCCCTGAGACTCAAAAATCCTGCCATACTGAAGTTCTTTTAATTCCTCAAACATGCCATGCACTGTCTTTCTCCAAGTTTTGTCTCTGCCTGCAACCAGTCCTTCAGCATAGAACATAAGGCTTTTCTCTTGTGTAACTCCTACTTATTCTTCAGTTTCCTACTTAGATATTATTTCTTCTACAAAGGAGGTCGTGACTTCCCAAATCCCAATCAGTGCCTCTCCTAGTGCTCCTCCCTCAGCATGTCCTCCTAGCAGGACCCAACCAGCCTCTGAGAAACAGGAACCACCTCTGTCTTCTTTACCCTTGTATTTCTAGCTGCCAACATAATACTTGGCTCACAGGAAGGGCTCAATAAATGTTGAATGATGGGTAAGATGTAAAACAACATAAAATATGTAATATTAAATATAAGCTCCAACATAAGTGTTAAATAAGAACTTCCAATACAAACATTAAATAGTAAATTAAATCCCCATTTACTTTCTCACCCATTAAAAGTTACCACGTGACTTGGGAACATTGTAGATTAATGAAAGTTTCATTAAGAAGTCACTGCCACTTTACTAAAGTTAATGTCAAAAATGATCATGCTTTATATTTAAGGTCAAAACCTGGGATCAGTCCTTCCTAATGTAGATACCCTTTAATTACATTTATCAAAATTGTGTGAAATATTATGGGAATAAACATTATCCCTATTTTTCAAAAAGAGGAGTGCCAAGAAAACTCAGTCATACTCATTCTCTGAGTCCCTGCATAATAATATTTTTGCAGGAGGTGCAGAAATAATTTTATTCTACATTTTACGTTTGGCATTTTTGAAATCTACCCAAATCTGTGAACTTCTTATGAATAAGTATTAAAGTAAATGATTATCTTTTGGCTTTTATTGATGTTTTCCAGTGTTCCAAAACTTTCATGCAAGTATGCTGCCTAGTGTATATCTTTATCATTGCATGTGTTTTATTATAGGCCATTATCTATTTATGTAACTGCCTTGCTCAATGGACAGGGTTTTTTAGAACAGACTGCATTTTATTCATCCCCGCATCCTCAGAGCCCAGCATGATACCTGGCAAATAGTAGATCTTCAGTACATTCTTGTTCAATAGATGAAATGAGGTTTACTTTACCAATTTTGCAAATCCAGTACTTTGATCATATTAAACACCTTAGTGAATTAGAAGAGCATACTATTTGGCCTTCTAAAATACAAGTGGAATCACATCTTCCCCCTGCTGAAAAATCCTTTTCTTTTTCACTTTTCCCTGTAAGATCAAGTCCAAAGCCTTCAGCATGCCTATGAGATCCTTCATGATCTGGCTCCCACCTCATTTCCTCTCTCCTGCCTCTCCTCTCGTCCTGAGCACACCCCACCACCCATCATTCTCATACACACTACACACTCATCCTAGTCTTCAGCATGACTGGCTGCTTATTATTTCCTTAACTTACTGCATTGTTTCATTCATTTACATTCGTAACACAAAAAATGATAGATCCTTTTCATTTTGTACTGAATCCACATTAAACATTTTCAGTTTTTGTTTTTTTTCCATTTGATTCTCATTGCATTTACCAAGTGCCTAGCATTTAACTCAGGGCTTGGCACACAGTAAATAGCAAATCTATGTTGATGACTAAATGAAGAGTCCTTAGCAATAAAGATTACTCCCTCACTTCATGGGTAAGTAAATTGATTTAAAGAGAGATTAAGTAATTTGTCTGAGCCCATACAGTTTAGTCAATTCCAGAGATTTGAATCATCTTTCTTCCTTTTTCTGGCTGGAAACTGTTTTTCCTTTAAGACCCAAGTAAGGTGGGATATTTTCAGGAAAAAAAAATCTTTTCTGATTCCTCCAAACTTTCATTCCCAGCACTCTTCTCAATAAAATGAGTCATTCTCTTACACATGTGGCTTATTTACTATCCTTAGTGACTGCACTTACCAGAGTGTCACATTGTAACATGTTTAATGTCTCCCTTCTTTTCCTGATGCCCCTGGAGCATCATTCACAGTGCTCAGTGTGTAATTGGTGCCCAAAGTTATTTGCTGAATTCAGTTGAAAAGTCAGTGTTAAGATATTGTGTTAAAATATTAATTTAAACTTATATTTAATTTTCATAAAACTATTACTCTAACCATATATCATTTTTAAAAGCATACAAATCCAACAAACCCTTTTACTATACTGCCTTTTTCTGAAGAAACCGTATATTGACTCATGCCTCAGTTCTTTGAGATGTGCCTTTGTTCTCACCACTCAACTGAAACTACCTTCTGGATGGTCTCCAGGGATATCCAAGTCAAAGGTTCCTTTCATTTTTCCTTCTCCTCCACTCTCAAAATGATCCATTGCCCCCCTTTCTTTTACTCTGGGCCTGGACCTGCTAAGTTCTCTGTTTTCTGGCTCTTTGTGTCAGTTTCATCTCTATCCTTCGTCACTGTTTTCTCTTCTTTCATCCATAGAAAAGGCTCAGGTTTGTTGGCTGGCCACTTGCTGTCTGGCTTCCTGTTGACACAGCAGATGACCCCTACTTCTGTCCTCCCAGTCTTTCTGCTATATGTTGGCCTCACATTTCCACCTGTCATCAGCCATGCCTAACCAACCCTCTAGCACCTGAAGCTCCATAAGCTTAAAACAAACTGACACAGCTCCTGCCCTGGCAAGGGCCCTCATACCTCTCCCCTGAAAAGGTTCTCTGTACCTCCTATCTCTAGCATCCTCAAACCATTCTATGAAGTGCTAAGCCATCCATCCTCCTGCCCAAGATCATGCTCACTGCATCATTCTCATGCTTACATCTTTCTATAGTTCCCCACACTCAGAGATATAAACCAAATAGCATATTAGTATTGGCCCTGGGAAATATCCCCCCTGACTTGCTTTTATGCACCCTTGAGTCTATCCAAACTCATGGTTATTTGCTTCCAGGTCAGTTTGGTGCCTTCTTGCTTTTGTGACTTAACTCTCCTCTTCTCGCCTCCTCAAACTTCTCTCGTCACAGCTATCTTTATCCTTTGATTCATACACACAGTGTTTCCTCTATGAACCCTTCTTCAATTGTCTGCTTTGTATTTTCACAGAACATTTTTGCACGTAATGATTGGCATTCATATATTTTTACCTTTTGTTTTTGTTAGGTAGTAGCTCTTTCAGAAGCAATTCTATAGCGCCCGCAATCTCCTGCCTATACAGGAACTGAGGAATACATAGAAACCCATATAATACATCCAAACCCATATAATTCACACCAAGAGTGAATGCCAAGATAAATTATGGACTTTGGGCAATTACGATGTATCAATACAGGTTCATCAATTTTAACAAATGTATGACTCTGGTAGGGGATGTTAATACGTATGTGGGAACAAGGGGGATATGGGGAGTCTCTGTACCTTCCTCTGAATTTTTCTGTGGACCTAAAACTATAACTAAAACTATAACTAAAAAAATTAAGTCTTAAAAAATTATGTCTGAAACACCAAAGTGAAACCAATTTAAAAACCAATCAATTCTCTTTATATTTAGTGTGCACGTTTGAGAATCATAACACAAGACCTCATAAACTCCCAAATATCTCTTTTACCAGCCTGCGATGATGCTATGCTCATCAATCATCATATTAGAAATTCAATTCATTTGAGTCACTGTTTTTTTGTTAATTGAAATATATTTGACATATAACATTGTGTAAATTTAAAGTGTATAATATGTCAATTTGATACATTCACATATAGTTATATGTTTGGCATTATAACACTAATTAGCACCTCTATCACACCACATAATTATCATTTCTTTTTAGTGATGGCAATAATCGAGATCAAGTCTCTCAGCAAGTTTGATTATTATAATATGATATTGTTGTCTATATTCACTACATTGTGCATTAGAGTTCAAAGACTTATTTACTATTTGTTGCCAATTTGTATCCTGAAACAACATCTGTCTTGTTTTCCCACCCCCCACCCCCCCCTGGTAAACACTATCTTATTCTCTGTTTTTACAAGTTTGGCTTTTTTTTTTTTTCCTAGATTCCACATATAAGTGATATCATAGTATTTGTCTTTCTCTGTCTAACTTATCTCAGTCTAACTTATCTCACTTAGCATAATGTCCTCAAGGTCCATCCATGTTGTTGCAAATAGCAAGATGTCCTTCTTTCTCATGGCTGAATAATATTCATATATATATATGTTTTTTATATATATAAAACAATTAAGATATAGAAGATAGGAGATATATATCATTTCTTTTAGACATACACCTAGAAGTGGAATTCCTGGATCATACAGTAGATCTATTTTTAATTTTTTGAAAAACCCCCATATAGTTTTCCATAGTGGCTGAACAAATTTACATTCCTATAGCATTGTACAAGGGTTCCCTTTCCTCTACATCCTCTCCAATACTTATCTTCTTTTGTCTTCCTGATGATAGGCATTCTAACAGGTGTGAGATGATATCTCAGTGTGGTTTTGATTTCCATTTTTCTGATGATAAGTGATGTTGAGCATCTTTCCATGTCCTTTTGGCCACTTGGATGACCTCTTTGGAAAAATGTCTATTTAGTTCTTCTGCCTCTTTTTAAATCTGACTTTTTTGTTTTTGTTACTGAGTTGTTACACATTCTTTATATATTTGGGGTATTAACCCTTTATCTGATATATGGTTTGCAAAAATTTTCTCCCATTCTCTAGGTTGCCTATTCATTTTGATTGTTTCCTTTGCTGTGCAAAAGTTTTTATATTTGATGTAACCCCATTTGTTGGATTTGTTTTGTTTTGTTTTTTAAAGATTTTCTTTATTTATTTGACAGAGAGAGACACAGTGAGAGAGGGAACACAAGCAGGGGGAGTGGGAGAGGGAGAAGCAGGCTTCCTGCTGAGCAGGGAGTCGGATGCGGGGCTCGATCCCAGGAGCCTGGATCATGACCTGAGCCGAAGGCAGACGCTTAATGACTGAGCCACCCAGGCGCCCCCTGATTTGTTGGTTTTTGATGTCATATTCAATTGAGTCACTATGGTGAAATATAATGAGACTCTAAGGCCCAGAGAAATAAGATTGTATACATATTACCTGGAATAGGACATACTCATATTCCAGATTAAGGTCAGAGTCAGCTACATAGGAGGAAGTTTGGGGAAGCCAGGTGGCAATGTGAGGAAAGTGTTGATATAGGAAAGTGGGTGGGGTAAGATCAATAAGATTTATTCCCACATCCTGCATCATTTTTGTTCAACAAACATTTTGTAAGGAGTAAGTTTTATGCATGTAAATCACTTTAAGGCGTAACCATACAATCCACCACCCACACAATTTATCATCCTGCCTCCTTGTCCTTATTCCTCATGGATCTTTCTCCCTAGAAGTTCAGAAAAGAAAAGATTTTTTTCCCCCCCGCTGAGGTAATCAAGACAGATACTATAAAGGAAGTGACATTTGAACTGGACAGATTCCAACAGGGTCAGGAAGATTTTAACAAGCAGAAATTGCAAGGTATCCTAGGATCTATTTCCATGAGTGCCTGTTACATATTCACAGAAATAGGTCCTAGAATAAATGCCTATAAAATACCTCTGGGAATGTATTATATATTCCAGATGCCTAGAAAATAAGTGTAACTAAAAGGAAATAAGGAAGGAAGAAGGAATAAAGGAAGAAAAGATAGTATTTGCTAGATAAGATAAAATAAAGTAAAACGCTTCTCCAAATTGCCAATCTCAGTAAGTACTTGGTAGGCTATAAAAAAGGGATATTCAACTTTCCAAATAAATATTTATGAGTCAAGAATGTTTTTGCAAGATTTAGCTAAGCCCCAAACTCTGGAGCCAGTAACAACCACCACAGCAATTCCATTTATTATGTGCTTATATAAACAATTGTCACAATTGTCTATAGGTTAAGTATTATTATCCCCATGTAACTAATGAAATATCCAGGCTTAAAAGGTAAAGACTTGCTCCAGGTCACAGAGTTGATCAGTGTGGCTTCCTGATCAAGTAGTAACCGTGAGCCATAAAATAGCATCTGGGGGTCTCAGCACCAAGTTAAATATGCTGCTCATTTTCAGGCCCTACACCATGATCTTAACTCAAATTGTATGTTTGAAATGTGGCCCAAATGATTGGGGGCTTAAATCCAAATCCTAGAAATTCTTAGTGTAACCATATTTATAATGTCACCAGGTCTTAGTTTTCCCATCTGTAAAAATGGGAATAATAACAGAACCTAATTCCACTGGGTTATATGAGGATTACATGAGTTAGTTTTTAGAATACTGCCTGAACTCATGGTAAGAACTCAATTATGTTACCTTTCATTATTATTCCTTGGGATGAAAGTTTGTGACTTATTACTTGATCCTTTTCTTTAAACTCTCATCCATGTTATTCTCTCAATTCCAAATAACCCCAAGATCTTCAATTCAAAAATATTTTTTAAAAATCATACTAATAACAAGGTTACAGATAATTGCTTTCAGGAATATACTTTAAGACTCATCAAATATTTAATATTAGTGAAAATAATATAAATTTATTATATTGAGGCAAATTATAATATATCACTCTTGGTTTCTGGTATTTCTTTTTTTATTCTTTCCCCAAATTTGGGTCAATATCAAAGTACTTCACAAGGAGTCCTGGTAATACCAATTATTTTGAGATGTGTATGAATTACTTCTGGGTATATTAATTATAGTTCTCTCACTTAGAGGTCCTCTACCATTCTCAAGATAACCTACAGACCAAATGATATTTTAAAAAATATCAAACATTTTATCTTATCCCAAAAGACAGAATACAAATGTAAGACAGACAAATAAACATACACAGGCAAAACAAAACAAAAAACCCAACCCAAAACAAAACAAAACAAAATTACACAAAGCATACGAAATACAACCCTATTTCTTTTTGAGCTATTGATTAACCATCAAATAAAGATAAAGATAATAACTGGTCATTTTCCTTGGTTTTGTATTTTGGCCAAAAATATAATGTATTACTCTAACCAGATTACTTATCAGTGCATAGCACTTGATGGCTGAAGGATCAGTTGAGATTTTGTATTGAACTGATTGAACTCATATCTTTAAAAGGGAACTCAAAATGTATATTTTGCTGCATATGGAGAATTAAAATCAACTTCACTTTGCACATTTCAGGGTATAAATTTTAGAAGCCCCTTGTCTTCTCCATTCTCCTGAGATAACAAATGTGAAATGAACAAACATAGACTAGATCGTGCATAGTAGGCACTCAGAGATGTTGACTTTACCCCTTCTCTTCCTATAATAACATGTCAAGAATATAAGCACATGCAGGTGGTAACCATGACAGCATGATGATTCAGAAGGACACAGATCTGGGTGTTAGGAGTCACTTGAATGGGTCTTAATTTCTTCATCTGGAAAATGAGGCAGTTTTAAAATTATATTATTCTACAGAGTAGTTAATTTAATGGTCCCTGAATAAGGCATATATATATTTTTTTTTGCTAAAGCATTATACACATTTAAATTTAGGTTGCAAATATGATAGACACTACAAAAAAATCATATGATACTATATCCTTCTTATATATCTTTTGATTAAAAAAAGATCTTCTAAGGACAGAAGGAAAAAATACGTCCAATAATGAGCAGAACTGAAGTCCACATAACTTTATATTTTATAAAACACATACACACACTCTATCTATATATAATACATATGTAAATATATATGTATATATGTAAAATATATGAAGATGCCATCTTAAATTGGTAGTTAGCAAAATAGAAGTCTAAAATTTACCTTGGGGCTTTTCAAGGACCCACTTTAACTCAACTACCCATTTATTTACATTTATGCACAAAAAGCAACAATGGATACATGCTTAGTTTTCTAATAGAAGCACTAGTATATTATTTTTATGTAAAGTAATTCATATAGGAGGGCAAAACAAATATATGCATAATAAATGCCACTGCAAATATGTGCCATTTATCAAGGAGCTATTCACTAATTATTTTAAATCTCTGCCTCTCTGGAGAGCGTGCTCATCATAGTCACCATATGGTCCACAGAGATAACTAGTCCTACACAACATCAACCAGTATGTGGGTATGATGAAAAGCACATGGGCTGCAAAGTCAGAAGATCTGTGTTCAACACCAGGCTCTATCACTTAACTAAGTATATAATTAATATTAGTTAAATAGCTTAGCATCCATTAGATTTTATGCACTTATGTTTAAATACGGCTGCTAATTACACTTGCTCTCTTTACCACATGGAGTTGGTTTGAGTTGTGAATGTGAAAGCATACCCAAGTAAGTGTTCATCATTGTTACAGTTGACATAACATCTTAATATCAGAACTAATATATCCTTTATCTCCTGGCTCTAAGTCTTTCACACCCTCCATCACTTACCTAATCAAACTCCCAACTCTGCCCATTTAACAATCTAAATATTTCTTAATTCTTTGCTTTCCTTTCCATTCCTACCACCACCTCACTAAGGCAAGACCTCATCCTGTTAATAGCTCCCTCCCTTTTTATGCCACTTAAAGCCATCTTGTAACAAAGATGCCATAATGATCTACCCCAAAACACAATCTGCTCATGCTATTTTCCTATCCTCCATCCTAAGAAATTCCCTGTCAACGACAGAGTGAAGTTCAAGCTTTAAAAGGGCATCCATAGCCTACCCTATCCTGACACCCTGAACTACCACTCCAGACTTATCTCTCACCACTTCCATCCTCAACAGTTCTAGGCCTTAGTTTAATGCTGTGTTCTTTGCGAATTTCCTACTTCCTTTCACCAAGTGGCTATCTCCTACTTAACCATTAAAAATTAACTTGGGAACTTTCCAGGACATGGTTAGTAGGCCTAGAAGGCACACCTACATATAAATTAATTTCTATATTATAACACACTTATTTACTTTTGTGTCTATCTTTCTAGTAAATGGGAGTTCTTAATGACATAAACTTTTTTTTTTTTTTTTTTTTTTTTTTTAGCACCCAGGACAGTGCCTGGCACATGAGGCATATTTGTTGAATATACACTGCTGTTTCTACCCTGAAGAAGATCTGTGCCCAAATCTTTATATAACACCAAGAAGCTAGATATTGAAAATCACCAAGTTAGGAGCCTGGGTGGCTCAGTTGGTTAAGCGACTGCCTTCAGCTCAGGTCATGATCCTGGAGTCCCAGGATCCAGTCCCACATCGGGCTCTCTGCTCAGTGGGGGGGTCTGCTTCTCCCTCTGACCCTCTTCCCTCTCGTGCTCTCTGTCTCTCATTCTCTCTCTCTCTCTTAAATAAATAAATAAATAAATAAATAAATAAATAAATATTTAAAAAAAAAGAAAGGAAAATCATCAAGTTAAAACAATAATGAGCTAGAATATCCACACAACAAAGACCAAGATAACATTGTTCCAAAAGTAAATCCATGGCTCTTATGTTTTAAAAGGCAATCTCCTTACACCTAAATATTACAAAGATATTTAGAAAAATGCGCTACTTCCATTCATCATGTCTAAATAAAATTACATAGTAATTATTAATGGTAATTATGATAAGTATTTTATAAACTTTAATTTGAATGTCAATATCCATTTTGGTAAGAATTTAAAGGAAAGATTCATTGAAAAAGTGTCACATGGACCACTTTAGAGAAAAATACTGTTTTAATAAAGTGAAGATTGAAGGGTCTTGGAACTGAGCCAAAAACCAAACCAAATATGCAGTAACCACAGTGACACATTAACCCTCAAACAATAATCACCCTCCTACCACAGTTATTACTTGAAACATTATTCTTTTGGGAGGTTGATTCAGAATATTTTACCATATTTAAGTATAATGCAGCTAGGTCACAAATACCAAAAGAAAAAGAGAAAACCAAAAAGAAAAAAAAATCAATGATAGTGTTTTTAAGTTACATAATTCCCTCTATTAGATTTTGTTTTGTTTTTATTCTCACTTAATAATTTGAAACATATTTATATCCAAATTTGTGTCTTCTTAACCTTTCTTTTCCTATATAACTTGTTCCTTTACACTTACTCAGGAGTCTCATTTTCTAAGCTTTTAATCAATATTTCTACTTTCTTCTGATTTCTAATGTTACTAGTTGTCCTCTAAAAATGTGGCCATCTTCAAGCAGAAAATAAATATCACCTAAGCTCTTTCAAAGCAATATATTTATTCTTTAGATTGATTAATATGATTCACTGGTCTAGTGAGTGAATTTGCATAATAACAAGCAATCGGTAAATGGCATAGTCCAGCTGAGCTATTCTTTTTAAGCATTTCTATTCACTGTTCAGATTTAAATGCTTTATAATCATTTTTGTTTGATATTATTCACAATAAAATTTTGAAATAGGTCAATATCAAACTCACAGAAATCTAAGTTTTTCAAATATACTATATAATTAAGCTTTTATATTTCTCCAAGTTATTACAGAGGCTACCCTGAACAATACTGGAAGAAGAAATTGGTAGTGTCACTCTATAAATTTGTACATAAGTGTTGGAACATTTCTAAGGACTACAAGAGGTAGTGCTAAGTGAAAGATGAGTGCTAAACCTTTCGTATGAAGTTCACCTGGCAGCCTCAGGTACAGCAAGTATTGATCCAAAGCCAAGAACCCCAGAGCTCTCTGCATACAAATTCACATTGCAAGAAGAAGCCCTAAAACAAAATTCCAGACACAGTCTCCTTCACAATTAAGATGATTCAGCTTCCCTATCCAGCCTCTATAACCGTCTCCAATCCACTTCCCCACTAATTCTGCCCCTTCTTCTGCCACCTGTTCTAACTCCAACTCTTACTTAGCATTAACTCCTAACCATCGCCTGGGTTTAGACCTATGTGACTTCACCTAAGGATTACTCCATTTAACTACACATCAGTTTCGAAATGCCCCACACTTTGGCTTCTAAAACATCTCCTTATCTGGTTGCCTTCATTTTCTTCTTCCTTTTTTTTTTTTTTTTGCCCTCCACAAACTCCTTTTATGCCACCTGTTCTTGATGGGCCGATATTCTTCTGTAGGATGATATATCTTGACTCTTCTCTCCTCAGTCTATGCTCTTCTGAGGTGATCTCATCAACCACAAGAGCTTTAGGCTGCACTTCTAAACCTTTCACATGTTTCTTTCTCCAATCTGGACATTTCTTCTGAGCTGAAACATATATCCCTGATGCCTATTAAACATATCCCGTGGATACTCCATAGGCACGGTTAACCTTATGTATCAAAAAAGCACTTCTTCAAATGTTTCTCATTCTGAATCTTGGAAAATGGTGTCACCATCCACCTAGTCAATCAAGCCAATAAGGCCAGAATCATTCATGAATGTTCTCTGCTTCACTTCCCATATTTGATAAAACTTTATTTCTTCAAAATATTTGAGAACCTACTATGTACCAGATATTAAGCCAGGTGCTAGACATACCTCAGTAAGCAAGGTAGATACCATTCCCATACTCATAGAATTTACATCCTAATGGGATGTATAAAGAGGTTTTTCACACTGTAGTGTATGTGAAAAACATTCCTAGGAGTTCGGCAATATAAAATCTCTCGAGCTATATATCCCACAAATACAATATCAAAAGAGCAAAAGTAATATGTTCATTTTATTTTGTATTCCTGCATTATTTTCTTCCTGGAATGCCATAATAGCTCTCTAACCAGTTTTCTGTCTTTTTTATTTCCTAGTCCCTATCCTATTTATCTGATCTGATGTAGCCAGGATAATCTTTCTAAAATTGCAAGCTGACCACAACTTTATCACGCTCAACTTAGCTATGGGATACAATCATAAATCCTTGAACTGGCCCATAAAGACTTTGCTGATGGAACCTCTCTGTACTCCATTTCTCCACCATATTCTCTGCTGTGGCCATGCTAAGATCCTTGCAAATCTCCATGCCAAGTATGCTCTCTCGTGGCTCCATGCCTCTACACATGCTCTACCATAAATAATCCTCTCCAACTGAATAAGTTCTACTTACACTTCACATTCATGCTGGCATTCATCTCTCTATAAAATCTTCCTTAAAAATCATTATAGTCCCATTGGTGCCCCACCTTTCTTTTCTCATTTCACCTTGCCATTTGCCCATCATATTACTTATGGAATCAGATTATAATCATGGATTTGCCTTTCTTTCCTGCTAGACTTTAAACTTTTGAGGGGCTGAGCCCCTAGTTTGCTCATTTCCATGTTTTTGCTTTCTACAACAGTGCCTTGCATGTAGGAGTCCTTCAGTAAATATTCAGTGAATAAATTAATTGGTGGCAAATAGTCTATCTTGCATAATGATACTGGGTTCTTCCTCAAACATTGTGTTATGAAGTCCTACCTGGCTCCGAAGAGACAATGGTTCCCTAACCTATGAGACCAACTCATCTTCCCTGTGCATTCCAGGCCCTTCACAATGTCCAACAGGAGAGCCCTTCTGAAAAAATGGTAATCTTATATTTCCTTCAAAGTTCAAGACTCACTTCCTCTAGGGAAGCCTTCTTTATTACTTCAATAGAAGTAGTATTTTCTTACTTTGAACTCCCAGGGTTTTAACACAGAAATGGGTATTTGCCTATACTCTTACTAAGAAACTTTTCTATGTATATGTACCCCTTTTTACCAAAACAATTTCTCAAAGGTCTTATGAATAAAGACTCCTCTCTGAGTTGTCTCTGCTACTTCATGAGTGCAAGTATGGCAGATATTGAATATATTCTTTTATTCTGTTATCCTTGAAGGAATGAATAAAGAATCACTCTGGATTCTGCTCCCAAAGTGTTCTAAAACTACTCTCACAGACGTAACTATTTTCTGTTTTTGTCTTACTTGGTATATCAGCATTGGTCCATCAGAGCAGACCACTCTCTTGAAAGGTAGACTACACTTAGCTTCCATACACTATGCCCCTCTGATTTTTCTTCTGTATCTCTGGCTACTTTCACATACAGCTGTCCTTCCTTTACCAAACCATTAAATATTTGGTTCCTCAGGTATGTCTCCTCCCCGGGTCCATTTCTCATCTTACTCTTCACATATAGCCCAAATTCAATCTGTGCTTTTTACAACTTCGTCTTAGAGAGTGGAAAAGTAACTTCACTTTGTTTAAAATGTGCAACAGCGTGTTTCAAATGAGCATAGTTCCTATCATTATAATGAATACAGGGATATAGAAGAGAAGAGCAAACCACTGAATAATTTGAGAAAAATACTCAACAGATACATGGCATAAAAAGGATGTTTATAAAGACCAGACAGACAACGTAGATGGCCAGAGCACTTAAAGGTTATTTTGTTCTGTAAAATGCAACCTTGATTCAGATCATGTGAGTGAATACAAACTCATTTGTGCTTGTGTGATTTGGCTTTAAACCACTGGAGAGAATATTTGCGCATTTACCCCAGCAAAAGTTGTAGCAGCCTCCCTCAGGCAGAAATGCTTAAGTGTCTGATGATGTCAGTGACTTGCTTAAAAGAGGATAAAACAACATACCCTCAGGCAAGCAAGAGGATTTAAATAGAGCCAATTTAGGAAGTATGGTGCCTCAGCAAATTCAGAAATTAATTCAAATTAAGACATTTTGCTTTAAGATCTATGTCAAAAGATCAGTTCTTCAATTCTAATTTAGAAGTGGAGGAGGGGTGGGAGGAAGGAGTCAAAATGTATATTCCATAAAAATCTTTCTGTGTTCCAAAGTATACATTCAAAAATTACAGAACAAAAATCACCAGCATGCATTATTTCAAACTGATAGAAATGTGAAGTTAATTTTTTTTTTTTTTTTAAGAAATCAAATGGGACAAACTGATGGTTACCAGAAGGGAGGTGGGTGGGGAATGGATTAAATAGGTGATGGGGATTAAGGAGTGCACTTGTGATGAGCACCAGGTGTTGCATGGAAGTGTTGAATCACTACATTGTACACCTGAAACTATATTACACTGTATGTTAATTAGAATTTAAATAAAAACAAACAAAAAAAGAATTGGCAGTATTTCTGAAAATGGGTGTGAAGAGATAGAAATCAAAACAGAAGGACCAAAAAATAAAAATTAAAAAAATAAATAAATCAATTGGGAATGGGGAGGATTGTAATTTATTCTAATATAAAGAATCTAGAAATTTAGATATGTCTGAAACATGTTTCTGTCTTTTGTAGGATACAGTTTGTGATAAATTACTTGTTCCAGCAGTTATTTAATCTGCAAGCTTCATCTAGAACACTGACACATTTCTCCCACGTATGGGGAGTAAATTATTGACCAAAGTCCCTGGGTCTCTAAAGCAAACTTGAGAGTGTAATTGAAACTTTATTACGGCATACACCTATTCAGTCTAGGAGAAACTAGATAGTGATCTTTTTAGAGCCCATAATTGTGTTCTGAAAGCTCAACTTTCACAACTGAGCTCAACAAACTCCCAGAGACAGACCCATAAGAAAATTATATGAAGGAGAATTATATGAAGGAGAAACATTACATCAAGTGATTTCATGTATAAAAACACACAAATGTGAAGGGCATGTGATGTGGTGAGCACTGGGTGTTACATGCAACTGATGAATTACTGAACTCTACATCTGAAACTAATGATGTACTATAGTTGGCTAATTGAATTTAAATTTAAAAAACCCCACATACCAACAGCCTTGTCTGAAATACTATCCATTTTGCTCACTGTTATTCCTGAAAATCATTGCTTATATGGACACAGGATATCTATGGTTATAAATCTCTTGGCAACGTATTACTGAGATTTGTTTAAAATGGTTTTAGCAACAACGATCTTCATCTCTCGTATAAATATGTATTTCTTTATGACCTTCATGAAGAACTTAGAAACGCTGAAAATTGTAACGTGACCTTACCTTGCTTCCATTTTCTCTTGCCTCTCGTTCCATCTTGAGGTCAGAAATTAGGAGATTCTTATATTTGTTTTTTCCATTACTGCTGTGGTCATCTATTGTGTATTCCGAAGTCAGATGTGCTGAGAGGGGACTGTCACTCAGGTTCAGAGGCTGCTCCTCCTGCCCCAGCCCAGTTTTGCCATCACCATTGGAGTCACCCATCTCCCTGTTGTGTGTTCCCCCTGAAGCAACTGAACTGTGCCCCAGAGTCTCATTGCCGTTAAAGCTCTCCGCAGCAGAATCATCTGTTGGAAAGAATAGTGTGATTTTAATTAATGTGCCATTCAGTTTCTACTTCAACTAACATTTACTGAGCTCCTATTATGTGCTTGGCATTGTGGTAATTTTACATCTCCTGTGTAATTTATCCCTACAAACAAACTTGTGAAGCAGTCGTTATTTGTAATCTAGTAGGCACGTTTAGGCACAAGAAATGAAGTAAAATGATAAGAAGAAGATAAAAGAGGGAAAACAGTCCAATCTCAAATGCGATCTCAAAGAAAAGCAAATTGAGACAAAGAAAACTTGTTAATTAATTTGCATAGAGTTTGTTTTTCTAGTGAGAATATCCAGATTTGGTGAAAATTCTCTGATAAAAGCATTATTTATCCTGCTAGTGGGGTGTATGTTGGTTCAAGCTTTATGAGTGTTTAATATGCATCTAAAACATTAAAAGCGCTCATAACCTTTGCTCCAGTCATTACACTTCTGGGACTTCATTGTGTGCATTTCTGTGTAGGTAAAAAGGCCTTTATATCAGTGTTGTTTATAATAGCAAACATCCAGAAGTGACAGAAATTACCAAAAATAAAAAATTGGCTCAATACATGTTGGAATGATTAGAATATGGGAAATGTGGAATATTTTTCCATTAATATTAATGGGAAGTGTGAAGTGTTAAATGGAAAAAGCTAGCTACAAAAATGGTCAAATGATCCCAATTTTCTAAAAAGAAAACACATACCCATATAGAGGGAGAAGAGTGAAAATATGTAGGCTAAAATGTTAATATTAATTTCTTCTTAACTGGAATGGCACTAGATTTTTAAATATTCTTTATTATTTACAACATATATAATTTTCTAATAACAAAAATAAAATAACTGTAGGAATAAAAACATAAATAAATAAAAAGCAAAACAGGGAAGAGAAGAAACAAAATTAGTCAAAATTTTCTGGCTTTAAAATAAATGATAAGCTTGTTTAGAAATACACACCAATAACAATTAGAGTAAGAAACAAAATTTACATGAAACAATAAAATTCTATTTCTCTTAATTTCATTTTTATATTAATTTTAAAGGATTATGAAGGACGAAGGTGTTCAATTGTTTCCTTTAGTTAAGGGTTATTGATGAAGCCATATAAATATGAGTGCGCAAGAGTAATATTTTGATTTCTGAACATTCTCAAGTTTGCTTTATTTTTGTAGGATGCAATGAAATATTTAATGCCTTCTAATCAATTAAATTCATGAAAATAATATTTAAATTCTGAAGGAGTGGTATCATTCACCTGTTCATTCATTTATTCAACATTTATTGAATACCTACACTTGGCCAGAAGGGGGTTAAATAATTTGGCCAACAGAGACTCTGCCTTCAATGAGTTCACAAATAATTAAAAGACATGAAAAAAACAAACAAACATGCAACTAAAATGCAGAGGAAAAAGGCTTTGATTCAAAACAAGGGGGTAAGGACACCACAGAAGTTTTCCTAAAGAAGGTGGCATATGAGCTGAATTTCAAAAGATGAGTAAGCCTTAACCAGGTGAAGAAGTTGGGGGACAGCGTTTGCAACCTAGAGATCAGTAGGTGCAATATCTTCAAGGACAGAATGTGCAGGGCAGATGAGAAATAAGGTTGGGGTGTTGAGTGCAAACAAAACAGTCAGAAAGGGAAACCTAGATACGGAGGCAGAGGATGTGCTTTGTATAATCAAGAGCTTGGCTTGGACCTTGGGAGCAAATAGGAGCAATTTTATTGTTGGAGGTGATATAAAAAAAAAAATCTTTTAAGGAGATTACTCTGACTCTTATGAGGAGTTTGGGATGATGGTGACAAAATGGAAAACCGTTAAGAGTTCTAGAAGCCATCTGAATCAGCATTGTTGAAAGCCCAAACTAAAGCAACAATAGTGTAGAACAAGCGGGGACTAGAATAATCATAAGAAAAGAACAGGTAAAGACTGAGAGTAGGACAGACGAGGGTCCAGGAGGAAGCCCAGATCTCCAGCTCCAGTGGAAAATAAAAACAAAGGGCATTAAGCTTAATTTTCAGCAAAATAATATTTTAAAAACTTAAATTTTAAAAACAATATTTTAAAACTATTTTGTGAAAAAGTTAAAACATATTCAAATGGCAAGATTCTACTAATAAATTACTCCTTTTACATCCCATTCAACAAAAGACTTCATGTGGAAAGAAAGCAAACATAAGAGAATTTAGGGAAACCCAGTCATAAATAATATGACATAGCACTTTCCATAGCTATTGAGAAATCAAAAACATTCTTTTAATTATGAAATATATAAGGTTTTTGAAATAAAGAATTAGGGGAATAATTTACATAAGTAATTCAGAAAATTGTGCATGTCCTTTATGTGAAGTCAAATCCAAAGCTAAAGTATGCAAGGTCATTTCTGATTATTTCTTTCTTTCCACAAAAGTCCAAAGAAAAGCATAATGGATACATTCCAGTCCAATTATTAAATTCATGAAGAAAAGTGTGATTTAACATTTGTGTACTAGAATTTTTAAAAAATGCTAAATATTTTATGTAAGAAAATTTTATCAATATGTTAAAAGAATGAATAACCCTAAAGATATATTACATTTTACTGAGTGGTTCAGTCAGTTAAGCATCTACCTTTGGCTCAGGTCATGATCTCAGGGTCCTAGGATCGAGCCCGATTTCTCTGTCAGGCTCCCTGACAGGGAGCCTGCTTCTCCCTCTCTCTCTGCTCCTCCCCCGTTTGTGCTCTCTTGTGCGCTCTATCTCTCTTAAATAAATAAGTAAATAAATAAATAATTTTTTTAAAAAGTAAAATAAAATAAAACCAAATCTATATTAGCATAAAACAAATCCAATATCTTTTATAGTTAAAAATTAAAATAGTATATCTGTATCTTTAGTCTGAAATCGTCATACATATTTAGTAACTAGTGTACCATTTATTCACATTTTAAATAAAATAAACCTTATTACCTATCAGGAGAATCTTTAATAAAAGTCATGTATTTATAATTTTGGTATGAAGTATAAACAATAAAAGAGAAAATATTTTTAGAGTAGTTCACTCCAGATGTTACCAAGGTAACTAAATTCCACAGCTTTCCATATTTCATTCATGAGTAAATCAGTATGTTTTATGAAGAACAAATGAATGATTTACTTATTTGTATTAAATATATATCCACACATTTTATCATTTAAATAGTAAAAGAACCAGTAATGTCACATGCCACTATCTTATAAGTCAAAATTTAAAACAAAGGTTTTGATATCTATATTAGAAAAATTCAGTATAAAGAGTGAGCAGACACTAAACTGAAGCGAAATTAACCATTTTTTATTGTCTGGTTTCTTGTAACCACGTTACCGATTTTTATTTTCTCTTCTTTTTTTTTTTTTAAAGATTTTATTTATTTATTTGAGACAGAGAGAATGAGAGAGAGAGAGCACATGAGAGGGGGGAGGGTCAGAGGGAGAAGAAGCAGGCTCCCAAGGAGCAGGGAGCCCGATGCGGGACTCGATCCCGGGACTCCAGGATCATGACCTGAGCCGAAGGCAGTCGCTCAACCAACTGAGCCACCCAGGCGCCTTTATTTTCTCTTCTTTAAGGATACTTTTTCAGCATTTGAAACCACACATCTCAGACGCCGATATATCAAAACCAACTCATATCAGCTTATTGCGTTAAAGGGGAAATCTGCTTCCTTACCCAAGATAATTTGCTCCATCCTAAGTGGCTGCTGGCGTGTGGGTACCAAGCTGCTACACAAAAGGTACAGTGTTGAGATCTGTAGTTATGGCCTTTAGGTTCACAGGCCCAGAACGCTGGTGCTTCTCTCAAGTGTCAGCCTGGGTACCATGGCATTGGAACTAAAAACTCTGTGTTTGAGGGCCAAGGAGAAAACAGCACCTAGAGCTCTGGAAATTAAGAATGTCCAGGGTACCTAGCAACAGATGAGAATGTGGAATGTGATGACAGGTAGCGTGGCATCCAGTGACATCAGCAGGGCCATTGGATGTTTGGGTTGCATTGCTCTGAGGTTGGTTTTGCTGGGATGGATTTAGGGCTGTGCAGAGGACCAGCCAAGCGAGCTCAGCTGCGGCTCTTGCATGTAAGGTGCAGTAACACCAACCATAGAGACCAGCTATTCATTTTCTTCTTTCTCCTTTCCTACTCCCCATTCCCTCCACCGATTAGCACAGACCCTAGAAATACTATTTGTTTAAATTATGTCTAATGTCGTTACAAGATTCAATGGTTAGCTCTCTCTATATAAGGATAATTAACCCATAACAGTAAGTATGATGTGTATTTAAGTATATAAATATACATATATGTGTTCTCTCTATATATAAACATAATGTGATGTATATATATTTGAAATCTCCCAAAGCACCTGACCTACATTCTCATTCAGCTACTTTCAGTAGTTCTTCATTATGGCCTTTAGGCCAAGTGCCTTGGGAAAAATGAATAGGAAAATATATATATAATCCTCATTTTAAGATTAGTACTTGGAAATTTAGTCCAAAAATCCAGGTCAGCTGCGTATAGGGTCCAAAAAGCTTTTTATGGTTTTCCCCCAAATGCACCACAGTCCTCCGCCTCTAGTCCTTTGGTGCCTCCTTAGAAAACCTCCCTTTAATATCTCACCATAAAGCTAACTTTTAGATCCAAAATATAGATGTAAATAATGCTGTGTCAAAAGATTGGTACCTTAACACCCAAAAAAAGTAGAATTTTTTTTTTAAATCCTTCAAAATCTATTTGCAAAATGGAATTTAGGGGCCAGTCTCCTTCATCACTTTGTCACTCTTGACCTCTGCTCTAAGTCCTCTCCCAGCCTAGGGTCCCCTATAAAAAAATGGAAGTATATCCATTGCTAGACTATACCCTACATCTTTTTCTCTCCTTTCAAGTTTTTATTTAAATTCTAGTTAGTTAACATACAGTGTAATATTAGGTTCAGGTGTAGGATTTAGGGATTCATCACTTAACATACAAAACCCAGTGATCATGGTAAGTGCCCTCCTTAATACCCATCACCCATTTAACCCATCCCTTCCCCTGCCCACTTCCCCTCCAGCAACCATCAGGTTGTTCTCTATAGTTAAGAGTATGTTTATGGTTTTCCTCTCTCTTTTATCCCCCTATGTTCAACTATTTTGTTTCTTAAGTTCCACATATGAGTGAGATTGTATGTCCATACTCTACATCTTACACCATAGCTCCCTCTACTCTGCAACATGAAGCAGGCAACCAGTCTAAGTAAATCCTTTGTGAGAACACAAGCAGCAACCTCTTTGACATCATCCATAGCAACTTCTTACTAGACACGTCTCTGGAGGCAAGGGAAACAAAAGCAAAAATGAACTACTGGGACTTCATCAAGATAAAAGCTTCTGCACAGTGAAGGAAACAGTCAATAAAACTAAGAGGCAACCTACAGATGGGAGAAGATATTTGCAAATGACATATCTGATAAAGAGTAAAATCTATAAGGAACTTATCAAACTCAATGCCTAAAAAACAAATAATCCAGTTAAGAAATGGGCAGAAGACATGAAGAGACATTTTTCCAAACAAGATATACAAATGGCTAACAGACACATGAAAAGATGCTCAACGTCATTCATCATCAGGGAAATACAAACCAAACTATGATGAGATACCATCTCACACCTGTCAGAATGGCTAAAATTAACAACACAGGAAACAACAGGTGTTGGTGAGGGTGTGGAGAAAGGGGAACCTTCTTAACAGTGTTGGTGGGAATGCAAGTTGGTGCAGCCACTCTGGAAAACAGTATGGAGATTCCTCAAAAAGTTAAAAATAGAACTATCCTATGATCCAGCAATTGCACTACTGGGTATTTACCCAAACGATACAAAAATACTGATTCATAGGGGCACATATACCCAATGTTTATAGCAGCATTATCAGCAATAGCCAAATTATGGAAAGAGCCCAGATGTCCATCAACTAATGAATGCATAAAGAAGAAGTGGGGTGTGTGTGTGTGTGTATATATATATATATATATATATATATATATATACATATATATATATACACATATACATGCAGTGAAATATTACTCAGACATCAAAAGGAATGAAATCTTGCCATTTGCAATGAGACTAGAGTTGCAGGATGGATGGAGCTAGAGTATATTATGCTAAGCGAAATAAGTTGGTCAGAGAAGGACAAATAGTATATGCTCATATGTGGAATTTAAGAAATAAAACAGATGACATAGGGGAAGGAAGAAAAAAAAGAGAGGAGGAGGCAAACCGTAAGAGACTAATTTATTTTTTTATTTTTTTATTTATTTGACAGAGAGAGACATAGTGAGAGAGGGAACACAAGCAGGGGGAGTAGGAGAGGGAGAAGCAGACTTCCCACCGAGCAAGGAGCCCGATGTGGGGCCCAATCCCAGGACCCTGGGATCATGACCTGAGCCAAAGGCAGACGCTTAATGACTGAGCCACCCAGGTGCCCCGTAAGAGACTAGTAACTACAGAGAACAAACTGAGGGTTGCTGGAGGGGAGGTGGGCAGTGGATGGGCAAAAGGGGTCATGGATATGAAGTAAGGCACTTGTGATAAGCACTGGGTGTTATATGTAAGTGACAAATCACTAAATTCTACTCCTGAAACCAATATTACACTGTATGTTAACTAACTAGAATTTAAATAAAAACTTGAAATGAAGATGATGGATAGATAGATGATAGATATAGATGATAGATAGATAGATAGATAGATAGATGATAGGTAGATGATAGATAGATAGATAGATAGATAGATAGATAGATAGATAGATAGATACTTTGCTGGTCAGTCCCATTCCTCCCCCAGTCCAAGACCCTGACACATTCCTGCCTTAGTCCATTTGCAGTTGCCACCTAGAAATTTCTTCCTCATTTTTCTTATTTCCTTTCTTCAAATCCTTCTGATGACTTTTCCATTCTTTGATTTCTATTTTACTCATCTTCTAGAATACTGTTATTAAGTAAACAGCACTGTTCTGTGTTCTATATTTTGTTTACTTATATGCAAAAATTTTAATTGCTGATTACAAAAGTCTTGCACTTCCAAGTCTTTAACACCACAAAAATCTTTGAAAAGATAAGTAATCAACAAAAGTAATCCTCTATTTTTGTTTGTATTTGCAAACTATAATCCAGATTATGTACTATTTAGTAATACTATCTTAAACATGTACAAAAGAATGATGCTATATTTTGAAGTCAAACATTCACATTAAGGAGTTTACTAATATAAATAAATATATATGTGTGTATATCTAGGTATATATAAAAAAAGTTAAAGGGCATTGATTTTAAAATGATAATACCAATACTGAGGGTAAGAAAGTAGAGAGGGCTTCAGATTTTCCCCTCCAAAGGATAAATTCTTGAAACTTGACCTCTTTATCACTAAGAAGAAGGCACATCACTGAGTAGGTTTCATTTGGTTTTGATTGCAATGAAAGTGGCTTTTCCACTTGACATTTGTTTTTTGGGTTTTTTTTTTTTTTAAGATTTTATTTGACAGAGAGACAGCGAGAGAGGGAACACAAGCAGGGGGAGTGGGAGAGGGAGAAGCAGGCTTCCCACGGAGCAGAGAGCCCCATGCGGGGCTCTATCCCAGGACCCCAGGATCACGACCTGAGCCGAAGGCAGATGCTTAACGACTGAGCCACCCAGGCGCCCCTCCACTTGACATTTGTGAAGGCAAAATAGATCAGATGGTACTCTAGGCATCTGTAGCAGCTCAGGATTGGGCAGAGAGCTTGGGCTAATCTCCAACCAGAGAAATTCTGTCAGTAAAAAACAAGATTTAGTGGCAGACCCTGTATTCTTCCTGTGGTAACTTTGCTTTGTGATAACAGCTCCTGACTCTTTATCCAGCTGGCCATCATGAACTGAGTGCCACCTGGTTCACTGAATGTCAAATTCATGCACGCTTAGGAGCCCTCTTTCATTGAGCATAAGTACAATATATAGAAAGGAGTCTATTCATGCCCCAGTGGTGTATGAGCACGACCTGCCATACAAGAGTTCCTTCTTTAATCTCTGTCTAGACACTGTCTTAAATGAAATTCTTTGTGAAAAATTGAGTATAAAAAATGTCAGCCAGGTTTCCACGATTCTGTGAAACTCTATGATGGTACAGTTGCTTTCATGGATAGGCCCAAACGGACAATGAAATCCATTTAGTGAAACTTGAACAGTAGGTCTGGTTGTATATTCTCTTTAGAACAAAGATAGTCAGAGGTTATTTTTTGTGATATTTCTTTGGCAGTAGCCAAATGGTGTAGAGACTTGAAAAGGGAAAGTCTGGAGGACTTTTTAATAGAAGTTGAAGGAAGGATGATATTGATAGATCTTTCATAATAGGCCAGGGCAGAACAATTATATTAGACACCTCTAATTAGAGAGGATAGTTACTTGTCCTCAGCAGAACGGACACTTATTTTTGACTTGGTCCTGCATTTTACTCACCCATTCTTCCTTCACCACCACCTCATAAGAACCCTCAGAATGTTTCATATACTAGCCTTTTCCCCCACACATTAATTTTAATCAAGGAAATCACATCATACTAAAATAAATGAAATAATTGGAGGATTTCCCATGGAGCTATTACTCTTATTCTCTACTCCATTATTGACAAACTATGGACCTTCTAAAATAATGGAATAAACTATTAAAAACTCAGCCATGATGCCACTGAAAGATACAATCTGAGCCTGAGGGGCTGCTTTTCAGGATGCCATATATGCTCTAAACCAGCTACTGATTCTTGGGGCTGCCTCCCTCATAGCCACAATATCAGTCTGGAAAACAAGGCTTTTCTGAGATGGCAGTGACACTTCTCATAATTCTCTGCAGGTATGGGTTCCATTGGCCTGTAAGAAGGACACTTCCATAAAAATGGACAACTACCCATTTCACACCATGCAGGCCACTATGGGAGTAGATAAAAAGAAGAGCTGTGTGTTGGCTGTGATCACTGATCCTGAATACTAAGGGAATGAAAGATGTCCAAAAAACAAAATGGATTGGGACATAGGCCCATAAGAGCACCTGAAGCATTTCTCATTTCACTCTGCCAAAAGGAAAATATTGGTCAAGGCAATCCTTATAGGCAGAGATAAAATCTCATTCCCTAACATGATATACCATCTGGAAAATACTCTAAGTTGTTTAATTGCTAGCTAAAGAGAAGACAATGTGGAATGAATAGTGGAGCTTGTTAGTCATACTGTCTACGGCTTTGGAACTAGATGCAGAAAGGAGTGTAATACTCATCTGGATTTCTTTGTTTGCTGTCAAGTGTCTGAGATTAAAACACATTTCTCATTTCTTTAGGTTTTATTTCCACTGTTGTATATATGGTGTGGTGGTAGTAGATAAATATACTAATCAGTCCATTAATCACATAATTTCAATTGTTACAGACCTAAAAAAGAAATGAACATCATTTGGTGATCTGGCCTCAGAAATTGGGGCTCCTCAATAGCATCTCTGAATGCAATAGCTGGACATGACTTAGATTTCTTTCCATTTGGGGAAGAATGAGGTTGGTTGAGGTTTATGTGAAATAGGTGGTAACTATTTAGTAGGATTATCTTTGACTATATGAAAAAGTTATGTGATGTGTGATACACAATGGTATGGTGTGTGTGTATGTGTTTTAGCAGCCAAATGATGGTAGGTACTAAGCACCCACTGAGTTGTAAACTTAGTGCATTGGATCCCTTCCTAGAGTATTTTCCAGATGGCATATCATGTCAAGAAATGAGAAAAATTTGGAGCTGTGAGACAGAAAAAGGGAGTCATTGGAACTAGGTCTTTTTATCTTAACCTCTAGGAAAAAAGTACAAAAATTACTATCACTGGAGGTACCATGACTTCTCTAAAACTGGGGCTGTCTTTTGTTCCTTTTTCAGATTAGTGGGTGACCAACTCTTCTATGAATTTTGTCAGAAACTCCAGTACCTCTCCATTAGATTCCCATTCTTTGTGTTGTTTTCACTTAATTTAGCCAAAGGTAATTTTTAACTTGAAAAAAGCAACCTTAACTAATGCATAATATTTGTTTTACTTTTGACAAAACTGAGGCACAGAAATGTTAAGTGACTTGATTATGTTTTAATAAAAATATAATTTATACCTTGAAAGGACTTGAAATCATAATAAAATATAGTCAAAGAACTAGAGGACTCCAAACCTGAAAAGAACATTGTCAGAGATTATGAGGAGAAATACAGTTGAATCAAATTTATAGATGTTAACTGTCAGAAGATCAAAGATTAGAAGTTACACAGAATCGGTATTTTTGTACAATATATGGGAAATCTTTTTGACAAAATTATCAAAACATCAAAGATGTTTCTCTACCTCTAGAGGAATTTAATTATGAAATGTAAGCTATTGAAGGGAAAGTTCCAGTTCTTATTCTTTTACCAATTTATGATCACCACATAGTAAATACTCTATTTGTTGAACTGGATAATCATAAGAGGTGATAATCACATATCTATTTAATGTTTGCTTAAAAAAATGGACTGTGAATCTTTTTATATCCTTTTACATGTTTTTCAACTACTTATTGAAAGCACTACTACAGTGGATGCTGTGGTAGGAAGAATCTAAAAAGTGCCTTTCCCCTCGAGATTCTATATCCTGATTCCCAAAACCCATAAACATGGTGAGATATCGCTCCTGTGATTATGGAATGTCATGTGGCACAGTGGATCTTAATTAGGGAGTTTAGCTGGGTGGGCCTGATCTAGTCACATGATCATTTAATAGCACAGAGCTTTCTCTGGTTAGTGGCAGAAGTCAGGGACACTCAAAGCATAAAGGTTTTTTCAGTTTGCCATTGATGGCTTGATGATGGAGGAGGTCACACAAGGAGGAATGCAGGCAGTTGTAAAGAGCTGACAGAGACTTCTACCAACAGCCAGTACGGAAACAGGGACCTCAGTTCTATAATCACATGAGGCTGTCTAGATTTCTGACCTATTGAACTGTGAGATATGGGTGTTGTTTTGAGCTGCTAAGTGGTAATTTGTTACACAGCAATATGAAATGAATATAGCAACAAACATAACTGATTTTCTATGGTGTCTTGGGATAAGATAACACCACTCAAAATTATTCAAGCATATTTCATATGATAAGTGTGTATCAGTGGTTCTCAAGCTTTAATTTCTTCAGAATTTTCTAGGGAAACTGTTAAAAATGCAGATCCACTTGAACACGAAAAACCTCTACCCCAACAAAACCCAGAAATCTTGGTTTAATTCATCTTAAGGGGCAGGTAACCTAGAAGTATTTCTCAAAGAAGAGTTTTGGGGCCACATGTGAGAAATTAATGTAGATGATATCCAATAACTAACTGGTTGAATATGTGATTGCAGGAAGCAACTCTTGATACCAAGAGAACAAACACAACTGAAAGCCATGAAATCTGAGTTTAGGAAGACTGAATCTGAGGATATTTTAATCCCATTTAGTAAATCTTTAGGAAATTTTCAGAAAAAGACGCCAGCAAGCCAAATATTCTTTCTTAACCCAAACTAATAAACAAGAGCACTTATTGCCAGTGTGGCCCCACATTTAAAAGACTCATGAAAGAATAGAATTTTTTCCCATAGAGCGAATATAAATGTGTAACTAAAGAACTAAAGGCATTATTTCAGGCAAGAAGAATACCTTAATTATCTTGATTGGCAAACTCTTGGGAAAGATTTTTCCCACGGTCAAGTGTATGTTTGCAAAGTCAAGAATCTTCACTCAGCCCATAAAGCAGAGCTGCATATCACCTATATGCTCACATGTACTGAAATCACTGTTGGTTTTGCTCATATAGTAGGTAAAGAGGAAAAATTGTCAAAACCTTCGAAGTCTGTCCTCTGGGTCCCTCACGTTCTCTTTCCCATCTTAATGACCAATCTTCTAGCTATTTGTGTGCACACTGGCTCAGATGTAAGTGGTTTTACTAAGGAAGAGAATGACTGGTTGATTGATTGATTGACCTTTGACTGAAATTTCTCCACAGAAAAAAATGTTACTTCAGCTAGGCACTTGTAATTTAAACATCTTATTTCTAACTGTGGAATGAAAGGCTTTTACTCTTGGTATTTTCAGCCATTAGCAAGCAGGTGAAGAATTGTATTGTATTTTGGGAGTATGTGTAGAGGGAGAAATCTTGCAGTCATACTAGACCTATTTAATGTCCACATTTTTAAAGTAATGTAGAGGCTAATGATTAGATTAGAGTGCATGCTCCATGATGTTTTCTCCTAAGCACTCCTTCCCCCAGAAGTTCCTCTCCCTACTGTAGTAGGTGAGCTAGGACTACTCAAAAAGGAAGCTGAAGATCTCATCCCCAACATTCTGAGATGACCAGAAATCTGAGCCACTCAGAACTTCTTAGACCTAAAAAGCAAACAAATCCAAAAATAGGATTATGAAAGGCTTCCACACACGTTCCATCTAACACTTTGGTATTTGCTGGTTTGATCTATTCTCCATTTCTTTGCAAACCATTTCCCAGATTTCTTTGCCTATTGTCTTATGGCTTAGTTCAAATGATGGGAGACACTGGCAAAGACAGGATGGGAGAAAGTGAAAATAGGTGGGTATCCCTACCCCCACTTTACACACACCCCCTCTGATTTGGGGCTCCAGCTCAGGATGCTTCTTCCCCATATCCCAGACCCTGCCAGGAAGCATCTTCCATGAATCTCACACAACCAGGTGGGCAGCTCTGGCTCTTGGGTTCTTGAGTTCTACTAACACCAACTCCTCCCCGACTTTTCCACCTCCAGCTGTAGCAGTGGCTTCCTTCTGTTATTAATTCCTGTATTGCTTTACTATCTTCAGTTTAGCCTTTCAGCTCTTCTAACACCATTGGAAATAGTTCCTGGTATTGAGTTTTTCTAATGAATTACATGGAATGGAACTCCATTTTCTAGATTGGATCGCAACTGATAAAATTCACCTTATTCTGGCTTCAAGACTTCTGTTTTCTATCATCTTTGATGTTATTATAGCCAATGCTTTGTGATCTATTTCCCCTTGCTAATGTCAATTCATTATTTGATATCCAGGAGATCTCCACCAAACTTTCTTTACTATTTCTACCTCTGGTGTTAAAATCCATCATCATCAGTAACAGTGGTATTAAAGAATTTATTGGCCATCTTAAAGGACTCTAAGCCAGTAAGAGTTTTGGTGGCAATTTATAAAGCATTATTTAGACACTTTTCAAAGTACTAGTATCTTTCTAACAAAGACTATATTATTCTAGATTCATCTGAATAATATCATCGATTTGAATCATTACACATTTTAATTATACAAATCATTTTGGTAGTCATTACCTTTACAAAATTTAAAACAGATCTAGGAATAAAATAACACTATCAGTTTTCCTCATTTAAAGAGCTTGATAAAGATAAAATGAAGAACTTGCTCAAGTCACATTGATAGTGACAAATAAAGGATTAAAAACTGGCTCCTTAATTCTAGACCAAATTTCTGTCTAAATTGCATAACTACAGCTCAGCAGGAAACACCTATCTAGATATTATGAAGAGAAGAGCCTGAAAAAGACAAATAATATGCTACATGGGGGCAAAAACAAGTTAACTTTGGACTTAGGAAACTTTTAGAGTCACTAAATTGAAAGGTGTCATCTGAGGTTACCCATTTTGCAGTACTTCATAAAATCAGGGCTCACAATGAATAGCCTACTACCACCTTTCACTCACTGTAACAAAGATCTTCTGCCTATCCTTCCTGCAATTAGCATAAACTGAGCAGCTATGATGTTTTTATAAAGGCAGATAAACTTTCAATATCACCATGATTATAAGTACAGGCTGACCAATTACGTGATATTTATAACCAAATACAACTGTATTTGATATTCAGGGCCGAATGACATCAAATTATATCATTTTAGGAAAGTGGTTAAAGCTTTAAGTAAGTAGGAGGAGAAAAAATAACATAATTTATGAAATATGAGGTAAAAGAAAACCAACATTAACATCAGTGTTTGGAGGATACAGAAAATTAACCCTACTCTTGAAAGAGAATAGTAACTTTTCTACTTTTTTATTTGAAAGTGCTACTTTTCTATTTGAAAATTTGCTACTTTTTTATTTGAAAAGTGATTTCATCTCATCACAAGAAAAAATAATTTGTAACTATGTGTGGCAATAGATATTAACTAGACTTATCATAGTGACCATTTTACAATATACACATATATCAAATCGTTATGTTGTACACCTGAAATTAGCAAAATGTTAAGTATCAATTACACCTCAATATAAAAAAATATCAATAAAGGGGTTACCCACAGGCCACAGTTAAAATCTATTTAAAGCACAAAGAAGCCAGGGGTCATGTGGTCATCCCAAAAAGATAAAGCTCTAATACCACTGACATTCCCACATCCTTCTCTCCCATCACACCATATCAGCAGAGCCTAGGTGAGAGGTAGTCAAGGACCAACAGCCACATTCATGGAAGAGGATGTGAAATCTGAATGACTGTGGATGGCTTCATCTCTATATATGAGTATTCAGTAAGTGCACAAGGTGTGTATAGACTTCTAGGTGCCAGGTTGAAAGGACTGTAAGTAAATACAAAGGGGAGAAAGAACTACTTGCCCAAATCTAAAATAAAGTGCTCTGTAAAAAATAGGAAGCACTGTGTTTGCAAAGTAGAGAGTAGACTATAAACCAGGTACTTTTATAATAAAATGTCTTAATAATAGCAGAATCCTAAAACAAAAACAAAAACAAAAAGCAGAATCCTAGACTACACATCATGAGTCCACATAGCATTCAGATATTTGTTACTGCCCAGGGATAAAATGGTGAAACATCTTCAATAACAGAAATAGTACTTGCTTTTCTTGTATTAATTGCAAACAGTAAATACAGAAGAGTTGTTTCCACATTTTACATTTCTCAAATTCTGTATACTTGAGTCAATTTAAATATTTCATTTTGTTGGGGTGCCTGGGTGGCTCAGTTGGTTAAGCGTCTGTCTGCCTTCGGCTCAGGTCATGATCTCAGGGTCCTGAGACTGAGCCCCACATCAGGCTCCCTGCTCAGTGGGGAATGTGCTTCTCCCTCTCCCTCAGCCTGTTTCCTCCCTGGTTGTGTACTCTCTCTCTGAAATAAATAAATAAAATCTTTAAAAAATTTTGTTAATCCCAAATTAAATGACCAATAGTTAGTCCTAGCACTGATTTGGGGGAAAAGGAGGATTATGGTTCAAGAGAACCATGAAAGTTCTCAAAGTCATCATCTAGTTTGAAACCAAGCAAACTTTCAAATCATGTATGGCTGAGGAGTTAGGTAGACTCTCATTGAGCAGCCTTGGCAACATCAGGGCAGCTATCTTGCCCCAAATCCTCCTTTTAGAGCACAGGCTCTCACAGATCCATCTCTACCAACATCCAAGGAATACTACTTACATTGATCTTATTTTCTAAAGCTTTGGTTTTCACAGTTCAAATTTTTTTTATTATACACTAACTTTTCACATGTTTGTCATATTTTTCCAAATATTCATGTAGAGTGTGGACCTTGCTTTAATACTCCTTTATATAAAGTAGTGTATTTAGCAAGTCATAAGTAGAAATATAATGTTTCTTAAAAAGTCAATGGAAGAGGAGAAAACATTTTGGTTTTTGTTGATGTTTTATTTTTTGTAGTAAAAGGATTGGCAAGAGGTAATGTCAGCACGAGTTTAAAAATAAAAAATAAAAAACAACTTAAGAATTGAAAGGATTCCCTGGTAACGAAGGGTGTCTGGGTGGCTCAGTTGGTTGAGCGTCTGACTCTTGATTTTGGCTCAGGTCATGTTTTCAGGGTTGTGAGATGGACCACACAGCAGGTTCTGTTCTCAGCAGGGAAACTGCTTGAGATTCTTTTCCCCCTCCCTCTTCCCACCCCTCTGTCCCTAACCCCAATTCACACTCTCATTCTCTTTTTAAATAAATAATCATTAAAAAAAAGGATTCCCAGGTAATGAATATTCTTTTTATATTAGTGATATATGTGCTCATTTTCATTGCTACTGTTTTATCATAACAAATCATTGAATTGCCCTCAAATCAAAATTACAAAATCTATCTTGGTTGACCATTAAAAAACTAATTTCTCTAAGTTTCTGTACTGACTATATCAATTTAAACTCTCTGAATAATACCAAGATAAGAGCTCTTACAGTGTGATTATTTCTAATTAGCCAAGAGCTGCTCAAAATACACCCCCTTGCCCCCCACGTCTCATGCTGCTAAACTAATGTTACACAACCATGGCCATCCATAAAATCTTTCTTTGGATAAAGCGCAGTAGATTCCGGTTTGAAAGCTATTGTTTCTTGGCTTTAGCAGAGAGGAAACTTACTGTGATTTGACTGGCCTGGTGTACAGGGGTGTCCACACTATACACAAAGTAGAGAGTAAACTATAAACCAGGTACTTTTTATAATACAATGTCTTAATAATAGCAGAATCCTAAAAAAAAAAGCTTTTCAAGCTCCTTCCTCAGTGGCTCTCCATGAAAAGAAACAGGACAACTAATTTACACTGAACATATCATTTTAGTGTCTGGATCTCCTCCCTGTACTCCCTTCTAGAAAATATTAACCTGCCTACTGCCTTGGTAGCTATATGACCTTCCCAGGCCCAAACTGCCAAGGTAGACACCTGACCAAAGGATCAATGAACCAGAAGAAGTCAAAGCCACAATCGCTGTGGTCAAACCAGAAAGGCACATTAGCTCAAAAAGATTCTATCTCTTGGAATTTAAACTAACACCTTTCTCTTCAACATGTAGGCTAATGATGAGCAGCATCAAAATCACCTGTGAACTTGTTAAAACTATCAAATCTCAGGCCTTACTGCAGACCTACTGAATCAGAATTTGCATTTTAACATGACTTCCAGATAATTGTATGATAGGCGGGGGTAGGGAGAGAAGGAGAGAACAGAAGACTGGAGGAAAGGGGTTGAGGAGAAGCACTTATTTCACTTTGAATAACATAATCACATACAAATCACCTCAGCTATTTTATTATTTAGCATAATAAAAATCTCAGAAGCCCAAACTCCTACCTTGGTTAGTAACTGCAGCTAAAGAGCCATGAGGGAGCATTGGACAGAAGGAGTTACAGGGGCCATGAGCAAGTCAAATTCATCAGAGAAAGCCAGAGTCGAGGGACAGATGGACACAGAGAAAAGAGAAAAGGTATATAACAGAGGGACTATGTCTTGGTGACAACATAATTATTAACTGTGCCCCCTCTGACTCCAAATATGTTTGGTTTGGATGATAAATTGTATGATAACCCTGTGTATAATTCAGTGAGGCCAAGGCTAATTCATGGCCTGTCTGTTCTACACTTCCAATTCTTGGGTTCCTTAAATCGCTGTCTCCCTTACTGTGACATCATTCTTACAAACACCAACACTTCCCTTCTGCCCTCATTATTTGAAGTAACTGATGCAAAAAAGTATACTGCTTAATTAGTGCTGACTGACTGCCATTAAAAATAATTTAATATTATATGCTGGGTACTTATTTCATTATATCTAATCCTCAAAGCAGACCCAGCTAATCTAAAATCATAGAGGCATATTCTGGGATCTTGATCGAATGACTTCCATAAAGGTACCACAGGTGCCAAGGCCCGAATCACAATCAGGGCAGCTGACTCCAGAGCCACTGTCCTTTTCCCTCACCCACATACCTCTCTAGGAGATGATCTCATGTCATCCCATTCTTTTAGTGATGCTGCAAACACCAGTCATGAAAAAAATATGGTATGTATCGTCTCTGGAGGCATACAAGTAGTTTTTATAAGATACTATCCTCTATTTTTCTGACAAAATGCTTAGATGGTTTGCAGATATGGGCTGAGCATTATTTTCTAGACTATACTGAACCAAGACATGGAAATTTTTTATCTTACTCTATTTAAATATATTCTTACCCAAAATGTGCCTTTTTCCTATAACCACCAAGGTATGTTAACCAATTTGCAGTAGTAAATAGTGACAAAATAACTGAAAAGTTAATGGATGAAACCAGGACAAAATTTCACATTTATTCACATACAAGTCATCTCAGCTATTATTTACAACTGTTATTAAATAGTGCAAAATGTACTATGATTAAGTGATTTTGTACCTCAGAAAAAAACTATTTTCTCCTTTTTATAGTAAGAATCTTATCTTAAAGGCAAAGGAAAGCAATGGCTTAAGTGAGATTCTAGTTTGCCCACATTTTCCGGCATTTGGAAAGGAATCATTCCAATTGTATTTATGTTCTTTTTGTTTTTTAAGATTTATTTATTTGAGAGAGAGATAGAGAGAGAGAGCATGTGCACACACATGGGGGGAGGGGCAGAGGGAAAGAATCTTCAAGCAGACTCCCTCCCCCCAAGTAGGGAGCCCAACTCAGGGCTCTCTTACCTCAGGACCCACAAGATCATGACCTGAGCTGAAACCAAGAGTCATAGGCTTAACCAAATGAGCCACCCAGGCACCCCTTTATATTCTTAATAATAAAAGCTTTGAATTTCAACTTCTTTTTTTTTATTTTTTTTTAAATGTTTTATTTATTTATTCATGAGAGTCAGAGAGAGAGAGGCAGAGGCAGAGGGAGAAGCAGGCTCCCCACCTAGCAGGGAGCCCGATGCGGGACTCGATCCCAGGACCCCGGGATCATGACCTGAGCCAAAGGCAGACGCTTAACCATCTGAGCCACCCAGGTGCCCATGAATTTCAACTTCTTAACATTAGGTCTTTTTTTAAAGGGTACAATGCAAGAATGCATCCTAAGATTGCACATGCTCAGGTTAAATATTCACAGATTCCTGTATTCCAGTTCTAATTACTTTTGCTTATTTTTCATTTTAGGGATAGGAACAGGGAATGGGAAGCAGGGATATAGTGGGGTGAAAAGCATAAAGCTTGCCACATATGAGAGACTTAACAAATTATAAATAAATCTAAATAACTGAAATAAATTGAAATGAACAAAAGGAAGGAAGAAAAGGAGAGAGGAAGAAACACATAGGGATGTAGGCACATATTCTTTAGTAATCAAAGAAAATATATATGCTCCACCCAAATTGGCATATTTGAAGAGCTCTGTTTGTTGACCATGATTAAAATCAAGGTAATTATTTATTCTCTTGTGTAGATTGATAAAATTTCTCAGATAAATAAAGCAGAATAGGTGAAAACAAATGAAAGATTAAGAGGAACAGTAGGGAGAGTGAGTCATAGCAGGGGAAGGGAGAGGGAGACAAGAGGTGAATGGGTGAAGAGGGGGAAGACAGGAGAGGGGAAGGAGAGAAAGGGGAGGGGGAAACAGGAGAGAGGAGGAAAGTGGTTGAGAAGAAGTGCTTATTTCACCTTGAATAACACAATCACTTCGATATGGTTACTTGATTAATATCTGGGTCTCTCCCAGGACCTCAAGCTCAGAGAGAACAGGGATTAGGTCCATTTGTGCTCTTTGTTTAATCCAACACAGCTCCAATTCCCAAGGACAGTGCTGCTCAAAGTATCTGTGATGAAGAACTGATCTTTTAATTTCCACTCTGTCATGGATAAATAGTTTGTGAAAACAAACAAAGCTTGAAACAGAACATACAAAATACAAGCCCATTTATTTATTATTAAATTCTACAGACATGAAATTGTTGTTTCAAGTCATGCATTTATCTTGTCATGGACCAGTAACCGTTATGAGGTCCACTAACTGCTCCTTGAGGAGACTGACCTGGTAGAAACTCATTAAAAACTGGTAACATGTTTAAACAATCCAGCCATCAGAACATCAACAGTTCAGCAATAAATTATAGTTGAACCATGGTTTTTCTGGAACTTGATCTCTTTGGTTTTTTCCCCCCATTTTATTGCCAATTCTGAGAAGTTAACAGAGTGGTGAATCTGACCCCTATTTTTAAATGGCTACACTGAGGACAAAGGACAGGCTTGTTGGAGGATGGTCCTGTACTGAGTAGCAGAATAGAAGGGGACTCAGTTCTCTCGACTCCCAGGCCACTGCTTTTTCCCATAGGCCTCTGTGGCTCTTTTTTTCTGCAATCAAATTGGACATGCAGCATTAATTAGCAAGCTGTAAGCACTTTCGTTTTCACTTTTGGCTAGCAGACTCCAGTGAATCTCTAATTTACACATTTCAGCTCTGCAGACATTTGCAGACCAATATTCTAAGAGCTAGTTTTTAATTTGGCTTAGCATCCATTTCTGTATTTTTAATGTTAAGATGGGTATTTAATTGTCATTCCTGAAGAGATCCTGCTACAAATAATCAATGGTTCCCAAAAGATAAGTGTGTGGTCAATCCCATTGTACTTTTCTTTTAGTCTGTAAATTGTTAGGCCTTTGGTAGTACTGGCTAGTATAAAACAGCTAGTATAAAAACAACACAATAACTACAACAACTTCAGCAAATCATTGGCAAAATGTCCTTTCCAACAACTGATTCAAAATGATAAAAATGAAACCTATATTCAAAATCTTGGTGACCATTTTTTAAAGGATATCTATTGAACAAGCTGTCATTTATCTATCTTTTCTGGAAAAAAGTACATACCAAACTGTTAACGATCTGTTGGGAGTACAGCAGACTGGAAGTAGGAAATAGGGGACCCTTCCTTCTTTGTACATTTCTGTACTTTAAAAAAATTTTCTCATGAATATGTATTTAAATGAATATGTAATATTTTATTAATAATATATTGGTGATGGAAGTGATTCTCGGAAGTCTAAATGTTTTAAACATGAATATATATTTAAAACAAATGTGTAATATTTTATTAATACATTTTATTACTTTATCCACTGAACTTCGAAGTAAAGCAATATGCAAGGCAGGTTCTTAGCCCTTCAGTAGATAGATGAGGGAACTACAGTGGCGGTACAGGGCTGAGATTCCAAGGAAATATGTGTTATGCCAAAGTCTGTGAACTTCCCACTTCCTTATGCTGCAGGGCAATGACAAATGAGCACATTGCATCAGTTAATGGAATCTTCTTGTATCTCTAACTTAGGTCTCCCGGGGTAGATAAACAACAAACAGGACCCATGTGAAACCTGCACTGTGACAGTGATATAACCCAGAATTTGAGGTAGTTCTGAGCCAAAATTGTTCAGGTACGTTTGTCAGAAGTATATTTTATATTTTAATTACCCTACCAAACTTTTCCCCTGGTCTGGTAAAACCAGTAAGAGAGTCACTTAGTCTTTAGAAGGTTAGTGATGAGTGCAAAGAACATGTTAAGTTGACAAAGGTCACCTATCATACTGAAGATAATTTTATCTGATAACCAAAGATATTCTAGGATGGAGAAAGCATAATGCAAATATTTGCCAGATTATAAACTTAATTTTATACCAGAGGTCCAATAACACATAATTTGCTTGCAACGGACTATTTCTAAAAAAAAGAATACTTAAGACATTTAAAATGAGAAAGTTACTAATGATATCATGTTAGTCCCAGTACTGCTTTTTCTCTTGACCAGTTAAAAACTATGGTATTTGTTTCAAGAGAGGATGGGCCACTAAGAAAACCAAGTCTTGGGGTTGAGAAGAAACAATGCTAAATTAACAGGTTACAATTTTAAGCTCTAAAGAAATCTTAAGAGAACGTGAAAAAAAAATGCTGTGAAAATTTGTAACAAAAAAATGAGCAGAAAAGAAAAGTCACATTCTTGGGCCTTTTCTTGCCCCCCACTCCCCACTGTGTAGAAAAGGCAATCAGAGGAAAGAACTAAAGGCTAAGAAGATCCATGATATCCTCTATTTAGCAGGAGTTAAGAGAAGCCCATGTCTCCTTCCTGATATGGGTAGCGTCATCCCTTGGGACCTTATTAGCTACAGAAGAAAAAAAAAAACAAAAAAAACTTGGTTATCACCCTTAAATTCCCTACTTGCTTAAAGCAATTTCTACAGAGAAGATACCCATGTGTAGCATTCTCTAATAAAGTCATGGCTTCTGGGATTTTCTAAATTTCTAAGCTTCTTTCTAAGTGTTAGAAAAGTGTTCTATGTGATTTTTCTTTCTTTCTTCCTTTTTTTTTTTACTAACTGGGGTGACCATTATTAGATAGGTCGGAAGGTACAGGCAGTGTCAAAGTTAATTTCTCATTTTCCTTTTAAAATCTACCTTAGGTTTGTTCCACAAGTCACTGGATTGGCCACATTGTTATGTGAATTGCTGTTCTTAATATTTATTATACAGGGCTAAACTTTATAATCGTATTGTTAGCTTTTACTAAAAGGTATGAGATATAAGTGATTCTGTCACAGATGAAGTAATAGCCTTCAGAGAGTTTCCCGTTGCGTGAATTTCTGCACGTGATTTAAAAGGCTGCAATATAATACATATACATGCATTCAGGACCCATGTGTGAAAACCTCTTTTCTACAGGTTACAAAGTTTCAATATCCTTTAGTATATTTTGATGTTTTGACTCAGATATTGAGCCACTGACTCCTCTGAAGACCTGATTATAAACACTGCCCTTCCCTTTCTCTGGCACTAATTTTCTTACCCTTCTCTACTACACATTCAGTAAAACCTATAAATGAAGGCTGCATGCAGAAGGAGGCAAGCTCCCTACCCAGGAATGGCATCTTACTTGCAAAAATGAAAAATTCTTGAGACATTCCTCCCACCAAGCCCCTTTCTCTGAACAAATAAACAACCAAACAAAACATAAAACAACAACAACAACAACAAAGAAAAGAAAAAATTGAGACAGAAAACATGGTGGTGTTTAGAGAAATATGTCCACCATTGCCTATCCCAATTGTTAGGAACCCTAATGGATACACATGGGAGGTCAAATGCTGGGAAAGTTTTCTGTGAACCATTAATCACCTCCCAAACTGTTAGGCAAAGTGAAGGAGAGGTAGAATGCATATTCGCATATTGTCTCTGAAACAGACAATCAAAGCCATAAGAAAGAAAGAGAAAGAGAAAGGGAGAGTAAGTCTGAGCGGTAACTGAGACTTAACATGGTAGTTGAGTGATAGTAAGTGGCTGCTAATATATATTAGCACCTAGTGCCCTGCAAATTTTTTCTGGTTACCTCCCTTAATTCCCAAAACAATTCCATGAAATAGTTATTGTACAGAGAAATTGGATCTGCTGAAGGAAAATTGTACCTGCTAAGGCCTCCCCATGTGACCACCCCCACCCTGTCACCACTATCCTTTGTGACCGCTCTGTATCCCATACTAACCTTCCTCATAGCACTTTTCACACATGTGCAACAGGAGGAATAACACTGTGGTTTAGAGAATGGGTGATGTGGCTAGAAAAACATAGATTCAAACCCAGGTCTGTCACTTTTAAGTCAGGTGGTTTGGACACTCTCTGGGAACCTTAGCTTCCCCATAGAAACAATAGGGGCAGGGATAACATTTACATTACAGGATAATTGATAACAATTAAATGAGTTAATGTCTGCAGAGTATTTAACTCCATACCTGGTCCATAACAAGGAAGAGTTTAACATTATCTTTGAGGGGAGGGGTAGCTTCTGGTTTTCTTCATTTTCCTACAATGTGTCTATGCAGAAGGAGTCCCAGGGTAAGGGTTTTTTATTTGTTTTATATTTAAATTCAATTAATTAACATAGAGTGTATTATTAGTTTCAGAGGTAGAGTTCAGTGATTCATCAGTTGAATAACACCCGTTGCTCATTACATCACGTGCCCTCCTTAATGTCCATCACCCAGTTACCCGATCTCCCCACACCCCCTCCCCTCCAGCAACCCTCTGTTTGTTCTCTAGAGTTAAGAGTCTCTTATGGTTTGTCTCCCTCTCTGATTTCATCTAAGGGTTTTAAATGCTTGTTGAATGAATGATGAGTAAAGAAATGAATGGATGGATGGATGAATAATTTTCTGAATCTCAGGACAGCATTCTTTTTACTAAAGCTCCAACTGCAAGAGGGCCTTGGTGGCTCAGTTGGTTCAGCACCCTACTCTTGATTTTGGCTCAGGTCATGATCTCAGGGTCGTGAGATTGAGCGCCACATCAGGCTCCCCACTCAGTGGGGAGTTTGCTTGTCCCTCTCTGTCTGCTCCTCCCCCTGCTCGCCCTCTCTCTCTCTAAAATAAATAAATAAATAAAATCTTAAAAATTAAAAAAAATAAATAAAGCTCAATTGCCTTCATCATTCTCCTCTTCCTAGAGTAGAATAAGTTTCTGTGACCGTTCTCAGTTATTAAGCACCTAGTGCAGTCCAAGTTTCTTTACATTACTTATCTCTTTTAATTCCCAAAACAATTCCGTGAAATAGTTATTACACAGAAAAATTGGACCAGACTGTATGCAATGGCCTGCATATTTATAACATGCGGCATAAGTGTTCATACATACCTAAGGCAAGAACAATAAAAATGATTGTTTCCTTATCATTACCTCTCCATGTAGCATCCAAAAATGAGTTTCTCCAATGCCTCATTTAAGAAATGAGAATGAAAGATAAAGAGTGAGCTGGATAATCTCCTGCTGTTAGTTCTCTGACTTTAAAAATATTCCCTGACCTTTCCAAGCATCAGTTTTCTTATTCATAAAACTGGGACACAATGGTAATTATATGTGTCTGACAGTATTGTGATAATTAAATGAGATAATGTGTAGAAAAAGGTGCATCATGTAAGGATAAGTGGATGGATTTTTCTTTGAGGGGACAGGCAGCTGCTTCCCTACCATCCCCTTTATGGTGTCTTCTTGAAAATATTCAGGTGTAGCAGGACCAACCTTTTGATTTTCCAGTGCAAGGTTAGCACTTCTGACCCTTCAAACTGTAAATATGAGCCTCCAGAATTAGCTCAGAATTAGCTTTCCCTCACAAGAGAAATAGGAGACAATCGGGTACAGCTATTTATCTCTCAAGAAGATAGAGAAATTGTCATTGTTCTTTATTCTACTTTACTGTATAAATATGTGCGAGATTCTGTACAGTCCTTGTAGTCACTTGGATGTCACAATGCATCCCTACACTATAATAAATTGTGTTTTCTCTCTTTCTTCTATACAGGTACAGAGGGGTCTTTTTTAGGGCAGGGTCGTTTTTATTTCCCAAACAATTATAAACTGTAAAGTGCCAAAAATTCTTAATTGTTGAGGTTGTTATTATAATTACTATAATTATTATCACTTCACAACTACTGTGATGAAAATTATGCCATTATCCAGATAAAAAAGATGATAAAATACTTCTGATACCAGCTCAATGGGTAAGTTCTCCCGAAAGTGGTTTTCTCAAAAGGTCAGTGAATATATTCTTTTTTCCTTTGTGTTAAACTTATTTTTAATCTATGTTAATTCCAAGAGCAGAACGCAAAGATAAAAATTATTAAATTTTAGACTGTCAGGCCCCAATAATGAAAGTAAACTTCTTTTGGGTCATACCAAATGGTTGAACTTCAAAATGAAAACACATAACCAAGTTTTTGCATACTGTAATTGCTATATACAACTATTAAAGAGGCAACAAGATAGAGTAATAAAATAAATGCGAAAGATGCTATGAAATTATATGCACTAACATGACCTTCTAAAATAAAATACATCATGGGGTGCGTGAGTGGCTCAGTCAGTTAAGCATCCAACTCTTGATTTAGGCTCAGGTCATGATCTCAGGGTCATGAGATCAAGCACTGTATCAGGCTTCACCGCACTGGGCGTGGAGCATGCTTAAGATTCTCTCTCCTCGGGTGCTTGGGTGGCTCAGTTGGTTAAGCGACTGCCTTCGGCTCTGGTCATGATCCGGGAGTCCCAGGATCGAGTCCCGCATCGGGCTCCCTGCTCGGCGGGGAGTCTGCTTCTCCCTCTAACCCTACCCACTCTTGCGCTCTCTCTCTCACTCTCTCTCAAATAAATAAATAAAATCTTAAAAAAAAAAAAATTAAAAAAAAAAAAAGATTCTCTCTCCTCTTCTCCCTCTGCCCCTGCCCCCATTCTCTCTCTCTCAAATAAATAAACAACCAAACACACTAATTATGGGTAAATTAACTCATAATTAAATGCAGTATTTGTTCTTTAAGGCTTACAGATCAAACAGGATGCCCAAAATCAAATTCATTGCTGTCTCCATTAGCGTCACTTCTTTCCTTACATCTCCTCGCAGACCCCCTCTTCCTGTTGACTTTCCTTATGTCTAGTAATGGCACCCATGGGTTTCCAAGTTTGAAAGTTCTTTAACGCTATCCAGTCATTGGCCAAGTCTATCCCCTGTGCTTGTTTTACCACACGTCTTAGCACGAAATATTTTGATTTGCTATCTCTCAGTCATTCCCACCAGACCAAGTGTTTTTACGAATGCCTGAACATATGCATTTTGCTCTGTAATTCTTAGCATCCATCTTGGCAGTGGCCAAATTAAACCTTGGTTGAGTACATTAACACATGAAATTCTTTATAGTATATGGCTATGACTGCTTTCTCATCTATTCCCTACCTTTAATTCTCAGTTTTTCTATGTTAGTTTAGGTTCTCAGTCCTAATAGCCTTCCTTTAACACTTGCCCATACCATCTATTTTTCCTCTCCACATTTGTAGGATACCTTTTCACAAAGCCCTGCTCCTATTTCTCACTCCTGGCTCAGAAATGCCCATTGGCCCCCATCTGCTTTCAAAAGTGTCTATCCCCAAAAGTACATAGCCCCAACTAACATTCTGGTCTTTCTACATATAACCTAATTTCAACAACTGTTCTAGCCATCTTCCCATACATGATGCTACACATTTGCTTACACGCAATCCTAAGAAGACAGATAAATTTAGCATCTTACATATTTGTCCTGAGACATATAAAGTCAAATTTAAAGAATATAAGGAGGTTTTAACATAAGCATAAGTCTCAAAATTTTAAAAAGAGAGGAGGAATCATTGCTATATTACTGTTCTCTAAAGTGGCCTTTCTAACCCAACAATGTGTGATAGAATCGAATCTTATATAGTCAAAACTGAACTTTCTTAATTTGATTTTTAAAAGCAAAAAGCATTCATATCACAGTATTATCTTTTGGGCTAAATATTTTTATCTTCAATATGTGCTATAATACATATGTCAACCATCAACCATACTGGGTAGTTTTAGAAGCAATCCTTAGTACACATGAAAACTGACTATTATAAAATCATGCATCAATGCCTTCCGTGTGTGTGTTTGTTGAGTATTCCCTAGCAGAAGCTTCTATTGTGATCTTCCTCTTTCCCTTTTCTGTACTCTGGTTTCCCTCGTAAAAGCTCAGACCATTTCCAGATCACCCACTAACCTCAAGACCTTGGCGTCCTGAAGATTTTTATTCTTAAACTGACTTCTAGACTTTCCAAAAGACAGTCTAAACCTCTGAGACCAGTTCAAGAAGAGAACAGCTTGCTCTTTCAAAGGTTCCTGAAGCAATGCCTTTCAAGGGATAATTAGGCTTTGGAGTATGACCTGTTCCTCACCAAGCAAGACCCTGACATAGTAGGAGCCCAAACCAAACTGCCTCAGGGAGGTAATAAATTCCCACAAGTCTTCAGCTCACAGCATTTGGCTCTAGTTCAATCATTACTGTATTTACAAAAGAAATGAGCCCAGAAGACAGGAAATGGAAAACTCTAAGTAATATGATACATTGTTGTTGTTGTTGTTTTAAACTAGTCAGAACTACCTCTTGAAAAACTTTGGTTAAGGTAGTGAATGGGCTAAATCCCTGCCTTAGCTTTCAATTACTATTCGGTTATCTATGTATATACTTTATTCTGTGATCTCAGTCAGTGCTGTCCATTTTACCTGCCATCCTTCTCCTTCCCCAGTTCTGTTGTGTTAATTTTGAGCCTGGCATCATACCAAACCCGAAGTTTCTCTCCTTTTAGAATAGGGTCATTGGCTTCCTCATTTTTGTCCAGTCGATAAAGGAAGAGAAATAAGTTATTCCAGTTTGTTTTCAGAGGGGGAGGAGGGAAGGCTGGAGAGAAATAGCAGATTTGCTTCTTTCTCTTTGTGATTTCTAAGGGCTCTACCCTGAACTACTGATAGAAAAGAGGTTGTTGTAATAATTTGCAATCATTTACTGAAAGGGGCTCCCTGACTTCCTGCTTTGTCTCCATTTTCTTTAGAGCATCAGGCTTCTGCATAGTTATAACTTGAATGATATTCAGCCAATTGTGACCCTTATGGTTTTGTGTATATTTCCTGACACATAAAGAGAATAATTTAATGTAACCATTTAATACAACTGTTCCTTCAGGTCTAAGACCTATGGTCTCTTCTAGCATTAAGTTTCAGAGAAAAGGAGTCTATGTGTAATCTGCACTCTCCTTTTACAAGAACACCCAAATCTCTTTCATTTTGGTAAATTAAAGCAGTATACTTCAAATAACAAGTTTTTTTTTATGATATTGGCTATATTTAACATAGACTGCAGTATTAGTTGTAGTGTGGTAGTACATTGGTAGCCTAAGATTTTGTACGTAGGAACCAAAACCCAGTTTCTAAATACACATTGTAAATATATGGCCATGATCAAAGCAATTGAAAAACATGATGAATGCAGCGTGATACAATCTTCACCAGGAATACTTTTATATATATAAATATTTATATATATATACTTTCAGGATAATACACATTGATCATCAAAACCACAATTTCCATATTAGTAATATAGTACAAAAAATCTACATATGCTTGAAATACTCTTTTTATTTTTGGATGTGGATTAAAGTGTACTTTGAAATAATTAAGTTTTTCAATGAGTAGATAACTCTACAATGGATATCAGTATCAAACATTTCAAACCCATAACAAGTTCTTAAGCTAAAATCCATGTACTATTCAGTAATTATAGAAAGAATTGTGCCCATACAAACCAAGGAGGAAAAACAAAATAAACCCACATAGCCCCCCAGATTAAAATCCATTTTAGACAAGCAACAGAAAATCCTGAAAGATTTACACATTGCACATACTTTATGCTGACAAATTGAACCAACAGCACCAAAGAGAAGACCTAAATAAATTAATCTTCCCCAAAGAATACCTTTTTAATCATATTCTAACTACCTTAAAGAACTATACCACTTGTATGCTTCTAAAAGGATTTTCACAAACTGTATACATAATTGAAAACAAACATTTGCAATCCTAAAATGAAATCTTATTACTTTTGGTGTTAAAGAAACCCACTTGCTTAGAAATAATAAATTTTTTCATGAGTTTTTTTTTCTTTCTCTCTATGGAATTTTAAATTTAAGTGCACAAAAATCTAGGGTAAATAAATTAAGCGCCAAAAACATACTTTTTTTTTTCTTATCTAATTTTGCCATGCTCCCAGGATTTTAGATGGATGTTTCAAAAGTACCTAAAATTTTTCCTCAAGTTTCTGATGTGGTCAACCCTTTAAATACCACCTAAACGAGGAAAACATTGGCAGTCTTATCAGAGTCTCCTGCTGTCATTCCACTGCTGCATGGGACAGTCTTCAACAAGACTTAGACAAACCTCATTCATCAATATTCTACTCTGGAGGAGTTGACACTTACTGTGAATTCTGCTCTTCAACTTAAATACCAGTGTCTGTGGCAGCCAATTCTATCATTGCAGAGACAGCATCCCTCAGGCGAGGTCCAACCTTTCTCTCCAAGTGAACCCAGGGATTAGTCTGACTTCCCCTAAATTCTCTCCTCTGCACAGTAAGAGCTAATCTTTCCTGTATGAAGCAGGAGATGGTGTTGCTATGACAACAGAGCACATTCTAGCAGTGGGACTACCGAGATGAGCCTTCAAAGACTCAGGGAAACGTGTACTCAGTTTTCCTCCAGGGCTATGGGCTCCTTCCTTTAGGATTTAATCCACCAACAACTTCACTGACAGACTGAGTTGTTGATTATCTATGCATTTTGCTACAGGGAGATCACTGATTAAGAACATGGCTGGAAGATCACAGAATTATTTAATAAAAGTGCCATTCTCAGTTATATTAAATTTCCAGTTGTAACTGCTTTGTATAGCTGTTTTAAGACACTAGCCTCACTTAAATTTAAAGCATTCTGCTTACTGTTAAGTTTTTCGAAAATGATATTAATGTGTTGAGAAGGGCATTATCAAGGGGAAAGCTTTATCTTTTTTTCGTTTGTTTGTATAATCATCACCAATGTATCAACTTGAAGGTTAGATACACACACACACACACACACACACACACATCCATTTTCTCTCTCCAGCATCAACGTCTGGAGCCTTGAGGTTTCAGGGTGGGGGAGGGGATATGCTAACAAAAGCAAATCCCTGCAGCCACATTTTGCATACATATATTAGCTGGAGAATAATCACAATAAGCATTAATCATTTAGAAAAATAATCACCAGTAGAATTTAAGCGCCTTTGCAACCACAGAAGAGAGCCAGTATCGGGTCATATTGTATAAGGGCAGGTTTCACATATTATTTTCAAACACAGCAGTTATATTTTTTGGAAAATAATTAACACGTACATTATTACATATTTTTAAAAGTTGATCATGCATTTTAATAGTCCTAACTTTGTACCATTTGGGATACTCATTTTTCTTCAGAAGGCATTCCTGTGAATTCAAACACGTCCATCTCATCCATTAGAAGGAAAAGACACAGGGCAGGGAAAGTTTTCCCTTTTCAGCAGCAGACATTCAGTTTCCTACCCCACCATGAGTGAGGCTTTCACCCACAGAGTCATCCAAACTGTCCTTTTTGCCCCTCTTGATTTCCCCAATACCTCATCCATTTCTCAACCCTATCTATCAGGAGAAGCTCTTAACACATCACCCTTCCCCCATACTAGGTTGCAATTGCTCTCCTTTGTGGCTGAAGCAGCATCATCTGCATCATCTACATCCATCCTTCAGACTGTGGAGGGAGAACATGACTTCATGGGTGTTGCTGTCACTCAGAGGTAAGGGGATCTACAGGTTAGAGGGATTCAGTGTCCTATTTGCCTTCTAGGAGAATCATCTAGCTTTCTTTAGTTACTTCTTGTTTCTTACTCAAATGTGTGTGAAAAACTTTAAGATATTAACTAGAATGTCAAGATCGCAAATAATACATGCATGTACATTGAGTTGTTCACATAAAATGAGCAGGGCATTTTAAAACTCACTTTGATTTGTGTCGTTTTTTTTTTTTTATTTCTACCATAGTAAAAACTAGCAGTTAAATTTGTTTAATGTGTGCCTTGGTCTGTACCTCCAGACACCTATGTGCTCACATCATGGGCATATACAGAACATTTTTCCCTCATGATCCTATTCCCAGAGCATGTTCTGAAGATACATTCTCATATTTCAAAAAGTTATGGCACCTGTTTTCATTATGTTCATTATTATCTAATTAGTAAAAGGCTTTTTTTTTTTTCCATTTTCACTCTCATCTTCAGGGAAACTGGATAAATGCCAAAACATGTAAACAACATATGGTTTACTTTCAAAATCAACCAACCAGAATTACTCATTTTCAAAGAATCTCTTAGCTAAAAAAATATGTTGAAGAAATAATTTCCTGCTCTAATAGCTAATGTTTACCATCTGCTATTCCTTTAGACTAACTACCTGGAGATCAATCATATTATATATTTCCCACTTCCCCTTCCTTCTAAAAAATGATATTACTAGTGTAAAAAAAAAAAGTATTTAAGTAGGTCATGCTAGGGTATCACAACCTAAATTTGAATTTTGCAAGCAAGTTATAACCAACTAAAATAATATGAATGCCAGAGATCCCTACTGTTAGAAATTTATGAGCTTTATGATTGTCTCCTATGTATGACTTTTGATCTTCTATTTTTCACATAATAATTAGTATGTCTGTCAAACCACAATAAGTTTGTCTTAGGGAAATAGAGATAGGGAGAGTAGAAGAAAGAGCATTTTTCTAAAAACCAGCTTTGAAGATGAACCCCAAAGCAGTTCTCAGGAAAGAGACTGAGATACCGGAGCCCTTGGAAAGGGGAGCAAAGTGTGGGTCAAGAACCATTTTTTCTAAGAGGCTACCTTTGGTAGAAAGGCTTAGGTACACTCTCTAGACTTTAGTGGGACACTGAGCACAGATTCTAATGACAAACTGCATTGCTCATCTGTCTGTGCCTTAGTTTCTCAATTTCAAAATGGGTAAAATAATAGTACTTCTATCATGGAATTCTCATAAGAATTCAAGGACTAAATATATATAAAGTTCTCATAACAGTGCCTAGCATACACAAAATACGATGTAAATGTTAGATATTATTTAGGATTTTGAAGACAGGGATTAAATATTATTCGTTCTGTTCCTCCTATTCCTAACACAATATCTGCTATAGGATATGTACTCAGTAAATGTACAAAAGTACTTTTCATATATCATCTATATGATTTCAATATCTTTAAAGCAAAGTGAATATATTATATCTAAGGATTCTAAAATATAGTAGAAGAGAAATAAGAAATCTGTATATATAATTATTATGGGTTTATAAAGTTCAATAAGTAAATAAATAAATACATATTCAAGGAATGGAGTAGCTTTTCAATATGTAGCCCTCTTGCATACTAATTCTAAGAACTATTTGCTGAACAATAGCTACACATTACAATAAGTAGAATTATCTGAACACAAGTACCATAATCCCTTTAGTTTTACAAGAGAATGAATTATTACTTATTACAAAAGTATTTAGCACCTGCTTTAGTAAATATGATGCTAGACACCAAGATACTAAGGCTTAGATCATGGGTTCTGTTCTCAGTGAGTTCAGAATCTAATGTAGGAAACAGACATTCATTCAACACATACTCTATGTGCCAGGCACGGTTCTAGGTGCTGGAGACATAGCAGTAAACCAAACAGAGAGAAATGTCTACTCTCAAGAGAGTTATTCATGTTCTGTGTGTGTGCGTGTGTGTGTGTGTGTGCATGTGTTAGGGGTCAAAATGTGAGTATATAAATAGATTATAACTGCTTGAGAGGAAAATGACACAAGTTTGGGAAATAGGAAGGGTGGTAGAAACAGGGTCGAGGGACTCCTGGGTGGTTCAGTCGTTAAGCATCTGCCTTCAACTGGGGTCATGATCCCAGGGTCCTGGGATCGAGTCCCACATCGGGCTCGCCAGGAAGCCTGCTTCTCCCTCTCCCACTCCCCCTGCTTGTGTTCCCTCTCTTGCAGTCTCTCTCTCTGTCAAATAAGTAATAAATAAAAATCTATTTTTTTTAAAAAGAAAGAAACAGGGTCGAAATTCTAATGTTAAACAGATCTGTATAATGCAAATTGGCAACAGTCATAAAAGAGCAACAAAGGACCATGGGCAGCTACAAAAGGGATCAACTAACTCTTCCCTAAGTAATCTGGGAAGACTTCATAGAAGGAGCGGTCAAATTCCAACTAAGAAATTTAAGAATAAATACAAAAAAGTTCTTGTTTGTGTATTCAATAGTATTTTTCACATCATCTGTTTGATTGTAATACCTACCACAACAAAGTGAATAAATAACATATAAAAATACTAAAATATCTCAAAAGAGAAATATACATCTATTAACTAATTATTATGGGTTTACAATGTTCAAAATTTCATGGTCAATTAAAAGCATGTTATCCCAGCAACTGAAATAATATATGGTTGATCTACAGAAGTAATTTCCCTTTACTTTGAAAAAGTAATTTTCTTATTTTCCTAAGGTAAAACATGACTAAAGAAACATAATTATAGGGGTGCCTGGGTAGCTCAGCAGGTGCCTTCTGCTTAGGCCATGATTCCAGGGTCCTGGGATCGAGCCCCACAGTGGGCTCCCTGCTCAGCGGGGAGTCTGTTTCTCCCTCTCCCTCCGCCTACAGCTCCCCTGCTTGTGCTCTCTCTCTGTCAAATAAATAAGTAAAATCTTTAATATATATATATATAGAGAGAGAGAGAGAGAGAGAGAGAGGAAAACAAATTCTGAAATATTCTATCAGATAATTGACATCCTGATCAGTCCAGAAATCTACAGATATACACCCATACCCACTTTTATTTATTTTGTTTAAAGATTTTATTTCCATACCCACTTTTAAATTATTTATTAAACAATCATTTATTCAGTGCAATGATGCACCAGATATTGGGAATTCAAAGAAAAATGGGACAGTCTGCCTTCTACAAGTTTATGGTCCAGCAGTAGAGACAGAAAAATACACAAGTCTTTACCACAACAGAGTAATAATTATTATAAAATTATGCACAGAATGCTATGAGAGGACCTAGGAGAGAATTTTGTCCCAGTACAGGCGTATGAAATCATTAAAGGAGTGTGTAGATGCAGCCAGAATGGAAGAGATTTGAGTAGGCCAATGCTATCACTGAGAATAGCCAGAAAAGCTAATTTTTAAAAAATATATGCCTGAAATCCGTTTGAAGACATCAGACAGCTAGCAGGCAACCAGGATTTGAGAGCCCAAGATCCCTGAGAGAAGGAAATCAGAGAACTGTGAACTAACATTCTCTAAGCAGCTTTTTTTTTTTTTTTTACTCTAGGCAAATGCTGGTGTTCATGTGAAGAGACAGACCAAGAATATGAGCATACATTGTTAAGAGACAGAGAAGAGAGTAGAACTTTTGGAAATCTCATAAAGCTGTAAAGAAAATAAAATGGATTTCACACTTTTTCAGTGTGGGTAGCCAGATTGTGAGTAGTCAAGATCCCAGAGAAAGGGTAACAGCATGGAAGTGAGACCACAACTTGTGGCTTTGTTCTTGAGACTTTTGCCTATTTATAAGTTGCACAGAGCAAAAGGCCAAGAAGATAAGCAGAAAACCTCTAAACAAACAAATGCAGCAGTGTTTGCTTTAGTTCTGCTCTGGACTGAAAGGCCATGGACCCGCAGAGGGGCAGGGTTTTTTGTAAATAATCCAGGTTATCCTTCCAACCTCTGGAAGGTCACACCCTCCAGCTGAGGAAAAACAGATGCGAAAGGAAGCTTATTATAAGACCTGAGACCCAACATCAAATCAGTTCAATCCTTGATTTGATTGAAATGATCTATGTCTCCTTATCAGCCTACAAGGAAATAAGGGAAACTCTCCCTGAGCCAGACAACATTCCCAAGACCATCTATTATTTTTCCTATACACAGTATCAATAATAAAAAATTATAAGGCCTACAAGAAACAGGATCGAGAGGAAAAACATTTTACAGGAAAACACAATAGAAGGAGACAGCCAGTTACTGGAGTTATCAGAAGTAAATTTTAAAATTATTGTGATTATTATATTAAGTGGAAAAAGAGGTGGGAATTTTGTCAGAGTTGGAATTTACAAAAGGGAATCCAAAGGAAATTCAATAATTTTAAATATGAGGAACACTAAAATTAGGCATTTAAGATAGGTTTTATTGTTGACAATAGTTGGAGAGAAAAGCAGAGAGGATTAGTGAATTGGAATATAGATCAGTAGAATATATCCAGGTGGAAACATTGAGTTAAATGCATGAAATGTAGAGAACGAGTGTTCAGAACATACAGGAAATGGGAAAATGATTTAATACTTTTCATGTGCCAGTAAAAGTTTAACAACCAGTTCTCAAAAAAAGTGAGCATATATTATAAATTTCACTGATATAAAGGATGTCTAACACACAATTTATAAATAATAATAATAATAATGAAATGTAAGATAGTCCCTGCTGTAAATTCCATGTAGCAAAATGTTTCTTCCAGAATACTTGGCTTACCATCAGCTTTAGAGTGAATTTCAAACCCTCATCATGGCAAAACAAGTATTAGAAATTATCTAGTATATTGACAACATACACATATATATACTGGATATTTGGTATAATTTAATCTTCACAGCAACTTTCTGAGATACAGTGCTGTCCTCATTTTATAAAATACCCCTGGGTCAAAGTTCTGTCTTCTTTCTCAGCATTTACCAAAAAAGGCTGTACTCTATTCTCATATTGAATAACTGGAAGTTCTCAGAACACATCGTCCTCTCCTCTGACACCATGTCTTGTATAATGCCTCATGCTCTCTCTCTCTTGCTCACTCTCTCACACACACACTGTCTCTCTCTCTCTCTGGCTGGCATATCCTGTTCCTCATTTACTGGCTAATTCGGATTTTTCCTGTAAGACCAGCTCAGCATTCTCTTGTTCTTGAAAGCCTTGCTTGAGCATCTCCAGACTGGCAGATGCTCTTCATCAGTGTTTCCACAGTACCCTGCACATATCGTAAGCACTGTCTCCTGAGATTGTTCGTCTCCAAAAATGGCCCCAGATGATCTGTGAATCCCACAGTTTTCCCCCTGTGAAGGATTCTCCCTGAATCTGACCTGGCCTGGGACTCCCTTAACCACTAGAATGCAGAGAGAGGAACCCTGTATAAATTCTGGACTTAACACTTAAGAAGGTTTGTCAGCTTCTCCTTTTGCATTTTATGGACCCTTGAGCCAACAGATAAGAAGTCTCATTACCTACTGAAAGAACCATGTGGAGAAACCCTGTGCAGAACTATTTGAGAGGTGAAGAGGCCCTGACACATAGAGTACGAGCTGTCCCAGTGACCAATGTCCTACCTGAAATGAGCCTTCCAGCCTCTCACACCAAGGCATCAACCTTGTGAATGAGCCACCTCTGATGCTAATCAAACCCTCAGACCACTGCAATCCTAGCCAACATCAGGAGAAGCAGAAGCACTACCAGCTAAGCTGTCAAGCCAATAAATCACGAGATAATAAAATGTTTATTGTTTTAAACAGTTACACTTTGAGGTGTTATTTTTATGCAGAGACAGATAACCAGAATATCTTGTCCTTCAAACTCTGGGCAGCTTGAGAGCAGAATCTGCACTAGATCAATTCTTGTACTCAAAACCACTAGAATCGTACTTTGTACAGAATGGTTCTAATAAATGTTTACTAAATTGAATTAATAAATTCAAGTCTCCTCAATTTGAATGTGCAAAAACCTCCCAAACAAACTTGCTTTTAATTTTCAGTTCTGAACTAGTTTTTATTGACATTATTTTACACAGCTGGGAATTTAAATTATTTCTGCAACAATTGCATTAACCCATTTATATGTTCCTACCTCACTAACTTTTTCCTACTTTATTTTGCCTTTGATTTTTCCTCTCATCATAATGCTAGGTAATATTAATTTATGATGTTTATTGTCTGTGTCCCCCATTCTATCCCCTTCCTCCCATTAAAATGTAAATGCCAGGAGGACAAGGGAAGGTTTTTTTTTTTTCTTTTTTCTGTTTGGTTTGCTGATTTATCCCAAGTACCTAGAATAATACCTAGTAGCAGCAGATGTACAATATTTGCTGGTTGGCCTAATTCATTATTTTAGGAGGAAACTGGACATACTTGTGATCTACACTGTAGAGAAAACCAGGACACAGAAAAGGTATATAGTCAGTGGCTAAGGAAGAGGACTACATGACCCAAGACAAGAAATTTCACTTCTCTGTGTTTAGTATTTAGTGAAAGGAAATCTGGGTGGAAATGAGATAAATGTGTAGGAAACACCTTGACCTCTTCAGAATAAAGGTTCTACGTAGATGGAAAGACATCACATTCTACCTTGCGATGTGACTATTCCAGGTTGTGAAAGTATTTATTTCTCAGACGTTCAGTATTTTTTCTTCAGAAAACAGAACTTCAAATTAACTTAAAGGAATATACAAGGCTGACATGACTTAAGTGGTCTGAGTTTCATACAGAAAGAAATCCTAAGATGTGTTATAAAACAAAAAACAGTTTTATATTATCACGCAGCAGTCAGTTAAATATAAGATATAAAAATTTCAGAGAGAATATAATTAAGAACTAGGAGTATACACATGTGTTTACTTTAGTCAGTAGCCCATAATAAATATTTGAAAGATGTTTGTGTTGAATTAGTGTTGAATAAAGAAACATTAATCTTACACACAATAGCTTTAGTAATAACATTTATTATTAAGATAATAAATTATCTTAACGGTGCTCTTCAAGATATGGTGAATAAGAAAAATTCAATCAGGTGTTATCACCAACACTCTAATCCTACAGACCTAGCTGTATGGGGAAAGAAGAGCATATTAGTCTCTTATACTCTTTATTACAGTGATTTTAAGTGGAGACAGCTCGAGAGCTCTTTGGAAGATTATCATATGCACAAGGTGACCTTAGGGGATGGTGACCAGGACATTATAATGTTCCTACAAGAAGGTTGACCGGTGGTCTGGCTAAACATATTCTTTCAAGGCACATATCCTTGGTCTGCTGAAGTCACACTATTGGGTTAGCTGAGGGAGGATAAATTTGTTGTTTTCATCAGCTCTACATTAGTGGAATAGTAACTCATAAGAACTATGCATAAATGAAGGAAAAGAAAGTATAGTCAGTTTGTTTTAACATCAACAGTTTATTTTATTTATATATAATATGATATTTTTAACCAGCAATATTATAAATTCATTAGGTAAAGGGATCATGTCTTAAATAACTGTTGTATCTTACAGTATTTAGAAAGAGTGAACAATTAGTAGAGAGTTAATATTGCTTATTATAGTTGCTACAACTCCTCTAGATACATTATTAAAAACTCACTCTTCCTCCAATTACCCAAGAAACCAATTACGTATTATTTAGAATGATATATACCAGAAAAGACATTCAGTCTATCAGAATAGGACAAAAGATAAAGCAGGGACATGGAAAAATGAGAAAAAGGAAAACAGTCAAAAAAAAGAAAAGGAAGAATTAAAATAAGAAATAGCATTATCAAAGCCTAGAATGCTAATAAGTAACATAAAGATTCATTTGAAGGGACAAAAGAAGATAAACAGCTGTAGAAGTCACCTAAAAGAGAGATAATGAAAGATAATAACTAAATACTTTAGAGAGACATAAAAATACAGCACTGGGTAATGGACCTTAACTTCCAGTTAAATACATGAGCCTCACCTGAGGGGCAAGAAGGAGACATGGCAGAACCTCAACAAGCATGAATTTTTTCCTAAAGAAGTCTTCTAGTAAACTTCCGCTAGAATATTATAAGTTAACTAAAGATATAAACATTATCCTCTCTTCAGATATATGTAATATTTTGGAGTAGTAATACCTGTTATTTCCATTCCATTCCTCATTTGAAATGCTCAAAATGTCTAAGAGACAAGTTTGTTTGTTTGTTTGTTTGTTTGTTTATTTATTTATTTATTTATTTATTTATTTATTTATTTATGAGAGACAGAGCGAGAGAGAAAGGCAGAGGGAGAAGCAGGCTCCCAAGGAGCAGGGAGCCCGATGCGGGACTCGATCCCAGGACCCTGAGATCATGACCTGAGCCGAAGGCAGACGCTTAACCATCTGAGCCACCCAGGCGCCCTAAGAGACAAGTTTAATCAAGTTTGAGAATGTGTCAAAGGGGAGAGCTAATGTTTAAAAATGAGTAATAATATATTCAAATATTCATTTTTATATATCCATGCCATATATATACACACACATTTTTATATATCAAAATTTTTATATCAAAATTTTATTTTAAATCAAAATTAAAATAGACAGGTAGATGGAAAATATGTCAATATAATATCATAGAAAGAAGTCATTTTGACTTAGTTAGCAGCAAGTAGAAAGCAACAGTGCATATTCATATGAAAAATTAATTATATCCAGAATGAAATGTTTGGAATATGTGAAGTGAATGCAAATCACAAACCAAAAAGACTGCCAATTTCAGAACTGGTTAGTCATCCCAAAATTTGTCATGTAAAACACCACTCATCATTCAATCAACTACATCATAAAATTACAAAGAGAATTTACTTGTTGATGCTATATTGTCTTTTTTTTTTTTTTAAAGATTTTATTTATTTGACAGAGAGAGACACAGCGAGAGAGGGAACACAAGCAGGGGGAGTGGGAGAGGGAGAAGCAGGCCTCCCACTGAGCAGGGAGCCCGATGCGGGGCTCGATCCCAGGACCCTGGGATCATGACCCGAGCTGAAGGCAGACGCTTAACGACTGAGCCACCCAGGTGCCCCTATTGTCTTTTATATCAGTAATGGATCCCTGCTCCTGAAGAGGTCATTCACCTTTGGTAATTTTTACCTTCTCACTCATTCTGAGACATAGGCAAAAGATGAATAATTGATCCCAAATGAAATGAACAGAGAAGAAAAGCCATAGTTGTATCTTGATTTGATCCAACAGAGATGATCAGACCTTAGGGAAATCAATCTGAAAAGACAGCAACCTTGACTAGCAGCAGTGTAAAACCACCAGCCAAAATTTCAGTGCAATGCCTCTCTCATAGGGGTAAGCACTGAGCAAACAGTTTGCCTTCCCAAAATAAGCTAAGTGGCATTTTCGATCTTTATCATCCTGCTACTCAGTGCCCTCAACTTTACCCATTAACTATCTTACATTTTTTTCTCCCATTGGCATTCTGTCTAACCCCCCAAAATATGTTTTATGATACCATATATGTAATTATTTATATCAAAATTTGGCAATCTCTAATTGACAACAGAAATTGTGCTTTAGGGGTGCCTGGGTTGCTCAGCTGGTTAAATGTCTGCCTTCGGCTCAGGTCATGATCCCAGGGTCCTGGGATGGAGACCCACATTGGGGCTGAGCAGGGAGCCTTCTCCCTCTCTCTCTGCCACTCCCCCTACTTGTGCTTGCTCTCCCCCTCCCCCCGCCAAATAAATAAACAAAATCTTTTTTAAAAAATTGTGCTTTAAAAGAAAAAAAAAGAAAAAAAAGATTGGATATTAAAATAAGAACTAGATGGAAACCTTTGTTCTTGCCTGTGTGCTGTTATTGGGCACTTGAAAAGTCATCTCTTCAAGTCTGAGCTTTTACATTTTTTAAGTGGGCATGTGAGAAAACCAATCCTGTCCACCTTTATGCCCAAATAATGTCTGTAAATGCACTTTATAAACCAAGGCAACAAAAATATAAACAAATACTGTTTCCAGACATTAGGTACTGCTTTATTATGTGTTAATAATTAATTAATATGAAACTAATTATATCAATAGTATATCACTGAATGTTATACTAAAGCTCAATTATTTTCTCTCAAAGTGAGATTGTCTTACTACTTTAAAGCAATACATTGTAGCAATTCTACAAAAGATCCTTTACTATGATTAAACTAATGTAGAGAAAACAATTAATTCTATTCACATAGTTGAAAATTGCTATTTTTTTTCTTCCTTGCCATATACTGACTAGTATGGCTGAATGGTTCTTGTGTTTATAAAGAATTAATTATTATGATACAAAGGCCATCATATGAACTCAAGTACAACTTACAGAGTACAATCAACACACTGTCACCTATGAAACACAAAACATATTTACTCTTTTATTGGTGCAAGATGAGTGTTAGTAAAGGATCAAATGAGTCCAAGAAAAGTAAAGCAGGGGCCACTGGACAGTCTCCTTTGCTAAGTTCTCTCTTTTTTTTTTTTTTTTTAAGATTTTGTTTATTTATTCGACAGACAGAGATACACAGCGAGAGAGAGAACACAAGCAGGGGGAGTGGGAGAGAGAGAAGCAGGCTTCCCGCAGAGCAGGGAGCCTGATGCGGGACTCGATCCCAGGACCCTGGGATCATGACCTGAGCTGAAGGCAGATGCTTAACGACCGAGCCACCCAGGAGCCACCTTTGCTAACTTCTCTTATTTGTTGAAATTTTAATGAAGAAGGTCAAGGAATAAAGAGAAACAAAGGTTACAATATAGAATAGTCATTAACACCATACGTAAATATTACTATGGTTATTCTCATTGTACTGTAGAGACTGTATAGAGCCCCACGGCACATGTCCTTTTCCTCTTCCCACTTCTATTACAATATCACAAAAGCCTGGGATCCTATAACCATAAGTTCATCTGAAGTAGTGTCAGTGAAATTACAGAGTCTGACATCTAATCATTCATAAGGAAGAACTGTTTTTGAGGATCATATGCTAGACTATATTTTATTCTGGTAGTTAGCATGCATTCCAAATTATGAAATATCCATATTCCCAGATCATTATTATGAAAATTTGTATTTGAAATTTGAAAATGCAAAACAAATAGGTGTTATTATTAATAATAGATGTAATATAAATACTTTACTTGTGAAATGTGAAATATAATTCAATAGTACTATTAATCATGATATAATGTATCATATATAAATTTCTGTAGTTTGTCATTATGTATCATTGGTTTCCCTAGACTTGAAAATGATCATTCAAGTCTTACAAATCTTCCAACCATATTCCAGATGGTTTACCCAAAGCATTCTACTATGATCATCCTAATGCATAAAAATTTCCAAAATTATAACTTTTATCCCCTATGACATTTTTAGTATACATGTAATTTATAAACATCTGGTTTTATGCCAAAAAAATTAAAATATACAATATTTACTCATGTACTAGATAACACAATCTATGTAGAAAGTTATTTGGTTTTATTAAACCAACTCAATAAAATAGGCAATTAACTTGAATAATAAGCGCTATTCAAATAAGGATATCACTACATTCTCAAGAAGAGAAAGGAGTACAATCTTATTAGAAATTAGCTCAGAAATCTAGTTTAGTACAGTTTTAAGAAGTGTTAGAAGGGAGATCAGGTGCTTGAAAGAGAACACACACACACATAATTTATTTTCTCAAATATCACCAATCATCTCATAATTCCATTTGATTGTGTATCTTTGACACTTGGTATTTATTAATTTTATTTGAAAGTTAAACCATCAACTCAAAGCCAATAGCAGCTTATTAATCTTCATATAAATTGGCTTCTATTACTCTTTCAGTTAAATGCATTCTGCCTACATCCCACTGAATTTAAAATGATGTCACAATGCATTCTAAAATCCAGAGTTCAAATTTTAATATCAAACATTCTAAAATTGAATACCCAATAGTTTCATCAAAAGAAATGAGTTTTTTCTTTTTTTAAAGACTAAAATGCAAATAATAATAATAAATAAATAAAGACTAAAATGCATGACTTTTCTTATTTGTGATACTAACAAGGATTTCAGCATGCAAATGAGTTCCCCCCTTAAAAAAAATACTCTGCAATGGATTGGTATACTATTATACTATGAAATGCACTAAAATTATGATTCTTCATTTTATATTTTAATTAGAAGATGCTTACACATCTATGTTTCCTGACTACTACATAGTAAAATAACTATTTTATAACTTTAAATAATCTGTTAGTGATTAGGGATTAAGGGCTAAGAATTTCTGACAGGAGATATAAAAAATTAGGATATATAAAAAATGCTAAGTATTTAATTTGTAGGAATTTTTAGAATATTGGTTTCTTTGACTTAATTAAGGACTCTGCTTGAATGTGTGAGGAAATTTCCAAGCAAAAAGTTTAAATTTTTTGCCATATATAACATTTTGAGTGGTTTTAAATATCTAAACAACTTTAAAAACACAACTCTAAAGAATTTGACTTGGGGATTATCAATCTCTAAAAAATACAAGCAACCTCTTAGGATGAAGTGATTTCAAGTACATATTCTAACAACAAAAATAATAATTTGAAATTTGCTGGGGATATTTACACAGAGATTCAAAGTAATGTCTATATAAATTTTTAAAATATTGGCCATGAATAATTAATCTAAAAAAGAAGGTAAATTTGGGTTATACTTTTTAGTCACTGCAAAGTTATGATGGTAAAACATCTTTTAGTTTTAGATGGTTCATTCACTCTTGAGAATTATCAAAATAGCTCTCAAGAGAGTTTATCATTTCATTACATTAAAATACAAAGTTCTTTAATTCCATTATTTAATTAAGTTTTATTTTAATTCCAATATAATTAATATACAGTGTTATATTAGTTTCAGGTGTACAATATAGTGATTCAACAACTCTGTACATTACTCAGCGCTCATCATCATAAGTGTCCCCTTAATCCGCTTCACCTATTTTGCCCATCCCCCCACCTCCACTCTAATTCCATTCTTAAACATGAGCAGCTACTCCTAATTTTCTGTTGGTTTCAATTATTTAGGAGTCTTTACACCTGATTAAAATATGGTACATGAGCATAGGTATTGCTATGAATTTAATTAGCCTTGAATATGCTATAAAGGGAAAAGTATTTTGGAACTCTGTTATAAAAATATTAAATTATTTAAATGGAATTTGGATATTCAAACTTTACTTACACTGTAGGCTCCACAATATTTAAAAGCAGCGTGTAGTTTCTAGTAGAGAGCTTGCATGTCAAATCAGTACTGAATTATTCCAAGGCTGTCTACTATGTAAAATATTTTAATTCCTTATATTTGAAAAGTATTTTAATATTTACAAAGGAGTTTTTGAAAGATGGAGTACAAATATATGTTCCTTTCTCTAATATAACATTTAACCTTTGTTCAAGAAAACTGTGTTTGCTTTTTCTATTTTAACTGTAAAAATAATCCCAAAATTCAAACATAATCAATATAACAATGTATGAAAGGGGCCAGGCATCACTGTAAACGAACAAAACCTCTTTGCCTTTAGATTGTCATAATGTAAAGGACACAAAGTGGCAATATGAACCAATAGGGACAAACCAAGGGACAAAAGAACAGCTACTAATATATAGAAACATTATTAAAATACCTTCTATGTGTCAGGAATTATTCTATGGATACAGCATAAAATAGGAAAAAATCCCTTTTACCCCACTTATATTCTAATTAGGAGGGAGGAGAAAATAAAATACTAAAGTTAATTACCTAGACAGTTGAAGAAAATAATGTTATAGGGCAATATAAGGTGGGGAAGTGTATTGAGTTTGCAACTTAAATAAACTGGTCACTTAAGAACTCACTGAGAAGATGATATTTGAGCAAACCCTTGAAGGAGGCAATAGGGCAAGAAATGTAGATTAGAAAATTTCAGGCAAAATTAATAAGCACAAAGAACCTTGAGGCCAGTGTATAACTGGCATGTTTGAGGAACAGCAAGAAGCTCACTGTAGCCAGCCCATATAAAGGACTTCAAATTTTACACTGAGACATAGGGAAGCCTCTGACTAGTTTTGAGTAAAAGAGTAACATGATCTAACTCAGGCTTCAAAAGGATCACCAGGTTGAGAATATACTGTAAGACAGAAGAGGAGACAAGAGTGGAAGCAGGGAGACTAGATATGAGGCTACTTGAATAAGCCAGGCAAATGATGCTGGTGGTTTGGACTAGGAGAATAGGTTTGGAAGTAGAGATAAGCATCCAGATTCTGGATACACTCTGAAGATAAAAGAACCAGAAAATTATCTGATTGAGAGAATGCTGAGCATTATAAAGAATAAAGTCATAGATAACTCCAGGTATTTTGGTCTGAGCAACTGAGGATGGAGTTGCCACTGAGGTGGACAAAAATGCACGTGGAGTGAGACTGATTGATTGATTATTTTGTAAAGAGTTAAATTTTGGATGTATCAAGATGTTTATAGGGGTACCTGGGTGGTGCAGTCGGTTAAGCATCTGACTCTTGGTTTAGGCTCAGGTCATGATCTCAGGGTCCTGGAATCGAGCCCCATGTTGGGCTCCATGCTCAGGGTGGAGTCTGCTTGAGATTCTCTCTCTCCCTCTTCCCCTGTCCCTCCCACTTGTGCAGTCTCTTTCTCTCTCTCTCCAGAATATATAAAATCTTTTTTAAAATTTTTAAAAAGATCTCTACGTCCAAATGGAAATATCAAATGGGCAGTTGGGAATACACGTCTGGGGTTAATAGTAGAAGTCTGGTTTGGAGATATAACTATGAGTCATCACTGCATAGACGAAATGTATAACACACAAGTCTGATATCACCAAAGGAGTGATTGCACATAGAAAATAGAAAGTATTCAAAGACTGAGTCACAAGGTGCTGCAAAGTTAAGAGATATGACAAAAGATGAAAAATTAAGAAACAACATGAGAAGGAAAAGCCAGTGAGATAAGAGGAAACAGGAGGTGAGCAACGTGGTGCTGCAGCTTCTATACCTGGTGGTGGGCATGAACGTGTACGAACAATGGAAGCAATGGAAGCACAGACCCGTAAAAGTTGGAGAGGCTTCACCAGGATAAGGAAAAGTCAGGCAACACCAGATGACAGTTTGGTCATGCAGAATGGTTTAAAAACTGAAAATAGCTCCAAATGTAAAAACTAGCATCTTAGTATGTCAATTCTTCTTCCTCCCCTCCTCAAATGTTAACAGGAAGCAGCTATGGAGGAGAAACAATGCAAAAAGAAACTGCTTACTCCTAAGCATTCTTTTAACATAAAAAGTACCAATAAGTTTATAAAAAAAAATCTACAAGTTGAGATTAAGGTTTAAGAAATACTATGTATTAAAATTTACAATTTTAATAGACTGAGTAATAATCAAACAAGAACAACTAACTGTAAATGTTCTATTGTCCTTGATGAATAAAAAACACAATGACAATTCACTTAGCTGTTATTTTATTATTTTAAACCTTCTTTTTGGGTTTTTAAAAAATAGAAATAATTAACTGTGGTTGCCAGAGGGGAGGTGTGTGGAAGGATGGGTGAAATAGGTGAAGGGGACTAAGAGGACACTTATCATGATGAGCACTGAGTAATGTACAGAATTGTTGAATCACTATATTGTACACCTGATACTAATATAACACCATGTATTAATTATACTTGAATTAAAATAAATAAAATAAAAAATAAAAAGCCATTGTAAAAATATATAGTAATAACAAAGTAAAAAACAGCAAGACAAATCCCCTAGAAAATTAGCTTATTCCTAAGCATTCTTGCAGTGACTGTATTTCAAAACACATTCCAATTTGAATTAAATAGTGAACAAACATACTTAAAACTGCAATACAACACCCTCTCTACCCAAATACTGATAAAATGAGAAAAGGGGTGGTAGCCTGACAAACCAAAGATTAACTCAATATAATTAAAACTGGCCCAGCTATAAGAGGAATTTGGAATGATTAGCTCCTTACCCTAACCACCAGACAAGTGAAAGGGCTTTATTACCTGGGAAAGAAATCAAAACAATACCTATACTTCAACCATTCTTTTATAACAATGTTCAGAAAAAAAAATAAAACTTTACAAGATACATGAAGGGATATATTATCCATAATAAAGAGAAAGCAAAGTAAATAGAAGATCCATTGATAATTCAATTACTGAAATTAGCATGCCTGGGCTTTACAATAACCATTATTAATATGGTAAACAATTTATAGCAAAAGAGTAATATATTGGGTGAAGTGATAGCACATTTCAGCAGAAAACTGGAAGCAATAAAAAAATACCAAACAGAAATTATGGAGTTAGAGAACACATTCCCTGAAACTAAAGTTTATTAGATGAGTTTAAAAGAAGACTTGACATGGGTAAAGAAAGGATAAGTGAATTTGAAGTCAAGTGAAAAGAAACTATCTAAACTAAAAGCACAGAAAGAAAAAAGATTGTTTAAAAAATGACAGTAAAGGGCGCCTGGGTGGCTCAGTTGGTTAAGCGACTGCCTTCGGCTCAGGTCATGATCCTGGAGTCCCTGGATCGAGTCCCGCATCGGGCTCCCTGCTTGGCAGGGAGCCTGCTTCTCCCTCTGACCCTCCCCCCCTCTCATGTGCTCTCTGTCTCTCTCATTCTGTCTCAAATAAATAAATAAAATCTTAAAAAAAAATAAAAAAAATAAATGACAGTAAAAATGTCAGTTATCTGTGACATTATATCAATAATAGACACATAATTATGCAAATGAATAAAAGGAGATAAGAGGGAAAATGAGACTGAAAATGTTTTTGGAAAAGAGAAGTCTGAAAAATTGAAGAAACTGATGAAAAATCTCAACCCACAGATTTAAAAAACTCAACAAACCCTAATCAGAATTTACACAATACACACACACACACACACACACACATCTCTGAGCATTCCATAGGCAAACTGTTATAAAGCAAAAATAAAAGAAAATCTTAAGAGAAGACAGAGACAAAATACACATAGCTGAAAGAATGAATATACATATGGATAATGGCCAGACTGCGTACAAAAGTAGAACTGTGACCCACAATCTGCAGCAATCATCCCAGAAAACCAACCCATTTTCTACAGTAACTAGCCCAGGAAGTCAGACTACTTTTTATAAGTCAGATGCGTAGGAAATCAGATGACTCTCTCTAGCAACCTGCCTAAAAAGCCCAACAAAAACCCTATACAGTTGGTCCAAAATGACCAGGACCTGATTAATAACTGACAGCTTCCCTAATTTTTGTCCCACATCCAACTTATGACTAACCAAAGCAAGCCCTGTGCACCCCTAACTAACTGCATAGAATGTACCACTTCTAATTAGCCCACTTCCAGCTTCCCCAGGCCAACAGCTTCCAATCAGGGCGTTCTTGAAGCCTTTCTTTTTTTTTTTTTTTCATTATAAAGCTTTCCCACTCCTCTGGCTGTCTTTGAATTTCTGCCAAACATAAGAAATGGTGGCTGACTCTTGCTATAGCAAGCTCTGAATAAATAGCCTTTGCCTGTTCTCATTTGGTTGGTCTTCATTTATTTTCACGTAATGTATAGAACAAGAATGATTGCTGACTATACATAATAAACAAGTCAACCCAGAATATAAAAAACATAATCTTTAAAGCATTGTATAACCTAGAATTCTACAATCCGTGGAAAAGGTCCTTGAGAAATGAAGGCAAAATAAAGATATATCCACTAAGCAAGAGCTTGAGTGAAAGAATATGTGACTAGCAGAATCTGTGCAACAAAAAAGATAAAGTAAATCCTTCAGTACAAAAGTAAATAATTCCAGACGGAAACTCAGCTTAAAAGCGAAAGAAATTATAAATACATAGAAAATATGAAAGTCTATTTTTTAATCTTTCTCTCTTTAAAAGGCTATTAAAAGCAAAAATGATATTATAAACATGGAGTTTATAAATTATGAAGTGAAACATGAAAACAATAGTACAAAAAAGGGAGCAATTGGAAATAAATAATGTTACGATTCTTACATTAAAAATAAAATGGTAAAGAATTAATTCAAAGTGTGCTATAGGGACGCCTGTGTGGCTCAGTTGGTTAAGCATCTGCCTTCAATTCAGGTCATGATCCCAGGGTCCTGGGATTGAGCCCCATGTCCGGTTCCCTGCTCAGCGGGAAGCCTGCTTCTCCCTCTCCCTCTGCTGCTCCCCCTGCTTGTGCCCTCTCTCTCTGTCAAACAAATATATAAAATCTTTTTTTAAAAAGTGTGCTATAGGGCGCCTGGGTGGCTCAGTTGGTTAAGCGACTGCCTTCGGCTCAGGTCATGATCCTGGAGTCCCGGGATCGAGTCCCGCATCGGGCTCCCTGCTCGGCAGGGAGTCTGCTTCTCCCTCTGACCCTCCTCCCTCTCATGCTCTCTGTCTCTCATTCTCTCTCTCAAATAAATAAATAAAATCTTAAAAAAAAAAAAAATAAAATAAAATAAAAATAAAAATAAAAAAAAAATAAATAAAAAGTGTGCTATAATAAGGTAGATACATATTGAAGTTCTTAGATAACCATGAAAAAAATTAGAACTAAAAATATTCCAATTAGAGTTTGTCAGACTGGAGACAAATACCGAGATCTAGATCTAGGTCCATCTACCTACCTAACTACATATGTACCTACCTACCTATCTAGCTAGCTGTCAGTCTAGAGAGAGAGAGGTGGTGAGGGGCACCCAACTATATATGTCATACAGAGCTGTATTTTAAATGTAAAGAAACAGGTAGGTGAAAAGAAAAATGACAGAAAAGGGCACACCATTTGTATGAAATCTGGTGTGGCTATATTAGCATTAGAATAGATTTTAAGATAAAAATGTATTACCAGAGATATAAAAGTACATTTTATAAAGACAAAGGGTCCATTTATCAAGAAGACATGTTCTAAATGTGTGTACATCTAATAACAGAGCTTGAAAATACATGAAGCAAAAATGGACAGAATTAAAGGGAGAAACAGATAAATGTACAATTATGTTGGAGATTTTAATATATGTTCCTGAGTAATTAATAAAACAAGTAGATAAAAACCTGAATGACACTATCAACCAAATTGACTTAATTGACATATGTAGAGTAATACAGAACACAACTACATAATATTCTTGTTTTCAGGTGCACACAAAACTTCCATCAAGTGATATCATATACTGCACCATGGAACAAATCTCAGTAAATTTAGAAGTATGTAAATCATATAGAAGACAATTAAAAATCTTTAAAAAACCCACAAAAAACCCAAAGAATTGAATACTTGCTTCTATTTAATCCATGAGTTGAATATCACAAGGAAATTTTAAAAATACGTTCATTTTAATTAATAAGAAAACAAAATGTACATGTGAGGAAGCTAAAACTACTTAAGAAGCTAGAAAAAGAAAAACAAATGAAACTAAGAAGAATAAAGTAAACCATTAAAAATTAAGAGTGGTAATCATTTTAAGTAGAAAATATAAAAAATATAGAGAAGAAGCAATATGCTAGAGTTGGTTCTTTGAAAATAGTAAAAATTCATAATCCCTTGGAATAACTATTCATGAAAATAAAAATCAAAATACATAAATTACCAATATCAGAAACAAGAAATGGCATCAAAGGAAGATTCTACAAACATTAAAAGGGTAATAAAATGATATTCTAAACATTTAAGCCAAAAAATTAAGTAAATTAGATGAAATAGATAAATTTCTTAAAACCACAAATGTAACAAAAGAAATAATTGAAATATCCCTGTATGTGTTAGATAATGGATCTACAAAATAATAGAAATATAGAAATACAATCAAATAAAAAATCAGGCATTTATTTTCTTCAGGAAAGAAATAATGGAAAATGTTTTATAGAGAAGGAGATATGGACATCCATGAATACCATTTACACAATAATTAAGTTAAATATTTTTTTTAAAGATTTTATTTATTTATTTGAGAGAGAGAGAATGAGAGACAGAGAGCACGAGAGGGAAGAGGGTCAGAAAGAGAAGCAGACCCCCTGCCGAACAGGGAGCCCGATGTGGAACTCGATCCCGAGACTCCAGGATCATGACCTGAGCTGAAGGCAGTCGCTTAACCAACTGAGCCACCCAGGCGCCCCTAAGTTAAATATTTTTTAATTAAAAAATGTGATATAACAAAATTGGGAAGACAGGAAAGAGATAAATATGATGTCCAAAATGTAAACCAAAAAAAATAGCAAGTAGCAGTTATTTAGAAATGTGTTAGAAATGAAAAAGAAACAGTTAAAATATTTGAAAACAGTTACCTTCATGAAGCAAGAAGAGGAGAGATTAGGTAAGGCACTGATGGTATTTTTGTATATGCTATTTAATTTTTGAGATTTTAAACTATTTATATGCATTATATTTATTAAAAATTAAAATAATATAAGCTCATTATAGATACTTAAACATTAAAAAGTCTAAAGAAAAATCACATTTAATATAACTTAAAGCTAGTCATTCTTCATATTGTTGCGGTATTATATAATATCATGTAATAAACACAGAAACAAAAAAAATAAATATTTTGCTAAGTCGGAAACATGCTGTATATATAAATTTGGCAAACTTATTTCTCAATTAAAATTATATCATGGATATTTCCCATATCAATAATATGGAATAGTCAGTAACTATTCTTCAAAGCTAATATTTTAATGATAATATAATTTTCTATTAAAAAATTCATTAATTAAACAAATATTTATGAGTATTTAATATTACCAGACACTTTCCTAGGCACTTAAGATACATCAATGAAAAAACAGGTATTAGCTGTCCTCTACTAGTCCATTACTGTAGAACATTTAGGTTTACTTATTTTGTTATTTTTTTTTTTAAGATTTTATTTATTTTTTTGACAGAGAGAGACACAGCGAGAGAGGGAACACAAGCAGGGGGAGTGGGAGAGAGAGAAGCAGGCTTCCCACTGAGCAGGGAGCCCAATGCGGGGCTCGATCCCAGGACCCCGGGATCATGACCTGAGCTGAAGGCAGACGCTTAACCGACTGAGCCACCCAGGCACCCCTGTTATTGTTGTTATAATGCTTCAGTAAACATCTCTGTTGCCAGATAATATATATCTGTTTACACCTATAATGACTGTTTAGTATATGTTTCTAAGTAATTCTTGGAAGTGAAATTATAATTCAGACATATGAATATTTTACAGTTTCTTGAAACATACTTTCAAATTGTCTCCTAGAAAAAGTGTACCAATTTACATTTTTATCAGTGTGATATGGGACTGTCTGCTTTACAAAATTATATTCTACCATAACAATTCCATTATATTCTAAAACTATTTTCTAGTTTGATGAGGAAATCATTCTTTTATTAGTTTCTATTCTTTAAATTATTTATTAGATTGCAAAGTTTTCTCATATTAGTTATCTCCTCTTTGTTGTTTTTACTCTTTGGAGGGTTGACTTTATGTCTTTTCATCTCACAACTACGGTTTTTTGTTTTGTTTTGTTTTGTTTTGTTGGTTTTGGTTTTTAGGTGAGGGACTAAAACATAATGAAATTATTTCCAGTTTCCAGTTCCGCATGGAAGGAAGGAACTTGGAAGTCACCACTGTATCCTAATGAGTAAAAAGCCAAAAGAAGGAAGTCAACAAATCTTCTGGGTACCTAGAGAGGAGATGACACAGGGCAAATAGCAGCCACCAAGACTGAACAGTCAGACAGGTGAATGTAGGGAGTCTTAGCTTACCAGGACACAGACACATAAAAGGAAACTGCCATGGGAGCCAGTGCCTGAGTAGGAATACATGAACTGTGAATGACGAATTGCTGGAAGCTCAGTGTGGACAACCCTGAGAGTGAATAACTCCAATGGGATCCAATCCTAAATGGGGGGGCCCACAATATTGTGAGATTTACCTCCTGGAGCTCAACCAGATTCCTACAGTAAATATCAGAGAACCCCCCCCCTCCCCGGGTATCTGGCATCGGGAGGGGAAAGGAACCATTCTGAAATAAAACGGAGGACTCTTCTAAACAAGGCCTGCACTCAAGGAAAATGAGTTAACCAGAGTAAAATCTGCTGCAGTATTTTAGAGCCTAAGTGACCTAAGAAAAGGAAATATCCAAATCCAGCCCAATCTTGCTATCCTGTCCTACCAAGGGCAGGGAGAAAACTGAGAAACACCGGGGCACAAGGCCACTAAAAGACTGAGAATTAATTGTAGGACTATGGAAGGTTTTCCTCACCTCCCATATCTCACAGCACATCACTAAAAGCCTTTTACAACAGTTCTTTTTACCTATTATATCACATCTAGCTACCAAGAAAAAAATCACAAGGCATACCAAAAGGTAAAAAAACACAATTTTAAGAGGCAGAACAGACATCAGAACCAGACATGGTAGGGATGTTGGAATTATCAGACCAGGAATAGAAAACAACTATGATTAATATACCAAGGACGCTAATTAATAAAGTAGACAGGTGCAAAAACAGATGGGAAGTGTAAGAAAAGAGATGGAAATACTAAGAAAGAACCAAGAAGAAAGGCTACAGATTAAAACAAAAAAGTAACAGAAATAAAAGAATGCATTAAATGGGCTTATTAGTAGATGACAGAGCTGATAAAAGAAACTCTGAGCTACAAGATATATCAATAGAATCCAAAAACACAAAAAGGCAAAGAGAACAAAGACTAAAAAAAAAAAAAAAAAAAGCATTGTGGGACAACTAAAAAAGATATAATATACGCATAATGGAAATACCAGAAGCAGAAGAGAGAGAAAGGAAGAGAAGAAATATTTGAAAGAAGAATGCCTGAGAATTTCCCTCAATTTATGTCAGACACTGAACCACAAAGCTAGGAAGCAGACAAGATGAATGCCAAAAGGAGAAAATAAACTACACCAAGGCATATCATTTTCAAATAACAGAAAGTCAAAGATAAAATTCTGAAAGAAACCAGAGAGAAAAAAACACCTTACCTATAGAGGAACAAAGATAAGAATTACTGGGGGCGGAGCAAGATGGCGGAGGAGGAGGAGACCTGGATTTCGTCTCCTCTCAGGAATTCAGCTGGATAGGGATCAAACTATTCTGAACACCTACAGACCCAACAGGAGATCGAAGAAAAGAAGAGCAACAACTCTCTCATCAGAAAAGCGACCACTTTCTGGAAGGTAGGACGTGCGGAGAAGTGAATCCGAGGCGATATTCGGGAGGGTAGACGGCGGGGGAGGGGCCTCCGTCGGCCGCTTCTGGCAAGTGATAGAGCAGTGGAGCACAAAATCGGAACTTTTAAAAGTCTGCTCCACCGAGGGACGTCACTCTGGTGGCTAAGCGGGGGGTGGAACCCTCCGGGACAGTGTGGTCTCAGGACCCTCGGGGTCACAGAAAGACCGGGGGTGCCTGAGTGCGGCAGAGCTCCCAGGTATCGGAGCGGGGAAGCCGGCTGCAGAGGCGGAGCCCAGGCGCGGGCTCTCAGCTCGGGGTCGCCATAAACCGTGATCCGCGGCACAGTCGGGCCCCTGCTCCTCCAGCAGGGACCCAACAAGCGGCGGATCCGGGGAGACTCACCTTCCTCCCCCGGGAGGAGCCGCGCGGGAGTGCACCGCAGGGATCTGCTGGGTTTGGAGACTCCATCCGGGGTCGGGTGCCAGGGATAGAAACGCACGGTCACAGGCCGGGTGAGCACGGAGTGCGGCCGGAGACCGGGGAGACGGGAGTGACTGACGGCTTTTCTCTGGGGGCTCACTGAGAAGCGGGGCCCCGAGTTCTCGGCTCCTCCGGGGCGGAGATTGGGAGGCCGCCATTTTCACTCTCCGCCTCCAAAGCTGTACGGAAAGCTCGCAGGGAACAAAAGCCCCGGAGAGCAAACCCGAGCAGATGACTTAGCCGGGAGGGGGCAAGGGCGGGGCAATTCCGCCTCCGGCAGAGACATTTGGAAACCACGGCAACAGGCCCCTCCCCAGAAGATCAGCGAGAACAGCCCGCCAAGACGAAGTTTACCGATCAATGAGAACGGCAGAACTCCAGCGCTAGGGGACTACTGCACATAGAATTCACGGCTTTTTTTACCATGATTCCTTAGTCTTTTAAAGTTAATTTTTTTCAACTGTTTTTTTGTCTTTTTATTTCTTTTTGAATTTTTCTTTTTCCCTTTTTCAAACAACATCTTATCAATCCCTTTTTTTAAAAAAAAAAAAACATTTTTATTTTTCATTTTTAGAGTCATATTATATCCCTTCATAGTAGTTACCCGTATTTTTGGCTTATACATATAAGTTGTTCTCTCTTTAAAATTTTAAGATAGTTTCTTCTAACAGATTAAAATATACCCTAAATCTCTAGTATATGGTGTTTTCTATTCCCCTGCCTGATCACATCCTCTCCCTTTATTTTCTTTTTTTTTTCTTTTTTTAAATCCTCTTCTTTCTTTTTTCAAACAACTTCTTATCAATTCCTTTTATAAAATTTTTTATAATTTCCATTTTTAGAGTCATTTTCCATCCCTTCATCATATCAACCCTTATTTTTGTACATATATAAGTTTTTCTTTCTTTAAAATTTTGGGAGACACTTTCTTCTAAAAGACCAAAATACACCCCAAATCTAGTGTGTGGCACTGATCTATATACCATATAGATCATACTTGATCACATTCTGGTTTTTCTTTTGTTGTTGTTGTTTTGTTTTGTTTGTTTTTGTTTTTATCTTTATCTTTTTCTTTTTTTTTCTTTTTCTTTTTTCTCTCTTTCCCCTTCTTATCCCACTGCTTCAGGTCTTTTCTGATTTGTTTAGAGTATATTTTCTGGGGACGTGGTTACTCTGCTAGCATTTTGTTCTCTCATTAATCTATTCTCCTCTGCACAAAATGACAAGACGGAAAAAATCACCTCAACAAAAAGAACAAGAGGTAGTACCGACTGCCAGGGTCCTACTCAATACGGACATTAGTACGATGTCAGATCTAGAGTTCAGAATCATCACTTTAAAGATACTAGCTGGGCTTGAAAAAAATATGGAAGTTATTAGAGAAACTCTTTCTGGAGAAGTAAAAGAGCTAAAATCCAACCAAGTAGAAATCAAAAAGGCTATTAATGAGGTGCAATCAAAAATGGGGGCGCTAACTGCTAGAATAAATGAGGCAGAAGAGAGAATCAGTAATATAGAAGATGAAATGATGGAAAATAAAGAAGCTGAGAAAAAGAGAGATAAACAACTACTGGATCATGAGGGCAGAATTCGAGAGATAAGTGATACCATAAGACGAAACAACATTAGAATAATTGGGATCCCAGAAGAAGAAGAAAGAGAGAGAGGGCCAGAAGGTATAATGGAGCAAATTATAGCAGAGAACTTCCCTAATTTGGGGAAAGAAACAGGCATGAAAATCCAGGAAGCACAGAGAACCCCTCTCAAAATCAATAAAAATAGGTCAACTCCCCGACATCTAATAGTAACACTTACGAGTCTCATAGACAAAGAGAAAATCCTGAAAGCAGCTCGGGAAAAGAGATATGTAACCTACAATGGTAGAAACATTAGATTGGCAACAGACCTATCCACAGAGACCTGGCAGGCCAGAAAGGACTGGCAGGATATATTCAGAGCACTAAATGAGAAAAATATGCAGCCAAGAATACTATATCCAGCTAGGCTGTCATTGAAAATTGAAGGAGAGAGAAAAAGCTTCCAGGACAAACAAAAACTAAAGGAATTTGCAAACACAAAACCAGCCCTACAGGAAATCTTGAAAGGGGTCCTCTAAGCAAAGAGAGACCCTAAAAGCAACATAGACCAGAAAGGAACACAGACAATATACAGTAACAGTCACCTTACAGGCAATACAATGGCACTAAATTCCTATCTTTCAATAGTTACCTTGAATGTAAATGGGCTAAATGCCCCAATCAAAAGACACAGGCTAACATACTGGATTAAAAAACAAGATCCATCGATATGCTGTCTGCAAGAGACTCATTTTAGACCCAAAGACACCCCCAGATTGAAAGTGAGGGGGTGGAAAACCATTTACCATGCTAATGGACACCAAAAGAAAGCTGGGGTGGCAATCCTTATATCAGACAAATTAGATTTTAAGCCAAAGACTGTAATAAGAGATGAAGAAGGACACTATATCGTACTTAAAGGATCTATCCAACAAGAAGATCTAACAATTGTAAATATCTATGCCCCTAACATGGGAGCAGCCAATTATATAAGGCAATTAATAACAAAAGCAAAGAAACACATCGACAACAATACAATAATAGTGGGGGATTTTAACATCCCCCTCACTGAAATGGACAGATCATCTAAGCAAAAGATCAACAAGGAAATAAAGACTTTAAATGACACACTGGACCAAATGGACTTCACAGACATATTCAGAACATTCCACCCCAAAGCAACGGAATACACATTCTTCTCTAATGCCCATGGACCATTCTCCAGAATAGATCACATCCTAGGTCATAAATCAGGTCTCAACCGGTACCAAAAGACTGGGATCATTACCTGCCTATTTTCAGACCACAATGCTTTGAAACTAGAACTCAATCACAAGAGGAAAGTCGGAAAGAACTCAAATACATGGAGGCTAAAGAGCATCCTACTGAAGAATGAATGGGTCAACCAGGAAATTAAAGAATTAAAAAAATACATGGAAACCAATGAAAATGAAAACACAACTGTTCAAAATCTTTGGGATACAGCAAAGGCAGTCCTAAGAGGAAAGTATATAGCAATACAAGCCTTTCTCAAGAAACAAGAAAGGTCTCAAGTACACAACCTAACCCTACACCTAAAGGAGCTGGAGAAAGAACAGCAAGTAAAGCCTAAACCCAGCAGGAGAAGAGAAATAATAAAGATCAGAGCAGAAATCAATGAAATAGAAACTAAAAGAACAGTAGAACAGATCAACGAAACTAGGAGCTGGTTCTTTGAAAGAATTAACAAGATTGATAAACCCCTGGCCAGACTTATCAAAAAGAAAAGAGAAATGACCCAAATCAACAAAATCATGAATGAAAGAGGAGAGATCACAACCAACACCAAAGAAATACAAACAATTATAAGAACATATTATGAGCAACTCTATGCCAGCAAATTAGATAACCTGGAAGAGATGGATGCATTCCTAGAGATGTATCAACTACCAAAACTGAACCAGGATGAAATAGAAAACCTGAACAGACCTATAACCACTAAGGAAATTGAAGCAGTCATCAAAAATCTCCCAAAAAACAAAAGCCCAGGGCCAGATGGCTTCCCAGGGGAATTCTACCAAACATTTCAAGAAGAATTAATACCTATTCTTCTGAAACTGTTCCAAAAAATAGAAACGGAAGGAAAACTTCCAAACTCATTTTATGAGGCCAGCATTACCTTGATCCCAAAACCAAACAAAGACCCCATCAAAAAGGAGAATTACAGACCAATATCCTTGATGAACATGGATGCAAAAATTCTCACCAAAATACTAGCCAATAGGATCCAACAGCACATTAAAAGGATTATTCACCATGACCAAGTGGGATTTATCCCTGGGCTGCAAGGTTGGTTCAACATCCGCAAATCAATCAATGTGATACAGTACATTAACAAAAGAAATAACAAGAATCATATGATCCTCTCAATAGATGCAGAAAAAGCTTTTGACAAAGTACAGCATCCTTTCTTGATCAAAACTCTTCAGAGCATAGGGATAGAGGGTACATACCTCAATATCATAAAAGCCATCTATGAAAAACCTACAGCAAATATTATTCTCAATGGGGAAAAACTGAGAGCTTTCTCCCTAAGGTCAGGAACGCGGCAGGGATGTCCACTATCACCCCTGCTATTCAACATAGTATTGGAAGTCCTAGCCACAGCAATCAGACAACAAAAAGAAATCAAAGGCATCCAAATTGGCAAAGAAGAAGTCAAACTCTCACTCTTTGCAGATGATATGATACTTTATGTGGAAAACCCAAAAGACTCCACCCCAAAACTGCTAGAACTCATACAGGAATTCAGTAAAGTGGCAGGATATAAAATCAATGCACAGAAGTCAGTGGCATTCCTATACACCAACAACAAGACAGAAGAAAGAGAAATTAAGGAGTCGATCCCATTTACAATTGCACCCAAATCCATAAGATACCTAGGAATAAATCTAACCAAAGAGACAAAGGATCTGTACTCAGAAAACTATAAAATACTCATGAAAGAAATTGAGGAAGACACAAAGAAATGGAAAAACGTTCCATGCTCATGGATTGGAAGAACAAATATTGTGAAGATGTCAATGCTACCTAGAGCAATCTACACATTCAATGCAATCCCCATCAAAATACCATCCACTTTTTTCAAAGAAATGGAACAAATCATCCTAAAATTTGTATGGAACCAGAAAAGACCCCGCATAGCCAGAGGAATATTGAAAAAGAAAAGCAAAGCCGGTGGCATCACAATTCCGGACTTCAAGCTCTATTACAAAGCTGTCATCATCAAGACAGCATGGTACTGGCACAAAAACAGACACATAGATCAATGGAACAGAATAGAGAGCCCAGAAATGGACCCTCAACTCTATGGTCAACTAATCTTCGACAAAGCAGGAAAGAATGTCCAATGGAACAAAGACAGTCTCTTCAACAAATGGTGTTGGGAAAATTGGATAGCCACATGCAGAAGAATGAAACTGGACCATTTCCTTACACCACACACAAAAATAGACTCCAAATGGTTGAAAGACCTCAATGTGAGACAGGAGTCCATCAAAATCCTAAAGGAGAACACAGGCAGCAACCTCTTTGACCTCAGCCGAAGCAACTTCTTCCTAGAAACATCGCCAAAGGCAAGGGAAGCAAGGGCAAAAATGAACTATTGGGACTTCATCAAGATAAAAAGCTTTTGCAAAGCAAAGGAAACAGTTAACAAAACCAAAAGACAACCAACAGAATGGGAGAAGATATTTGCAAATGACATATCAGATAAAGGGCTAGTATCCAAAATCTATAAAGAACTCATCAAACTCAACACCCAAAGAACAAAGAATCCAATCAAGAAATGGGCAGAAGACATGAACAGACATTTTTCCAAAGAAGACATCCAAATGGCCAACAGACACATGAAAAAGTGCTCAATATCGCTCAGCATCAGGGAAATCCCAATCAAAACCTCAATGAGATACCACCTCACACCAGTCAGAAGGGCTAAAATTAACAAGTCAGGAAATGACAGATGTTGGCGGGGATGCGGAGAAAGGGGAACCCTCCTACACTGTTGGTGGGAATGCAAACTGGTGCAGCCACTCTGGAAAACAGTATGGAGGTTCCTCAAAAAGTTGAAAATAGAGCTACCATATGATCCAGCAATTGCACTACTGGGTATTTACCCCAAAGATACAAAAGTAGGGATCCGAAGGGGTACGTGCACCCCGATGTTTATAGCAGCAATGTCCACAATAGCCAAACTGTGGAAAGAGCCAAGATGTCCATCGACAGATGAATGGATAAAGAAGATGTGGTATATATATACAATGGAATATTATGCAGCCATCAAAAGGAATGAGATCTTGCCATTTGCAACGACGTGGATGGAACTGGAGGGTATTATGTTGAGTGAAATAAGTCAAAAAGAGAAAGACATGTATCATATGATCTCACTGATATGAGGAATTCTTAATCGCAGGAAACAAACTGAGTGTTGTTGGAGTGGGGGGTGGGGTGGAGGGATGGGGGGACTGGGTGATAGACACTGGGGAGGGTATGTGCTCTGGTAAGCGCTGTGAATTGTGCAAGACTGTTGAATCTCAGATCTGTACCTCTGAAACAAATAATGCAATATATGTTAAGAAAAAAAAAAAAAGAAGAAGAAGAAGGTAGCGGGAGGGGAAGAATGAAGCGGGGGAAATCGGAGGGGTAGACGAACCATGAGAGACGATGGACTCTGAAAAACAAACAGGGTTCTAGAGGGGAGGGGGGTGAGAGGACGGGTTAGCCTGGTGGTGGGTATTGAGGAGGGCACATTCTGCATGGAGCACTGGGTGTTATGCACAAACAATGAATCATGGAACACTTCATTTAGAACTAATGTTGTAATGTATGGGGATTAACATAAGAATAAAAAAAATATATGCTAAAAAAAAAAAAAAAAGATAAGAATTACTCCCACTTCTCAGAAACCATGAAACCAAGAAGAGAGTGGAGTAAAATATTTAAAGTATTAAGAGGAAAAACCTACTAATCTGGAATTTTGTACCCTGTGAATATCCTTCAAAGCGAAGAAGGAGAAACAAAGATTTTCTCAGATGAACAAAAGTTGAAGGAATATGTGGTCAGTAGACTAACCTTACAAAAAAATTATAAAAAAAGAACTTTGGAGAGGAGGTAAATAATATAGGTCAGAAACTGGTCAGAAACTGCACCAGAAAGAGCATCAAAGAAGGAATAGGGGAAGGTAAAATAAAAAAATTATTTTCTTATTCTTAATTGATCTAACAGATATTAGTTTATTCAAAATAATAATTCCTATAATATATTCAATTATGTCTGGTTTTGTATATATCATATATATATATATAGAGAGAGAGAGAGAGAGAGATACACATATGCAATGATACAAGGGGCAGGAGGGAGAAATTAGGATGATTTTGTTATTATAAGGTACTCACACTACCTGCGAGGTGGTACAGTGTTACTTGAAAGTGGACTTGGATTATCTATAAATGTACATTCACGCCCTAGTGAAACTACTTAAAAATGTAAAAAAGAAGTATAACTGACGTACTAAGAAAGGAAGGAAAATGAAATCTTAAAATGCTCAAAAGGCAGAAAAAGAGTGGAAGACAAAAGGAGAAAAAGAACAAGGGGAACAAATAAACAGTGACAAATGTGGTAGATATTAATCCAACCACATCAATAATCACTGTGAATGTCAATGGTATCAATGCACCAATTAAAAGATAGAGATTGTCAAATAAAAAACCACAATCCAACTATATGTTGCCTATAAGAAATCTACTGTAAATATGAATACAAAACCACATATAGATTAAAAGTAAATGGATGGAGAAAAACTTACCATGCTAATAATAATCAAAAGTAAGCAGAGTGGCTATATCAATTTCAGACACAGTAGACTTCAAATCAAGGAAATTTATCAGGAAAAAGAAGGGCGTTATATAACAATAAAGAGCCCAATTCTCCTCAAGAAGACATGACAATTCTTAACGAGTATGTGCTTAAGGACAGAGTGTCAAACTATGTGAAGCAAAAACTGATAGAACTGCAAGGAACAATAGATAAATCTACTAACATAGTTGGAGATTTCATCATCCCTCTCTCAGGAATGGACAGATCCAGCAGCCAGAAAATCAGTATGGTCATAGTTGACCTCAACAACGCCATCAATCAACTGGATTTAATTCACATGTATAGACTACTTCATCCAACAACAGCAGAGTATATACTCTTCTCAAGCTCACATGGAACGTTCAACAGGTTACACTACATTCTGCCATAAATCCCACCTTAACACATTTGAAAGAATAGAAATTATACAGTGTATATTCTTAGACCACAATGGCATTAAACTAGAAATCAATAACAGAAAGATCAATGGAAAAGTCCCCAAATATGTGGTGTTTAAACAATATACTTCTATCCTTTCCACTCAGAGAGTCCCCTATAATATTTCTTGCAGGGCTGGTTTAATGATCACAAACTCCTTTACTTTTGTTTGTCTGGGAAACTCTTTATCTTTTCTTCTGTTCTGCATGATAGCCATGCTGGATAGAATGTTCTTGGCTGCCGATTTTTCCCATTCAGCACTTTGAATATATCATGCCACTCTCTTTTGGCTTGCCAAGTTTCTGTTGAGAAATCTGCAGCCAACCTTATGGGTCTTAACTATAGAGAATAAACTGATGGTTACCAGAAGGCATGTGGGGGTGGGGCGATGGGTTAAATATGTGATAGGGATTAAGGAGTACACTTGTGATGAGCACCAGGTGTTGTATGTAAGTGTTAAATCCCTAAATTGTACACCTGAAACTAATATTACACTGTATATTAACTGGAATTTAAATAAAAACTTAACAAAACAAAACAATATATTTCTAAATAACACATGGGTCAAATAAGATATTTCAGGAGAAATTTTAAAATATTTTGAACTAAATGAAAATTAGAACACAATTTATCAAAATTTGTGGAATGCAATGAAAGCAGAGCTTAGAGTGATACTTACAGTATTTAATGTATATATTAGAAAAGATGAAAGATCTAAAATCAATGTTTCCACTTTATGTAACTAGAAAAAGAAGGGAAAATCAAACATATATTCAACAAAAGAATAAAAATTAGAGCAGAGATCAATGAAATTGAAAATAGGAAATCAATAAAGAAAATCAAAGAAAACAAAAAATAATTTTTGTAAAGATCAATGAGTCTCTAACCAGGCTAACCAAAAAGAGAGAGAGAGGGAGGACACATATTAGTAATATCAGAAATGAAAAAGGACATTATCACCATAGATCTCATGGACATTAAAAAGATACCAAAGGAATAGTATGAACAACTTTATGCCCACAAATGAGATAATCTAGATGAAATGGACCAATTCCTAGAAGGACATAAGCTGCCAAACTCATACAAGAAGAAATAGACTATCTAAATAGGCCAATATTTATCAATGAAATTGAATCAGTAATTAATAACCTTCTAAAACAGAAAGCACTAGGACCAGGTGGGTTTACTGGTAAATTCAACCAAACATTTAATGAAGAAATTATACCAATTCTTGAAAATCTCTTTCAGAGGACAGAAATAGAGAGGGTATTTTTTAATTCATTCTATGAAGTCAGGATTATCCTTATACCAAAACCAGAAAAATGCATTACATGAAAAGAAAACTACCTATCAGAATCTCTCATAAACATAGATGCAACAAAATTATTAGCAAATTGAATCTAAAAAAGCATAATATTAATTATACACCATGATCAAGTGGGATTTATCCCTGGTATGCAAATCCGATACTACATTCCAGAGTGAATTAATGTAATTCATCATATTAATAGATTTTAAAAAATCACATGATCACATCAATAGAAGCAGAAAAAGCATTTGATAAAATCCAAAAGCTATTCATGATAAAAAAAAACTCTCAGTAAAATAGAAATAGAGGGGTACTTTCTCAACTTGATAAAGTCTGTCTACAAAATACCCACAGCTAACATACTTAATGGTGTGAAACTTAAAGCTCTCTCATAAGATTATGTACAAGGCAAGAATGTCCACTCTCACCTGTTCCTCTTAGCATCATATTGGAAATTCTAGTTAATGTAATAAATCAAGAAAAGCAAGTAAAATATATGCATATTGGGAAGGTAAACATAAACTGTCTGTTTACAAATGACATGATTGTGTATGTACAAAATCTGAAGAATCACAAAAGCCTCCTGAAATTATGTGATTAGAGGAAGGTTGTAGAACAAATTTAATGTACAAAAGTCAATTGCTTTCCTACATACCAACAATGAACAAGTGGAATTTGAAATTAAAAACACATATTCATCCCTAAAAATGAGACACTTAGGTATAAATCTAACAAAATATGTATAATATCTATATGAGGAAAACTGCAAAACTCCAATGAACAAAACCAAAAAAGAACTAAATAAAGGGAGAGATATCCCATGTTAATAGGTAGAAAGACTTACTATTGTCAAGATGCCAAGTTTTCTAAAATTGATCTACAGATTCAATGTAATGTCAGTCAAAATCCCACCAAGTTATTTAATGGATATTGGAAAAACTCTTCTAAGCTTTACATAGAGAGTTAAAAGACCCAGAATAGCCAATACAATATTGAAGGAGAAGAATAAAGTTGGAGGACTAACATTACCCAACTTAAACACTTATTCTAATTCTTTTTTATTTGAGAGAGAGAATGAGAGAGAGAGAGCACATGAGAGGGGGGAGGGTCAGAGGGAGAAGCAGACCCCCTGCTGAGCAAGGAGCCTGATATGGGACTTGATCCCGGGACTCCAGGATCATGACCTGAGCCGAAGGCAGTCGCTTAACCAACTGAGCCACCCAGGCGCCCAACACTTATTCTAATTCTACAGTAGTCAAGAGAGTATGGTATAGGCCAAAGATTAGATAAACGGGTCAATGGAAGAGAAGAGAGAGTCCAGAAATAGACCCATATAAATAGAGTCATCTGGTCTTGACAAAGAAGCAAAAGCAATACAATGAAGCAAAGACAGTCTCTTCAACAAATGGTGCTGGAACAACTGATGTCCCCATGTAAAAAAATTAATCTAGGCCCAGACCCTTCACAAAAATTAACTCAAAATGGATCATAGATCTAAACATAAAATGAAAACTAGAAAACTCCTAGGAGATAACCAAGGAGAAAGCCTAGATGCCCTTGAGCATGGCGATGGCTTTTTTTTTAAGATTTATTTATTTTAGAGAGAGAGACAGCTGGGGGAGGGGCAGAGGCCGATGGAAAGGGGGAGAGAGAATCTCAAGCAGACTCCCTGCTGAGTGTGGAGCCCAATGCAGGGCCCCATCTCACAACCATGAGATCATGCCCTGAATTCAAGAGTTGGACACTTAACTGACTGAGCCACCCAGGTGCCCCATGATGATGACTTTTTTTACATAAATGATCAATAACTGACAAGCTGTACTTTGTTAAAATAAAAATCTTCTTCTCTGCAAAAGACAATATCAAGGAAATAAGAAAACAAGGCACAGACTAGAAGAAAAAATTTACAAAAGACAAATGATAGAGGATTGTTATTCAAAATATACAATGAACTCTTAAAACTCAACAATAAGAAAACAACTCATTTAAAAAATAGGCCAAAGACTACTTGATGTCTCAGGAAAGAAGATATACAGATGGCAAATAAGTACATTCATATGTCATTAGGAAAATGCAAATTAAAACAGCAATGATATACAACCACATACCAATTAGAATGGCCAAAATCCAGAACACAAACAACATCAAAAGCTGATAAGGATATGGAGCAACAGGAACTCTCATTCATTGTTGGTGGGAGTACAAAATAACATAGCCACTTTGGAAGACAGTTTGGTGGTTTCTTGAAAGCTAAACATACCGTTATGATACAACCCATCAATCACACTCCCTAGCATTTATCCAAAGGAGCTGAAGATTTATGTCCACAAAAAACCTGCACATGGATGCTTATAACAGCTTTGTTCATAATTGTCAAAACTTGGAAGCAACCAAGATGACCTTCAATATGTGGATGGATAAATAAACTGTGGTACATTCAGAGAGTGAAATATTATTCACTGCCAAAAATAAATGAGCTATCAAGTCAGCAAAAGACATGGAGGAATCTTAAATGCATATTACTAAGTGAAAGAAACCAATCTGTAATGGCTTCATAATGTATTATTCTAACTATATAACATGCTGGAAAAGGCAAAACTGTGGAGACAATAAAAAGATCACTGCATGTCAGGGATGGGTAGGAAGAGAGAAAAAAAAGAAGAACACAGAGGAATTTTAGAGCATTGAAAATACTCTATTATAATGATGATGTCATTTTACATTTATCCAAACCCAAAGAATGTATAACACCAAGAATGAAGCCCAAGGACTGTGGGTGGTTATGATGAGTTAAGGTAGGCTCATCCTTGGTAAAACATGTACCATTCTGGTGAGCTATTTTGATAATGTGGAGACTATGTATACGTGGGGCAGGATGTATATGGAAAATCACTATACCTCCCTCTTGATTTTGTTGTAAAATTAAAACTGCTTCAAAAAATAGCTTTAAAAATAAGAAATAAGAAATAAAGAAAGCTTCATATTCAGTTTTCAGGAAAAACACTGGCAAAATGATTTTACACTATAATTTTTGCAGCAAGAAAATACCAGGTAGTCATGTTCTTTTTGCTGATCACAATTGTGTGGTGTTTTTCATAGCTTTGAAAATAAAGTAGCCTACAAAACCATAAGACATCCAAGATCTTATATAGTTTTACTTACCTCAACTGATAACATTTTGAAGGACCAGTTTTTATAGTGATCATTTTTTCATTGCTTATCTAATTTTATCAGCAATATTTCATAAATTATGAAACTAACTCAAGAATGAAGTCATTAAGTGTATTTTATAGGGGAAAACAGGGATTACGAGTTTCATAACCCAAGAAAGTTTGTCTTTTCTTAGATACCCTGAAAAGAACAGAGCACACTGTAACAAACACATACTTTTCTAGATTTTTTCCCTCTTAGTTATTAAACAGTTTTAATAAAAAATTCTCCTTTCTTAAAAGAGAAACTTGTAGATTCTAATTTTCTTTCTTTAAAAAAGGCTGTTTTGAGGCACCTGGGTGGCACAGTCGGTTAAGCGTCAGACTCTTGGTTTCAGCTCAGGTCGTGATCTCAGGGTCATGAGATCGAGCCCTGCACAACTCCATGCTGAGTGCTGAGTCTGCTAGTCTCTCTCTCCCCCTTTCTCTGCCCCTCCCTGCCTCAGGCTTGCTCTCTCTCTCTAAAATAAATAAGTAAATCTTAAAAAAAAAAAAGCTGTATAAGTGGTCCCTGCTTCCTCATGGAAGATGATATACAGGATTTAGTGTTTTAGTTTATATTATGTAATTTGGCCTTTCTTTTATTAGAATATAAATTCCAGGATAACAGATATCTTGTCTGCCTTGTTTGCTGCTATGGTCCTAGCAGTAAAAACATTTCTGCCTCAAAGTAAGAGCTTAATAATTGAAGAACAAGTGAATTACTCTTGAACCCAGTATATCAGCAATCATGTCTTTTCAATCATTTTTATGAAATGCTTCCAGAAGTAGTAAGTGAAATAATTTTTTTTTCATTCATCAGATCACAGTTGAACAAAAGGAGAGAAGGAATTAATCTCCATGGAAGTTTCACTACGATCTTGACATGAACGGCATGGCCAAAGTGGAGGCAGAATCCTGTTCTCTTTCAGGGCTCTTTATTCCCCAATTTAAATGGTTTACAAGCAAATAATTTTGAAGCTGGGGGATGAGTACATCCTATTATAAATAAATATGCACTTTATTGTATATAAATATACATATTTAATACATATGTACATTTAATACATATATGTGTATATGTAATATATATACATATATATACATATAAAGTACATATGCACTTTATTGTTTCCTCTATTTGTGTTTGAAATTTTTATATATATTTTGTATAATATATATATTCCATAAACTTTTTAAAAAATCTTTAAGTTCCTGTGAGTCTTCCCAGTTAGTAGTTGATAATTTAAATTTAGGTATTCATTTATAGTTGCAAAGGTTATATTTTGAGAAGTGTATGTTTTCTTAATTATGATAAAGGAGAATATATGAGAAACTTCGGATACCAAAGATATAATGGTAAAATTTTATATATCCTGATAGGTGAATGGGAGTGATACTTTAGTAGGGGGAAGACAGTAGCAGACACATGGGATTCCTTGAACGAACTACAGAAAGGCTAGCTACTTGCAAGAGGTGTTTCCCCTTGTCAGATGAATTACACAAAGATCTCCAATCTTCTGGAGCCTTGCACATTTGGCTTGGCAGAACAGAACATGACCAATAATCAGCTTTCCCTCACTGCATGGCCAACAGTAGCCTTTGTAGAGTGCACAGACTTCCTCACTTCATACCTACACATAGCAGCCAACGGGAGCCCTTTCTGGCATCTTCCAAATCCCGGTAGCCTACCCTGCCTACTCAAAAAAAGGTCGTCCTGGATAGTGTAAAATACAACTACCCAGCAACATAGGGCAAAAACATAAACAAAAAGCTGGCTTCCTGGGCTAAATGAAAGTCTTCCGTTTGTTGCATTTGTAAATCTTGCTTCTGCCAAGACAGAATGCTGTCTGAAAATAAATTCAAGGGCAGCTCACTAAATGCTCTAAAAAATGTAGATGTAATGTTTCATTAAGTTGAGGTTTTCTCTTTATTGCAGATGCATTCAAAATTATTTTGGCTTACCAGAAGGGAATCCCAGAACTTGCACATTGCCCTTCCTCCTAGTTCCAACAAGATGACACCGTATTTCTAATTTCACTATTCATCTGGGGGCAAGAGAATGGGGCTGGAGCTGGATGGGTTGGATTAGTGAATAATGAAAGTGACATTTCTATGGAGCTTTGAGAGCTGGGACTCTTTAAAGTACTGTAGGCGCAGGAGACCTCTGACTAGAGGGTGTTTCTTAGTTCCTCCAATGTCACCCCTGGTCCATGATAGGAAGACAGACAATCACTTGAACAGCATTTACCGAACTCCTCCTAACCTTCCTAAGGGTTCAAAGATGAGCTCCTCAGTTCTTTCACTCAGATTTCAATTGCTACCTTTTTTTATATAAGTGAATATAAAATGGCAAAGTATTTTAAGAGCACAATATCATGTAATTCCAGGGTTCTTAGACACAAATTTTCTACAAAATGGTGGTTAGTAACACTTACTTGTTTCTAACAAAATAGAAGTCATCTATTTTTAGCAACATGACAGGGACTACAACATGAGTCCCTGAATGGTGAACTCCGCTTATGTTTGATGTATATGCATGCTGCAAACTCCCTGAAGGTGTACTCACAAGTCAATGTGAAAATGTGAAACACCAGGCAGTAAATTCTTGCTTTAGAATCAAATGGCATTCATATATCTACTGAATGAAAGGCAAGCCAGACATTTTTAAACTGTTATCATATATACACATGGGATATAAATATATATATACACACACACACATACACACAGAACACACACACACACTAAATACATACCAACCATTTAAAAGTTAACTTTTCCTAAAAGTTAACAGTCATGTTATAGTATTTAAATACAACTTGAGAGGAAAACAAAAACCAAAAAATAAACACCCAAACAAAAACAAACCCCCTAAACTGCCAAACACCCTCAATTTTAAGTGGAATTAAAGTCCACAGGAAAAAAAGATACATAACAAAAAAGAAGAAATTTACTTTAATTCATATGGAATTAAGTATTTATAGAAATGAAGGATGTTGGCAGAAATTTGATATCAGTAGACCTCTAGTGGTTAATAGAGTAACTGGTGATTTTACTATTTCCCATTACAGCCTCTTCCAGCATAAAACTAAAAGTGTTCAAGTGTTCCAGGATATTACCTTCAATGGCAACAGTGTAAACAGTAGCAAATATCTGTTCATATCTCCAGAAAAGCAAAATAATAATAATAAAAAAAACTAACTTCCAAAGTAGGTTGGCTATAAACTATCACATAAAAATATTCTATTATTTTTACACTTGAAAAATGCCTTTATAGGTTTTTAAATCCAGAGGTTTACCTTTCTGATTGTAAAATAATTTCCATGAAAAGAGGAATTCAATGCACCTATGTGTTATTTCTTTTCATCTCAGATAATTGAAATGTTAGCATTTTCTTTAGCCAAGGTATTTTAGTCTACATTTAAACCTGTGAGCTATGAATACATGATTTTACTTACAAGGGAGACAATAAGTAACACAATTTTTCTTTACATGAAAATGAAATAAATGTCGGTTTTGAAGTATGATGGACGTAAACCTCTCAACATTGGTCAGGTTACAGAAAATCGCATTAGGTGGGCATATACTGTATTCTAGCTGAAGGTGAAGTCTCAGGTGAAGTTAATTTCCTTCTCCCAAATTTAAGTCATTCTTGTTAATGATGGCTTTTGCCCCTGATTAATAAAGACAATTGGCAAAATGCAAAGGATGTCTGCACACAGCAGCATTCTTTAGGTGACACTAGATGTTGTAGCTATAGAACGACTCCCAGGAGCCAATGACACACACCCTCAATGACATCACTCTAACAAAAAAAAAATGACTTCCCACAAGAATGTGTTCCTTTGCTACATATTATCAAATAATTCATTTCAAATAGGTAAGTGTAGGAGAAGATAAACTATTTAATACATCATGGTCCAGCCAACTATGTATACACAATATCAAGCCAATATAAAAGCAATTACTCACATGGGATCAAAATAGCATAGTTTTAAAACATCTTTTGATCTGGAAGAGGATTTCTGGAATGCCTAGTGATTACTTATAAAAGAACATGGGTACAAAATGGTCCAGCTTTCCAATTTCCTACAAGGCATTGAAAAAAGTAGGACATTGCTCAGGATGATACATTTAAGATAACTGTGAAGGTACCTTAGAAATGTTAACCTCTAAGCTCTGCCCCAAATTTAATGATGATTACTACTGACGTCTGTATTCTATGTAGAACTGGTTTAAATCAACATGGTCACCAACTCAAGTGTACAAAAAGGGGGCGTTTTCCTTTTTAATTGAATTCACTTTATTTGCTCCACTCCTGGTCAGGGAGGGAAATTTATGCCACATGAAGGATGTTCAGTCATTTCCAGTGAAAACTCAGTCTTGTTTGTAGAACTACTCTGTCTTGTAAACTCGTCAGGATTCTAACCACCAGCACTCCTTCCCCTTCTCCCTAGGGATCTCAGTGACATGACATTGAATGAAGCTCAGGAAGTGTGAGAAAGAAAAGGAGGAAGAGTAACCTTCTCATCAGATGCCTATCCTTGCGGCATCTGTTGATGATGACCATGAGTCTACCAGGGCTTCCAAATCGTAGATTCGGAACTTCGTCCTCTCAACCTCAGAGATTTTTCTGGTTCACCAGACCCCCCAGTTGCTTTTTCCTGCCATCTTACCCCATGCTAGCCAGTGTGTCTGTGAGATGTTCCTTAGCCTATCATCTAAGTACCTCATGCTATGGCTACTGTACTCTTCAGATGCCATGTTGGACACAGGGCATCTCTCTGTGAGGTTTGCAGTCTTCCTAACTATACCCTGGGTAAAGAACTCAATTCTCTTATCCTTCAAGCATATTCCAATTACTCTGCTGCCCTGGCCATGACCACTAAACTTTTCGCAGAGAACCATGTGGCTCATCTCTCTAAATTGCTCTTTCCCCCATAGAGTAGGAAGCTTAACTTCTTTGGGAAGGAAAAAAGTTATTATGCATTCTTGTCCTTTCTATAATTTATTCATCCAGACCTCTAGGCTTTTGCTCCTATTTAAAACCAATTTCTTAGAATTCTATTCTATGTTTGTATCTTGCCACTGAAAGCCATGGTGTTAAAGATGCATATCTATGTTATTAATTTTAAAATATCTACTTAAGTACTCAGAAGCCAAACAATTGATTCTTTATTCTTTCCATAATATGCTTAGCCTAAGGGCAGTTCATTTGAAAAGCCCTGGACTCTGCTTGAAAGGAGATGTGGTGAGCAGAAGTAAAAGGATTTGAAAAACCAAGCACACAGAGTTTAACATCAAAATATGGCCCCATTATACCTAACAGTTTATAAAGCACATGGCTTTTGTACATGCAGGTGCTTCTGCCTGAGGTGCTCTTGGGCCTTTTATCACCTCTGAACTGTTTTTCACCTTCTGGATCTACATCACTCTTTCTCAGAGGCATTTCCCAGCTCTCCACTGCCAGGTTAAATCACTGCCATCTTCTCCCATGAGGCTCCTTCCATTCATAGTGGTTGTTACAATTTGTAATCAGAAATTTAGTCTCCTGTCCCCACCCTACTAGACTACATATCGTGTAATAGTGTAGACCTTTTTTATGTTTTGCACACTGCTGAATTCCAAGCACTTTACATAGTTCTGGCATACAGTGGGTGGTAATAAATATTTATTGTAAATGGACATATTATCGTATTGGTTCCTGTCATAGATTCTGTGAGGTTAATAAGGCAAATATTACCTTAAAATGGAGGACCCTTACATTAACATATGTGAAATGGAATGCATCAGGACATGTTATGTCATAGAAATGGGATCTACACTTCGGTCCTGTGAACCCTGGCACACCACTATCCACTGTACCATTCCCTTGTCCACTGTCCTGTTTCATAACGGCTTGGAATCTGCCTTATAAAGAATTCTTAGTAAACGCTTGCTTAACAAGGTAAAACATTATTTTTAGTAACAAAAAAGCAGCATGGTTTAATGGAAAGAAAACAAAAGACAGGGTTCAATTTTGAAATAAGAATAATATGTGACCCAAGAGACCATGGTGATTATTAAACTGAATGACATTATTATAATACCACCACGATGGGGTAAGAAACATTTTCAAAAGAAAGTCAAAATGCCTAGTCTACTTGGAGCTTATTTATAAAAGTTTCATTTCCAGAATAACATTTTATAGTCTTCCTTTTAAGAAAATATGAAGTGGTCCTTACCTATAGATGCAAATGCAAAAGCTGGCCTATTTACAGCTTGGCCAGTTGACAAGCCCTATGTAGTGACATTTACAATCACTAGACAAAAAATACACCAAAGTGGTAACTGGTTCTATTATTAACCTTCATTCACTCAGTATCAGTTCTCAAAGCCACAATATCTCATGAGCATTTAGTAACCTTTATGGGTCTAGTTATGTTCTTGTCACAAATGCAAGTGATTTCGATTTATAATATTAAAAGCCTTCTTTTGAAGTTTGATGTTTTATTTTTAAAGTTTATTCACATTTGGGTACAGTTGAATATACCATTATTATATAAGTTTACCTAACTTAATCTGGATAATTTCCACATTTTACACCATTTAACATTCTTTCAATGAGTGTTTTAAGTATGTATGTTATTTTAAGACATGTGCCTTGTATGATTGATATTTCAAAATAACCTATTCATCTGGCTGCTTTATGTAGGAAAATGGTACTCTTCATCAAAAAGTGTACACTTTATTGTTATTCACACAAAGCAAAACTGAAATGTTACCTCCAGGAAGCTTATAAGATAAATCATTATTGACATGAGTGGATGGTCATGAATGAAAAGTGTTGTTGTTTTTTTTTCCTCTTCTGCCAAAGCTTGGTCTTATTATTTAGAATAAAGAATAGTAAAGTAAAATGAGAAGATCTGAAATAATGAATGCAGTAGAGAAGGTCAATCATAATTTCTTACTGTCCTTTCCAACAAGGGAAGAATAGGGGGAAATGAAAGAAATTGTCAACAGTCAGTTACATATTTGACAGATAAAAGGAAATACGAATTTTAAACACAGGGCAATTATTGTCAAGAGGTGTTTTTGAAATAGATTTTAAGTTTGCTACTCCTCTTTTAGAAAGCTAGATGAAACCAACATACTTCAATGGCTAGAAATAATATTTTAATATCTTTATAACAATGCAGAAACAAAGAAGATATGTGCATGAAAATAGGAAAGTATGGGGAAAACATCTACAAGTAGCTATCATAAGCAGTTTAAAAAGCACAGGCAAGACTAAAATATGAACCAGAATATTAATTCCCTGTTCAGAAAATAAGAACATAAAATAATGTGCATAAGATGCATCAGTTACAGAACATAATAAATGCAATGGTTACAGAGGTAGGCTTGTGGCCACTTAGAATCTCATCTTTAAAGACATAGGCTCCAGGTTTAGAATGTCTGTGTTCCAATTCTGTTTCTACCACTCTGCAGTTGGGTGATGACAGACTAGTTATTTAGCCTCCATGTCCTCATCTATACCATAAAAATAGTAACGGTTTGTACCTCATAAGATTGTTGAGAAAATCTGAAAAGTTAGTTCTTGGGGCAGCGCCTGCCATACAGTAAGCAATCAAGACAGTTCTTGTCATCACCTATCCTCACTTTCTGTTGGAAATACCTTACAACAATTTGATTTTAGATGGTTAAATTCAGATGAGAGTCTAGATGTTTTTCATCCGTTCAAAAATAGGATTATGCACATCACATTTTAGATAAACAAACTGCTGATGTTGTTGACACGCATTAAGTAAGTATGTTCTCACTGAGCCCAATTTAGAACCCTGGCATCATTGTTCAGTGCACTAACCTCCCCTGTACCTATAATGCGAATCTGATTTTTCTTGATTGCTTTATCATAGATTTGAATAAAGACAGAGCTAAGCAGTGATGAGTTGTATTTTTTATTCTGTATGCTGCTGGAATGTATTCTCCAAGATGTTATTATGCAGTAGCAATAATGATATGTTAGTGAAATAAATCCCCACACTGAGAGATGTGCTGATTGATACTTGACTGCCAAAAATCTCAAAGTTTCTGAAATGTATATAGACATTTAAGGTTGTCAAATCTTCAATGATGTTGCTGTTAAAGGAAATCCTAAGAAACCCTCCAGTACCTCAGGAACTCAGGATAAATTTTATGAAAAGTGCTTAAAGGAAGATGATAATCATAATTGTTGAAAGTACTAAAACTAACTCTTCCTCCCTCCCTCCCTCTCTCTCCCTCTCTCTCTTTTATCCCTTATACACACACACACACACACACACACATAGCCATCGCGCCCCATTCTTTCTTTCTCTACATATACACACAGCCACTCCTACATACATATGTACATACTATATACATATATTCAGGAAGGAATAAGGGATAAGGGTTCTTAAGCATGATGTTCATAAAGAAGAGGGGAAAAAAGGGGGAGAATTAATTTCACATATTGGTAATACCTAACAGCCTTTGTGTTGACTATAGTTTCTTACCAAAAGCATGGAAGATTGGCAGCAAAAACAAGACAGAAAAAGACTCTGGAAGATTCTTGTAGTCAAGATTGGAGGGAAAGTGGGAAGTCTGCTCCTTCAGTAATCACCCTGGTTTCCTAAGTACTCCTTATATATATATACCTTGGAATTAAAACAGCTGAAACTAGTATTATGCTGTATGTTAACTAACTGTAATTTAAATAAAAACTAAAAAATAATAAATGAAATTGCTCTTTAAAGATGGGAAGGGTCAGCTGGAAGAAGAAGGATGGGGGTGTCTCCATCATTCTTTAATTCCTTCCTCTAGCCTGAGAAAACAATTAAGGAAGTTTAAGGACATATAGAAAATGGTAGAGGGGCACCCGGGTGCCTCAGTCAGTTAGCATCTAACTCTTGATTTTGGTTCAGATCATGATCTCAGGGTGGTGAGATTGAGCCCCAAGTCAGGTTCCGTGTTCAACGGGGAGTCTTCTTGAGATTCTCTCTCTCCCTCTCCCTCTTTCCCTCCTCCCACTCACACTCACTCACTCTCTCTCTAAAATAAATAAATCTTAAAAAAAAAAAAAAAGAAAATGATAGAGTCCCACTTATTTTTTTTTTATTTTTTAAAGATTTTATTTATTTGACAGAGAGAGACACAGCGAGAGAGGGAACACAAGCAGGGGGAGTGGGAGAGGGAGAAGCAGGAGAGGGAGAAGTAGGCTTCCTACAGAGCAGGGAGCCCGATGCGGGGCTCAATCCCAGGACCCTAGGATCATGACCTGAGCCGAAGGCAAACGCTTAACGACTGAGCCACCCAGGCGCCCCATGTCCCACTTATTTTTTAAAGGAAGTGTTTTGTCAGGATGAAAACAACAGAAAATGTTATAGATGAGAAAGAGGATCCTAAAAGGGTGATCACTCAGAGTGTTCTGGAGCTAGAATAAATCTTAGAGGTTTTCTGAGCTTCCCATTTACAGATGTAGAAATGGTAGCCCAAAGGTTTTAATAATTCTTAAATAAGTTTGCAAAAGTAGTTACTGGAAGAGCTGGGATAAGAAATCAGGTGTCAAGATTTAAACTTAAAAGTTTCTTCCTGCTGCCTCCTTAATGAATTCACTTCAGGTCGCAATGCTACTTTATTGTTCCATTGCTCCTCAGCGGGTTGGGAGGTAGGTAAGGGAGACAGCAATAGGTCTTAGAAACCCCAGATTGAGATGTGAAAAGGACAGAAGATTCATTCATGGGCAAGGAAATCAACTGCCCTTCTAATGTTTGGCAAGAAAGACTGAGTCTAAGAGGTGAGTGCACATCCACCTCAGAAGCAAGCAGATGGGGAAGAAATTTCAAACCCCACTTTAATTCAAAAACTACATTCTATGATATGTCAAACATTGTTCTTGGCTCCAAAGGCCAGGTGCATGAATGCAGATGATGCACTGTTTCCTCCCTGCAGGCATTCCCAAATAAAGAAGTGAGAGTGATAAGAAAACAATTACACTATATATTTATAATGAATATAATGAAATATCCTTTCAACTCTTTTCTTCAATATCCTCTGACGATTCTTTCCTTTTGTGAACTTATCATCTAATTATGATCTTTGTAAACCTAGTAAATAAAGATTTTTATGGTCAATTTAGCACCATTTTGTAACTGCTTTATCTCTCTGTAACTCTCATGCAACACCAGCTTCAAAGTCCTGAAATTATTCAACCTTGAAATTATTTTTAACCAAAGGCTAAAGCTGTTTTTTTTTTTTAAAGTAATAGCTGGCTGACCCACACTAGCTATAAGAAAGTTGTAAAGAAACACAGCATGGTGTTGACTTTACAGTGAGAGTTTATAAAGGTTAGGCAGGTGGCAGTAAAAACAAACAAAAATTTAGAAAAAAAAAAACTACTTAGACTTTCAAATTGGTAAAATTCAAGTGGTTCTGATTTTATAATATAGCTGGATACATGAATTTATAGGTTCAAAGTTTATTTGAATAAATGCTCAGAAGATACATACTTTCTAACATCTCTTTGGTGTCTTGTGTATTCTTACCTTATTTATGCATTTATTATCAGACAGACAAAACTCCATATTTAAGGACTAACAGGTCTAGTCTCTGCTACTTGGTCCTAACAGAATTTTGGCATCTCCTGGAGGTACTAAAAAACTGAGTGTTGGATCCATGTAATCATTCATGGACCAGTGAACACTGTCATAAAGGTCATGACAAAGCACAAGAACAATACTTCAAAACAAAGAAATAACCCAGGAGTAAAATTCCAAATTAATCTGACATCCTTCACTGATCAGATTAGACTCTCCAAGTCAAGACTGGAACCTAGCCAATTTCCCTTAGTTTTCCAGAGGTCCAGGAACTAGTTAAGATTGGATTAGGGTCTGGAGTATGCAAGCTTTAGACTGAAATCAATAAGCTAAATTTCTAAACAAGCACTCACTTATATGAAAAGCTACTTATATGAGTAAAGTATCAAGAAGCAGAATTTTAATTCAAGAGAAAAGTAAACTTTCAAATATTATCACCCTAAATATAAGAAAATATTCCCTACAAAAACATTTAAAGTAAATGCATAACTAAGCATATTTTTGCCATACTGATGTTTTACATGTAAGCCAAATTGCTGTTTCTTCTTCTGTTTTTGGAAATAGAATAACTGCCTAAAAGCAATTTCAAATGATTAAATACACACACACAAGCATATATAATACTACAAAAGAATCTAGCAATCAAAATTTCCTCCAATTCATAGAAACATTCCATCTAATTATCTATCTTCTTCATAGTACTTACAAAGATGCTTTATATTTCTGACAATTATGATATAATTACTTATAAAGGAATTGCCATGAAGAGAAAACTTTCTAAAAACTTTATTGGTGTAACTACCTCAACTAACTAAATAAGTTTATCATGTAAATTCTTTTTAAATTTAGCATTAAAACAAATTGAATTAAGAAAAAATAGCATCATTGTATCATTCTTAGGTATTTTAAGTCCAGAAGTGTATGCAACTTAAAAATTGGGAATTAACACCAGTAGGAACAGATTCAATTTGGGAAGTCAAATATTTTATTACATCTATGTAAAAAAAATCCTTTTAATTATTTTTTGCTTTCTGCAAAATTTCCTAAACAATTAGAAACCATTAAAGGAAAACAAAGTTTTCAAACAAAGAAAGTGACTTACGTAAGACAACATAACCTCAATAGGGAATTTGGTGTTCCACCTAAAAAAATTTTAATAGCTTTTCTAATTAAAACTCACCATCATAAAAAATTAACCACTAAATTTAATTTCATATTAAATATACTGGTTTTACATCATTTTTATTAAAAACATGTTTTATTAGATTTTCCAACTAAATTAAATGGTGAATAGTAATTGCTTTTATTACTGGTTTATATGCTTTAATAATTACTTGAGACTATTCCACTGGGCTAAATTAGATGCAATTTTAGTCACAAACCTACTTTTAATAAAATTTTATTCATGTATACACAGCAGTTAAAGAGTGTTATGTGTGTGTGTGTGTGTGTGTCTTCTAAAATGAAATCCAAATGTGTGCAATACTCAGATAAAAAAGACTGCAAACAGATTGTAAAATTTAGTAGACAAGGAACATTTTCAGAAGTATTAAAAAATTGCAGTACACAACTGTCATAACTAAGAAAACAATGTTAAGTGAAACCCATGCATATCAATCCTCACTCAGAAGGTAATTTAGAAGATAACACTGGCCAAAACCAGCATTTGAGCAGGACTATACCCACATGACTTGATACTCTTTAGATTGTTGCCATCTGGACACTGCTAGTAGAAATGTGAAGAGTATAAAAGTATGGTCTGGAATACCGGCTCCACACTTTTCCCACATTATGGTCTTAGTCATCCCATTTGAGGTGGTCCCATGAATCTGTTGTGGGGTTTTTTTTGTTTTGTTTTGTTTTGTTTGTTTTTTGGTTTTTGGGTTTTTTTTAAGGTAAGTTCCCCAGGTAGGAATCTGTGCTACCAACTGAGCATATAATCTAAATTAGGACAGAAGAAAAGTAAAATTTCCACTACTATATCTCTTTCCCCACTTATTTATCTCACAACTAATTAGCTATAATTTAAATTTACTCCCTTCTGTTTCCATTTATTTTAGAGCTTGAACTATTAGGCTGATCCAATATGACAATTTCTTATGGTTAACCTTATATGTCATGTCCATGCTTCTAATTCCACTGTGTAGCTCATTCTTGGGTTCAGTAGGTATTTGTTTAAATGAATAATGAAATATTGAGTCTTACCCTTGCCTAAGTATGCTCAAAGCTGCAAGTAAGATACTTACTAAAATTGTATGTCTGAATGGGACATACGCTTCCTTTTTGGATACCTAGCTCCTGAATATGCTTCCTTTATTAGGGTTGAGGGTGGTTAATGCTATATCATATGTCTTAGTAAGAACAAAGATCCCCATTACAGAAGCCAAAGGGGCTCAAAGAATCTTGGAAAAATATTTCACATGGAAATGTTATTTCAATGGGTTTCTTACTAACACTCTTGGAAATCAGTACACTGTGGATTATTATATAGGAAAAATGTTCTAGACTAATATGTTATCAAACAAAATATTTATGCATTCCTGGAAACAGGAATTTAACCCTAGATTCTAGAAAGGGATATTTGTTCTAGTCATTTGTTCTAATCAAACTAGGCTTTGAAAGACTAAGTGGGCTTCAGTGGGATTCAATTTTTTTTTTCTAACAAGATTCAAAACAAGGTATTTTTCTGACTTTCAGAAACTGTCTTCTGACCTTTTGATCCTGAGAGCCACAACACTTTTAAAGGAAAATTATGATTTTACTCAAAGATATGCAATTCAAATTATTAGAATGCAGAATATTTAGCTATTAATCTATAAGATATTTATAACATATAAATTATTTTATTCTTACCAAACTGATATTTATGGCAAACAATTTGCCTGTTTTTAGCAGTGAAATAAAACCTAAAATTCTTCAAAGTTTCTTATAATTAAACATGATTGTATGTATGTGTATATATTATATATAATATACATAATATATATGTTGTAGTTTAGTATTTGTATGCAGGTTAACCACTGAGTTCCAATTAAATTTTTTTCCTGTTTCTCAAAAATGGTCTGACCAATTGAAGCTATCAAAACATTTCTAGAATACAAATATTATGCAGAAAGGGGGAGATTTTTATTTATTTTTATTAATTTTTAAAGACTTCATTTATTTATTTGACAGAGAGAGAGAGAGTGAGAGCAGGAGTGGGGTGAGGGGCAGAAGGAGAAGCAGACTCCCCCCCGGAGCAGGGAGCCTGACACAGGGCTCCATCCCAGGACTCGAGGATCATGACCTGAGCCTAAGGCAGATGCCCAACCTACTGAGCAACCCAGGCGCCCTGGAAAGGGGGAGATTTTTAAATTCTAGTAAATGAACTATGCATTTCTACATGCTAATAGAATTACCAAACATATCTTTGAATGAAAAAGTTGCCTTGAATATTTTTTTTTTTTATCCATCATGGGTAGACACTGAAGTATTAGTGAACGCTTTAAGAGAATTCTTAATTCTCAAGTCCTTCTCCCTCTTTTTGGTTTCTAGACATTATCACAACCCTTTGCCTGGCACATAGGATGCTGCTTGTTAAGGTTTCAAATGCATAAAGAAGTCATTTTTTGATACATAAATGAAGTACCAAATACTGCAAAAAATAAAACAAAACAAAAAACTATGAAAAAATTCTATTATTACTCCACTAAGTTGAGAGACAGTCTGGGGACACAGAACACACTCTCCAAAGAGCAATATATTCTGTGATGTCATGACTAAAATCATTAAAAAAATGAGGACTTAAGGGAAATGTATATATATTTTTTCTATCGCAATCCCTCAATTTAAAAGCTGATTAAGCTAATATGCAGAGTTAAAGGGAATGTCTCAATTTTCCTTTGTACTCCTATAATCTTAAAAGGGCAAAAGGGAAAAACACAACAATCTGTTGTGACTTAAAAAAACAGAAATCCTTTGCTGATTATCTAATAATATTTTTTTTTAAAGATTTTTTATTTATTTGACAGAGAGAGAGGGAACACAAGCGGGGGGAGCGGGAGAGGGAGAAGCAGGCCTCCCACGGAGCAGGGAGCCCAATGCGGGGCTCGATCCCAGGACCCTGGGATCATGACCTGGGCCGAAGACAGACGCTTAACGACTGAGCCACCCAGGCGCCCCGATCTAATAATATTTTTGAGATAAATAAAGTACAAATATTCCTTTGCAAAACTATCAATAGTATACAATATATTAACTCAGAAAAACAATTAAAATGGTTCTTAGAAAAGTATATTTCTATCAAATGAAGTTGAATGTTTATTTTGAACTGAAACTTTCAAGTCTGTCTCTAAATCTGGCTCTTTTATTTTGCCAGACATCCTTTAATACATAACTTTAGACAACAACAACAAAAAACAAATCAACTGTTTTTAGAATGTACAAATTCAGAATAAAACAAATAATGAGGAAAAAAGAATATTTTTTGAGCTATGGCATGTTCCCACAAATTTCTAGAATCAGGATTCAAAGACAGAGCCTACATGAGCACATTTCTACTTATAAATCATTTTTTAAAAAATATTTTATTTATTTATTTGAGAGAGAGTGTGCAGGAGCTAGGAGGGGGATGGGGGAGGGGGGAGGGGTAGGGGCAGAGGGAGAAGCAGGCTCTCCGCTGAGCCTGGAGCTCCACTTGGGGCTGGATCCCAGGATCCGGAGATCATGACCTGAGCTGAAGGCAGACACTTAACTGACTGAGCCACCCAGGTGTCCCTGGGCTCTTTTCTTTATGGTGGCTGTTAAATGATGGTAGAACAAGACACAAATTGATGAACACCTGAATACAGAGTATCTTTCAGCTTTTTTTAAAAAAAAAATTTATGGATTTAAGTTTTTATTTATTTATTTGAGAGAGAGAGTGAGAGAGAGATCAAGAAGGGAGAGGGTCAGAGGGAGAAGCAGACTCCCCGCTGAGCAGGGAGACCCATGCAGGACTCGATCCCGGGACTCCGGGAGCATGACCTGAACTGAAGGCAGTCGCTTAACAAACTGAGCCACCCAGGTGCCCCCATATTTAAGCTTTTTGATCTGGAATACCTTTTGGAATCCTGTAAACCACAGCCATTGCCTAGGAGAGCCTCTTTCACAATTAGCTACTTATGTTTCATGATAGCTCCAAGGACCTCCTGCTTTTATGATTAACTCAAGTGACTATGGAATCTTTAAATGATTTTAGCCTGCAGGAATTATTTGAAGTCTGTAAAGTTTTACATAGCTTAATATATTTTACTCAAAATTGGGTGAAGGTGGACAAAGGGTACAAGCTTCCAGTTATAAAAAAATAAAATAAAAATAAGTCCTGGGGATACAATGTATGGCATGGTCACTACAGTTAATAATTCTGTATTGCTTATTTCAAACTTGCTAAAAGAGGAGATTCTAAAACTTCCCATGACAAGAAAAAAACTGTAAGTATGTATGGTGATGGATATTAACTAGACTTAGTGTGGTGACCATTTCATAATAAATACCTATATCAAGCCATTGTGTTGTACACCAGAAACTAATATGTTATATGTCAATTATACCTCAATATTTTAAAGGTAAAATAGGTTAAATATTTACTATGCTAAGATTCAGGGGTTTTGCGCATTTTTTACTTTTATTTTTTTGTTGTTGTTGACTTAGGGAAGCATTATAAGCTTAAAATAAACAAAAGCTGAATATTATACATCAATTTTCCTTCTTCTAAATTCTTCGTTCCAGTTTATGTCTTCTTGAACTTTACCTAAATATCTAGCCCAGTGGCAAGATATTTCTCTTCTTTTCTTCTCTTTCTCCAACACACATAATATACATATATCCCCCAAATGATTTTGTATTATTTCCCTTCGTACTGATTAAATTGCAAATCTTTCATAACCACAGTGAGGAAAAAAAAACTTTAAAAAGGGATTTTTAACTCTCCATTTGTCTAATAAAGACATTATTATACCTACCTGCGTTATAGTTATAGGGAAAGATTTTTAAAAATCACAGTATTTCAATTTCTTTACAATAATAAATTGATCACTTAGTAGTAAAGAAAATAGAACCTTTTAATTTAAAATTTAAAATGTTACATTATTCATATTCTACAAATATTAAACTTGGGTTCCAGCTGACTGTTAAAATGTGAGTTTCACCTATAATTTCTCTAAAGACTTCAGAAACATCAAACCCATGGCTACAGAGAAAGGCATTTAACTGCCAAGTCACAGTAAAACAATAGTCTAGACCACCCCACCTGACACAATAGCCACCAGCCACATGTGACTATTTAAACTTAAGTTAACATTAATTAAAGTTAAATCAAATTAAAATTAACATTAGTCCCTCAGTTGCACTAGCAATATTTCAAGTACTCCATAGCTGCAGCATGGCTAGTGACTATCTTACTAGCAGCACAGATATAGAACATTTCTGTTATCTCAGAAAGTAGACTTAATACGATTCCTCGACTCTTCTCCAACCTCCACTTCTAAACTTCTCTTCATTAGGTCTCTTCAATCTCCATCTTACTGGATTCTTATTCAGACCCTCCTTCTCTGCCTCCACCAGTTGGTCTCAACCTAGGGAGATTATGCTCCCCCATGGGACATTTGCAATGTCTGAGACATTTCTGGTTGTCACAATTTGGGAGACAGGATTTAATACTGACACGTGGTGAGTGGAGGCCAGAGACACCGCTGAACACCCTACAATGCACAGATACCCCTCACAACAATGAATGCCGTGTCCATCTTGCCCAAGTTGAGAAACTCTGGACTAGACTACTCTAGATTGAAGCTGTATGTGGATTGCCCACCCAAAATTGGATTTGTTATATCCTAAGTCCCCCAACTTCTGACTACTCTCAAATATCAATGTACACCATCTACAAGAAAGTAATACCCCCTAGATCCAATATATGTCTAGCACTCAGAGTCCCCACTAACTTAAGAAAGATAGACATAAACTACAAATTTTACTACCACGATTCTTATTTTTACAGAGGCTGGAATTTCCCCACATTGGGTAGATGAACAGTAATCAAACGTGAGTGACGTCATGTACAATTTTATTCCTTTAGATTGTGTGCTACATGAAGGTAGGGACCATGTCTTTGCTCACCATTATATAGGGATTTCATAATATATGTATTCGTCTATAGGAAGCTCTAAAAGAAAGGTAATATTGGATGAGAAAAACAAGATACAGAATAGTGTAAATGATATGAACTTATTTTTATAAAAGAACAGTGAGAAAATCTTCTGAGTATGTACATATGTTTGTGTGTGTGTCTGGGTGTGTTCATGTGTGTGTATGTGTGTATAAGTACAGAGGAAATGGAATGATACAGTAGTTGGTCAATGCGGATTCCCTAGGAGAGTGCTACTGTCAGGGGAAAGGAGAAAATAAAAAAAGTGAAAAAAACATGTAAAATTTATGTGGCAAATCATGATAATGGTAAAAAGTTATATTTTCATTTTTTTAATATTGAGGCATTCAAGAACTACCTCAAATGGAACAACTGAAAGGAAAATCAAAAACATAAGATCTATTCATTAATATGGCATTTGTATTTTAGAAGAGAAACAGCTAATAAATAAGAAAAATAATATCATTTCATACAATGATAAGTCTTCTGAAGAATATTAAAATATAGGTGTCTGGGGGAGATAGTCCTGAGCTCAGGAAAGATATCAGGGCTTGGAGAAGTAAATTTGGGATTTATCAGGGTACAGATGGTATTAAAAGCTACATGATTCAATGTGATCATCTAGAGAGTGAATGTAGGGGAAGAGAGAGTTAAGGGTTGCACCCTAGGGCTCTCCAATGTGGAGTGGCAAGGATGAAAGCTTACCCGAGATGAGCAGAAGGAGCAGAAGGGAGAAAGTGGAGATGATGAGCCAAGTCCTTAAATGAGTTTTGCTGGAAAGTGTGTTGTGGGAATGGTGCAGAGGAATGGGGCATGGAATGGAAGGTAACAATGGGATCAGAGGAGGCTTTCTAAAAAGGACATTTATTACACCAGGCTTGTATGTAGGAAAAGAATAGAAGTACCTGCAAGAGAAAACTCAGTGAGAAGTGTGAGGAAAAGGCAGGAAGGGTTAGGCTTAGGTTGGAGAAGGAATGACTAGATATGTCCTTATCCTTGAGGCATACATTGATATATGATGAGAAAGTACTTTCCCCTCAGAGTAAATAATATTTGAAATTATTCCACTGGATTTTATTAAAATCAATACAGATTTATATCACATCAGCTATTCCCTAGCCAAAGATCCACAACTGCAACTTCAAACAAGAAAACCATGAATTTGCATCACATCCTCTTGTTATTTACATTCTCTAGAATTATAGACTAAAAAAGATGATGGTATAAACAGGCAAAACACATGAGCAAATATTAGTAGAGTGATATATCACTGATACATATTTCCGTTATGCTATGATCCCAGTGCTAGACAATCTCCAATAAAAAATCAAAATCTGAAGACATCTACTCATATTTTAAAAGAAAAAAGATGGGGGCGCCTGGGTGGCTCAGTCAGTTAAGCATCTGCCTTTGGCTCAGGTCATGATCTCAGGGTGCAAGGATCGAGTCCTGCCTCAGGCTCCCTCCTCAGTGGGGAGTCTGCTTCTCCCTCAGTCTCCCTCCGTGCTCTCCCTCTCTCTCTCTCTCTCTCTCCAATAAATAAGTAAATAATTTTTAAAAAGATAATTTATATCCAAACCAGAAAAACTTCATTCTTAGAAATTTCCCAAGTAAATGTCCTTTCTATCCCAATAGCTATGCTACTCTGTAGTGGGTAAGATATGATTTTAAGGCCACTGATCAACGCACTCCTTCTTCCTTGTAATTCATGCCAAGGACACCAACATCTTTTAGACTCATCTGAACTGTGAAAAAGAAACACCCTTGCCACTTTTTTTTTTTTGAACTTTTGGTATACTTAAAACTACGGATTTCTTAAACCTTGACAGCAAAAGCAGATCACTAATAGCCACTAGAAATCCAGGAATAATCTTTTACAACCAGTTTTTAATAGCAAGTATCAGAGAAAGCAAGAAAAATGTTTCATTTCCCTATCTACAGATGTAGGCACAAAATTATACAGCCAAAAAAGTTCATGTAAACTTGTTAATTACAGGAATAATAAACTAATGTTGAATAAAATTGGCCATTTGCCTTTTATTTATAACCCTTCATTTTCATTCACAATGACCCTCGTAAGGTACATTTATTTTCACACATTATTCTATACTTACAAAGATAGAAATCTACAAAATAATTTTTAAAAGATCTCTGCAAATAGGAGACTTAAAACATTAACTGCCTAGTGTACTTTCTCATATCCAGTTTTCTTCCTGTCAAGAACAATTGGATAATTCAGGGATTGTCAATGGACCCAGGAATAAGAGATCATGATCTTTTTTTTCCCTTTACTGCTGAATAAAGTAGGTCAAAATCCCAGCAAAAATCTCCTTACCCAGCAAAATCACTTTGGTAAAACTGTCCTTTTATGTAAGTTGTTTTTTAATTACAATTTTGTCTTTTAGGAAAATTAAAACATCCAAATTACTCTTCTGATCATTTTTAAACTCTTAGTTATTATGGCTCAAGAAACCAAAGCTAGGAAACATTGCAGAAACCAAAACCACACTGATACGACACATTTTATGTTCAGGGAGCAAAACGTGGCCAAGCTTGGATTTTTGTAACTAACATCTGTTTATAAATCAGTCTGTCACACTAGTTTTAAACAAAATACTTGAATCCAAAAAATAGTGAAAGTGGATAATGGAACCTGAGCGTACAAAGTCCCTGTAGGAACAGATAAAAAATTGGCACAAGAGAATAAGATGTTTTCATACATTCTGACTCAGATTTCTGTTGTTGTGTTTATTCAGTTTGAAAGGCTTACCATCTTGCTGGCCATGAAGAGCTTGAGGACTTTGCATTCTTTCCTCAAGATTGGAGCTAAGATCGGAGTTCACAGCTGACATCCGTGTTGAATCACTCATATCAAATTCATCACTTTCTATTGAACTTTCATCCTGAAAATGGTTTTAAAATATCATCAAGCATCATAAAATATAACACATTCAAATAGTGACCATTTTATCTACAGGGTCAATTAGAGTTTAGCCAGAAAGTAAGCTTTTACAGAACTCAGCAAAACATGTTACATATTAATAGATACCTGAAATAACAAATAATGTAATAATTTCTCCCTTTAAAGAATTTCAAGATTTGTGAAAAATCAAACAATGTATCTATGCACAGGCATATTTGAAAGGTAAAATAACGTGTTTAGGAAGGATGTAGTTGGTGAATTATCCTAAATAATGAAAAATGGATTTTTTTAATTAGTAAAAACTTCCTAGAAGAGTCAAATCACAAAATACAAAATATAGAGAAGTATATGTTTTGAGTCTAAAAATAAATTACTTAATAAAATATTATAAGCAAAAATCTTAGGATGTAGTAAGAAAACCTTAACCAAAATACTGTCATTGGCAAACAGTATGGATTCTAATAATTGACAAACTTACATGGCTAGATTGAAAATACACGTTTACTGACAGCAAGGTTTTAGCACATCCCTTCTTTCGTTATAAGTGAATATACACTGTACTGTAACCCCAAAAAGAAGTTCTGGATAGAAGTGTGAAAGACCCATTTCCCAAAAGCCAGGTCACCAAGTGGAGAAATTACCAAAAAGGCCAGTTTTCCAAACACCCAGTTCATCAAAACCTGACAAAAATGAACTTAAATCCAATCTAAGATATTTTGCTGTAGCCATTTTACTGAAGCGAACTCCTGTTGGAGAATTGATTTTTGGCCAATGGTGGGCTTATGTAGGAAGAGGGGCCTGAGGAATCTGCTTTGACATACTGTAAGTACTGAATCAAAATCACCAGGTTTGACTTTAATTTATAAATGTCTGATCTGAAAGTTTAGCATTAATATAATAATTAGCAGCAGCTGTAGTTGTAGTGCTATTAATGTTACAGATAACTGTTTTTTTATATTTGTTCACTCACTTCAGCTTTATCACCACCTGTGAGTCAGGTCCCAGGATTCATCCCATTTTACAGATTGAGAAATTGAGGCACAGAGCAGTTAAAGAATGTATCCCACTATTATATACCAGAACCGGGATTTATATGGAGTCACTCAGGCTTGAGAAAATAGCTTCTTTGAATAGGAAGAGTTACCTTGGCTTCATAAATGACATCTTGTTTTCAGCAAAGAAGTTGCTATGGTTAGGGGACAGGAACGTTCTAGTAGACTAACAAATTGGCATTCTGATCCATAGGTCAGGTCAAGGTGATTTTGGTGTCCTTCCTTTACAAAAGGTCTGATCATGTCTGGGTCTACTGAGTAGCACTAGCTCTTCATTAATTCAGCAAGGAAATGCCACCCTGCGAGGCCTCTGGGCAATCAGCCACATAGACTTCTCCCGGCGGCATGCCCTCTCTCTCGGTACATTATGTTTTCTCCAATTCTAAATTCTAAGAAAATCCAAAGCATCTGAAATAAATATATATGTTAAAAAGAGAAAAAATAACAGAATTCAATGTGCACATCAATGTTATCAGTGTGTACCATATACATATACATACACATATATGCACACATAAGTGACAGATATTTATTATATACACTATATGTAGTGTCTACAATATGATAGTAATTTAGAGCACATTCTCTAGAGCCAGACTGAACTGATTTAGACCCATGCTCTGCCACTTAAATATGTTACTTTAAGCAAGTTACCTAACCTTTCTGTGCCTCAATTTCTTCATCTATAAAATGGGAATAATAGCATCAATCTCATAGGGCTATATATAAAGATTAAGGAAATATAATAATATTTAAAGTAGTGAGAACAATGTCAGATATATAATAAGTATAAAACTGTTTAATATTTTTATGTACACTATATAGGAAACCCTACAGCATATAATAGGATTCATATCGATAATATTTTATGAACACATACAGAAAATAAATTTAATAGTAAAGATGACCAACATGTATTTATAAAATAGCTGTGTATTCTATATAAACATAGTCTTTAGAATCAACATTTATTATATATACTACAAATAGCTAATTTCCAATATATACCATCTGATATATATTATGTGTGCATGTGTATGCATGTGTGTGTGTAAAACGTATGTGTATATGAGACTGTATGTGTGTTTAAAGAAAAGCTAGACACAAAGAGATCACAATCTCTAATCCACAGAATGATTATATAAACTTCTATAACGCATTATGAATAATCAACATTTTATCAGCTATAAATAACACTCATATCAGCATGCTTTTTAAGAAATGTGGACAATAAATTAAACGGTTATATAACCAAATGTACTTATTTTTTTAAAAAATCACCATTCTATTTATCATAAGTGGCTTAATGATTGTGACTATCTTAAATATTTTCCTCCATGATTTCCTATAGAAATATAATTCACTTTTCCCAATTCTACTCATTAGAATATAAATTATCCAATTGCTTAGATTTAAGACCTTTAATGAAACTAAGTGCATGCATTCATTCTGTAAGTTCTATTCCAATTATTAAATGATTAAATTACTATCTTTTGTTTGTTTTTTAAGAGGTGGCAAAAGTTTATAAAATACAGTACTGTGGGTTTTTTATTATCAACATAGAGGCAATGCTAATCACTCTGGAAAGAAATTACTGAAGATTTCTAAGAGTGAAGAATCAGAAAACTTTATTGAAATGATATTAAGTATTTTATTTTATTCATGATCATCTGTAAGCCATTCATCTAAATTCTTCCCTCTGTGAGTATTTTATTCTGAATGATAACCAGAAAAAGTCTTCACATCCTACAGTGTGACCTTATTCCTTATGTTACTAAAATCTTATCATAATGAAAGCTATGGCCAGTTATCATAGCATTTGCTTCCCTAAAACTTAATTTTTAAAAATTAGAATAAATATTTTACTATAATAATTTTATCCCGTCTTTTTCCTTTTAAGACAGTTGCTTGAAATTCAGATCCCTGATCTGTTCCATATCTTATTTTAGTTTTCAAGTTCCAGATTTTACCTTTAAAGAGTCTGTACCATGTAACTCTCCATTTCCATTGGTATCGTCCTGAGCTCATGTTCCCATTTCCTGAATGATGAATAATAGTCTCCTAGTTATCTACCCCCCTCCAATTTCTTCCCCACCAGTCCTGTTCATTGACTACTGTTAAATTAATCTTTCCACTTCAGAGAGTGCCTTCTCTGCTCATAAATTTGCAGCTATATTCAAGTCAATCCAAATCTACCAAGTAATGTGTAAGTTGCTCAATCAAACATTAAGGGGTTTCCATAAGATTGCCTGAAAACTGCTCTCACCAATCCCTTCTTTGTTCTATTTTTCACTTACCTTATGCCCAAATCAACTTAAAGCCTATATTATTAGCCTTCCCATGAAATGTACCACCTCAGACCTTAGTGTGCATGAGGGTAGATACTGTTAAAAATTCGGATCACCAGGTGTCACACACTAGGTCTAGAATCAGAATCTTGGGGTGAGGGGACCTGCAACATGCAGCTCACTAAGCTCCAGGGGTGCCCCTAATGCTGGTTATTCAGCCAGTAATGTTCAGAAAAACATTCTGTGCTGATGGAATGGCTCTATAATACTCCCTATTCAGTCAGGTGACTACCATCCATACTTGGCTATTGAGCACTTGAAACATGGTTAGTGCAACTGAAGAACTGAAAATTTAATTTTCATTAATTTTAATTAATTTTCAATTAAATTTAAATGTCCACATATGGGCTGGTGGCTATCATATTGGTCAGTGAAGATCTGACAATTCCTCATTGTTGGATCTTGAAAATAGTTCCAATTATTCACCATTAGCAATGCAACAAACATCCTAATATATAAATTGTTTTATTCACCACATCCCTTAGTACAAATTTCTAGTCAAAGCATATGGGTAACTTCTAAAAGCTTTTAATAATTACTGCCAAACTTCCTCCCTGTAAGTTTATCCTGGTTTAAACTCCGTCAACAATTTATAAGAAAGTCAACTGATCTTACATTGGATAAAGTATTTTGTAATCTTAAAGGGATTCCCACTCCTGTCTTTCTCTCTCTTAATAGCATTTCGCATCTTCTTACAAACACACTTTCATTACTTACTTCATTTTCTCCCCCTCACTAGAAGTTAAGTTTAATAAACGTAAGATTTTTGTCAATTTACTCACTGTTTACCTCCATTATCTACAAGAGGGCCAGTTACATAGAAGGTAGTCAATAAACATTTGTTGAACTAATTGAATTAACACATTAAAATTTAAATATAACTGATCACAAAGAAATGTATCACTTGAATTCCTTTTTTATGTGATTTACTTAATCACCTTCCTATCTTTCGATAATCATGACTTCTAAAATTTTGCAAAAAATGCAGTCACTTATCTGAATATTTTTAAGGCAGTGTACATCCAATTGGTATCTTCAAAACGTAAAGATGAGAGTTATTTTCCTAATCCAGTTATAAATTAAAAGGATCTACTTCCTTTGTGTGAAATACTTATGATTTTTTAGAAGCCAGAAAGATTCAGCATGTGTAGGCTGTATTGTTGGCACAAAGTTGATCTTCTTACTTTTTAGCCTAGAAATAAATGTACCAACATCTGAATGAGCTTCCTACAAATAATTTGACAGCTCTAACTAGTTTATGAAGTTTTAAATTTTTTTCCAATTATATAATAAGTGATGGGAATAATTTTTCCATTCTCTGGGATAGATAGACATTAATATTTTTTTTAGTTATCTCTCACGTCTTTAACCCAATGATTTTACTACTATTTATTTAATCATTTATATGTAGCCATCTGGTAATATGAAATCCAAACTGCCATCGTACAAATGCAGATCATCTCATAGAGTGTACCCTTACTAGTTTTTTGAGATCAAACAAATTTATAAATATAGTTTTGAGATTAAACCTGTTCAAATACAGAGGAAAACAAAACAAAACAAAAAAAACGAGTTTTAATAAAGTAAGCTCAACAAAGTAATATTGAAAGAATTTTATAATACTTCACCAAGTAATGCTGTATTTGAAAAATATTTAACCACATTTCCTGTTCTTGAGAAATTTCAAGAAGCAGTGTATGTATTAGCCTGTGAACCTATTCCTAATATTGATAATCCAAATGTGCCCATTAGTTAATGACTACTAAACTAGTTTACAAGGATTTCCCAAGTCCCTATTGCTACAGGTTTTGGGGGGAATATATATAAATTGGTCCCTGTCTTTGAGACACTTCCACCAAACTGAATAGTTCATTAGTATCCTGGAGAATATTCAACAAATGTGCATTTGTGTCTAATACCTGCCAGCAAGCATATTTCTAGATTCTTACCATACAAATTAAACAGAATAACTTGAAACATCGAAATACCTCTAATTAGGAAGAATCACCGAACTTATCTCTAGAAAATGCGGAGAAGTAGACAAACTAATATATAGACTAATGAAAGGGAAAAAAAAGCATTAAAACGTATGAAAGATTTTGATGGTGGAAAAATTATTATACCTGAAATACCTATTAAAATGATTTTTTTTTTTTTTTTTTTACTTCCAGGCAAAATAGCCTTCGTACTAAAGGCTTGGATACTTTCCTTGGATACTCACTCATTCGGGATGCTTTCCCCTGAACTTTCTAGCCCTTTACCAAGGCCGGCTTGATGGCAGTTAATTAAGTGAAATGAATCTTTCTTGGGAACGAACACATTCCCACAGAGCATTAAGGTAGCTGCGTTGAGACAGGGACTCTCTGTCAAGGACTAGAAGTTTCTGCCCGTTTCTCCATCTGTGCAATCCCAGTGACACTCCTTTCATTAAAAAATAAATTACCGTCTTTACAATGCCATCATGCTTAATACAATAGTCATGGTTATCAAACTTCATTCTGACTTGGAAGTAGATATTTCCGCTTTACCTCATCTTGCTGTGAGTTTAGCAGCTGCAATTTCATATGCTTCATATAGGCCATGGTAATGGGCATGTTGTAGTCAATCATGCTGGTCACCAAAGTGGGAGGTTTTCCATTATCTGTAATGAAACATTTTTAATGGGTATGAAAGTGATACCACATTCTACCTATAATTTCAGAATGATTCAATTTGTTCAAATTGAAATAGGATTCTAGATACCAAGTCTTCAGGAGATTGGTAGCATTATGGATGGGTTGTAGGAAAAAAATAACCATGAAAAGGTGTATGGGCCAAATTAACGCTACAGATAAATTAGCTACCTCTAACTCTAGGGGAGCTTTTTGATACCCCAGTAACAGTGGGTCAAGCCAATATAGTGATTAAACACAATTACCTGTATTTTTGTATTTTTCTCCTTTGCTGCATAACTACTTTCTCTATGTGCTACTTGAGTGAAAAAGGAAATTTGTGCAGTTTTTTTTCTTTTATCTTTTTCTTTTTTGTCTATTCATCCCCCAACATATGGGAGTGGGCTAACCTAAATGTATCTTTGAGATGAATTTAAACTCTGAGAGAAATTGATAGATTAGGAAAATCATCTAAATAATTTTTAATGAGAGCTAAAGACAAATTATAACTTGCATATAAAAATTTTCAGTTAGGGAGCTCCATACTACTCATCACTTTCACAAATAAGGAATTGGTAGGTTTAAAAGGACACTGATGGAACATCAATTTCCTTGCTAAATATATTTAAAATACCATGAAATACACACAATATGTGAAAGCTAAAATATTATTATAGGAAAAAAAATTATTTGCCACAGCCAAAACTGCCTTTCTTCTGAGAATGGGCACAGAATTATTCTGGAAGTGGATATTCAAAATTCACTGCCTCCTACTCCAATAAATGAGATGATCTGACTTGTTGAACTGTTTCAGTCTGCCACATTTTTATAAAAATGTGGGATATAAATTGCCACTATGAATAGAATTACTTTAAGTCTCACTATTTGACACTGTGGCTACCTTTGTGATCTGTTCCATCTGGGTTTAAATGCATTCTTTTCTGGCACTCTGAGCAGCTCATTAGAAACCGTGTCACCGCTTCTCTTGGTAGGAAGGCATAGCTCTCTGAAATCTGAAATGATTCATAAAATAGAGGTGTTATTATATAAGCTGACTGAGCCTGAGTCAACAGAAATGATCAGTGTATTTCCAAATAAGACGCATTATTCCATAATGGCAGGAAGCACAATGAAAGCATGCACTGCATACCATGCATCATTTCAAGAAATATCTATCCAACTTGATTGCATGTGTCTTAATAATAGCTAATAAGGTGATGTGGAGAAAAAAAAATCAACCACATCTGGATGGATATCTGTTTATATTTCTGCATTTCTTTTAGGAAAAGTAATCACAGTGTGCAGATAGTCTATAGTGAATTTTCCTTATTAAAAATTGTCAATGTTGTTTTTAAACTTACTGCTAGCACCACCATAGTTTTATCCAATTTTACATATATTTTAAAAAATTTAGCCCCAACTAGAAACAAGAAACTTTGGACTTTGCATTAATGAGCATTTCTTCGTTATGGCTTTTCAAAACATTTTAATTGAAAATAACAGATAATTCTAAGAACTCGTACATATTTACTGCAGTGAATCATCCCTTCCACAGAAAATGACACACCTGGAAATGCATTTTGGCCACTTCTTCCATTTGTTATCTTATGTCAGTCTTTCATAATTTATGTCCACAACAGCTCACACTGAGGGTCAGAGCAAGCTTTCCCCATACCCTATACAGAGTTTCTATTTTCAGAAACATGATCTAGAATCACATTAGAAATCAATACTCTCGTCAGTAATTTTTAAAATATTAACTTTTCAAAAACCAAGGTATTTCTCTTATCAAAGCAAATAACTCCTGAAGGGAAGCTGACAGATAGTTAAATTTCTCTAAATAAAAGCAGACATGGACTCAGGCAGTGCTACTAAGAAGTGTGATACAGGGCATTAGTCTTCCACCATCATACTAACACTGGTACATGAAATATGAGATAAAGAAGAAGAAATGAGTTGGGAATTAGACATAAATGCTACAGGCAATTTCTCAGGTGCATGCACAGCTGTTACGAACACTACTGTATTTTAAGTTTGTAGCTAGGAAAGAAAATATGCAGTTTGTGTATAGTTAAGTACAAGTCTACACCAATTCCATTAATAGTGATGGGATCAACTTTTACTTATTCATGCTGTAGAAAGAGCACACCATTGAAGAAACCCCACATATTAAAATCCAAAATTGTAAAGCGTACTTTGCCTTGAATTTAATAATAAAATCAGTTTGCATCACTTATCCTAGATCAGGGCAAAAAAAGCCATAAGAATACCAAAGAGAAGGTATAAGTCCACAATTAAAATCTCTTGTGGCTTATCCATACACAGGTATTAAAATTCAACTCTACTAGGGTTTTTAATATAACTATCCTTTGTAAATTAAAATTTGTTGTCCGGTTTTAAAATATACTTCTTCATACTGTACAAAGAATCATGAGAGAAAAATAAACAGAACAATTTGAAAGTATTTCATCAAACTGTTTTATATTAGTTATTGAATAAGGAAATATATACACAATTTAAATTCTCACTTTCTCTTATGTTATTTCCCTTAACTACACACATACACACACACACACACACACACAAATTTGATTCCTATTCATCTATTTTACTGAGGGAACTCACACCTTTGCCTGATTTGTTTATCTAACTTAAAGATCTTTTTTCTTTTTTTCTGACTCTCTGAAAACCTACATTAAAGCAATTCCGAAGTTAAAAAAAAAAATCCATGAGACATGCCTGGTCCTGATATTTTAACTCACATGGAGTCATAGTCCATTGGAACTATGGGGCTGACCAGTAAATTCAACAAAGAGGATTTGAGAAGAATGTCCGATTGATTTTCATAGAGGATTTCTATTATATCTTTCTCTACTTATATAAAAGAGAAACCTTCCATTGAAAAAATGATGGGCAAATGATGGACTTGAAGACATCCTGAATTTGCTTCCAGGGTCCTGATGCTCTCCACAATCTGCCCTTTTCCCCATGCTAAGAAGGCACCTGTGTAGGAATCCCTTCTAGACAGATTCACCATTGACCTGACTCAACTGTATTACTTGTCCTAGCATTACGTCGCCCCAAATCCATTTTTTAAATAATTATTATTAATCATATTACATTTCTTTTATAGTTTAACTCTGAAAAATAGAGTACCTGTAAGGGTCACAAATATGTTTGTGTTCATGTGTACATGGAAAAAATATAAAGTCCCACTTTGTATCTTAGAAAAAAAATTCAGCAAGTCTTTTATCACACTATTCTCTGCAATGTTATTCTGGCACAGCACTTGGCATGTCACTACATGTTATGTAAGTGGATAAAAGCACTTACTTGGGGGGATTTTTCTTGGTGTTCAAAATCCATTTTATGGGGAGACCTGCCAAGGCATCCCACTCTCCTCAAGTCCTTTCTTCCCCACCTCAAGCTCACTGGGGCCCGCAGACCCCGGAGTCTTCTTAAGCACAAGGACAAAAGACCCCCAGAACAGACTCATCACATCTCACACTCATTTCTGAAATAATATTTCTCTGGCCATGCAGGTGAAGACGGAAAATAATTTCTTTTTCCTTATCTAGAATTTTTCCTCCCCGGCTTCTTTGAATTTAAGAATCCTAGGCAACCTTCATTGCTGAAGTACGTAGAGTATTTTTAAAAATGAAGAAATATCCTTAAAAAGTTCTTAAATTATGGTACATTTGAATAAATACATTTCATAATTAAAGCCCTGTCTTTTGATCCTGTCGGTACCCTCCAGTAACCCCATTTAGAGATAACATTGAAAGCCCACACGGGAAGCCTCTTTAGAAATTGAGGCAGGGGCTAAACGCCCTTATGGTTCCTACTCTAATGAAAGGCTCTGTTTCCATTTGCTGGGAGTGAACATTTGAGATGCTAAGTCAACTTTAAATAGATATTCATAAGCGGTGATAAAACTCAGAGATGTGTTCTTCTGCTGTCCATTCATCAAAGTCCTAACATCCTTTATGCAATATGTACTAGCTGTTGCAAATAAAACCTGGAAGTAAAGGACCAAAATTGAAAAATATTTTGACTTGGATACTTGAAATACCATTCTACCAATACCATAATTAATTACATAAAATGCTTTAATCATGCATAAATGTCTTTTTCCTTGACCCACTCTTCAAATCTAATCCACTTATTTGTTTCTGGGATAGAAAGTGAGCTTTGAATATAGAGGACAGAACATTTTCAAGAACACTGATGAGATTAATACTTCACTTGAAAATGTATTCTTAGAAATATCTTTATATTTTGGAAGGATAGAGAGTATTTACTTAGAATTTGTTCATGCAGAAACACTGCATCTTGTTAGTAATAAGAAGCAAAACAAAACACGAATGGATATTAGTCTTGCTCTCTCTGAACTAAACACTAAAAAGACAACTGCCTTATGACAAGGCACATATATTGCTTATTAATAGAAATTAACATCCAAAGGAAGGATGAGAACCTAACCATATAGAAATTTATAAACTAATGACCAAACACTATTTATCATGTAAATAATTATGAGGCATCTCTTTCATAAAAATGCTTTTTTTTCCTAAGAATCCAGACTTGTTTTCTTAGATTTATATAATGCTTTATATTTTTCATTGACTTTTTGCATTCATTATTTTAAACAGTAGCTAAACAGATCTGATAAGTGGATTGATTGGTATGAAGAGATGAAATGAACTGCCATCGTTACACAACAGAGGACAAAGCAAAGAGCTGGAACTCAAGCCTGGATCTCCCAAATCCTTGTCTATTTCCATAAATTGAATGGACCATGGTGGCCTTATCCAATAGAGAAATGTGTAGTGTCCAAGGAAAGCAGAAATGTCAAAACAGATTTTTAAAAATTGTATATTTCAAAAACACCTGAAGTATCAAAGTATCCTCATAGGACAAAGTCAGCACTTGTGAAACTTCACTAAACTTGAGTTATGGCTGAAGATTCTGTTGGTGTTGCTTTTTTTTTTTTTTTTTAAAGATTTATTTATTTATTTATTTGACAGAGAGAGAGAGATAGCCAGAGAGGGAACACAAGCAGGGGGAGTGGGAAAGGGAGAAGCAGGCTTCCTGCTGAGCAGGGAGTCCGATGCGGGGCTCGATCCCAGGACCCCAGGATCATGACCTGAGCCGAAGGCAGACGCTTAACGACTGAGCCACCCAGGTGCCCCCTGTTGGTGTTGCTTTTAACTTTGAATTAGCTACGGTTGAGAGGGGAGGAGATGTTGTGGCACAACTTATTTTTTCATTTCTTACCAGTTCTAAAGACCTTAATTCCTCTGTGTTTTGGACATCATTAATACTGTTTGCAATGAAAATATTACATCCTAGGTCCATTAAAACCAGAGTTCATCAATAATGCCAAATATCATGAATCAAATTATTATCATAAACTAGAAGTAGAAATGACTTCTCCCATCAAAAAAAATATGGTAATACTTCTACATAAGAATAATGGAACTGCAGCATCTTTTGATAGAGTAAACAATAAAACTGGCCTCGATAGCAAAGACAGTATGACATTAGTAATCTAATGATAAAGAAATCCACCTGAAGAAGGCCTAATGATCAAGTCCCATAAGGGACACTGCTATTGATCTTCCACTTGTGGGTTAAAACAACAACAACAAACTATTGGGGGCACATTTTTGAAAAGTTTACTGGCAAATATTATGATTGAAAAGAGGATGGGCATTTTACCCTGTCAATGTCCCTGCCACTCTGAAGAAAGAAGAAAATATTTTTTTCAAAATCTTACAACTATAAAGCCAAATTCTGGCTTCCTCTCAACACAGTTCAGTTAGGGTAAAAATGTCAGTGATCCGAAAGAATGGAAACAAAAGAGCAACTGTGGTTAAATTGATTTGCAAATCTTATCTTGTAAATTCAATAATATATAATTCTTAAAATTTTCTTACATTTACTTTTGAATAGCAGAGCTTTGTCTTCAGAAGTAAATCTTTCCTACCTGGATCTGAATACATGAAGTAACATCAAGTTAGAAAAGTTGAAGAACTTGGTCAGTTAATCAAAACAATGTAATAATAAACCATTGCTTTGCTGTATTTTCTCAGACTCTGTGTCTCACAGTTATATGATGCAAGTTTATCTCATTAACCCAAGCCATAAAATTTTGGTAACAACACTGCTAACAGAGAAGAATTTTAAAACAGGACTACTTGTCCTATGTCTTTCTTCCTCAGTCCCAAGCCTCTTCTCTATATTTAACTGTTTAATTTCTGAACATTTTCAGAAGAAAGGTGTTCTAAATGTAGTCAGCTGCCACATATTCTGGTTCCTGTTATAGTAGAGAATGGACAGTTCTCAAAATTAAGATTCTCACTCAATATATGACAACTATTACTCACTGTTGCTGTTTTACAAAAAAGGAAATGCTTCCTAAATAATACATGTGTGTTTAAGTTTTTCATTAATTGAGTCCTTAATAACTGGATTATACTAAGCAAGGATTTTACATGGATTTTATCCTTTGATCCTCCCAACAATCCCAAGAATAGATTACTATCATCACCATTGTCATCTTTGTTTAAAAGATGAGGAAACTAAGCTTCAGAGAGGTTTTATAACTTGTCAAACAAGTAAAGAGAAAGGACTCAGGTGATAATCTGGTTTTGGAGACTATCCCCTTAATCACTATATTTTCTAGCCTCTCCTGCTTATCAGCATTAAAAGAGAGAGAAGAGAGAGAGAGAGAGAGAGAGACTGTCTCATCCATAGAGAGTTGGAATATTAACCTCACAGCCTAGGTTGATATCCTGAAATGTTTGTAATGTTCTCTGGTGTGAGGTTCTTTGTAAGTTTAAGATGCTCTAGCAGGTTTGAGGCGACCATTCTGAATACAAGGGGCAGTCAAACTCTGTGTCTGGGCTTGGGTTACAAAGCTTCACAAGAAACACATCAGACTGCACACTAACAATGGAGGGCGCCACCTGGAGGCTATTCCGCAGAACTGATGGTTAAAGTGACGGGCTTTGCAACAATGTTGTAATATTTAACAGCCAGGAACTAACTGCATAGGACTTCCTTTTTAATAGAAAGTACAAGGAGTATGAGTAGCCTATTTTTAAAGGAATAAGAATTCCAATTATTGAAGGAAATTCACCAATAGAGAAGGCATGCTCGGCTTAAGATGCAAAACTAACCCATGAACTGAAATAGAGATATTACATGACACTGGTCATGTGCATTAGCAACCACTTTTTAAAGCAAAACAAAATGGCTAAAGCCAAAAGATTTATCCACCAAAATCACACCATTTTGTCCTAAGTTCACTAAGGTTTTAGCAAAAAACAAAACAAAAACAAACAAAATTAATGTTACTAAATATCAGTAATTTGGAAAACTAGGAGGCTCTGCTGAATTTCATTATAAATTCTATTCCATTCCATTAAATTACATTACTCCTCAGCTTGCTGCCTTGGTATAGTATGCTCCATTTCAGATACTGAGCCTCAGAGCAAATAAAACTGGTCTAATCACACTATTTTTAAAATTACCGTTGCCTTTATTTTATAAAAATGAGAATAGCAGTAATACTTTTATTTTACTGGAATGATAACATTAAAAACATGTTTGTTGCTGACCATGCCGTACCCTTACGGAAGAATTTGCGCTTGGGACCAAACTTTCGATATTTTCTCATATGTACACTCTTGAGATTCTGAACAAAAAATAAATTAGAAATAATCTCCTAGTGAAATTTATCTTGTTATATTTAGTATTGTGATATTTAATATTCTGCTATTCTATCACAAACCACCTGCAATGTACATAACTGGATAATACAACTATAGAAAACATATTTTTAAAAAACTAATAAAATTTAACTATCATTGAATAAAGCCTATAAATCTAAATGTTATTAAAGACCTCATATGTCCTGATTCATAAAGAAATAGCACACCATAGTCCAGAGAAACCTCTACTGGGGAATGGAATTCTTGGTACAGTGTAACACCTCTTATTCAACAAGGGCTACCCTGCCTTTATCTACTTTACGCATTGTGTATCTTTGAATACATTTGAAAAGAGGGAATTCAGACAATTAAAAAAAAAAGTTTGCAAATGTTATAACACCTCGCTCAGATATTTTTCTAGGTGTATTACGAAATTGAAATGTCTAGCCAATGGTTTGCCCTTATATTTATATGGGTTCTCTATTACCCATTTCATGCATGAGAAAAGATGAGCAGTAAGCATCGTTGTACTTCTACAGAGGTAATTACTAATTTGCAGAGGTGCATATGGAAACTTTCTTTCAAAGATGAAGACATTTTTCACCTAAACATTTACTTCTTCAACAAATATCTACTGAATGCACAGACAGTATAATTATCCCTGCATACAGCTAGATATGGTTCTACACCACTAATGTGCCTGGATACATCAAATTATTGGACTCACCTATTGGTAAGTGTTTGATTAATTCCAAAGTGATTCTGAAAAATGCTTTCATCAGGACTCAACATAAATACCCTTAGGTAAAAAGTACATGCATAGCAATAATCAATTAGACAAAAAGCCAGATATTTGGCCTGCCTATATCAAGTCTGCATTCACTCTGGACCTCAACAATTTTTGCTTCAAAACCCGAACTACTGTTAGGTTTTTTAAAAAGCAACTGAGTATAACACGGCAAAATCAGATCATCCTTACGCTTATTTGGGACTTAGTACAGTTTTTATTTTGCATTACAGATGAGGGGAGGCGCCACAATTTTTTCCACCCTTAGGGTCTAGTGCTGATTTTTAAATAGGATTAATGGTAGTAGATAAAACAGCTTTGCCAATTAAATATGAATTCCAGATAAACATGCAACATTGGGACAAACTTCTATTAAAAATTATTGTTTATCTGAAATTCAAATATAACTGGGCATCCTGTGTCTTATTCATTAAATCTGGCAATTTCACAGGATGCATTTAACTAGATGAATGAAAATATGAGTTAGAGCCTGAAAATAATTTTTTTTAAAGATTTATTTATTTATGAGAGAGAGGAGACAGGGGCTGGGAGGAGGTGAAGGAGAGAGAACCTTTAGCAGACTCCCCACTGAGCATGGAGCCTGAAGCAGGACCACAGGCGGGGCTTGATCTCAAGTTACACAACCCTCACAGATTTGTGCAGGCAAAGCAGTCAGGAGATGCTAACCATGTGCCACAGATGCAGAAATCATTGTGTGAATTCTTGAATTGCTCAACAACTGGCAAATAATGAAAACAATATTTTGAGATACTAAGTAGAAAACTGGCCAGAGATGGTTTCCTTTAGAAAATGCCTCTTAAGGGGGGAGAAGATGGGGGAGGAGAAGGAGTAGGAGTAGGACCCTATTCCAATCGGTCCCTGGAATTGAGCTGGATATCTACCAGACACTCCAAACACCCACGAAATCAGCCTGAGATGTAAGAAGATAAATATGGATCTCTACAAACAGAATATCGCAGGCCCTTGGTTTCAAGGTATGAAGCAGGGAGCTGTGATTCCGTGGGCACATATCGGAAGATAAATGGAAGGGGGAGGGAGCCTCGCCGTGGGGATCTTACACCACCAGTGAGCGACAACCTCCCCCGCTGGGGACGGGGCACAGACTTGCAGACCGGTAGTGGTGGGGAAAGGACTTTAGGGCAGAAACCCAGACGGAAACTGGAGCAGCGGGGTCGCACGAGCCATCTGGGGGCAGCTGGCGGTTTTAGAAGCACAAAGGGCAGAGTGCCCCCATGCCCCAACCTGGAGGCAAGGACTGGGAGCCTGCTGAGGGGCACACAACCCAGGACGCTGCAGTTTATAGCAGCACAGACAGAAACGGAGATAGTGTGGCCTGGAGAGCTCACTGAAAAACAGACTGTGATCTCTCTGCTCTGAGAATTATTGGAATCCCTGAGGGGGTGGAGAGAGAGAGGACTAGAAGATACATTTGAGCAAATCGTAGCTGAGAACTTCCCTAATCTGGGGAATGAAACAAACATTTGTGTCCTAGAGGCAGAGAGCACCCCTCCCAAGATCAAGGAAAACAGGCCAATGCCCCGGCATGTAATAGTAAAACTCTCAAATCTTAGAACAAAGGAAACCATCTTAAGGGCCGTTAGGGGGAAGAGATTCCTTAGGTACAGAGGGAGGAACATCAGAATAATGTCAGACCTATCCACAGAGACCTGGCGAGCCAGAAAAGCCTGGCAAGACATATTCAGGGTACTAAGCGAGAAGAACATGCAGCCAAGAATACTTTATCCGGCAAGGCTGTCATTTAGAATGGATGGAGAGATGCAGAGCTTCCACGACCGGCAGAAACTGAAAGAATATGTGACCACTAAGCCCATCCTGCGAGAAATATTAAGGAGGGTTCTATAAAAGTAGAAAGGCCCCAAGAGTGATATAGAAAAGAAATTTACAGGGACAATCTATAAACACAAGGTCTTCACAGGCAACATGATGACAATTCATATCTTTCAATAATCACTCTCAACGTGAATGGCCTAAATGCTCCCATAAAGCGGCACAGGGTTGCAGATTGGATAAAAGACAGGATCCATCCATATGCTGTCTACAAGAGACTCATTTTGAACCTAAAGATACACCCAGACTGAAAGTGAAGGGATGGAGATCCACCTTCCATGCCAACAGACCTCAAAAGAAAGCTGGGGTAGCAATTCTTATATTAGACAAATTAGATTTTAAACTGAAGACTGTAGTTAGAGACACAGAAGGACACTATATCATTCTTAAAGGGTCTATCCAACAAGAAGATCTAACAACTGTAAATATGTACACCCCCAACATGGGAGCAGCCATCTACATAAGCCATCTGTTAACCAAAATAAAGAGTCATATTTATAACAATACGTTAATTGTAGGAGACCTCAATATTCCACTCTCAGCAACAGACAGATCATCTAAGGAGAAAATCAACAAAGAAACAAGAGCTTTGAATGACACACTGGACCAGATGGACCTCATAGATATATGCAAAACGTTCCACCCTAAAACAACAGAATACTCAAGTCTTTTCGAGTGCACAGGGAACTTTCTCCAGAAAAGACCACATAATGGGTCACAAATCAGGTCACAGCTGATACCAAAAGATTGAGATTATTCCCTGCATATTCTCAGATCATAATGCTTTAAAACTGGAACTCAATCACAAGAAAAAATTTGGAAGAAATTCAAACACTTGGAAGCTAAAGACCACTCTGCTCAAGAATGTTTGGGTCAACCAGGAAATCGAAGAAGAACTTAAACAATTCATGGAAACCAATGAGAATGAAAACACATCGGTCCAAAACCTATGGGATGCTGCAAAGGCAGTCCTAAGGGGGAAATACATAGTCATCCAAGCCTCACTCAAAAAAATAGAAAAATCCCAAATTCACCAACTAATTCTACACCTTAAAGAACTAGAGAAAAAGCAAAAAACGATGCCTAAGCCACACATTAGAAGAGAAATAATTAAGATTAGAGCAGAGATCAATGAATTAGAAACCAGAAACACAATAGATCAGATCAACGAAACTAGAAGCTGGTTCTTTGAAAGAATTAATAAGATCAATAAACCACTGGCAGACTTATCCAAAAGAAAAGAGAAAGGCCCTAAATTAATAAAATTATGACTGAAAGGGGAGAGATCATGACTAACACCAAGGCAATAGAAAGAATTATTAGAAATTATTATCAACAACTATATGCCAATAAGCTGAGCAACCTGGATGAAATGGATGTCTTCCTGGAAGCCTATAAACTCTCAAGACTGAAACAGGAAGAAATTGACAATCTGAATAGGCCAATAACCAGTAATGAGATTGAAGCAATGATCAAAAACCTCCCAAAAAACAAGAGTCCGGGGCCTGATGGATTCTCTGGGGAATTCTACCAAACAATCAAAGAAAAAATAATACCTATTCTCCTGAAGCTGTCTCAAAAAATAGAAACAGAAGGAAAGCTTCCAGACTCATTCTATGAGGCCAGCATTACCTTAATCCCCAAACCAGGCAAAGACCCCATCAAAAAGGAGAATTTCAGACGGATATCTCTGATGAATATGGATTCCAAAATCCTCAACAAAATCCTAGCTAATAGGATCCAACAATACATTAAAAGGATCATCCACCACAACCAAGTGGGATTTATCCCCGGGATGCAAGGGTGGTTCAACATTCACAAATCAATCAATGTGATAGAACACATTAATAAGAAGAGAGAGAAGAACCATATGGCCCCCTCAATTGATGCAGAAAAAGCATTTGACAAAATACAGCATCCTTTCCTGATTAAAACTCTTCAGAGTATAGGGATAGAGGAAACATTCCTCAAGTTCATAAAATCCATCTATGAAAAACCCACAGCAAATACCATCCTCAATGGGGAAAAGCTGAGAGCCTTTCCCTTAAGATCAGGAACACGTCAAGGATGCCCACTCTCACCACTATTGTTCAACATAGTACTAGAAGTCCTAGCAACAGCAATCAGACAACAAAAAGAAATAAAAGGTATTCAAATTGGCAAAGAAGAAGTCAAACACTCTCTTTTCACAGATGACGTGATACTTTATGTGGAAAACCCAAAAGACTCCACCCCCAAATTACTAGAACTCATACAGCAATTCAGTAATGTGGCAGGATACAAAATCAATGCACAGAAATCAGTTGCTTTCTTATACACTAACAATGCAACTGTAGAAAGAGAAATTAGAGAAACGATTCCATTTACAATAGCATCAAAAACCATAAGATACCTTGGAATAAACCTAACCAAAGAGGTAAAGGATCTATACTCTAGGAACTACAGAACACTCATGAAAGAAATTGAAGAAGACACAAAAAGATGGAAAAACCGTCCATGCTCATAGATTGGAAGAATAAACATTGTTAAAATGTCTATGCTACCCAGAGCAACCTATACCTTCAATGCCATCCTGATCAAAATTCCAATGACATTTTTCAAAGTGCTGGAATAAATCCTAAAATTTGTATGGAATCAGAAAAGACCCCAAATCGCCAAGGAAATGTTGAAAAAGAAAAACAAAGCTGGGGGCATCATGTTGCCCGATTTCAAGCTATATTACAAAGCAGTGGTCACCAAGACAGCATGGTCCTGGCCCAAAAACAGACATATAGACCAATGGAACAGAATAGAGAGCCCAGATATGGACCCTCAACTCTATGGTCAAATAATCTCCGACAAAGCAGGAAAGAATGTCCAATGGAAAAAAGACAGTCTCTTCAATAAATGGTGCTGGGAAAATTGGACAGCTACATGCAGAAGAATGAAACTCAACCAGTCTCTAACACCATACACAAAGATAAACTCAAAATCGATGAAAGACCTCAATGTGAGACAGGAATCCATCAAAATCCTCGAAGAGAACATAGGCAGTAAACTCTAGGACATCGGCCACAGCAACTTCTTTCAAGATACATCTCCAAAGGCTAGTGAAACAAAAGCAAAAATGAACTTTTGGGACTTCATCAAGATAAAAACTTCTGCACAGCAAAGGAAACAGTCAACAAAACAAAGAGGCAACCCACAGAATGGGAGAAGATATTTGCAAATGAAAGAGAAAAGTCTGGTATCCATGATCTATAAAGAACATCACAAACTCAACAGCCAAAAAGCAAATAATCAAGTCAAAAAACAGGCAGAAGACATACATGTCTTCTCCAAAGAAGACATACAAATGGCTAACAGACACATGAAAAAGTGTTCATCATCATTAGCCATCAGGGAAATTCAAATCAAAACCACATTGAGATACCACCTTACACCAGTTAGAATGGCAAAAATCGACAAGGCAAGAAACAACAAATGTTGGAGAGGTTGTGGAGAAAGGAGAACCCTCTTACACTGTTGGTGGGAATGCAAGTTGGTATAGCCACTTGGGAAAACAGTGTGGAGGTTTCTCAGAAAATTAAAAATAGAGCTACCCTATGACCCAGCAATTGCACTACTCGGTATTTACCCCAAAGACACAGATGTAGTGAAAAGAAGGGCCATATGCACCCCCATGTTTATAGCAGCAATGTCTGCAATAGCCAAACTATGGAAAGAGCCGAGATGCCCTTCAACAGATGAATGGATAAAGAAGATGTGGTCCATATATACAATGGAATATTGCTCAGCCATCAGAAAGGATGAATACCCAACTTTTACATCAACATGGATGGGACTAGAGGAGATTATGCTAAGTGAAATAAGTCAAGCAGAGAAAGTCAATTATCATATGGTTTCACTTATTTGTGGAACATAAGGAATAGCATGGAGGACATTAGGAGAAGGAAGAGAAAAATGAAGGGGGGGAAATCGGAGGGGGAGAGGAACCATGAGAGACTAGGACTCTGAGAAACTGAGGGTTTTAGAGGGGTGGGGGTGGGGGGATGGGTTAGTCTGGTGACAGGTATTAAGGCAGGCACGTACTGCATGGAGCACTGGGTGTTATATGAAAACAATGAATCGTGGATCACTACATCAAAAACTAATGATGTATTGTATGGTGACCAATATGACATAATAAAATAAAATTAAAAAGAAAAGAAAGAAAATATCTCTCAACTTGGGGTGTTTGCTGTGCTGTAGAGGTGACCTGAAATAGAGAACAGGGCTGCATTCTGATTATCACAGGAAGCTGGGTCGGTGTTGCTGGAACTTAACATTCAGACGGAAAGGATGTTAAATGGCTTGGAGTATTTGAAAAAAGCCAACTGCCTGCCCATAAGCCTACAGGGCCCAACTGAGAAATGTCACCTTAGGTTACACAAATAATTATACAACTAATGGATACATAGGACAAAAGATACCATGTTTACATGTACTCTACTAAAGAGAAAAAGCATACCAAGATAGAACTTTCTCGGTGGAAATTCCAAATTCTCAAAAGTAGCAGGTAGATCAGTTTCTTTTGGGATTCACCTCCTCTCCCGTTACTGTAGCCAAGGAGCAGAGCCATACTCAAACATGGCTGTGCTGTGTGTTGATCGGGAGAGGGCATTCCCAGGAAAATGAGGGGGAGGGGAGGGAAAGGAGTAAACAGATAAACAGATAAGAAATAGGCAAAGGCTGGTTTCTTTTTACCTAGTATGAAATGAAAACTGCTGCTGATAAAGCTAGTGAATAATAATCTCAATTCTGGGAAAGTCAAGAATGAAGACCTGGTGGGTGTTATCCATAGGCCAATGAGGAGCACAGATAATACAAAGAAAGAAATAGATCTTTCAAAATCTAGTTAATAGGAAGCTGTTTATAGCATCTGTCACCCCACATGCAACTCTGCATTTTAAAAATCAAATTTCCATTATTTCAATCCTGTTTGAAGCAATTACTATGTTAAAACCATATATATTATTTCTGAGCCTCATAAAAATCCTTCAAATAATACATGCCCAACTCATACATATAGAAGTCACCTAATCTGAGATTTAAACCAAGTACGGCTGACATCAAAACCAGCACCATTTTCTCTGTACTACCTCATACTAGTCATTCACAACTTACATCTTCTTCTTGTCATATTTTATCCCAATTAAATACATATATAGGTATTTATACAAGTGCACACATGCATATGCTTGAAGAAATTCAGGAGATTTTATTTATTATACAATGACCATACCCAGGAATACCTAAAACCTCTGGATCTGAGTGAAAATCACCCTCTAGGAGGCATGAATCATCCCCAGTAGTCAGGAAGCTGCACTGGCTCATTTTCACCACAAGGGTGCACTGAAGTAGCAATTTACTAGGTTGAACGTAAAGAGTTAATGGTTTCTTCAAAAGGTTAATTCCCTTTCAAGGAATAGATCTATTCACTGGGACATTATCGTTTAATACAAAAATTATTAATGACAGGTTTTGTGACATTCGTTGATGATTAACCGGTTTCAGTGAGCTCTTATGTCTTTTGATGATCTCCACTACCAAAAAGACAGCTTCTGAGTATGATGGATTTGCACTATTAATCTGCCCACCTGTGCTAATTCTAACTACACCTAGATGAGAAATAAATCAATTTTGATGAATGGCGGTATACCTGTCTTCTGCTTCAGAATGGTTGTTTAATAACTCTAATTGCCATGCCATTGATTTTTTTTTTTTCCGTCTGAGATGTTTTACACATTTGACTTATTAGGCTGAATATTATTTTTAGTTTTCAAAAACAATAGGGCTGCTCTAACATAAAAGTGGATCTAATATGATATGTCCCATGTTGAATTTAATGGTTGTTTCCAATACATAGAAATCACTTCTGTAAAACCTATGTATGTGTGGTTGTGTAGAATATGTGGGTATAAGTGTGTATCTAATAAAAATAAACCAATCTCTGGAAAAGTAAGTCAAGTGTTTACATCCTGCCTCAAAGATGGGTACATTATTTCATGGAGCACTGACGTTTTCCCTAGAAAGCAAATGAGGAAACTTTGTGTTAAATATTTTTTTTACCTTATTGAGAACCCCCAAAACTGCATAAATCTGGGGCTGTGTTGAGTGTAAACATGGACGTGCACACTCTTCACAGCCATGGGATACTTTACTAGTCTTATTTCATTATTTCTATTTATAGTAACAACTCTGTATTGTTTAGTTGATATTAAAAAGGCAAGGATTTCACAAAGACAAGGAGAATTTATTCCTTCAACAAGTACTTATTGAGTACCTCCTATGAGACCGGCCCTCTGCTAAATGTGCTTATACAGTGGAGACATGGTCCCCCCACCAGCAGGAACTGTGTGACTTTTTTTTTTAAACATCTACTCTACTTATACAAAAACAAACGAATGAAAGGATGCTAACAAAAGGAGCATAAAATATCTTATCTATAACTGAGTAATATTTTGTACTCATAAACTCTCAAAGATAAACTAATTGTAAAACACCCTTCTAAATCACTGAATTGTTGTATAACATTATCACTGAATTCAATATTAAAGAGTGTCTGCAAAAATATTTGAATTTGAAATAATTTTAAGGTTTTTTCTATCTCTATTTGAATATCCAGAACAGTTGGTTATTTAAGACGCTGTAGTTTGTAATAACGAAATAAAAAATGTCATCTATATAAAAAAGACAGGAACCTATATTTATTTGTTATATTAATTTGCTTTGATATTTTTGCACATTAAGTCAAAGAAGATGGCTGATAGACATAATATTAATTTCTAAGTCCCACAGAATATTTTTCTCAACACTTATCTTCAGTAACACCCTATCCATGCATTTAGATCTGTGGCAGGGAAGGGAAGAATTCAAAATGGCAAAAGGAAGTGAGAAGGGGCAGAAGCACACATTGTTATATTCTATTAGTAAATCATGACTGAATAGCACTTTTACTAGGAAATCTTATTTAAATTTCATAGTTTTAAATCTAATACTTTAAATCTAATACTTAGTAATATTAGTTTTAGGTATAGAATTTAGAGATTTGTCACTTACATATAACACCAAGCGCTCATGCAACAAGCGTCCTCCTATCTATTTTTAAAACAGTACTCTCATCTTTTAAAAATATTTCATTAAAAGAAATGGTACCCTCTTTTTGGAAAATATTTTTTTTTAAAGATTTTATTTATTTATTCATGAGAGACAGAGAGAGCAGAGAGAGAGAAGCAGGCTCCCAAGGAGCAGGGAGCCCGATGTGGGACTCGATCCCAGGACCCTGGGATCATGACCTGAGCCGAAGGCAGACGCTTAACCATCTGAGCCACCCAGGCGCCCTGGAAAATATTTTCAAATGAGGTTTGTAAAGGCTTTTTATCCTTGTCTTGACGACATGAGTTCTCAACTTCCAAATATCATACATGTTTCGAAAGCTATAATATATAATGCTGCACTGGGATTCCCACAAAAATCAGGCAGATCCTACGCTACCTGGGGTGTGAGATGTAGGAATGTTGACTTAGAGCATCCAGAATTCCCTTTCTGTAGATTTCTCTATGGTTGAGTTAAACCCAGCTAGATACAGAAGCAAGTTTATGAAATGATTATACAAAATGCCCATGACTGCTAGCAGTCTATTTGTTCTCCAACTTTTCTTGCCCAGGGATATTTGAAGTCCATATAAAGATATAGGGGTCAATGGTTTAACCCGAATAATTTAAATCCTAACTGGAAAACTTGACACACTGTGATAGGGAAGGGAAAGAGATTTGGAGAGCAAAGCCTCCCTGGTCCTAATCACAGAACTAGATAGGTAGATATATTTCAACAGTAAGATCTAGCAAATCCTATTAAATGCTGTCTCAGACTATAGGACCATAAGACAGGCAATGCTGACAGTCACATGATCATTTATGTTTACAACGAAAATGCAGAAGAAAAACCATAAATAAACAAATGAGATATACAGCAAAGCCTCAGGTTCCAGACAAGAATAAATGCAACTGAGGAACAGCCACATGTGTTGTGATGCAGCTTAAAATCATATTATAACTAATAAGCTGCCCGTTCATAACATGGCTCAGATTACAGCAAAATTTTTAACAAAAAAAGGAGAGCAGTGAAGATCTGACATTTGGTGGCTTTCTCCTTTGATTACTCTTTTAAATTCCTGGAAATATGAAGTCCAATGACTACACATCCTTTTCATTACTATTCTTATCATCATCATTATGATTATTTACAGAAGAATTCTCTAGATAAGAGTGGAGCCAAAATGTTCTATCTCTTAGCTATGCTTCTCAGCCAATCTGCCTTTATAACAGCAGGATACATTCCCTATGTTTGCACATTTCTGGTGCCAACTAATTTACTCGTTTTTGTTACTATCTCCATTGTGTTGCCAGCACAGTAATGGTCCCATACACACCATTATTGTTGGTGTTATTGCTTCAGAGTTGTTTGGTTTTTTTTTAGATTTATTTATTTTAGAGAGAGAGAACGAGCGGGAGGAAGGACAGAGGGAGAGGAAGAGAGAATCTCGAGCAGACTCCCCACTGAGCATGTAGCCTGATGTGAGGCTTGATCTTACGACCCTGAGATCATGACCTGAGCCAAAATCAAGAGCAGGATGCTCAGCCAACTGAGCCACCCAGACATCACCCCCTACTTTTTGTTTCATTTTCTTTGGTGTTGTTCCTTCAGAGTTTAAAGAAAACTGAAAGGTAACCTAAGCCAAAAAGAAGTTAAATTAATTGTTTGGAGCTCTTGAATTTTAGTGTAGTGTTATTTTTTCACACCACGATGGCTACAAATTTTGCTCATTAATCTCATTATAAGTTGACAAGAACTCTAGAAAATTTTACATAACAAATCAGCAGAAACCAGTGCAAGTTAAGATATTCTATTTAGCAGTGGAAACACTAAGCCAATAAAGTATTCATAAAAAGAAGAGAACAAAAATTATGCTAACTAAAGTCTTAAGGTTAAGTGTTCTAGATCTGATAAGATAAAGATGTACCTTTTTTAATTTTCAGAGTAGGAATGTAGACATTCTACATGATGTGTTTTTCTATGTACATCCCTAGAAAGGGATGTTCAACTCATATTAAAAACACATTCTTTAAAAAGAACCACTTTTAAAATTTTTCAAAAAGTTCACTTGAAATTAATATAATAGACCTAAACTTTGGAAAAAGCAAAGAAAAATGAATGATATTCTCATAAACTTCATCAAGTGGGAGAACTTCTGAGCAAGGAAACTCTGGCCTGCTTTCATGCTTCCCTTCTGCCCAGTGAAACCTCAGGTAAATTTACACTGTGGACTTTCCAGGGATGGTGACATCTAGAGTTTGACATAAAAGGATGCATGAGAAGTTATTATTATTTCTATCTCCCAACACAGAGGCATCAGGGTGGGCAGAGGAAATTATATCCATAATTATAACTGGAACAATGGCAGAGCTGTGTTAATTGTCCTGCTGGTCCTTCTACTTGGAAAGTGAGTAGTGACTGGATAAAGGCAAAATAATACTATTCCAAGGTTTACCATATGCCAAGCACTTTACGTACAGGAACTCATTTATTTCACCACACCATGCATATTGTTATCTCCCTCTAAAAAGGGGGATGAAAAAAGTAAATAATTTGCCAAAACTGAATAGATAGGAAGTGCTAGATTTGAAATCTGAAGCTGAGTTTGTCTGGCTTCTGGCCTATTTTCTTTTAGCTCTAGCATATGTTCTCCACTCTGAGTTAAATGAATGTAATTATTGGCAGCGATGTATGTGAATAATACATGTAGGTTTACTGTATCACACTACAAGTTGTATGTGTGTGTGTGTGTACATATACACATTTATATGCAGACTGTTCTCTCTATTGAAAACACTGACTTTTCCCCTTAGCTCCTGGATTTCCAGCAGTCACTCTCATTTTACATGTAGAAGAGAGAGCTTTGAAACTTAATCCTCTAATCGGACCCTAACTTATGTTACTGGAAGGGCAACTGTGCTTAGCCTGGAATAAAATACACGTGATAAAAGACAACTGGAGAAGACTGATATATTCCCAAAGGTGGAGCTCAGGCAGAAGTTGAGAATTAAGTACCGGAAGACAACATCTCGCAATAATTTCTTACAATATTACATCATTAATTTTGGAGTAACCTTCCAAATTGCTAAGCCTGCTTGCATTCAATTTTCAGTACAAAGATATATTTTAAATTCAAATATAAGTGATATTTGAATGAGTCATACCTCCTCTCTGTTCTGTGAATGTAGATAATCAAAAGTTGACTATAGTCAAATATATTGAAGGAAACACATTCAGTGCGGCAATAATAGTCATATATACACAAGGACAAATGCAGAAAAAAAAAAGACCTAAAAGACATTAGAATTCCCCATGACTGAACAAAACAATTATGATAGCCTTTACATATTCCTAAAATGTGTCATTTTATGTGGATTTTTAAAAAGAGCTCATCAGTAGTAGGATACATACCCTCCAATTTTATCTATAGTCAGATCAGATTGCAATAATAGTTAAGTTGTAAAATGCCTAGATATTTCAAGGAATGACATACTGCAGATAGGTAAAAACAAATAGCATTCAGAAGTTAATCCAATATTAAAGGACCACCATTTCCTGCAGAGTGAAAACATAGAAAGATTGGCAAAAAAAGGCAAAGTAAATAAAATGACCACTAAATCTATTGATAATATTATTAAAACAATATGAAACACTTTAATGATTAGTTGTATAAGTATGGTTTCTTGGCCATGTAGGAAAAGGGAGAAAAAGGTCAATAAACATAATCATGCATGTGCTATGACTAATGTGTTAGAAGTAGCAAAAAAAAATCTTAAACTTCATGGGAACCATTATAATTGCCATAGGTACCAATGACTAGCCAATTCTAGCATTAGTATTGAGAACTCAACACTGACCCAACAGGCTAGGGCCCTAATACCACTAACGCATTCCATTTCAAATTGCGTTTCATCCTATGCCCCATTTAGGTGAACATTTATATGAAATATTAACATTAGACTTAATCTATGGTAGAGTGATATGTGCAGTTTTGCTGGCAGCAGCAGCTCTTTTTTTTTTTTTTCTATGATGTATTATGACTCTATAAAATGGAAATCTTTCCTAACTAGGATTCAATTAAGAGATACCAGAAGGCAAAAGATTATGCCAAAAAAGAACCTTCATGATATTAGAAAAAAGGTGAAAGTACTTTAGATGTGGAAATTAAAAATCCACTGGGGAAAGGATCTTTAAATAGGATGTTCTCAAGAGGGAATGGAGGAGGCTTCAGGGCTGCTTACATGTCCACAGTTGGTATTTCCACCCCAAAATGCAGAAAATGTCTTCATAATGTTAGTGCAAAATGATAAATGTCGGGAACATGTTTACCAATGTACTGGAAGTGTCTAGCATGCATAATGGCAATGGATCACATTCCCTACATTTCACCTAAGAAAACAGGGTGACAGAGTTGGGTCTGTGTCATGTTTCCATTTGAATTAAAGGTCTCTAATAAATGCACTCCAAAGATTAAATCATTTTAAATTGCTTTTGGCACCTAAACAGATTTGGCTGCTACACTCTACCAATAGTGAAGCTGCTTTTTTGCTTATTGGTTTGCTCTCATTTCACAGCTGAACTTATGCATTCCTACCTTACAAAGTTCTATCAAGTTCAGGCAGCTATTTCATGAAAATGCATGATCATCAGAGTACACAGTTAGTGATATTAGTAGATCAATGTATATCCTTTTTCCTGTTACTATCCAAAGATACAACCCTAGCTTAGGAGACAAGCAAAATGAGTATGTTCAGTAATATTAGTCTGCATAAAAATATCTTAAGAAGCTAGGCCATTGTCATTAGTCATGATAAGAATGTCTCCTAGGATATGTAAGTCAAAAGAAAGTTTATGTGGCAGAATTATGTAAGGAAACTTACAATAGTGCCTGCCCACAAACCATGCAATTTGGAAACAGCCAAGAAACAAAACCATAGAGAAGGAGAGATAAATACAACATGTATTAGGGGTTATTATGCAACTACAAAGGTTCAATATGACCCTGGAAATATAGCAAAAAATAGTTATGGAAAAAGAAGCTATTTCTTATGCTCAGTAGCTAATTTTCAAACATATGTACCTGTATTTGAAACTTTGAGCATTTCACACATTTTTCTGTATCTGAAAAAAAAATGGATCCAGACTGATATTGTGTATCAATATAGCTGAAAACAGTCAATAAAAAGGTAGCCAAAAGCAAAATTCAAATAAGAATTCTAAAAAAGGATATTATTCTGGTTGCTGATAAAACACTTCTGATGTATACTTTGCTCATGTTGGAAAAGAATAATTTACTGTTCAATTTTCCTAGAAAGGATGAAATATCTATAAGATGATTTCATAAAATGTTTGATTAAATAAAAGCTAGATTAAAGTGTCTAGGTCAAACTGTAAATATAATAGAAACTTAAAAAATAATATATAACTCCATTTTGAGAATATACATATTTCAATATCTAACAGTTAATTAAATGTTTTCCACATAATTTACGATAAAAACATTGTATATTTCCATTTTAAAATGTTTAAGGGAATTGGATCTATTAAAACAACACATATATTTTAATTCTCTATTCTGGAAAATTAAGAAATGCATACCCTTCAGGACAAATGTATTTAACATAAGGTGACACAAGAAAAGTACATCAAATTTCCCTTATGCATGGAAACATATATTAAATAGGAAATACCTGAACATATTAATATGATTTGAAGGGGAAGGAATGTTAAGATTATAGTGGTAGTACAAAAGTTCATATATCCCAGTCCATAATTCATACATTATGATTTGAATATATATTGAATATATGACAAAAATACATCTTCCCATTTGTGGGCATTTGACTGGGACTACCACATTTTAAGTATATTTAAAGAAAACAAAATGAGAGTGCTAGAGACAGATTTAAATTATATGCAATAGACTTAGTGAATATATGGCCAAAACAGAATCAGTAATAATAATAGTTTAAATGTTAGGTGTAACATAATATGGTTTAATTTATATTGAAGATAGAATATTTATAAATATTTAATCCAATTTCAACAAACATACATAATATCAAATTTCAAAAAGCATGCCTCTTTTTGTTTTTTGTTTTGTTTTGTTTTTTAACTTACTGCTTTGTAAGTTCTCTTTTGTCCAGCATGTTTTCGAATTTGTTCTCCATTTGGCCCTGTTTCCACATGCATCGAATAGATAATGTCAAAGAAATCTTCAACCACAGCTACCCGCCGCAAAGACAGCTTCTCATCTACCCCTACACCATCCTGAAAACAAAACCAAAAAAAAAAAAAAGACACAAAGTTAACAGAGAGAGTGAATTAAACAAAAATATTTTGATAAACTGAACCAAATCATCCAGATAGGAAATTCCAAAAACTGTGAGTGAATATTGCATCATTTCATAAACTGTTTACATAGAGAACTTTAAGAAACATGAAAAAAGGAGGAGCAAGATGGCGGAGGAGTAGGAGACCTAAATTTCCTCTGGTCCCAGGAATTCAGCCAGATAGGGATCAAACCATTCTGAACACCTACAAACTCAACAGGAGATTGAAGAAAAAAATTGCAACAACCCTCTGAACAGAAAAGTGACCACTTTATGGAACGTAGGACGTACGGAGAAGTGAATCCGAGGTGATATTCTGGAAGATAGGTGGGGGGAGGGGCCTCCGTCAGCCACTTCTGGCAAGTGATAGAGCCTCAGAGCACAAAATCGGAACTTTTAGAAGTCGGCTCTGCTGAGGGACGTCACTCTGGTGGCTAAGCGGGGGGTGGAACCCTCCGGGACAGTGTGGTCTCAGGACCCTCGGGGTCACAGAAAGACCAAGGGTGCCTGAGTGTGGCAGAGCTCCCAGGTAACGGAGCAGGGAAGCTGGCTGCAGACGTGGAGCCCAGGCGCGGGGTTGCCATAAACCATGATCCGCAGCACAGTTGGGCCACTGCTCCTCCAGCAGGGACCCAAAAAGCGGCAGATCCGGGGAGACTCCCCTTCCTCCCCTGGGAGGAGCAGTATGGGAGCTCACCGCAGGGATCTGCTGGGTTTGGAGACTCCACACTGAGTTGGGTGCCAGAGATAGAAACACGCAGTCACACGCTGGGTGAGCACGGAGTATGGTCTCGGAGTCGGGAGTGATTGACTGCTTTTCTCTGGGGGCGCACTGAGGAGTGGGGCCCCAAGTTCTCGGCTCCTTCGGGGTGGAGATTGGGAGGCCGCCATTTTCACTCTCGTCCTCCAAAGCTGTACCGAAAGCTTGCAGGGAACAAAAGCTCCCAAGAGCAAACCCAAGCAGATTACTTAGCCCAGGCCAGGCAAGGGCGGGGCAATTCCGCCTCAGGCAAAGACATTTGGGAACCACGGCAACAGGCCCCTCCCCCAGAAAATCAGCAGGAACAGCCAGCCAAGACCAAGTTTACCAGTCAAAGAGAACAGCAGAACTCCAGCACTAGGAGAATACAGCACATAGAATTCATGGCTTTTTTCCTCCGATTCTTTAGTCTTTCAAAGTTAATTTTTTTTAATTTTCTTTTTTTTTGTTTTTTGGAATTTTTCTTTTTCCCTTTTCAACCAACATCTTTTCAATCCCTTTTTTAATAAAAATATTTTTTATTTTTCATTTTTAGAGTCATATTCTATCCCTTCATAATAGTTAACCTTATTTTTGGTATATATATAATTTGTTCTCTCTTTAAAATTTTGGGATACAGTTTCTTCTAACAGACCAAAATATACCCTAAATCTCTAGTGTATGGCTTTGTTCTAGTCTCCTGCCTGATCACATTCTCTCCCTTTTTTTTTAATTTCCCTTCTTTCTTTTTTCAACCAACTTCTTATCAATTCCTTTTATAAAATCTGTTATAATTTTCATCTTTACAGTCATATTTCATCCCTTCACTGTATTTACTCTTATTTCTGTACATATACAAGCTTTTCTTTCTTTAAAATTTTGGGAGGCAGTTTCTTCTAATGGACCAAAATACACCCAAAATCTAGTGTGTGGCACTGATCTATTCACCAGCCTGATCATATATGATCATATTCTTTTTTTTTTCTTTTTATCTTGTTCTTTTTCATCTTCTTTTCTTTTTTCTTTCTTTCCCTTTCTTTTCCCCCAGTTTCAGGTGTCTTCTGATTTGTTTAGTGTATATTTTTCTGGGGTCATCTTTACCCTGTTAGCATTTTGTTCTCTCATTCATCTATTCTCCTCTGGACAAAATTACAAGACAGAAAAAGTCACCACAGCAAAAAGAACAAGAGGCAGTACCGACTGCCAGGGACCTAATCAATATGGACATTAGTAAGATGTCAGAACTAGAGTTCAGAATGACGATTATAAAGATACTAGCTGGGCTTGAAAAAAGCATGGAAGATATTAGAGAAACCCTTTCTGGAGAAATAAAAGAACTAAAATCTAACCAAGTCAAAATCAAAAAGGCAATTAATGAGGTGCAATCAAGAATGGAGGCTCTAACTGTTAGGATAAATGAGGCAGAAGAGAGAATCAGTGATATAGAAGACCAAATGATGGAAAATAAAGAAGCTGAGAAAAAAAAAGATAAACAACTACTGGATCACGAGGGCAGAATTGAAGAGATAAGTGATACCAGAAGATGAAACAATATTAGAATAATTGGGATCCCAGAAGGAGAGAGAGGGGCAGAAGGTATATTGGAGCAAATTATAGCAGAGAACTTCCCTAATTTGAGGAAGGAAACAGGCATCAAAATCCAGGAGGCACAGAGGACCTCCCTCAATATCAATAAAAATAGGTCAACACCCCGATATCTAATAGTAAAACTTAGGAGTCACAAAGACAAAGAGAAAATCCTGAAAGCAGCTTGGGACGAGAGATCTGTAACCTACAATGGTAGAAACATTAGATTGGTAACAGACCTATCCACAGAGACCTGGAAGGCCAGAAAGGACTGGCATGATATATTCAGAGCACTAAATGAGAAAAATATGTAGCCAAGAATACTATATCCAGCTAGGCTGTCATTGAAAATAGAAGGAGAGATAAAAAGCTTCCAGGACAAACAAAAACTACAGGAATTTGCAAACACGAAACCAGCCCTACAAGAAATATTGAAAGAGGTCTTCTAAGCAAAGAGAGAACCTAAAAGCAACATAGACCAGAAAGGAACACAGACAATATACAGTAACGTCACCTTACAGGCAATACCCTGGCACTAAATTCATATCTTTCAATAGTTACCCTGAATGTAAATGGGCTAAATGCCCCAATCAAAAGACACAGGCTATCAGATTGGATAAAAAAACAAGACCCATCAATATGCTGTCTGCAGGAGACTCATTTTAGACCCAAAGACACCTCCAGATTGAAAGTGAGGGGGGTGGAAAACCATTTACCATGCTAATGGACACCAAAAGAAAGCTGGGATGGCAATCCTTATAATAGACAAATTAGATTTCAAACCAAAGACTGTAATAAGAGATGAGGAAGCACACTATATCATACTTAAAGGGTCTATCCAACAGGAAGATCTAACAATTCTAAATATCTATGCCCCTAACATGGGAGCAGCCACTTATATAAGCCAATTAATAACAAAAGCAAAGAAACACATCAACAACAATACAATAATAGTAGGGGACTTTAATACCCCCCTCACTGCAATGGACAGGTCATCTAAGCAAAAGATCAACAAGGAAATAAAGACTTTAAATGACACAGTGGACCAAATGGGCTTCACAGATATATTCAGAACATTCCATCCCATAGCAACAGAATACACATTCTTCTCTAGTGCCCATGGAACATTCTCCAGAGTAGATCACATCCTAGGTCACAAATCAGATCTCAACTGGTACCTAAAGATTGGGATCATTCCCTGCGTATTTTCAGATCACAATGCTTTGAAACTAGAACTCAATCACAAGAGGAAAGTCGGAAAGAACTCAAATACTTGGAGGCTAAAGAGCATCCTACTGAAGAATGAATGGGTCAACCAGGAAATTAAAGAATTAAAAAAATTCATGGAAACAAATGAAAATGAAACAAAACTGTTCAAAATCTTTGGGATGCAGTAAAGATGGTCCTAAGAGGAAAGTATATAGCAATACAAGCCTTTCTCAAGAAACAAAAAAGTTCTCAAATATACAACCTAACCCTACACCTAAAGGAGCTGGAGAAAGAACAGCAAATAAAGCCTAAACCCAGCAGAAGAGAAATAAAGATCAGAGTAGAACTCAATGAAATAGAAACCAAAAGAACAGCAGAACAGATCAACGAAACTAGGAGCTGGTTCTCTGAAAGAATAAGATTGATAAACCCCTGGCCAGACTTACCCAAAAGAAAAGAGAAATGACCCAAACCAACAAAATCGTGAATGAAAGAGGAGAGATCACAACCAACACCAAAGAAATACAAACAATTATAAGAACATATCATGAGCAACTCTATGCAGGCAAATTAGATAACCTGGAAGAAATGGATGCATTCCTAGAGATGTATCAACTACCAAAACTGAACCAGGAAGAAACAGAAAACCTGAACAGACCTATAACCACTAAGGAAATTGAAGCAGTCATCAAAAATCTCCCAACAAACAAAAGCCCAGGGCCAGATGGCTTCCCAGGGGAATTCTACCAAACATTTCAAGAAGAATTAATACCTATTCTTCTGAAACTGTTCCAAAAAATAGAAATGGAAGGAAAACTTCCCAACTCATTATGAGGCCAGCATTACCTTGATCCCAAAATCATACAAGACCCCATCAAAAAGGAGAACCACAGACCAATATCCCTGATGAACATGGATGCAAAAATTCTCACCAAAATATTAGCCAATAGGATCCAACAGTACATTAAAAGGATTATTCACCACGACCAAGTGGGATTTATCCCTGGGCTGCAAGGTTGGTTCAACATCCGCAAATCAATCAACGTGATACAATACATTAACAAAAGAAAGAACAACAATCATATGATCCTCTCAATAGATGCAGAAAAAGCATTTGACAAAGTACAGCATCCTTTCTTGATTAAAACTCTTCAGAGTATAGGCATAGAGGGTACATACCTCAATATCATAAAAGCCATCTATGAAAAACCCACAGCGAATATCATTCTCAATGAGGAAAAACTGAGAGCTTTCCCCCTAAGGTCAAGAACACAGCAGGGATGTCCACTATCACCACTGCTATTCAACACAGTATTAGAATTCCTAGCCACAGCAATCAGACAACAAAAAGAAATAAAAGACATCTGAATCAGCAAAGAAGAAGTCAAACTCTCACTCTTTGCAGATGATATGATACTTTATGTGGAAAACCCAAAGACTCCACCCCAAAACTCCTAGAACTCATACAGGAATTCAGGAAAGTGGCAGGATATGAAATCAATGCACAGAAATCAGCTGCATTTCTATACACCAACAACAAGAGAGAAGAAAGAGAAATTAAGGAGTCGATCCCATTTACAATTGCACCCAAAACCATAAGATACCTAGGAATAAATCTAACCAAAGAGACAAAGGATCTGTACTCAGAAAACTATAAAATACTCATGAAAGAAATTGAGGAAGACACAAAGAAATGGAAAAACATTCCATGCTCATGGATTGGAAGAACAAATATTGTGAAGATGTCAATACTACCTAGAGCAATCTACACATTTAATGCAATCCCTATCAAAATACCATCCACTTTTTTCAAAGAAATGGAACAAATAATTCTAAAATTTATATGGAACCAGAAAAGACCCTGAATAGCCAGAGGAATGTTGAAAAAGAAAAGCAAAGCTGGTGGCATCACAATTCTGGACTTCCAGCTCTATTACAAAGCTGTCATTATCAAGAGACTACGGTACTGGCACAAAAACAGACACATAGATCAATGGAACAGAACAGAGAGCCCAGAAATGGACCCTCAACTCTATGGTCAACTAATCTTCAACAAAGCAGGAAAGAATGTCCAATGGAAAAAAGACAGTCTCTTCAACAAATGACATTGGGAAAATTGGACAGCCACATGCAGAAGAATGAAACTGGACCATTTCCTTACACCACACACAAAAATAGACTCCAAATGGTTGGAAGACCTAAATGTGAGACAGGAGTCCATCAAAATCCTAAAGGAGAACACAGGCAGCAACCTCTCTGACCTCAGCCACAGCAACTTCTTCCTAGAAACATCGCCAAAGGCAAGGGAAGCAAGGGCAAAAGTGAACTATTGGGACTTCATCAAGATAAAAAGCTTTTGCACAGCAAAGGAAACAGTCAACAAAACCAAAAGACAACTGACAGAATGGGAGAAGATATTTGCAAATGACATATCAGATAAAGGGCTAGTATCCAAAATCTATAAAGAACTTATCAAACTCAACACCCAAAGAACAAATGATCCAATCAAGAAATGGGCAGAAGACATGAACAGACATTTTTCCAAAGAAGACATCCAAATGGCCAACAGAGACATGAAAAAGTGCTCAACATCACTCGGCATCAGGGAAATCCAAATTAAAACTTCACACCAGTCAGAATGGCTAAAATTAACGAGTCAGGAAACAACAGATGTTGGCGGGGATGCAGAGAAAGGGGAACCCTCCTACACTGTTGGTGGGAATGCAAGCTGGTGCAGCCACTCTGGAAAACAGTATGAAGGTTCCTCAGAAAGTTGAAAATAGAGCTACCATACACCCCAGCAATTGCACCTCTGAGTATTTATCCCAAAAATACAATGTAGTGATCCGAAGGGGTACGTGGACCCCGATGTTTATAGCAGCAATGTCCACAATAGCCAAACTATGGAAAGAGCCAAGATGCCCATCAACAGATGAATGGATAAAGAAGATGTAAGATACCTAGGAATAAATCTAACCACACACACACACACACACACACACACACATCCATACCACACACACACACACACACACACAAAACGGAATATTATGCAGCCATCAAAAGGAATGAAATCTTGCCATTTGCAATGACGTGGATGGAACTGGAGGGTATTATGCTGAGCGAAATAAGTCAATCAGAGAAAGACATGTATCATATGATCTCACTGATATGAGGAATTCTTAATCTCAGGAAACAAACTGAGGGTTGCTGGAGTGGTGGGGGGTGGGAGGGATGGGGTGGTTGGGTGATAGACATTAGGGAGGGTATGTGCTATGGTGAGGGCTGTGAATTGTGTAAGACTGTTGAATCACAGACCTGTACCTCTGAAACAAATAATACAGTATATGTTTTAAAAAAAAGAAGAAGATAGTAGGAAGGGAAAAATGAAGGGGGGGAAATCAGAGGGAGAGACGAACCATGAAAGACTATGGACTCTGAGAAACAAACTGAGGGTTCTAGAGCAGAGAGGGGTGGGGGGGATGGGTTAGCCTGGTGATGGATATTAAAGAGGGCACATATTGAATGGAAAAAAAAAAAGAATTATGCCAAAATCTAAAAAAAAAAAAAAAAGAAACCTGAGAAAAGATATTTGGCATAGTGATCATGCTTACCCATAAATAACATCTTTTAAGTTTTATCATGACTTATTTGTAGCCATCAGCATAACTTTCTTAAATTATTCTAAAATATATGTTAAGGCTTAGTAATTTTTATCACAATAATTTCATTCTAGATATTGATTCATTCATCCAATCACTATTTATTGAGTTGCTAGGTACTGGAAGTTGTTATTAGAAAAAGAAAAGAAATAATGGGCACCTGGGTGGCTCAGTCGTTAAGCGTCTACCTTTGGCTCAGGTCATGATCCCAGGGTCCTGGGATGGAGTCCCACATGGGGCTCCCTGCTCAGCAGGAAGCCTGCTTCTCCCTCTCCCACTCCCCCTGCTTGTGTTCCTGCTCTCACTATCTCTCTGTCAAATAAATAAATAAAATCTTTAAAAAAAAAAAGAAAAGAAAAAAAGAAAAAGAAAAGAAATAATATGGAATCTCTATCCTTAAACATCATATAAGCTAAGAAAGAAAATGCATCTACTATGTTATCAGATTGGACTAAGGGACAATAATTGTTCAAGGTTAAAAATGTGAGCTATAGAAATTATCTAGGTGTGCAGTTTGGATTCTCCACTCGGAAATTATATGCCTAGTGCAAATCATTTAAATTTCCTAAATTTCAGCCTTCTCAAATTTCAGTTTTCTCAATTGGCAAACAGAGAGTAGAGCCCACTTCACAGAATTGTAAGAATTAAATGCGGTAACATAGGTAAAGGATTTGACCCAATGGTTGGTATATAGTGAACACTCGACAAATGGTGACTCTTGTCATTTTGACGATCATGATAAAAATATAAGCAAAATAAATATGGGAGTTCAAAGAATAAAGATATCACCTCTGGGTGAAGTAAATTCTTGGAAGAAATAGAATTTGATGTGGGTGGAGATACACACAGTGCCTAAGCCATGGTGGTGCTGGTGGGAAGTGTAACAAAGAGCCAAACCCTCCCATAGATGACAGAAAATAAGAAATGTATAAGAAAAGAATAAGAAATTGGAAATTAGAGAAAAAAGAAATTTAATCTTTTAATCTTTTATGAACTGGTTTCCCGTTTGCAAACAGAGACATGCACGCACATGCATACACACACAATGTTCTTATTTGGACCCTGAGGCATAAACTGAAGTAACGTGACATAGCCATTATGTTGGTAGACAACATAAGAAGGTGATTAATCTGAGCAAAATCATTATGCAGTCAATGAGTCAAATGGTGAAAGCCTCTTTGAACAGTAGTCCCAGCAGACGGAGCTCACTGCAAAACTCAAAACAAATCACATGGTGCTTTTTCTTCGTTTGGCTTTGTTTTTTTTTTTTTCTGATTTATAATAGGTCTCAGAAGTAGCAGTGTCTGAGGCTGTATATTCAAATAGCCATATATACATATATATGTCTGTGTATACATATATATGTATACATATATATGTATGTGTATATATTTAAATATATACAAATATTTATGAGTTGTACGTAAGGTCAAACTGCATGGTATCTCATCTCTGTTAAATTTGAAGCACTCCTTCACAATTACCTATGATGCATGTGATTCGTCATCAGGTTTTAGACCTTTCTCACTTCTCTCCTTTAACATTTTGAGGCATCTCTTCTATACTGGGCCCCATGGATAATCCCTTATTGTCTCGTGATGCAAGACCAATATGTAACAAAAGTACAGAGAAGCTGCATGAAGTGCGGCTACGACTAGCCCAAAAAACTGTTGTAGCTTAGTGTACAGTGCCTGGGAAAGACTATTTCAGATGCCTACCCCTCAACCACCCTGGCCTACCCCCACTCCTCAGAGAACATCCACTGTTCCTAGGCTAGAAATCCAAATTCTAACTCTGCCCATCAGCAAAAACCACCCACAAAATTTTGTCTTCTTTTCTCTCACTCATAAAATTTGTACAGTTTCCTCTCAGTTCCTTTGCTGGGTAAGCAGAAACATAGAAATGTTGTACAGTTAATAAACTGTGAGTGATGTAGGAATCACAGCCTATTTATTCATTCCTTCAACAAGTATCCCAGAAAGACTAAATACTGCCAAGCCCTCTACTAGGTGCTGAAGTTACCAAGGTCAGTTGACTTCTCAAAAGAAAAAATGGAGGTCAGAAGGCAATAGTACAATATATTCAAGATGCTGAATATTAAAAAAAAAAAAAACCCTGCTAAACAAGAATTTTATATCCAGAAAAACTAGTTTTCCAAAATTAAGGTGAGGTAAAGACATTCCCAGATAAACAAAACAGAGAATTCAATGATTGTAGACAAGAGAAATTTATTCCCCCATAGTCCTGGAAGCCAGAAGTTGAAATTCAAAGATGTTGGCAGAGCTGCACTCCCTCTGGAAGCTCTAGGGGCAAATCCATTCTTTGTCTCTTCCAGTTCCTGTGGTTGCTAGCATTCCATAGCTTGAGGCCATATCACGCTGCCTTCTTGTCTTTGGTGTATCTCTCCTCTGTGTGTGTGTGTGTGTGTGTGTCTCTCCTAATGGCTCATCTTATCTGAAAGCATTTAAAGCCCAACCAGATAATCCAAGCTAATCTCTTCACTCAATATCCTTAATTTAGCCCAACCAGATAATCCAAGCTAATCTCTTCACTTCATATCCTTAACTTAATTACATCTACAAAGACTCTTCTTCTAAACAAGGTAACATTTACAAATTCCAGAGATTAGGACTTGAATTTTTTTTTTTTTTTGAGGGAAAGTGGGGTGTGGTGTGAGGGGTGGGGAGGAGGAGGTGAGGGAAAGAGATAGAGAGAAAATCTTAAGCAGGCTCCTCACCCAGAGTGGAGCCTGACCCAGGGCTCAATCTCACAATCCTGAGATCATCACCTGAGCTGAAATCAAGAGTCAGACTCTTAACCAACTGAGCAACCCAGGCACCCCAGAACTTGAAATCATTAGATGGTCATTATTTAACTACATGTAGTTATGAATTAGAGTACAGAAGGTACAAGTTGTGCTATGGGAACATATATTGGAAATGCTTCACTATTGGTGGTTAATAGTCAGTATTCTTTCAGGAAATCATAAGTTCAGTGTTAAGATAATATTGAAATCACATACATTGGGGAAGGGAGGTCATCTGTTATCCTTCTGTCATGTAGACCTGCTTACTTGCAATTGTAATTAAGCTCAATTCATATCCACACTCTTATTAAAACTCCAAAATGCCTTCAGAGGTTGGGCCAACAATGGAAGTGAGCCAAGTATTTGTGGTAAGAAAATAAGGAGTAATGAAGCCCTTCAGGAAGTGGGAGAAATATATTCAATGAGCTTGGAGCTTAACATACTTAAAATACCATGGGGTGTGTGGTGGCTCAGTGGGTTAAGCCTCTGCCTTTGGCTCAGGTCATGATCTCAGGGTCCTGGGATCGGCCCATGTGGGGCTCCTGCACTGCAGTCTGCTTCTCCCTCTCCCTCTCCCCACCACCCTGCCCTGCCGCTTATGCCTCTTTCTCTCTCAAAAAAAAAAAAAAAAAAAAATCTTTAAAAAACATACTTCAGGTACCATAAAAAGAAAGACATTCACAAACAGACATGTTATAGTGGAAATGTTGAATGCCAAAGACAAACTCTCAAAAGCAACAAGAGATAAGTAACTTATCAACTTTTGAGGAAACCCCAATAACAATTCCATGCTTATAGACATGCTTTATAATAAATAGTAAAAGGGAGTTTTCCAGGATAAAAGTGGCAAGTGACATCAAGCAGTAATCCAAATACAAATGTAAATACTAAGAGCTTCAGTAAAGGTAGGTAAAGATAAATAAATAAATAAATAAATAAATAAATAAATAAATAAATAAATAGCAAGCCAAATACAATATAATTACTTATTTATTCTTTTTTAAAGATAATAATTGAGTCATTTTTATTTATTGTTTTCTTTATTAATCTACAATCCTTCCTCAGTTACAAAAATTAGTAGACTTTGTGTTGCAACAGGTGGGCCAGAACCACATCATGAAGACAGAAAATGAATATATAACAGGTACATTGCCATAAGGGAAAATATATACACTACAACTTATATCTTGTTCCTATTACTGATAATAAAATTAATTTCACAGTCTCAAACATGAGGGTCTCATTTTTTTTTTAAAGATTTTATTTATTTATTTGAGAGAGAGAGCAAGCACATGAGAGGAGGGAGGGTCAGAGGGAGAAGCAGACTCCCTGCCGAGCAGGGAGCCCGATGCGGGACTCGATCCAGGGACTCCAGGATCATGACCTGAGCCGAAGGCAGTCGCTTAACCAACTGAGCCACCCAGGCGCCCCGAGGGTCTCATTTTTGACAAGCAATACCTTAAGGGATTTTCAAATATTTTCTTTAAATCTCTACCATCATCTTCTGAGGTGAGAACACTAATACTCAGAAGTTATGTAACCTTCCCAAAGACTCACAGCGATTACTAAAGCTGGGTAACAGAGTTTTTTTGAAAGAAAGAAAATCCTGTTCATCCTAAAAATACACTTGGACATATCCCACACAGATGTAACTGGTGGTTATTTTACCAAGGATTCCACAAAAGGTTTTTTAACCCATAGTGGTGTTGAAATAATCTACATTTGCAATTAAACATAGCAAGATATATAATTACAATACTAGAGAACAAGAAAGATTGAAGATTAAATATTCACCTTGAATACTGATTCTTTGGGAATTGACTGATTTAAAAGGCAACTGACTAAAATAATATGTAAATAATTGTATTACTGGTATAATAACATACATAAATGTAATAAATTTGACAATGACAGCACAAAAAAGGCAGTAACGAAGCGATATTGGAGTCTGGAGTAAAGAAATAACAGAATGATAACTCAAATCCACAGGTAGAAAGAAAGAGAACCAAAAACGTTAATAAGGTTAACAACAAAACTCTGCTTTTCTACTTCCTTCTCCTAGCTCTTTGAAAGACATAGCAGTACATAAATAATTATCAAACTATAATATTGTGAGATTATTGATATATCTGGATATTATATATATATAAATCATAGAATTAAAAAGTGAGAAAATTGAGCTCTTTAGCAGTAAAGTTTTATATTGGATTATAACTAAATCAGTATATATCTGAAGTAGATTCTGATAAGTTAAAACATATATTGTAATTCCTAAAGTAACCCCCACATTTAAAAATATATAATTTCAAATCATTAAAGGAATTAAGATTTTACAAGGCAAAATATGTACTTAATAGAAAAAAAGGCCAACAAAGGAAAATTAAAGGAAAAAAGACATGAGATATACAGATAATAAAGCAAAATCACCAATATAAATCCAATCACATCAATAACATTAAACATGAATGGACTAAGGAATCCAAACAAAAAGAATTGGTTAAAAACAATATCCTACTGTATATTATGTAGAGGAGTAACAATTTTGGTTCAAAGATGCAGATAAGGGGTGCCTGGGTGGCTCAGTCAGTTAAGCATCTAACTCTTGGTTTTGGCTCCGGTCATGATCTCAGGGTTGTGAGATGGAAGTGGAGTCTGCTTGAGATTTTCTCTCTCTCCCTCTCCCTCTGCCTCCCCCACCCGCCGGCTCACACTCTTAAATAAATAAATAAATAAATAAATAAATAAATAAATAAATAAATAAATCTTTTTTAAGAAGATGCAGATAGGATGAAGGTAAAAAGCTGCATTATGAAATTAAGAACAACAACAACAAAAAGAGCTGGAATCGCTATATTAATATTAGAGAACAGAGTTTAAACAAACCAACAACAAATGTTACTCACAACAAAGAGGAAAATTTCATAATAATAAAAGGGTCAATTCACCAGCAAGATATAATAATTATATATGCACCAAAAAACAAAATTCCAAGTAGTATGTGCACGCACACACATTGTTTAAGCAAAAACTGACAGTATTAACAGGTGAAATCAACAATAATAGAGACTTCAAAACTCTATTTTCAAAAATGAATAACAAGGGAGAATATGATCAAGGAAAAGAACACTGAACAACACTATAAAAAATAAACCTAACAGACATACATAGGACATCCCACACAACAGAAACAGAACATTCTCCATGACAGACCATATTTCAGCCTAAAAGAGGTCTCAATAAGATGTAAAGGACTGAAATACGTTTTATATGTTTTCTGATCAAAATGGAATTAAATTACAAATCAATGACAGAAGGAAAATAGGGAAATCTACAAAGATGAAGAAATTAAACAACACACTTCCCAAAAGTTAGTTAGAGTTAGAGTTAGAGTTAGAGGAGTCAAAAGGAAAATTAAAATATACTTTGAGATGAACAGAAACAGAAACACAAAATGCCAAAAATAGTATTTCAAGGGAATTTATAACTGTAACTGCATATTTTAAAAAATAACATACTTATCTTTCCATCTTATATAACTAGAAAAAGAGTAAACTAAAACCAAGCAGAAGAGGGGAAATATTTTTAAAGAGGAGAAATAAATTAGATAATAGAAAACAATGGACAAAATCAGCAAAACCAAAGTGCAGCTTTTGAAAATATATTTTTAAAAGACAAAACTTCAGCTGTATTAACCAAGATTAAAAGAGAGAAGACATAAATTACTAAAACCAAGAATGAAAGAAGGAACATCACTACTGATCTTATAAAAATAAAAATAAAAAAGGATTATAAGAAATAGTATAAACAACTCTATGATAAATTAGATAACTATGTAAAGTGAACAATTTCTAGAAAGATACAAATTATTGAAATTGAGTGGAAAAAATGGAAAATTTGAATAGGCCTACCACAAGTAAAAGAGATAAAATTAGTAACTTAAAAAAATTCTTACAAAGAAAAGCCTGGGCCCAAAAAGTTTCACTGGACCAAACATTCAAGAATGAAGGCCAATTTATCATTAACTCTCTGGGGGGAAAAAAAAAAGAGGAGACATTTCCAAATAATTCTATAAAGCCAGAATTACCCATATACCAAAACCAAATGTATTATGAGAAAAGAAAACTATGGACCAATATATTTTATGAATATAGATGTAAAAAACTTCAACAAAATACTAGCAAACCAAATCTAATAATATATATATATATACATATATGTAAATTATTATATACCATTACTAAGTAGGATAATCCCAGGTACGCAAGGTTGATTTAACATATAAAAATTAATTATGTAATACACCATATTAAAGAATAATGGACAAAAGCATATACTCACCTCAATAGTTGCAGAAAAAACATTTAACAAAAGCCAACATACTTTCCTAAGAAAAACCCTAGTGAAGCAGAAGTAGAAAGGAATTTTCTCAATATGATAAAGGGCATCTACAAAAGCCCTACAACTAATATGCATTTAATGATGAAAGATTGAACGCTTTCCTTCTAAGGACAAGAGGAAAACAAGAATGTCTGCTCTAGCCACTTCTATTTAACATTTTACTAGAAGTACTAGTCAGGGGAATCAGAAAAAAAAAAAGAAAAAGAAAAGAAAAGGCACCTAGTTGAAAAGGAGGAAGAAAAACTATCTCTATTTGTAGATGACATGATCTTGTATGTAGAAAATTCTATAAAATCCTCCAAATAACTATTAAAACTAATAAGTGACTCCTTAATTTCTCTTTCTTCTGTCTTGTTGTTGGTGTATAGAAATGCCACTGATTTCTGTGCGTGGATTTTATATCTGCCACTTTACTGAATTCCTGTATGAGTTCTAGCAGTTTTGGGGTGGAGTCTTTTGGGTTTTCCACATAAAGTATCATATTATCTGCAAAGAGTGAGAGTCTGACTTCTTTGCCGATTCAGATGCCTTTTATTTCTTTTTGTTGTCTGATTACTGTGGCTAGGACTTCTAATACTATGTTGAATAGCAGTGGTGATAGTGGACATCCCTGCCGTGTTCCTGACCTTAGGGGGAAAGCTCTCAGTTTTTCCTCATTGAGAATGATATTCGCTGTGGGTTTTTCATAGATGGCTTTTATGATATTGAGGTATGTACCCTCTATCCCTACACTCTGAAGAGTTTTGATCAAGAAAGGATGCTGTACTTTGTCAAATGCTTCTTCTGCATCAAGCTACCATATGACCCAGCAATTGCACTACTGGGTATTTACCCCAAAGATACAAATGTAGTGATCTGAAGGGGCATGTGCACCCTGATGTTTATAGCAGTAATGTCCATAATAGCAAAACTATGGAAAGAGCCAAGATGTCCATCAACAGATGAATGGATAAAGAAGATGTGGTATATATATATATATATATTCATTCCAACATCACTAACCATCAGGTAAATGCAAATCAAAACCACAATGAGATATCACTTCATACCTGTTAGAATGGCTATTATCAAAAGTACAATATATAGAAGATAGTAGGAAGGGTAAAATGAAGGGGGGGAATTGGAAGGGGAGACAAACCATGAGACTATGGACTCTGAGAAACAAACTGAGGGTTCTAGAGGGAAGGGGGTGGGGGGATGGTTAGCCTGGTGGTGGGTATTAAAGAGGGCACGTATTGAATGAAGCACTGGGTGTTATATGCAAACAATGAATCATGGAACACTACATCAAAAACTAATGATGTAATGTATGGTGATTAACATAACATAATAAATTTTTTTAAAAAAGAATAAGTGAAGTAAGCAAAGTTAAGGTTCAAAATCAATAACAAAAAACAATTATATTTCCTTTCATTAGCAATAAAAATTTAAAAATGAATTTAGAAAAATAATTTCATTTACAATAATACAGGGGCACCTGGGTGGCTGAGTCAGCTAAGTGTCTGACTCTTGATTTCATCTCAGGTCATGATCTCAGGGTCATCTAATTGAGCACCACTTCAGGCTCCATGCTGGGCATGGAGCCTGCTTAAGATTCTCTCTCTCCCTTTTCCTCTGCCCTTCCTCACCCTGCTCATGCTCTCTCTCTCTCTCTCTCTCTCTATATATATATATATATATATATATATATAAATAAAAAATAAATTAGAATACAAGGCATAAATTTAGACACAAAGTTAACAAAAGAAGTACAAAGCTTGTACATGAAACCTACAAAACATTGTTAAAAAACATTTTTAATGAACTGAATAAATGGAAAGATATCCTCTGTTCACAGACCACAGGATTGATATTGTTAAGATGGTAATATTCCAAAAACTTATTTACAAAGTCAATGTAATCCCTATTTAAAAATTCTAGCTAGCTTTTTTGCAGAAATTGACAAGTTAAAATTCATATGTAAATGCAAGGTGCTCAGAACAGCCAAAATAATCTTTTAAAAGAAGAAATTTGGAGGTCTCATACTTCCTGATTTCAAAACTTACTATAAATCTTACATAATAGCATGATACTGGGCATGAGAATAGATATATAGATCGATGGCAGAGAAGTGAGATTCCAGAGATAAACCCTTAAACTTATTTTCAATTCATTTTCAACATGAGTATCAAGACAATACAGTGGGAAAAAAATAATCTTTTCAATAAATGGTACTGGGACAACCGGATACCCACATGCAAAAGAATGAAGTAGAATCCTTACCTCACACCATACATAAAAATTAAGTCAAAATGCATCATAGATCTAAATGTAGAAGCTAAAACTTAAGATAAAAAAAAACACACATAGGAGTAAATGTTTTAACCTTGGGTAAGGCAAGGACCCCTCAGTTATAAAACCCAAAGCAAAAGCAACAAAAGAAAAATTAATTGAACTACATTAAAATTAAAATATTTTATGCTGAAATGATACCATCAAAAAATGAAATGACAACCCACAGAAATGGGAGAAAACATTTGAAAATCATAATTCCAATAAGGGGTTAATATCCAAAATATATAAACACTCAATTCAATACTAAAAAACAAACAATCCAACTAAAAAATGGATAAAGGATCTGAATCAGCATTTTCCCAAAGGAGGCACCCATGAAAAGGTGCTCAACATCACTAACCATCAGGTAAATGCAAATCAAAACCACAATGAGATATCACTTCATACCTGTTAGAATGGCTATTATCAAAAGGACAAGAAATCACCAGTGTTGGTAAGCATATGGAGAAAAGGGAACACTTCATTGCACACTGCTGGTGGGACTATAAACTGTTGCAAAACTATGAAAAATAGTATAGAGATTCCTCAAAAAATTAAAAATAGAACTACCCTATGATCTAGCAATTCCACTTCTGGACTTGTCCAAAGGAAACAAAAACACTAACTCAAAACTATACATGCACCTCCATTTTCACTGCATTATTTACAATAGCTAAGACATGAGAGCAACTGAAGTATCTGTTGATGAATGAATGGATAAATGAAAATGTGGTCATATGTATGTATGCCACATTTTGTGCTACCACATAATTGTGCTATTATGTGCACACACACACACACATATACACACTGGAATATTATTCAGCCACAAAAAGGAAGAAAATCCTGCCACTTGCAGGCATTATGCTAAGAGAAATAAGACAGAGAAAGACAAATAACCATAGGATTTCACTTATATGTGGAATCTTAAAAAGCAAGCAAATAAAAAACAAAAACAGACAAAGAGATTGGTGGTTGCCAGAGTCAGGAAGTAGGGAGTGGATAAAATGGGTAAAGATGGTCAAAAGTGTTAAGGTATAAACTTCTAGTTATAAAATAAATAAATCCTGGGGATGTAATATATGGCATGGCTACTATAGATAAAAATACTATATTATATATTTGAAATTGCTAAGATCTTAGTGGTTCTAAGTACAAATCTAAAAAAGATTTGTAACCGTGGTGGTGGATGTTAACTAGACATTGTGGTGATCATTTACATATATATATATACAATCATTATAACCATATAATCATTATATATCTATATCAGAATCATTATGTTGTATACCTAAAACAAAGAAATTGTAAAGATTTTGAGTAAACATTTCTCCGAAGATGTTTAAATGGCAAAGCACAAGAAAATATGATCAACATCATTAGTAATCAGGGAAACGTAAATCAAAATTTCAATGAGATACTACTTCACATTGACTAGGATTGCTATAACCAAAAATAAGTATAGGCAAAGATATGGAGAACTTAGAACTCTCATGCATTGCTGGTGGAAAAGCAAAATGATGCAGGAGCTTTGGAAAGTTTGACAGTACCTTGAAATTTTAACATAGACTTACCAGATGACTTAATAAGCCCTAAGCATGTATATATTCAAGAGAAATGAAAACATACAACCACACAAAATAAATTGTACAAAATACAGCAACATATTCATTACAGCCAAAAAGTAAAAACACAGTTAAAATGCCCCTGAACTGAATATATAAATAAAATGTGGTATAACCACACAAAGGAATATTATTCTGTCATAAAAGGGATAAAGTATTGTTTCATGCTATGCCATGGATGAAACTAAAGACATAAAGCTAAGTGAAAGAAGCCAGACACATAAAAAGACATATATTGTTTGTTTCTTTTTATTTGAAATGTCCAGAAAAGGCAAATTTGTAGATGTAAAGTAGATTACTGGATGCTTAGGACTAGAGAGAGAGCTGTATGAGGACTGATTGCTAATGGGTACAAAGTGGCTTTTAGAAGGGACAAAAATGTTCTAAAATTAGATGATGGTGATGGTTTTAAATCCTGTGAATATACTAACACATTAAATTGTGCACTTTACATAGATGAATTGCACGGGGTATGTTATACCTCTGAAAAGTAATTAAAATACGTGGTCTCCAATAGTTTGGGATTTTAATTTCTTTTTCATTTTATTATTTCTAAATGTGTATTTTTTAAATTTTTAAACATTTTTTGAGTATGGTTGACACACAATATTATATTAGTTTCAGATGGACAACATGGTGATTCAACTTCTGTACATTACGCTTTGCTCACCACAAGTGTAGCTACCATCTGTCTCCATATAATGCTATTACAATATCACTGACTATATTCCCTATGCTGTGATTTTCTCATTCCATAAATGGAAGTGCGTATCTCCTACTCCTCTTTACCCATTTTGCCCATCTCTCTAACCCCCTTCCTTTTGTCAACCACCAGTTTGTTCTCCATATTTATAGGTCTGATTCTGCTTATTTGTATATTCATTTATTTTGTTTTATGGATTTCACATGAGTGAAATTATATGGTATCTGTCCTCAGTCTGACTTATTTCACTTAACATAATACCATCTATTACCATTTGTGACAACATACATTTTAATTTCAAAGATGCAAAGAAACAAAAACCAAAACAAAACAAAAACAACAACAACAAAAAAAGGAGTTCATACAATGTAATTCTAACAGTCCACAAACCCATAAATGTAAAGTGGAAATGGGAAGGGCTCAATTATCAAGGCTTATAGTGATGTGTTGGTATATGTTTACCAATTGTCTCCCCCCAAATACATAAGGTTTTTATAAATTTTAATAATATAAATATGTGTAGCATACAACTTATAAACAATAGCAAAATAGGTAATGTTTTTATTGTAAATTCCATATAGACAACTAATTCTCACAGAATGCTTTCATTGACTTGTGTTGAACTCTTGTTCAGCAAACCAACCTATTATTTTAATTGAAATAGGATACATCAAATGGAATTTCATTGCAGACTTCTTCCTAATAAGTTTTTTTGTAATTTAATATGGTATGTACTCTGCTGTCGTACTATTTCTCCCCTGTAAAAATTTTATTAAACTGAAACTTCTTTCAGGTTCAGCACTATGACAATAAACAAAACAATAAATCCAGCTCTGATTTGTGGTATTTGCTGATTTTTGTGGTGTTAAGTACTTCCATCAAGGCATACTACAAGATACTAATGTGCAGTCACTGAGCCCAGAGTTGGGAAGAGATGCACAACAGTGTACCATTATGTGGTAATTTTTTTTAAGATTTTTATTATTTATTGAGAGAGAGAGAGAATGATAGAGAGAGAGCATGAGAGGGAGGAGGGTCAGAGGGAGAAGCAGACTCCCTGCTGAGCAGGGAACCCGACGTGGGATTCGATCTTGGGAGTCCAGGATTGTGACCCAAGCCGAAGGCAGTCGCTTAACCAACTGAGCCACCCAGGCGCCCCATTATGTGGTATTTTCACCATGCTGGTATTATAGACCAGAAAAACCACCTCAAGAATATGAATAATAAGAAAATAATTAGGCAGTGATACATTTTGAGTATCTACCACCTCTTAATAAATAACTTAATAAGTCTCTATCATTTAATTTTTCCTAATACCTGTTTCACAAATGGCTTGAAAAGCTCCTGAAAATTTAATAATGAGCTCTCTTAAGCTACTACAAAATAGCTCCAGGATACCACTGTTTTTATGTCATTCAGGATGAGTGAATAATGAATTAAGTGAATATTTTATAGTGTAGTTCCTGTAGTTAACCATTGACATAAAAAGCCTTAGATAACAGGAATTCACAATGCTAACTGATCTAACATAACACTTCAGGGTGCTAGAAAATATAGCTACTATTGGAAAAATCTTATATTAAAGCTAATATGATAGCCAAACTAATCAAATTTGTAAATTGAGTATGGGATGGCAAGTCTGTGCTCAAAAAATTTGGTTAATTTAATGCCCTTATTGTATTATATTAACACACTAAAATGATATTGAAGGAAAATTATATATTTTATTGTAAATTCCATATAGACAACTAATTCTCAATAATTAAGCTCAAAAATGAATCACCCTTACTTCACTTCCTGCTGTCTTACTAATTGCCATTGGTGAGATGATACATACACATAAAAATTGAAGGCAAACATGTGAAATTAATAAATGAGAGACACAAAGCTTAGAGATACTAACATTATTATAGTGAAATCAAAATGCCATTATGTTAAAAGACTATCATAAAGTTTTACATGTTTCTTCTTGGCCATACAGGAGCTAAATAAAATACACCATTCCTAAGTTTCAAATTCAACTTCTTCTGAAATTCCTCATTTCCAGTTATATTATGAAGCTAAATAAGAACTAATGAAAACAGAGCCATTAGGGGGTAGATCTCTCTCCTGCAATCCTTCCTGACTCCCATTCTCCACAGGAGATTGTATTTGCTTGCAGCATTACTAAGCTATGGTAAGATACAGATAGACATTGACACTAGAATGTCACTCAAGCATATTCATATAATTTGTGAGAATTTTCCACTCAATTAAAAACTATTTGAAAGTCAAATTTTTGATACATCAAATACAACATCTACTGAAATAATCTTTATTTGAATTATATTATGCAAGTCAAACTAAGGCCAATATAACACATTTACTGTCAGGGAATCAATGAGTGAAAACAGTTATCACCTTTCCTTCTTCAGTGTAGTTGTTATCAAACAAATAACTGGCAAAATCGTCATGATAAATTAGTTGATATGATAGCAATTTTAGTGAAATACCTAGAATTAAAAGCAGAATGAAGGACTGCCGGTTTATAAACAACAAATAAAACAACATAATTTAAAAAAAAGGATAGTTAAATAAATATAAATTTCCAATGCTCAATATTCGAGAGTCCTAAATTCAAGAATTTATAGAGACCACCTGTAAATAATCGAATTTTTACCAATACTTTCAATGTGCTACCTAAACTGAAAGGTACCCTTGCTCCTACTCTATTCACTTGACCCTAGAAACTCACTTTCCATTGGCAAGTCCTTTGTTGTATGCTGAGATAAATCAATGGGGGATGGAAGAGGAGGAGGATTCAGTCTGTGAAGACGGAAGGTACCCAAAACCTAGCTTATCTTACTGTAACTACCTAAGGGTGATGCCTTGGAATATAATTGTGCAAGAGAGATGTAATCAGAAAGCCTGGGAGTGAGACAGTATAAGGCAATATAAGGTGTTAGCAAGGTTTAAGAAATTACCTCTACTATGTGCAAGATACTGTAATAGGTTACTTTGGCTAATTACAAAGAAAAATTTTTGTTTCCCTTCCTAAATTTTTGTAGTTTAGATGAGTATTAGTTTAGATGAGTATGTCAAAAGAGATGGTAGTAAGTAGAACATGGTAAATTCAATATGCTCTAAAACTGGTTCTCAATCTTGGCTGCACATTGAGATCTCCTGGTGAACTTTGAATTTCCGATACCAAGGTCCTTTCTCCGGAGAATGTGATGGAATAGGACAGGGGTGCACCTGGGCATGGGAGTTTTTCACCTCTCTGTCAGGGATTCTTATATGCAGCCAAAGTTGAGGAATCAGGAGAGGAGTTAGTTACAGATAAAAATGAAACAGAATGATGGGGTAGACCAAATGTGGTCATGGATGTCAGATTTAGTTAACATGTTCTTTAACATGTAGTGGGAAACCATTCAACGGTTTTTCAATGTGAGAATCCAAATGAATGAGATTCCCCCGCGCCCCCGCCTCCCGCAAAAAAAAAAAAAAGAGGGAAAAATAAAAAGTAAAATGAAAGGGAAAAATCATCGGTAGGTGAAGTATGAAGTAGAAGCTACAGGGCTGAGGTTGGCGCGGGAAGTGGGCATGGAATGAGCTGCTGCTGAACATTAAGCTCTCTGTGCTCAGGCAGACCCCGCTGATGTGCAAGCACAGTCCTTTACCCTCATAGCAACTCTTCTGTGGGGCCAGAAACTGTTACTACTCCCAATTTACAAACAGGAAACCAGGCCTGGAGATTATAACTTTCTCCCATCACTAGGTTGTGACAGGATACAAACCCAGGGCTCCAGAGCTCAAGCAGTTATCCCCTAGGAATAGGAAACAGACATGAAAATACACATTTCTGCTCTCATTCAAGCAGAATGTGCTAATTTTCAAAGTGACCATCTGCAGCCCTATAAACTCTTTTTCACCTCTGGGGAAGATCCTGCTATTTGGCCCTCAGTGCTTCAGTTCCCACATATATTTAAAAACAAACAACAACAAACATCTGGTAAAGTAAATAATTTGGAAGAAACCTTCAGCTAAAAAAAAAAAATTCGATCCTATGTATTTATTATTGAAGAAAAGCACTCTAATTTTCTGTAAAATAGTATGTTTGGAAACCAAATGAAGAACTTTTAACCTGCAGCATTCTTTAACATCTTCTAAAGTGTTTAAGTTACTGACTGTATTTTTCAAAAGGAAAATAAGACAACTTGTAGAATTTCAAACAGACAATATTTGGGGGAGAAGAAAAAACAGCACAAAGTAAAAGTAGCATAAAGAGAAAGATGTAGTATTTCAACGTAAAGTACTTCAACCGAAAAATATGTTTTTGTGAAAGGCAATTTGTTAATTTTGTACTAGCAATTCATTTGCAAAAACAGAGAAAATGTAACTCCACTTCTTTCCAAAATTGATGATTTATTCAAGAAAACAGTACTGAATTCCAAGTTTATGTTTCTTCATTGAGAAGATAATTACAATTATTTATGGAGAATATTCATCCTGTCTTCGACACAAACAAAAGTCCAAGTTACTAGGAGGCCAATCCCTGCCAGCACACAGAAGTCTGGAGAAACACTGCTTTGCCATATGTTCAGATGCTGGCAAAATGAACTTTCCTTTCAGACACTGTCTTGGAGTAGTGACTTTTCAGCACTTCCCTGACACACTGTTGTTGCCCTTGCCATACAAATAACTTTTGATTCTCAGATACTGATGAACCAGGACCAGTAGTATTATTTAGGCTGTGTATTTCCCTGCTTTTAATTATTTCACTGCACTAACATCATTAATGGTTTATGCAGTCACCAAGACAAAGGTAAAACTAAATTTCTCCCCTTGAAAACTTATTTGTTCAATATAAGTTTAGGGTTCATCTAAAGACTAAATCACTTGCACTTTTTCAGTCATCATGTGGATAATTCTGGACTTGGTCGTGAATGGGAAATGCAACTGCACCTTCTTGCATTTTCCCTTAACTAGCTGGCATAATCAGGACCTAACACTGGTAAATCCCTTTTATTCCTTTAGTACTAACAGCCAGAGCAAGGCAACTAAAAATGAGTTTTAGAGATGCTAATACTCATTACAAACTTGATTAAAAAAAATTAATAGGTCTAAGATACATGGTGTCCACAGCCAATAGCCTCTAACGCAGAAGTAACTTTAAAAGGAGATCCTAGGGCACCTGGGTGGCTCAGCTGGTTAAGCAACTGCCTTCGGCTCAGGTCATGATCCTGGAGTCCCGGGATCGAGTCCCGCATCGGGCTCCCTGCTCAGCGAGGGGCCTGCTTCTCCCTCTGACCCTCCCCCCTCTCATGTACTCTCTCTCATTCTCACTCTCTCAAATGAATAAATAAATCTTTAAAAAAAAATAATGCAATATATGTTAAGAAAAAAAAAAAAGAAGAAGAAGGTAGCAGGAGGGGAAGAATGAAGCGGGGGAAATCGGAGGGGTAGACGAACCATGAGAGACGATGGACTCTGAAAAACAAACTGAGGGTTCTAGAGGGGAGGGGGGTGGGAGGATGGGTTAGCCTGGTGGTGGGTATTGAGGAGGGCACATTCTGCATGGAGCACTGGGTGTTATGCACAAACAATGAATCATGGAACACTTCATCTAAAACTAATGATGTAATGTATAGGGATTAACATAAGAATAAAAAATAAAAAAAATTTAAAAATTTAAAAAAAAAGATCATAACAGGACAAAAAAATAATTTAAAACCTTTAAGGTGAAGAAGCCAATCTTTTGAGTCATAATCCCAGAAAAAAAAAGAAAGACCTCATTTTCGGAAAATTCCAAAAATAGTCACTGAGTTAGATACGTATGGACAGAAAGTAAGAAGTTTTGACCTAATTGCAAGGAAAGGAACTAGAGTCTAGAAAGAAAGATTCTTCACTTCTAACTTGGACAGAAGAGCTACAAAGGAGTTCCACTGAGAAGTAAATGTGAAGAGTTAGCTAGTGAGATGTGTAAGCGAGATCTTTGTCAAAACATTGGTATCATACTTCCCCAAGAATCCGAACATATTTTATATCCTGTGTTATGATGATGATGATGATGATGATGATGATGATTTTGCTTAATGCTATTGTTACCTAGATTCACAATCTAAAATTCTGAATCATTCTCTTATCCAGTAATCAGATAATTCTACCTCTGGACTGGCTCTCCAATCTACTCCTTCCCACCCCACCCCCCACTTGATTGGATTCCTGATTTACTAGCCCAGGAAATGACTTTGGGAGCCTAGACCAGGAATTGCAAATAGGTTTCATTATGTTGGTAAATCTATTTTTGATAGTGGCTACTAGTATGTATGTAAAGCCTTGTTTTGGCTTAATGAGAAAGAGTGATTTTATAGGTTAGTATTGTCTACTACATGCTCAAAAAGCTGATATGGCACATGTACTGAGTTTCTGCCAACCCTGGCATAAACTAAGGAAACAGTATTTTTTTTATCATTTTTCCATTAATTTCTCCCTGTTCCAATCTGTCCTCACATTGCTAAAATATCTTTCTTTAAAAATTGTAACTATATCAACTTATGACTTACAAATTTCTACTTGACTCTCATGCCTGTAAGACAAAATTCAAACTCCTTAATTTATTATACACTTAAATTTCTTAATCTGGTCCCAATTGACTTAACACTACTCACCTATCTCCTGTCATTCAAACACATTCAAATCACACTGAACCTCTCAACTTCCCTGAAAATTCTGTAAAACTCATGATTCATGATTTCTCCATTAGAACCTAAGCTTTCTGTGGGCAAAGTCTGCATTTGTCTTTTTACCTAAAATTGTACCAAGCAGAGAATAAACGGACTATAATTTTGAGCAGAAAAATGAATAAGAAATGAATAAACTAACATTTTTTGCTCTCTCTCCAGAATCTCTTTTTTAAATGGCAAATTCCTGGGTACCCTTCAAAACCCATCTCACATGTCCAGTCTTCAAGGAAGCTTTCCTTGACTCCTCAAAGCTAAGTTACCCACTTATTCCCCTGTGCTTCTGTATCCCTCTGTTCATTCCTGGTTTTAGCATTTAATATGCTATTTTTGGTTCATTTTTTCTTTTTTATAATTTATACACAATGAAATGCTTAGATCTTAAGTATACTATTCAGCCAGTTTGGGCAAATGCATCAAACAAATATTTCCATCACCCTAGATAATTTTTTCATACTCCTTCCTTGTCAACCCCTTCAAAGCAATGACTGATGATTTCAGTCACCAGAGGTTACTATTTGCCTGTTCCAAACATTTATATAAGTGGGATTATAGATGTATACTTGTGTACTTGTATCTCATCTCTTTCATTTAGCATAATATTAGAGATTTATTCTTGTTTTTGTCTGTAGCAGTAGTCCCTTCTTTTTATTACTGAATAATATTCCATTGTATGCCTAAGCCACAATTTGTCCAATTTCTAGTTTATGGGCATTTAGGTAGATTCTAGTTTGGCACTATTATGAAAATAGCTACTATGTTGTATTTTAAATAGTCTCTTCACTGTAAGATCCTTACTTTGCACAATGAACTCATCAAGAGACGATGCTTGATGATGATTATTTTGAAATTGTAATACCTAAGAGTAGTCCTTGGTATATAGTAATTGATCAGTAATCATCCCATTGGAGTATAATTTGTGTCTTTCTAACCTGGATGTTGTAGACTCTCCTTGCCAGTTGGCTCATGATGTAGGTATTGGGAAGTGATAAACTATGCCTCTTTGAGACAAACTACTATATTCCATTTACTTCCTAAGTTTCCTTGGGCAATTCCCTTACATTTCTCTGGTCCTTAGTTTCCTCATCTATAACATGAAGATAATTATAGCACTTATCTGTTTGGTTTGATTTGAGGATTTCTTGAACTTTGCATGGAATTTAATAAGCACTCAACAAAAGTTAGTTGTTAATTTATTATAATATGTATCCTTCAAATATCTGACTAAGCCTATTACAGAAAGATGGAATTTTGGTATAGTTCCCTAAAAAAAAAAAATAGGGGAAAAAGAGTAAAATGCACTTGGAAGAGCCAACACAATATTAATGAAGAACAAAGTCAAAGGACTGACCCTATCCGACTTCAAGACTTAATATAAAGCTACAGTAATCAAGACAATATCACATAAGAACAGGCAAATAGATCAATGAGACAGAAGATGAAGTGTAGAAACAGCCTCCAAAAATAGTCAACTGATCTTTGACAAAGACACAAAGGCAATACAATAAAAAAAAAGATAGCCAGGGTGCAGGGTGGCTCAGTTGGTTGAGCCTTTGACTCTTAGTTTTGGCTCAGGTCATGACCTCAGGGTCCTGAGATCCAGCCCCAGGTCAGGATCCACACTCAGTGCAGAGTCTGCTTGAGATTCTCTCTCCCTCTGCCTCTGCCCCTCCCCCAGCTCATGCACAAATGCACTCTCTTCTCTCTCTCAAATAAATAAATAAAATCTTAGAAATCTCCATGGAAAAAAAAGAAGAGATAGTCTTTTCAACAACTAGTGCTAGAGCAACTGGACATCCACATGCAAAAAAAAAAATAATAATCTAGACAGAGACCATATACTCTTCACAAAAATTAAGTCAAAATGGATCATAGACCTAAATGTAAAACTCAAAACTATAAAAACTCTTAGAAGATAATATACGAAGAAATCTAGATGACCTTAGGCATGATGATGATTTTTTGGTACAAAACCAAAGGTACTATGGATGAAAGAAATAATTGATAAGCTGGACTTCATTAAAATTAAAAACTTCTCTGTGAGAGACACTGTCAAGAGATTGAGAAGACAAGTCACAGATGGGAAGAAAATATTTGCAAAAGACCTATCTGATAAAAGATTTTTATCCAATATATACAAAAAACTCTTTTTTTTTTTAAGATTTTATTTATTTATTTGAGAGAGAGAGACTGAGAGAGAGAGCACATGAGAGAGGGGAGGGTCGGGAGGGTCAGAGGGAGAAGCAGACTCCCTGCCGAGCAGGGAGCCCGACGCGGGACTCGATCCAGTGACTCCAGGATCATGACCTGAGCCGAAGGCAGTCGCTTAACCAACTGAGTCACCCAGGCACCCTATACAAAAAACTCTTAAAGTTCAACAATAAGAAAACGATCAACCTGATTAAAAAATGGGCAAAAGATATAAACAAACGCCTCATCAAAGAAGATGTACAGATACAAAGCAAGCATATGAAAAAATGTTCCATATCATATGCAATTAGGAAAATGCAAATTAAAATAAGAAGTTACCACTACACACTTATTAGAGTGGCATAAATTCAGTATGCTGACAACACCAAATGCTAGCAAGGATGTGGAACAACAGGAACTCTCATTCACTGCTGGCAGGAATGCAAAATGGTACAGCCTCTTAGGAAGACAGTTTGGCAGTTCCTTACAAAACTAAACATACTCTTACCATATGATCCAGCAGTTGTGCTCCTTGGTATTTATCCAAAGGAGTTGAAAACTTATGTCTACACAAAAACCTGCACATGGAAGTTTATAGCAACTTTATTCAAAATAGCCAAAACTTGGAAGCAACCAAGATATCCTTCAGTAGGTGAATGGATAATAAATCGTGGTAGACCCAGTGTTAAAATGAATGAGCTATCAAGCCATGAAAAAACCTGGAGGAACCTTGAATGCATAATACTAAGTGAAATAAAACCATCTGAAAAGGGCACACACTGATTACAGACATATGAATATTCTGGAAAAGTCAAGACAGTCACCATCATGAAGATCAGTTGCCAAGGGTAAAGTGTGGGTGGGGGGAGGGAGGGATGAATAGGTGAAGCACCGAGAATTTTTAGAGCAGCAAAACTATTCTTTATAATATTGTAGTGGTAATACGTGTCATTATACATTTGTCAAAACCCCCAGAATGTACACAAAGAGTGAATCTTAATGTAAATTATGGGTTTTGGATGATAATGGTATGTCAGTGTAGGTTTACCAATGGTAACAAATGCACCAGCTGGTGTGAGATTTTGATAATGGGGGAGGCTTATACATGTGTGAGGGCAGGGCATGTATGGAAAATCTGTACTTTTGTTCCATATTACCACAAACCTAAAATTGATCTTAAAAATAAAGTCTATTTAAAAGAAAGAAAAAGGGGAGCCTGGGAGGCTCAGTCATTAGGCGTCTGCCTTCGGCTCAGGTCATGATCCCAGGGTCCTGGGATAGAGCCCCTGCTCAGTGGGGAGCCTGCTTCTCCCTCTCCCACTCCCCCTGCTTCTGTTCCCTCTCTTGCTGTGTCTCTCTCTGTCAAATAAATAAATAAATTCTTTTAAAAAAAGAAAAGAAAAGAAAAGAAAAGAAAAGAAGAAAAGAAAGAAAAGAAAAGAAAGAAAAAAGTTAAAGTGAATGAAAGCCTTGTTTCTTGTGTAACCACTATGGAAAATTATTTAAGTGGACCAAAAACCAGCTCAAGGCATTTTTTTTGTAAGGTAACCTTGGTCAATTTAAAAAAATGAAAATTCACAAAAAATTAAATATAACAAAATCTCTATGTCTCTTTTAATTGCATGTATTTCTAAAAATACTTCTTCATATTTTAGAACAATTCATACTAAAAAATAAAAATTTGCCAAGGATATAAACCATCCACTTCCATTAATATTCTCTTAAAAAACAAAGACTTTCCACCATAAAATAACTAAAATGCACAGCTCTTGGAATACAAACTGGTGCAGCTACTGTGGAAAACAGTATGGAGTTTCCTCAAAAAATTAAAGATAGAACTGCCCTATAATCCAGTAATTGCACTACTGGGTATTTACCCATAGAAGACAAAAACACTAATTCAAAAGGATACATGCAGCCCTATGTTTACTGCAGCATTATTTATAATAGCCAAGATATGGAAGCAGCGCAAGTGTCCATCAGTTGATGAATGGATAAAGATGTGGTATACATATATAATGGAATATTATTCAGCCATAAAAAAGAACAAAATCTTGCCATTCTCAACAACATGGATAGAGCTAGAGAGTATAATGGGAAGAGAAATGAACCAGTCAGAGAAAGACAAATACCACATGATTTCACTCATATGTGTAATTTAAGAAACAAAACAAATGAACAAAGAAAAAAAGAGAGACAAACCAAAAAACAGACTCTTAACTATAGAGAACAAACAGATGGTTACCAGAGGGGAGGCAGGTGGGGGATGGGTGAGATAGGTGTTGGTGATTAAGGAGGACATTTGTTGCAATGAGCACTGGATGATGTATGGAAGTATTGAATCACTATATTGTACACCTGAAACTAATACAACACTGTATATTCACTACCTGGAATTAAAGTAAAAACTTTAAAAATAAATAAAAATAAAAATAAAATAAATACACAGCTCTCAAAATAAGGCAACTTTCTAGGGTCATGTGAACAATGGGCCATAAGATTTGAAAGAGATACCTCCACATATAAAAACAAGACCCTCAAAACAGGGTCAACACATGTAGTGAAAAAAAAAATGGAATAGGAAAAAATCTGCCCATTTAAAAATAGGGAAGACAAAGTGATTTGTCTTATTTTCCTTTATCTCTTTATTGAGAAAAAAAAAAAAGTCTCACCCTTGGGAAAACAATGGAGAAAAAACTTGGTAGAGCTATTTAGGTAGAGCTATTCAGACTTAAGAAATACGATGAATTCCAAACAGGATAATTTTGTTTTTAAAAAATTCACTCTTGAATACATCTCCGTTAAACTGCTGATATCCACAGACTGACCACATTAACAAGCAGCCAGAAAGATAAAACAGATTACTTTTAAATACCAGCTATTTGTCTGACTGCAAACTTCTCAGTAATCAGAAAACTCAGAAGACAGTAGAATAATAGTTCCATGGCTCTAAGGGCAAATACATATTAATGTAGAACTGTGTACTCAGGTAAATTATCATTCAACAATGAATTTTGAAACAAAAACCAAAAGCATTTACCACCCTCACTAAGGGAACTTAAAGGAAGTACTTTAGATCCAAGAAAATTGCTAGATGATTCTAGAAAGGAAATACTAAAATTATAAGCATAATTTATTTGTAACATTAGAGACTTTTTAGAAATTTTTTCCAAAGCACTTCCTAATAGATAAGTCAGGTTCTTAAGGAGTCAACTGCAAGGAGTTCTTACCCCCCAATATTTAAGAGGAAAGAGAAGCAGGGAACAGTTAAAGATAAATGCCAAAATTAAAAATCAATTTTGCTCCTATATCTAAGAAACAAGTTATTTCCATTTGTCTATTAAAAATAGTGCTGCTGTGAATATTTTGTTCATATTTTTAGTATACCCATGTACTTATTTCTTTTAGACATATAACTAAGAGTAGAAATGTTTAGTTACAGGGTATATTTATGTTCACATTGCACTACTTCCAATATTTAGGAATTTCTAGAAGCCCTGGAATCATAAAGCAAGATGAGCTCATTTTTAAAATACCCTTAACTTGGGTATCTACCTCCAACACATATTGATCTTTGATGCTATGCCTTTGCTTAATTCTATAATGTCATGATGTATATTAAAATTATTATGTGAAAATAAGCTTATATTTGTTGAGTGCTTCATATTGTATCCCAGACTGTGCTAAATGCTTCACATATATTTTAATCTTCTTAAGAGTCATCTATCATTGTCATTTCACAGGTGAGGAATATGGGGCTCAGAAAAATTAATGCATTCTCCATGGTCACATATATAGGCCACGGAACACACTGCAAGGGAACAAATAATAACTATGGCGCAGCCTGGAGATCCTCTCAGTAGAAGAAACCTAGGGTCAGGGCATCTCTGGAAAAACTAGCCTCACTCAATGCAGAGGCACATATGAATCACAATGTTTATGAAATATTAAGTCTGCTAAGATAGAGACTATATTCTAATAAAGAGATCTCAAAATATTGTAAGTTAAATAAACAGAAATGCATTTCCCTCCCACGTAACAGTCCAGAGAGCTGGCCAAAGCAGTAGTTTTGCCATCAGAAACAGGCAACGGCCAAGGATTCTCTAAATTTCACTAGTTCCCAGCCAGAAGTAAAAGCGAAAGACAAAGTATAATGTCTACTCATGCAGCATTGGTCCAAACTTAATCACAGGACCACACCTACAGGCAAAGAAAGCTAGAAAATGTAGTCAGCAAATTGGTCAAAGGCAGTCAGGTGTCCTGCTGAAATTCAGATGGTTCTATTTCTAAAAAGAAAAAAAAACAATGAATATGAAAAAGTGGAAGCCTCTGCCTCATTTACTAGTCAGACCTGACAGAAACTGGACATGTGTGGGGCGCCTGGGTGGCTCAGTTGGTTAAGCAACTGCCTTCGGCTCAGGTCATGATCCTGGGGTCCCGGGATCGAGTCCCACATCAGGCTCCCTGCTCGGCAGGGAGTCTGCTTCTCCCTCTGACCCTCCTTCCTCTCATGCTCTCTGTCTCTCATTCTCTCTCTCTCAAATAAATAAATAAAATCTTAAAAAAAAAAAAAAGAAACTGGACATGTGCCAAGATGTAACAAGGAAACAACTGGAAAAGTAGTTGTGTAAAGTCCAGTTGGGGGAGGCTTGAATGACCATCTGGAGAGAGTGACCTCATATGGTAGCTAATGAGAAGCCTTTTTAAAAATAAATATTTTTATTGAAATAGAGCATACGGTCAAAATGCACATATCATAAATGTACAGCCTGCTAAATTTATACAACGTACCCATGTCAGAATCACTCAGCTCAAGAAATTTAAGTTTCAGCTCTCCACCCGCATTTTCATGCCCTTCCCAATCACCAACCTTGCTCACCTCCCTGAAGATAACCACGACCTAACTTCTCTATGTAGATTTGTGTTGCCTATCTTGTCATGCCATTATGTTTGCGGGATTCATATATGTAGTATGTGACAGGATTTTTTAATGTTTTACAGCTGCACAGTATTCCATTACAGAACATACCGTAATTTTTTATTTAAATTCAACAAATTAATATATAGTATATTATCAGTTTCAGAGGTAAAGTTCAGTGATTCATCAGTCTTATATAACACCCAGTGCTCATTATATCCCGTGTTCTCCTTAATGTCCATCACCCAGTTACCCTATCCCCACACCCTCGTCCCCTCCAGTACCCCTCATTTTGTTTCCTATAGTTGAAAGTCTCTTATGGTTTGTGTCCCTCTCTGATTTCATCTTGTTTTATTTTTCCCTCCCTTCCCCTATGCTCCTCTGTTTTGTTTCTTAAATTCCACATACGGGTGAAATCATATGATAATTGTCTTTCTCTGATTAACTTATTTCACCTAACATAATACTCTAGTTCCATCCACATCATTGAAAATAGCAAGATTTCATTTTTTATGACTAATACTCCATTGTGTATATATACCACATCTTCTTTATCCATTCATCTGTTGATGGAAATATGGCTCTTTCCATAGTTTGGCTATATGGACACTGCTGCTATAAACATTGGGGTGCAGGTGCCCCTTCAGATCACTACAAACTAAATACCTAGTAGTGCAATTGCTGGGTCATAGGGTAGCTCTATTTTCAACTTTTTTGAGGAACCTCCATACAGTTTCCCAGAGTGGCTGTACCTCCCCCCAACAGTGTGCCAGGGGTTCTTCTTTCTCTGGAACATGCCATAATTTATTTAACCATTGTCTTCAAGATAAACATTAGAGTTGTTTCCAGTTTTCAGCTACTAAAAATAATTCTGCTCTAACAGTTTCCCTTGTGTTTTTCGGTGCACCCATTACTCATTTCTTTTGGCTATATACCAGAGGAGTAGAATTGCTTTATAGGATATACTTACATTTCAGGCACCTGGGTGGCTCAGTTGGTTAAGCGACTGCCTCTGGAGTCCTTGGATCAAGTTCCGCATTGGGCTCCCAGCTCAGCAGGGAGCCTACTTCTCCCTCTTACCCTCTCCCCTCTCATGCTGTTTCTCACTCACTCTCTCTCTCTCAAATAAATAAAATCTTAAAAAAAAAGAACATACTTACATTCAACTTTTGTAGATCATGCTAAATAGTTTTTCCCAAGTAGCTGCATCATTTATTATTCCCCTGGCAACACAGGGGCATTCTATTTGAGCTACATTCTCACCAACACATGGGAAAATCATTCCTTTTCATTGTAGCCATTCTGGCAGTTGTGATTTTCATTTGTCTGCTAACTACTTAGTAGTTTTAATTTTCATTTGTCTGATGACTATTGAGGTCAAGGACCCTTTCTCTTATTTATTAGTCATTTGGAGAACTACTCTTGTTGAGTATCCCTCCTAACTGTTTACCGTCTTCTTATTGGGTGGTCTTTTTAACTTATAGGAGCTCTATAGATAGCCTGAATATGAATCCTTTGCCAGTTTGTAACTTTCTTCTCAGTGAACAGCTTTTGAATTTTTTGAATGAGAGAGTGGCAAGAATAGTTCCATGTTTTGAGAAAATTCATCTGTCATGAATATGAAAGAGTCAAGCAGAGAAATGTTAAAAGGATAATGTATATATTTCCTGATAATGTATGTATATATATAATGAGAGCCTAGTTTAGACAGAGGGCAACAATAATAAAAAGGAAAGGAAAAAGATGAGAGAGACACTTTATAAAGGATTGATTCATCTATTCAATTGTGAGAAGACTTGATAACTGATTAAGAAAAATATGGGATATGCACAATTTATGAAGGACAGTGAATACTTGATAAAATGCAGTCAATATTGGCAGATGGGAACTTAGGAAAATGAAAGTTTTGAATTACTGAAGAGTGTTTACTTTGGAATTCGTTTTTACTATAATGATCACACCAAGTAACAACAAGGCCCAATTTCTCCCAACTTAGAGGCTTTTTATCATTCTTGCCATGATTAACAACTCCATATTCATTTTCTTTTCAAATCACTCAAGGAAAAATAAAACGACAAAACACAAGCCTAAGGAAAGTAATATTTTTTTTTAAATCAGAAAGGAACAGAAAACTCCTCAAGGAGAATTTTTCCAAGAAGGGATATTTGAGGAGGAGCAACCCTAAGATTGTCAAAACATTCCCCATTTCCTCCTGCCCTCAAGACTAGCCACATGCACTTCTTTTCTTGGTTCTTAACCCACTTATAAATAAGTTAGAAGTAAAAGCTACAGAACCTCCCTCAAGTGATTTCATAAAAAGCCCTTAATCGAATGAGATAACAAGTCCTCTATCATTATCATCAGGGCCAACATCATCATCTAACATCTACTGAGCACCTGACATACACTGTATATTATATGCATTATTTGATCCTTGTAAAGTCCTGTAAATAAGTATTACGCTACTATTACTATTCTATAGCAGGATGCTCAAGCAATTTGCTCAAAGTGACACAGCTAGTAAGTCATGGACCTTGGACATGAACCAAGGCAGCTTGACTCTAGAGCTTCTTTCTTATCTATTGTTCTCTACATTTTCCTTGCCAGCTATCATGTATCATTGGCAGTTAAGGCCATAAAAGAATAAAATCATAACAATTAGGATTTAGTAGTAAGTACCCGAATGTGGAAAGTCCCATAGGGCATGGTGCACCCTAAAGACAGAAATGAAATTGAGACCCAATCTGAGTGACAAAGACTATTGAAAATACCTCATGTCAGTTCACTTATCTCCCTCTCCACTTCCACCCTGTTATCACTAACCTTCTAATCACTAACACTTCTATAGTCTTTAATTTCCTCTCCATCTCTAAACTGTCACCTCCTCTAATTCATTCTCCATGCCAGAATGATCTTTTTAAATTATAAAACAGCTCAGACCACCCTTCTTAAAAACATTTCATAGCTTCCCACTGCACACAGGGAAAAAATCCTTATTAGGGCCCACCAAATCCTACAAAATCTGACCCCTGCTTCCCTTTCTTCCCTAATCCTGCTCCTCACTTTCCTTCTCACCATGCACATTGCTTTTTATGTTAATTCATTGAATACAAGAAGCCCTTCTTTACCACAGGATCTTGGTGACTGCTATTCTGTCTGCCTGACCTGTTCTTTCTCCAACAACTTAAATGTTTGGCTTCTTCTCATCCTCATCTCAACATAAGAACTTTTCTTATCATATAGCACCCTGGTTACTTCTGTAGTAAACTTTCTAAAAAGCTGTAATTTTATTACTTAGTCATAAATGCAGTACTCTATCTTTCCTACTAGAATTAACCCTCATGACAGTGTGCCTGGCACATCCTAGATACCAATAAGAAATCTGATGAGATGAATGCAAGAATCAATAAATGGCTCCATGTTTCTTATCTTGGGTAACTGGGGGGATAGTAAGGTCATTAACCAAGATATGAAATACAGTAGCAGAAGCAAGTTTTGAAAAGGAACTTAGTTCAGTGAGGGAGAGAGATGCCTGAAGGAAAGACCAGTAGAAATGTCCATGAAATAGGTAGGTCTGGCATTCAGAGAAGAGTCTGGACAAGATAACGTAGGTTTGAAAGACACGAGAATAACAGGGCAGATGAAGCTATGGATGTGAAAGAAAAGGCCCAGGAAAACAAGCTGAATGGATAAAGCAGAAGACCAACAGGCAATATAAAAGAAGAAAAAGGACAAGAGCACCTGGATGGCTCAGCTGGTTGAGCCTCTGCCTTCTGCTCAGATCATGATCCTAGAGTCCCAGGATTGAGCCCTGACCCCCATCAGGCTCCCTGCTCAGCAGGTCTCCCTCTGACCCTCCCCCTACTCAAGCTTGTGCGCTCTCTTTCTCTCTCTCTCTCTCACTCTCTCTCAAATCAATAAAATCTTTAAAAAGAAGAAGAAGAAGAAAGAGGACAAATGAAAAGCATGAGGAAAAGCCTTCAAAGAGATCAGAGAAGCACCAGGAGAAGATGAGGACAGATTTTCCAGGATGATGAGAGGTTAAATCAAGAGGGAGGGTCAAAGTCTTAGGAGAAGTTAATTAGGATGACAAATGAAAAGGGGGATTCAGGGTTGGTGTTTAGGAAACCCTAATGGCCTCTGGGAGAGGCTGCAACCAAGTAGATTAAGACACTGAAGATAAACGTGTTTCAAATTCATAGCTTTACCTAGCCCTTGGACTATATAAAAATCTTTTTTAGAGGCTTTGAAAACCCCATGACACAGAAAGTGTGACAAAACTAAATTATTAAGTACTTCACCTATCAGCTTTAGGGAATAAATAGTTATCCGACATTGTTGGAATTTTCTAAAGAGGTAGTATTAAAGTTAGCAGAAAAGGCTAGTCTATTCAAAATTGCAGAACTATGTAAGGAAACTCATGATTATCAGTAGCAAAAGCTACCAGGGTGCTTTCAGAGAATGAAAGTTGTACCATATACACATTAAACAGAAAAGAAATTTGAGAAGCAAGGGGTTGAGACCAACAGCAGTTCACAGAGCCTGCCAGGGTATGGTTGGCAATTCAAGATCACAGATGCCTCAACTTGCTCTAATCAGGGAGAATCCTTCTTGCTAAGTGCATTCATGCCGGTAGTCAGTAGAGATGCATCCATGCACTAAATCTTGAACCTGAACTAAGTGTAAATATTCTAGGGTATTTAATTTACCTCCCACCCCAGTTCAAAGGCAGATCCATGCTAAAATAACCCCTACCCCCCTGCAAAGCCAAAAACTGATCTCAAACATGGATGGAATGGAGCCCAGAAATAGACATTTTAGCACTGGATTGGAATACAGACTGGGGGGGGGGGGGAACAAAACAAGGAAGAGGCTTCTGAACAGCTTATTCTTTCTCTATTATGTCCCCAGATATTCCGACACATAATTATTCCACTCATTTGTCAAAGAGTGGTTAATTTCAACAAAAGGATGTTTCTATGTTATCCATATACTACAAATGAAAAGCAGGAATTTCACGTATCTACTGTAATTAAAAAAAAAAAATTTAAATCTTTCTGTTGATAATTAGATTTTGTCCAGAACAGTGTTCTGCGGAATAAGCTGTTTGTCAACAGAAGAGGTGTGGCAGACATAGTACAAAGGGAGTCACTTTTCATCCTCCAGACCGTTAATAGTGGAAAACACTGAGATACAGAGAATTCTGGGTGGAAAGCCGAATAAAGAAAGGTGTGGTGGAGGAACCCCGGGCGAATTTTGGAAGTCTACCCTCTCATTTCCTGTTTGTGGGAGGCGAGCAGTGGCAGGGGCCGGGTCAGAGTTCCTGGAAGAGAGCGCTGGGGCCAGAGAGGGTTCTGGTGGCTGCAGCTCGTCGGGCGGCGGCGCCGGTAGCAGCCGGGACAGGTGAGGCTGCCCCGGCGGTCTCCACCGCAACGCTGGAGGGGCGGAGGTGAGAAAGGCGCCGTCCAGCCGCCCCGCGCCCGCCGCGCCTCCCCCGACCTCGCGCCGGCGCCCCGCTGGTCCTCCAGCCACACACGCTCGGCGCTCCAGCCTCTGCAGCGCCCGCGGCCCACCGCGCTGTTGCCTGGGCAAAGGCCGGGGGTAAGGAAGGCCACGGCCCTCTTCCCTCGGGCGTTCCCTGCCCCCTGGGCCCGGAGCTTGAGGGCGGGAGGAGATCTGAGGACTCATCAAGCCGGGCCGGGCCCAATGGTGCCCTTGGAAGAAGGAGGCGACGGGGCCTGGAGACCCGGCGGGGACCCGAGGCAGCCGGGGAGAGGTTCAACCTCCCCGCCTTCCCAGCACGTTGGAGAGGCATCTGCTTTCTCCTCCGCGGCCGAGGCGCTAGGATTTGCGGGCCACCTTCCAAAGGTCCGAGAGAGCCCGTTAGAAGCTTACCCCACCCCAATCCATCCCCACATCCACGCGAGGGCCGAGGTGCGTTCCGGGGAGGGGGGCGCTCCCGCTGGCTGCGGGCTTTCTGCCCCCATTCCCTCCGCTTCCTGGCCCCCTCGCAACGCCTGCCACCTGCCCTTCACGCCCACCTAGGCTTATGTCCAAGGACCAGGACACAGCGTCCTCGCTCTTTTTTCCTGCCCTTCCCTGGCTTTGGGGAGCGAGAGGTAGACTCCCTCGGAGCCACTCAGTAGAAGGTGGCTAGTGCAGCCAGGGACCCTAGGGTACCCCCAGCCTTCCCCAGGGTCAGCAGCTCCGCTTGCCCTGGCCTCCCATGGGAGAGGGGTGCAGGGGAGGGGGAGTCGTCAGCAGGCAGAGCGCTGCCACCCCCAGCCAGGTAAACTGTCCTTTAGAGGCACCCGTGACCAATGATTCAAAATTGCATACAGAAACTGATTTTTGCCCAGAGCCTAGAAGAACTGAATCATGTGTTTGTTCACTGGAGCAAAACAATCACGGGTGGAGAAGGGCGTCTCTTCTGGCAGCGAAGTCAATGGGGACTGTTGCCTTGATTTCAAAAGGCGCCACGATTTTGAAAGAAATAAACATTATTGCTTAGGTGTAGACAAAGAAAAAAACCAAAGAAACTATTTTTTATTTCTAGTTGAAATTTTCAGGACCGTTTTCCATAGTTACAATATGGACCTGTTCACTTCTTGAGCAATATTTTATTGCTATAACCAGGGCTTTTCATAATAGAAGCTTTTAGTATTACCTTTTAAATAAGATCCACAAAATTTGAAAATAAATTTGTAAGCAATACCTGTGTTGTTGAATATACATTGTATCATTGATTTTTCCAAACATTTATGGAGATGCTTGATGAATCACTGTATTGTTCAATAATTGTTGGTTACTTAGCACTTAGGGCAAAGATAATCTGCAACTGGAGGAAATTCATAGGGAAATGAACAACATTTGTCAATTAGATTTAATAGTTTGCTTAAGAATTTTTTAAGTGATATGTATATATGTATACATATTTGGATACTAAATAAATTTGGTACTAAAACATAGAAGATCTTTCAGTTAGAGTTTCAATATTCGATATATGCCTTAAAATGCAAACTGAAGTGTTATCTGATTAATTCAGGTATGTTCTGGTATATTTGTACTGAAATACTCAATTTTATAAGGCAGTTACTTCCAAAGATGATTTTTATAAAGAAGTTCACTTTAAATGTGATACAGTGAGTAGGAGATTAATAAAGACAATATATCTTTAATCATCTTCCAAACTGTCAAACTATTTCTATATGGCAGAAATGTTTCTATCTCCCTGGGGATTTATCCATGCCCTCAAGTGCCAAATTAGCTCCTTTTTTGTCCACATTGATTAAAGGAAAATGCATATTTCAATTGGGAGATAGATCTGTATATAAGCCATAGAATGTATATGGACTAATGTTTAAAATATCTCACTTTATGTCATCAGGATCTCACAGAAGAAGGCTCATGATCAGAGTACCCCATCGCCCAATGGTAGAGGTTTAAATGAATGGGAAGCAAATAGAAAAGCTTTTGGCCTTCTGGACTGCTTCTTTTGCCGTTTGAAAAGACCTAGCTGCTCACTCCTTATTATTTCACATGGTATGATTAGCTCTCAGCAGGTCTGGCATGCTTTCAGCTAGGTCTCAATCTTTGCATATTCAAGTATTGTTCCGTTTTCCCAAGGTACAATATATATTGGGGCATTAAAATATAGACTATAACACAGAGCTGCTAACTAAAGCCTTCAAAATGAATAATTATCTGATCATTTAATATTAGTGCACACTAGAATTGAGGAAACTGGAAAAAGAAGTATATAAAGAAATGATTTTAAAGAAACACATATCATGTACTCAATATGCAATTTTTGTTAATAGATGTCTCTAGATAATAGAACCAGAGGTTATTTTTTCTTTCTCTACTTTTCAAGAAATCTATAATAAGCAGGTATTAATTGAATAATAATAAACATTATATATATTTAAATTGATAAATGTCTACACTTTTAAAAGCATAAGTTTATTTTAATCTGTTAGTTGTGACAAGCAATGCTATATTTTTTCAATGTCTAAAATCTTCCTAGAAAAAAAAGCCAACTGAATGAAAATTTTCAAAATATGTCTTTCCAAGAGTTGGGAATATTTCAGAGATTCTTAACACAGAATACAGAGCCAGAGAAACTTGTATGTACATCTCCAGCTTACTCACTAAAGAATGTTATATTAGAAGAAACTGTTATATTTAAAATATTCATTAACCTTATTATAAGACTGTCAAACCTCCAAAGCTTCATATGATAGAAAGCTGACAGTTTTTATCCACTGATCAGAATATAACATTATAGCTTACCTGGGCCAGTAGGTACCAACTAATTCATAAGTTGGAGTTAAAGTGTTTGACAGAAAAATATTAATAGAACAATTAAGAAAACACAAATACAACATAAAAATAGCCACCTTCTAATTCCCACTTCAACAGGGTATGTCAGTTGGATCTTGCACCTAGATTTGAAGTAAACAAACAGAGTCTGTCATAGGCAAGCAGGGAGGAATTGAAAGACGTTTGTCTTTTAACAGAACGTAGATTACACAAAAATTTGTCTATGTTCATTTTCCCACAGTCCCAGCATCAGAGGTACATCATTTAAACTTGAGCTGATAATAAAATCTAGAACTACAGTAATATCCACTAAAGCTTATAAATTTGTAACAATCAAACTGTTCTAGAACAGCTATGGAATACTTGTATATAAAGTGCTGTTAAGCTTTAACCTAAATTATCTTGAATTTCTTACACCTCCCACATATCCAATTACTAAGCATAACTATTAAACCCTTCTCAAATCTGCTGACACTTGCCTGTATCTCTTGCTTGGATTACTTATTCAATTTACTACTTGTTTTACTGGTTTCATTTTTGACACCTACAATTTAAAGTATTTTCATAAAATGAAAATCTGAGCCAACTTACTCTCTCTCCCTCGTATGTGTATACATTTTAAATATATTATTGAGCACACATATGAGAAACCCCAAGAACACCAAAATTAAAATTTAAAAGAAATGGCAAAGTGAAATCAGAGAAGTAAGTTATAACAGAAAACTAAAGCTTAGGCTTATCTGGAGGCAATTGCCCATACCAGGAACCTACAGCTTCTGGGGATTGGAGGGAGCCAGAGGAAGAAACTAAACCTTGGATTCTGGCAAAGCACAGTAAATAAGCTGATTTGTGAGTGCAAGGATTTAGAGGGAAAGGAATGACAAAAAAAAAAAAAAAAAAGACTGCATTTGGGGCAATATCTTCACATCTAGATTTCAGTTCACCAACTCTTCAATGTTATCAAAATTTCTATTGAAACCTTTGAGTTCCTACTTTCTATATTTGTTGTTTTTTCACTTATAAAATATGTTCTAGATCTGTCCAGTCACTTTTATATCATTTCTTTCCCTCTAATTTAAGAAAATAATAGAATTTTCCACAACTGGTAAAAGTCATTAATTCAGAAATTCAAGACTATATATTAGAAAGCCTAATTATTTTTATTACTTTTTTAAAGATTTTCTTTATTTATTTTTGCGAGAGAGGGAGAACGCACGAGCATGAGTAGGGGGAGGGGCAGAGGGAGAAGCAGACTCCCCGCTGAGCAGGGATTCCCCGTTTGGGACTGGATTTCAGGACCCTGGGATCATGACCTGAGCTGAAGGCAGACGCGTAACTGACTGAGCCACCCAGGTGCCCAAGCCTAATTATTTTTAAGTCTCCACTTAAATACATTATAAGTGAATCTGTAGAACACCATCAGAAGAGAAAGATTTAAACACCTTCAAAAAAGAGATCATCTACAAAAAAGGATAATAGGAGTGACAGCACATTTCTCAACAGGATGATATGATGTAATATGAAAAATAAAAAGACCTTTTTAAAAAGGATTTAAGGAATGCCTGGGTGGCTCAGGCCTGGGTGGCTCAGTCGTTAAGTGTCTGCCTTCAGCTCAGGTCATGATCCCAGGATCCTGGGATCGAGTCCCACATCGGGCTCCCTGCTCCGAGGGAAGCCTGCTTCTCCCTCTCCCACTCCCCCTGCTTGTGTTCCCTCTCTCACTGTCTCTCTCTCTGTTGAAAAATAAATAAAAATCTTTAAAAAAAAAAAGGATTTAAAAAGTTAAAATAACAGGTCTAAATAAAAATATTTTCAGCTGGAAAATTAAGTTTCTTAAACTATACTTTATACTTAAACTTAACCACCCATAGAACTTTAAATAAAGGAACTTCTAAAGCACTAATTTCAAGGAAGAAAACTTGTCTCCAAAGAAAAAACCTAATAGACTGGAATAAGAAACATGGAAAGAAACTAGTGAATTTGAAGATGATACAGTGTAAAAGAAACATGATCTATGAAATAAAGTACAGTATGTAATACATAAATTAAAGAAATAATTATATAAAAGAAGAACAGTAATATTATCTACATTCTGGGGTTCAAGAGAAAAAAGACTATAAACCAAACCCTTGATAACAAAAGATTGTAATTCATGTCCAAGATGGTAGGCAGGAAGGTCCAGAGGTAGAATTTAATAATTATGCATGGCCAAATGTAAATGGCAGTAACTAAGATAAATCTAGTGTATAAATTCCAAATCAGTGAAGGGGAAAGGTGAGTAAAAAAAAAAAATTTTAATGTCAAGGTAGTAGGAAAGAGAACATTAAAAAAGAGCAAGGTAATTAGAAAACAAAAAAAATGAGATGTTGAGGCACCTGGGTGGCTGACTCCCACAGTGGGAGGTGGGAATGCAAGGTTGGTTTAACATTTCAAAAATCAATGTCATCCACCATATCAACAAACTAAAAAACCATATGCTCAGGCCAATAATACAGAAAAGGCACCTGAAAAATCCAACATCCATTCCTAATAAAAATTCTCAAAAAAGTAGGAATTAAAGGAAACTTCTCCAACAGGAAAAAGGACAACGTTTAACTACGCTTTGTACTTAAGACACACCTAACAAAAATACATACGCATTAATACGAACTGCCAAAACATTCATGGTTTGGCCCAAGGAATTCTTTAACATTGTCTTTCACCGGTCTCCCTGTCTTACTCTACTCTCTAGCTATGCCATTCTTTTTTCAATTCTTAATCAATTTTCTCCTTTGCTTTTTAGCCTTTGTAGGTGCTGCTTCTATCAAATCACCCCACCCACAATTTCTTCAGATCCCATCTGGAAGCTCTAAGGGAAAATCATTTCTCCGCCTTTTCCAGCTTTTAGAGGCCGCTTACCTTCCGGGCTCAAGGCGTCTTCTTCCATCTTCAAAGAGCATCACTCCAACCTCTGCTTCTGTCCTCACATCTCCTTTACCTCTCTAGTCCTTCTGTCACCCTCTTATAAAGACACTTGGGATTAATTGGGCCCACCTGGAAATTTCAGGATAATCTTCCTATCTTGTGATCTTTAATCACATCTTCAAAGTTCCTTTTGCCTGGAGATCAGGATGTGGACATCTTTTGAAGGCCATTATTCTACCACTGTGCTCAAATATTTTTGTTGAATAAAAGAAGACAGACTTTGTATTTTTCTAACATTTCAAGCTATTTTTAAGTACTCAGGGAAAAATCAAATAACTTCACTAGGAAAATATCAGAGTAAAATTAACTTTTGTCAATTACAAGCTTCATGAAAAATGTGTAATCTACATACTAAATATTAAAAAAAAATTCCGAAGTTGTTCATCTATAGCCCATAAACTGTCAGTAACCACTGAAGATAAAGCCTGTCATCTCTGTAGCAACGAAAATGGTTATTATTCTTGCTACATCTTCAGTTAGTGCCCTATTCTATTTATCTAGTTTTAAACATCTAAACAGGTTATTAATTCAGGCACTGGGTAAGCCATTAAGAGGAAATATCAATACCAGGTAGAGAATTAATTATCATAAACATATTCTATAACAAAACCATATATGTTTTAACTGTCAGACATCGTGCCATCAATACAATTTAGGTAGGATTTATAAAAAGAATGGAGTTTCATACCATTTTACAAGATAGAAAATACTCAAGTTATTAGTCATCCAAACTGCATTTTATCATGCTACTCTCAACCCTGACCTTCTTTCCAGAATCAAAGGCCTCAGTCTATTGATGAGTTTAAGAATATAGTATCACCTGTCATTTCTTTAATTAATGCATTACTTTATTATTGTTCTGATGTTACTTCAAGTACATCTATTTTCTGTTTCAATCTGGACAAGGGACTTCTTGAGACAAATATTTTATGTAAAACTCCAATTATTTCTAACCTAGAATTTTACATTTATGAATATTTGTATGTGTATATTTCTGTATATGTATATACATACCATATATGCATATACAGATTTATACAAACATATATACATATATAATCAAGTTATTATAAAATATACTTTTGACAACCTGTGAGGTCCTGTTACATATCTGAAACTATTAAGATACATCTGTTCTGTGTCACCACCCAGCATTATAACTACAAATGAATGAAATATTTTTGGATAATGACATCAATATATTAATTAATATTAATCTAATACTAATGTAATTTTGAATTATCCAGTTTTAAAAACTAATTAAAATAAAAAATCATACTTCCAAATCAATTAAAATGTTATTTTAAGAATTCTTTGTTGTGAAAATAAAGAAGTAATCACTTTATAAATGTAGTTTCTCTCCATATCCACCAAACAAATGCTGAAAAACTATTGAAAGATACCTGTTTAAGGGACACCAAACTACAAACTTGCTCTGGGACTCTACATATCTTTATCTGTCTTTAAAGTATTATATGAATTCTTGAATGGCAAATCTTCTTTATACCCACAGATGTTGCAGATGTATCAAAATCAAATATTAACAGTGCCATGTGTTGTGTGAATGTGCTTTTACTAAGGAAAAGTGTCCCTCTCAACATGGATGATGTGTTGAATGTGATATCCCAATGTGAATGGTAATATTTATTTTAACTTCAATCATAATACTTGCTCAGTATTTCTGAATTTAATGTCAATTAATACTTTTTATTAACTAATTAAAGTTTAAAAATCCAGGGCGACTAGGTGGCTCAGTCGTTAAGCAGCTGCCTTCAGTTCAGGTCATGGTGCCAGCCCCACATCGGGCTCCCTGCTCGGCGGGATCGGCGGGAAGCCTGCTTCTCCCTCTCACACTCCCCCTGCTTGTGTTCCCTCTCTCGCTGTGTCTCTCTCTGCCAAATAAATAAATAAAAATCTTAAAAAAAAAAAAAAGTTTAAAAATCCTTTGAGAAACACATGACCTCCCAGAGTGAATGTGAGCAACTGAATGGTACAACACCATGTAGCAATGAGGAGACTGAATGATGCTTGGAAAATTCCTTGCATTATTCACTTAGTGGTGTCCTGCCAGCTTGTTTGCCCCTTTAGAGTGATCCTGAACTAAAGTTCCAGCCCAATACCCAAAAATTTTGGCAGGGAGCTTACACTGTACTATTTAAATTAGTGTACAGAAGTGACATCAAAACTATAATGGCAGAGTAAGAACCTCTGAAAATCTGCCCTTCCTAAAAGTCACGAAAGAACAGGCAAAACTGTCAGGATCTACTTTTCCAAAACATTGGAAACTCATCAAAACCTTACAAAACCCAGCAAGTATTTATTAAAGAAAAAGGGCTAAATATTGAAAAGAATAGGGAAATTTATGGTGTTTTAACTTGCTGTAGTTCCATCTCCTAATGTAGTACTCTGCCGTAGCCTAGAAAAGTAACAACCCACTTTATTAGAGCAGCCTGTTAGTCACCAGAAGTAAGAGAATGGAACCCGAGCTTTTTCAAAGCTTCAGTCCCAAAGAACAGTCGCATTATTTTACCGGTCAGGTGGTTCCATGGAAGACCCCATTTAACAAGCTGTCTGAAGTTGACCTGACTTGGAACTCACCCACTGTGAAAAGCCTCCACCTCGGGAACATTTATGGAAAACAATTACAGGAAAATGTTTTATCTTCACAGCCGCCTACAACAGTGAATAACATTTGAGTCAAACAATAGACTAAACAAAAGCCTAAAAGTAAAAGCTAGGGAATAAGATGTCTATATGGTTTTAAAAGGCTCTAACATATTCCCTAGAAATCCAAAACAACACACTCCTGCACACCCAAAAAAGATCTAAGAAGGCCCTCAGGTCTCACCTCTAACTGAACTTGAGACTCTGCACAAGCAGGAAATAAAGGTTAGGGAAGAGTTGTAAGCAGACTGGCCGACTATCAGAGGTTTGCCCTAACACAGAGAGCCTCTTAGCAAATACTGGTTCTAGGAATTTAAGGGAATCATTGTTTTATCATTAGATTATTAGGCTGAGAAAAGACTTTAGTGGCTGCAGAAGACAAACAATATAGATGTTACATAATTAATTTTAAAAATCCACTAAACAAAAAACATCTATAACTATAATAAGCATCAAAAACAAGCCCTGGAAAAAAGAAGAGAATCTCATTTTCAGAATTCCCATACAATGTTATTTTAAATGTTCATTTTTCAGTAAGAAATTGGAATTGACATTCAAAGAAATAAGAAAGTATTGCCCATACACAAGAATAAAGCAATCAACAGAAACTATCTCAGATGAAACTTAGAAAACTAGAAAACTGGAAAAAAATAAAACCTTAAACCAGCTTTTTAAAATATTTACAAAAAGCTAAATAAAGAAAATCATGTATGAAGAACCAAAGAAAAATATTGGAACAAGGTCACACCAGTGGAAATATCAATAATGAGACAGAAAATTTTTTTAAGAAAGGAAAAAAGAAATTTTGGATTTGAAAAGTAGTATCACTGAAATGAACAATAAGTAGAGGAGTTCAACAGAAGAAAGCAGAAGAAAAGACAGAAGCTATTTGAGCAGGCAGAGAAAAAGAATCCATGAACATGAACATAAAGTTGATGAAATTATCCATTCTGAGGAGCAGAGTAAAAAAAGAAAAAAAGAAAAATAAACAAAACCTTAGAGAGCTGTGGGACATCATCAGGCATACAAACAAAAGTATAATGGGATTCCCAGATTGAGAGAAGTGAGAAAAGGGCACAAAGAGTATTTGAAGAAATAATGGGGAAAAAACTTTGCAAATTTGATGAAAAAAATGAATATATGTATTCAGAAATTTCACTGAACTTCAAGTAGGTTAAATTCAGATAGATCCACACCTAGTGGATCTGAAATATGTCTGCCCCAAATTCATATGCTAAAGCTCTAATACCCATGTGATGGTATTTGGAGATGGGGCCTTTGAAAGGTAATTAGAGAGAGTGAGGTCATGAGGGTGGGAACTTTATGAGATTAGTGCTTTCATAAGAAGAGACATCAGAGAGCTTGTGCTCCCTTTTCCCACCATGCAAGAAGGTGTCCATCTACAAGCTAGGAAGGGAATTCTCACCAGAAAGTGACTCTATTAGTACCTTGATCTTGGAATTTTAGCCTCCAGAATGCTGAGAAAATAATATTTTTTTGTTTAAGTCAGAAAGCCTATGGTATTTAGTCATGACAGCCCAAGCAGACTAAGACACCAAGGTACCTCATCAAACTATTGGCAGCAAAGACAAAGAGAGAATATTGAAAGCAATAAGAAGCAACTCATCATACACAAGGGATCCTCAGTAAGATAAAGAGTTGATTTCTAATCAGAAACCAGAGAGGCCCAGAAGCAGTGGCCATAAAGCAGGAATGCCAAAAACCATATTCAAAGTGCTAAAGAAAAAAACAACTGTCAACCAGAATCTATACCCAGCAAAACTATCCTTCAAAAAGTAAAGACGTTAAAATGTTCTTAGATAAACCAAAACTCAAAGAATTTGTTCCTAGCATATCTAACCTAACAGAAAAACCAAAGAGAGTTCTTTAGTAGGATGAAATGACAGGAAACTAAAAAGTAACTCTAATACACATGAAGAAATAAAGAGCTATGTTATGAGGAAGCCAAATCTAGCAGCCTATAAAAAAATTAAATACCATGATCATGTGGGCTTTATCACAGGAATATAAAGCAGATTCCATATATACAAACCCAATCAGTGTAAAGCCTCATATTAATAAAATAAGGGGAGAACATATGATCATGTATATAGATGCAAGAAAAACATTTGACAAATGTTCAACACACTTTCATGGCAAAAAAATAAAAAGCTCAATGAACTAGGGATAGAAGAAAGTTTCCTAAACTGATAAAGGATATCTATGAAAAAACAAGTTAAGATTATACTTAATTTTCTCTTATGCTCAGGAAGACAAGGTTTTATGCTCCTGTCACTCCAGTCAATACTGTAGTGGAAGTTCTAGCCAAGGAAATTAAGAAAAAAAAGAGGTAATAAAAATCATCTATATTGAGTAAAAAAGAGTTTAGCAAGGTTGCAGGATATAAGATCAGTATATGAAAGTCAGTTGAGTTTTTACACAATAGTGATGAAAAATCTGAAAATGAAATTAAGAAAACAATTCCTTTTATACTACCATCAAAAAAAAAAAAAATGATCAGAACTAAACTTACCAAAAGAAATGACTATACACTGCGAGCTTCAAAACACTGTTGTTGTTATTTTTAAGATTTTATTTATTTGAGAGAGAGAGAGCAAAAGTGGGGAGGAGGGGCACAAGGAGAGGGAGCAGCAGACTCCCTGCTGAGCAGTGAGCCTGACACATGGCTCCATCCCAGGACCCTTAGATCATGAACTGAGCTGAAGACAGATGTTTAAACAACTGAGCCACCCAGGTGCCCCCAAAATATTGTTGAAATAAAAAAGACTTAAACTTCTATCTTAGACCATACACAAATATCAACTCAAAATGGATTAAAGACTTTAACATAAGACATGAAACCATAAAACTCCTAAAATAAAACATAATGGGGAAAATCCTTGACATTAATCTAGGCAATGAGCTTTTGGATTTGACACCAAAAGCAAAGGCAAATAAAGCAAAAATAAATAAATGTGACTATATCAAACTGTAAAGCTTCTACACAGCAAAGGAAACTATCAAGAAAATGGAATGCAATCTACAGAATGATAGATAATATGTGCAAACCATACATCTGATAAGGGGTTAATACTCAAAAGATATAAAGAACTCATACAACTCAATGGCAAAAAACAAAAAATCCAATTTGAAAAGTGGCAAAGGATCTGAATAGACGTTTTACCAAAGAAGACTTCCAAATGGCCAAGAGGTACATGAAAAGGTACTCAACATCACTGATTATCAGGAAAATGCAAATCAAAACTAGAGTGAGATATCACTTCACACCTGTTAGAATAGCTACCATCAAAAAGACAAGAAATAACAAGTGCAGACAAGGATGTGGATAAAAGGGAACCCCTGTTCACCATTAGTAGAAATGTAAATTGATGCAGCCACTATGAAAAACAATATAGATATTTCTCAAAAAATTAAAAATAGAACTACCATATGATCCAGTAATCCCATTTCTGTGTATGCAGGAGAAATGAAAATAAGATACCTACACTCCCATGTTTACTGCAGCATTATTCACAATAGCCAAGAAATAGAAACAACTGTTCATCAACAGATGAATGTATAAAGATACACACACACACACACACACACACACACAGAGGAATACTTTCCACCTGTATTATATAGGTGTACCTGGAGGGCATTATGCTAAATGAAATAAGCCAAACCGAGAAAGACAAATACTGTGTTCTATCACTTATATGTGGAATCTTAAAAAAAAAAAAAAAGTCAATAGAAACAAAGAGAAGAAAAATAGAAAAGTGGTTGCCAGGGGCTGGGATGTAAGGAAAATTGGAAAGCTGGTTAATGGGTGCAAATTTCCAGGTATAAGATGAATAAGGTCTGAGGATCCCATGTAAAACATGGTGACTATAGTTGATAATACTGTATCATATAATTGGAATTTGCTAAGAGAATAGGACTTAAATGTTTTCACACATACATACACACACGATAAATATGTGGCCTGATGGATGTGTTAATTAATTAGACGGGAGGAATCCTATCACAATGTACACACAAATTACCAGATGTACATTTTATTTATTTATTTATTTATTTATTTTATTTATTTTTTTTTTAAAGATTTTATTTATTTATTTCAGAGAGAGAATGAGACAGAGAGAGGATGAGAGTGGGGAGGGTCAGAAGGAGAAGCAGACCCCCCGCTGAGCAGGGAGCCCGATGCGGGACTCGATCCCGGGACTCCAGGATCATGACCTGAGCCGAAGGCAGTCGCTCAACCAACTGAGCCACCCAGGCGCCCCAGATGTACATTTTAAATATCTTAAAATTGTATATGTCAATGTACCTCAATAGAGCTAAAATACTTTTTAGGAAAAAAAAGAGACAAATAAATGTAAAGACATTCCAGCTTCCTAGACTGGAAGACTTATTATTCTTAAAGTGGCATTACTCCCCAAGTTAATCTACATGTTCAACACAATTTATATTGAAATTCCACCTGCTTTTTTTTTTTTTTAAGAAATTGGCAAGTTGATCCTAAAATTCATATGGAAACACAAGGGACTCAGAAAAGCCAAACCAACCTAAAAAAGAAAGTTAAACTAAGACAAGTCACACTTCTCAATGTCAAAACTTACTACAAAGGTACAATAATCAAGACAGTGTAGCGCTAGCTTAGAGATAGACATAGATCAATGGTGTAGAATTGAATATCCATAAGTAAATCAGGTCTCTATAATCAAACGATTTTTGACAAGGGTGCCAAGCTAGTTCAATTGGGGAAAGAATCGTCTTCAACAAATGGTGCAAGTACAACTTGACATGCACATGCAAAAGAAATGAACTAGATACTTCTCTCATAACATATCCAAAAATTAACTCAGAATAGATCAATAACCTAAATGTAGGTACTAAGGCAATAACACTGTTAGAAAAAAACAGGTGCAAAACTTTATGTCCCTGCTTTAGGCAACAGTGTCTTACATATGACACCTATAGCACAAGCAACCAAAGAAAAAATAACCAAGTTGGACTTTATCAAAACTAAAATGTTTACACATCAAAAAACACTTTGAAAAGAAGTAAAAATCCAACCCAAAGAGTGGAAGAAAATATTTGCCCATAATATATCAGATAAGGGTATAGTTCCAGAATATATAAAGAAATCTTACAGCTCAGCAATAAAAAGACAACCCAATTTAAAAAATGTGCAAAGAATGTGAATAGACATATACATATGGCCAATAAGCACATGAAATAACGTTCAAAAGATTAGTCATTAGGGAAATGCAAACCATAAGATGTTACTATTCCATATCCACTAGGATGGCTACAGTAAAACAAAAAAAAAAATGGAACATAAAAAATGTTGGGGGGGCACCTGGGTGGCTTGGTCAGTTAAGCATCTTACTCTTATCAGCTCAGGTCATGATCTCAGGGTCGTGAGATCAAGCCCTGAGTTGGGCTCCACACCCAGTGTGGAGCCTGCTTAAAGATTCTCTCTCCTTCTTCCTCTGCCCCTCCCCCTACCCTCAAAAAAAAAAAAATGTTGGTAAAGACGTGGAGAATTTGGAAACCTCATGCATTGCTGTGGGAATTTAAATGGTAAGCTACTTTGAAAACAGTTTGGCAGTTCCTAAAAACGTTAAACAGGGTTGCCATATAACCCAGCAATTCTACTCCTGGGTATATAGCCAAGAGAACTAAAAAAAACTGTACATATGAAAATTTTGTTCATAGCAACATTACTCATGATAAATAAAATGTAGAAACTTCTCAAAGTGTCCATCAACTAATGAATGGATCAACAAAATTTGTCACATCCATACAATGGCATATTATCCATACATAGAAAGTTTCATTATTGTCAATGTGTATGGGAAAGAGGGCAAATAGATACACAGTCAAAAATCCAATTTTCAGATATTCATCATCATATTTTTTTTACGTAATTTTTCTTCTTGGGCTGCTTCATGGAAAAGTTACACTTGCAAATCCATTTATTCTGACATATGTACACTTGTATTCTCTATTCTGTCTCCTTTATTGTGAATTACATTACTTTTATATGTCAACAAATCATTTTATTTTCTGGTCCACTTCTGTGAATTTGGGATATAATTCAATACACAAATATGCAAATTTCACAAATACAAACAATAGCATGAAAACATTTTAGCCAACCTGACCTGCTCCCTGTTAACTGTTAGCCAAGGCCAGTGACCAATATCTCCTTCATGACACTTGAACAACCAAGTATATAATAGTCATGAGCCATCATTGAGAAAGTATTGAGAATGTAATCTGATGATAATAACATCACAATTAATCTTGCATTTCATATTTATTAAATGTATTTCAACAAATGTTTCATCCCTTTTTCTCTGGACCAGTTAAACTGCTTGTAGACCATTTGATGCTCAGACAGGTTATAAAGTAGGCCAAAGATTTTGCTTTGAGATACACTTACCAGTCTTAGCTCCCTGAAGGCAAAGATTTTTACCCATTGACCATCACCTACCTAGACTATCTAAGAACTAATATATGCCCAATAAAAGTTCACAGTCTTTAAATGTGTATATTTCTCCTTTTCTTTACTCACCTTAACGTCCTTTTGACTCCAAGGAGACAACCTCTATAAGGATAACTTGCCAATCCAGTTTGGCTTCTCTGAATTTTTAACTCTTTTTGCTATCTCCCTGACAGAAAAATTTCACTTATGTGGTAAAAATTTTCAAGTGTAATTTTTCCAAAACAAACTCATTATCATGTACTACCTAACATCAGACACACATCTGCCTCATATTTCCCCTGCCACTTGTAACATTTTTGCACTAGCAATCCAGGCTCAACCTCCAAGTCTTTTACTTCCTTACCTACTGTCAATATTAAAACCTTTTTATCCTTTTAAAAACATGCTTATTTTCTTTATAGTGATGTTTAAATTACAAATGTAATTTGCATATAAAATTGTTAATACTTCAACCCCAACTTCCATGTCCTGTTCCTTTTACGTATTTCAAGATTGGTCTATGGCACAATGACTGTGATAGAAAATTGTGTCTTCAAGCCCCAAATCATGCCAAGTCTCCTTTTCCATTACCACTGCAACTACCCTCAGGTCTTCCCTATCAAAATGATGATATTTTCCATGTTTAAGTCTCTCTGCTTTGTCCACAATCTATTCTGCTCATTTTCCATTATATTGTTCCTAAGATCATGTCTTATTTTGCCACTCTCCAATGTAAAAAAAAAAAAATCATTGATGGCCAATTGAATAGTCTAAATTCCGTGTTTTAACATTCAAGGATCCCCTCTAGTTGCTAAAGCATAAAATAATGAAAATTTGGACTAGGAATTAGAAGAACAAGCTTATTACTAACTGTGCGATCGTACCTCTAAGCCTTCTTATTTATCTGTAGAATGAGGAATGAGTACATCAAAAAAACAAAACAAAACAAAACCATTCTGGCTTACTATAGAATTACGCAAGTCTTTCAAATCTTAGCTTCCATTACTCCACTAAATGGAGTATTTCGTCCAATGAAACTATGAGCCATTCCACAGAAAGGACTTTGCAAGTACTACACCTGGCAAAGTTTTGCCCTTGGCATTCCTCTCTGCAAGCAATATTTAACTCCTACTCCTAATAAAATAATATTCATACATAATGGTTGCATCTTTCACAATTTTTTTCTAAACCAGAATAGCTATTTTCTATAAATTCCCAAAGCATGTGGATTTTGCTTTTTTGGAACACCACCAGCCTTTCTTTATAATATAGCTTTAAAAAAAAAAACTTCATATTTTAGAGACATTTTAGGTTCACAGCAAAACTGAGTGGAAGTTACAGAGTTATTTGCCTTATACTGCCTGCCCCACAAATACACAGTTTTTACCCACTATCGACACCCCACACCTGAGTAGTACACTTGTTACAACTGATGAAACTACACTGTCACTCAGAGTCCATAGTTTACATTAGGGTTCACTCTTGGATTTGGACAAATATATACTCTCTGGGTTTTGGGAAATATATAATGACATATATCCATCATTGTAGTATCATACAGAATAGTTTTACTGCCTTAAAAACTATTTGTGCTTTACCTATTCACCCCTTCCTCCTCTATAAACCATAGAAACCACTGATCCTTCACCATCTCCATAATTTTGCACTTTCCAGAATGTCAGATTGTTGGAAGTATACATTATGTAGCCTTTTCAGATTGGCTTCTTTCACTTAAGTAATGTGCATTTAAGGTTCCTCCTGGTCATTTCATAGCTTGATAGGTCAATTCTTTACAACACTGAATAATATTACACTGTCGGGTGTACAACAATTTATTTACCATTTGCCTACCGAATGACATCTTAGTTGCTTCCAAGTTTTGGCAATCCTGAAAAGCCGCTATAAACAACTGTGTGCAGGTTTTTGTGTGGAAATAAATTTTCAGTTCCTTTGGGCAAATACCAAGGAGCACAATTGCTGGACCATAAGATAAGAATATGTTTAGTTTTATAAAAAAAAAAAAAACTGCCAGACTGTCTTCCAGAGTAACCATACCATTTTGCACTCCCACCAATGAATGAAAGTTCCTTGGGGCACCTGGGTGCTTCAGTTGATTAAATTTCTGACTTGATTTCAGCTCAGATCATGATCTCAGGGTCCTGAGATCGAGCTCTGCATCAGGCTCTCTGCTGGGCATGGAGCCTGCTTGAGATTCTCTCTCTCCTTCTCTCTCTGCCCCTCCCCTGCCCCACTCATGTGCTCTCTCACTCTCTCTTAAAAAAAAAAAAAAAGTCAGTGTTTAGATTTTTGTCATTCTAATAGTGTATAATGATATCTTGTTTTAATTTGCAATTCCTGAATAACATATGATATTGAGTATTATAACAATTTTTGTATGCATTATATCTTCATTTTAATTATAGACTTCTTAAGGGTAGCCAAAGTTATTCATCTTTTTCTCATCCACTGAATGTAATATAAAGCCTTGAAATAATTATTGAACAAAATGCTAGGATTTGAGGGAAAATAAAAGAAATGAAAAACAATTGTCTCAGTTGATTGGAAAGATGAATTCAGCCTCAGAATTGTCTAAGTTGTAATACCAGAATCAGTCATTGTTGGAATTGTAGTAATTTTGTATATTTGTAAATCTTTATTGGTATATTTGTTCACAGATGATATTCTTTCTTATGAAATAGGTCTGTGAGCCCAAGGTACATGGCCTTACTGTACTACGGTTATTGCTTTGTTGTTTGCTTGCATAGCCTGAGAGAGATTAAAGGGAAAATGAACTATATTTCCAATATGCTAACTCCTATCAATGATCTCCCAAAATCTTAAATAATGACAATTTGAGGGGCATCTGGGTGGCTCAGATGGTTAAGCTCTGCCTTCAGTTCAGGTCATGATCCCAGGGTCCTGGGATTGAGCCCCCCCATTGGGGCTCCCTCCTCAGTGGGGAGCCTGCTTCTCCCTCTCCCTCTACTGTTTCTCCTGCTTGTGCTCTCTTGCTGTCAAATAAATAAATAAAATCTTAAAAACAAATAATGACAATTGACAATTTGACTTTCAAAGTTAATTCATTCAGCAAACATTTATTGAGTGTTTACTATATACTAGGCACTATTCCAAAGCAAACAATATGTTGGTGAGCAGAATCATGATGATAAATGATAAAGTTAATGATTTTTATTATATACATTTAAGTTTTTCCTCCTATATCTAATAAAATGTTTCAGGATATGTCATTTGGTATATTTTAAATTAATGTTATTCTAGTTTAGAAATAAATCAGTCCTGAAAAGATTAAGGCTAAACTCCTTTAACCAACTTCAAAATACTTTCTTTCCATTCTTCATTTGCAAATAAATATTTTAATTTCCATATGGCTCTGAGATATTTGAATCCAGAAGACTCACATTGACATTTGGACTTAGAGATACATTTTTAAGCATGTTTTTGCTTGTTGCTATGACCTTATCAGGTTTCCTCTCCTAACTACACACTGGATGATTGTGGAGTTTTTTAGTTACAATTTAAGTAATAGAGAAAAAATATATACATATATATGATCCATTGCATACAGATAATATCCAAATGAATTTGAATTTCAACATCTCTGTTTTGGCAAGAATTCAGATTTATAAGCAGCAAGCTTCCGTCTGGAATTATAGTCTATATAAAGAGGCAAAACAGATTGATTGATATTCATTCACCATAATTTACAAGAGCTGAGAATGCTTATCTCTTGATAAGGATGGCTAAAGGCCATCTGTAACAGATCATATGCAAATAAAAGCTTGCAATATAAATTAAAATAGTCTCTTAAAATGTAATAAAACTGGACAAATAATTTATATATATGATTTTATAGATCTCCCAAATGCTTTTCTATAAATAATTGCCAACTAACTATAAATTCAGTAAAATTCTATTATGTTTATATCTTCAATATTTATATGAATGAATGTGCTGTCCTTTGTAAATGAAGGTAGAATTACCCAGTCACTATGAGTAAAATGTGTGCTTTGAATTGTTGGTAAGATTTTTTGTTTTTTAAATATTTTATTTATTTATTTGTCAGAGAGAGAAAGAGCACAAGCAGGGGGAGAAGCAGTTTCCCCGCTGAGCAAGGAGCCCAATGCTGGACTGGATCCCAGGACCCTGGAATCATGACCTGAGCCGAAGGCAGACGTTTAACCAGCTGAGCCACCCAGTCATCCCAAATTGTTAGTAAGATTTTAGGATTTATTAGTTTATAGTGAATCACAGTCTTTTAATCCTCCTTGCAAAACTAAGTGGAACAGTCAAGGAAAGACTCCAAAGACAGTGTTAAATACAAAAATACTGAATGGAAATTTTAGGTTGTGATAGCTTAAAACTTAAAGAATATTTTTATTTAAATACACAAAAAGCTATATTTTGACAATGATTTTAAGCTTCTTTTATATGTTATTACAATTGTATACTTCCCACTCAAAAAAAGTACTCTGGTATTATTCAGATCAGTACATTAGGGCAATTACTTTGTCTTTTAAAGCAATTATAAATGGTGTTCTATACATAGGTCTGGTATACAATGCAAAACAGTTTCACATGAAATTACAAAACTATTCTAACTGAGCCAAAGAAACCCACTGGGGTCCCCTGAATCATAAGTATCTCATGTTATTAAAAGTTATATAAAGATAATGCTCAAAAATCCCTGAAGACGCTAATAAACTTCAGCTTGAAATCACAATACAGAAGAAAGAACCCAACTTTAGCTGTATTTTCCTAATGAGATGGCTCTGTAATTGTGGCACACAGTTTTAGAAGGCTCTGCCTATGTGATAAAGTAGGAAAATTCCATAAAAACGAGGGTATCTCCACCCACTTCTAATAACCTCATTGTTTTAGAACATATTGTCCATTGAAAAGCAGCAACCAAGTTCACTTTCCTTATTCTGACTTGTCTAAATGATTGGAAAAGTGAGTTACATGATACTGAAAAAAATACACATATATATGCACATCATATACACACACATCATATATATGTATGTATATATACATAACTGATCACGTGTCAGTGAAGATGATTTTGCTACAGTCAATGGAATGGCCACCTTAAAAATACTTATATATTTAATATTTTGTACACAAAAATTTCCAGAGGTAGTGTTTGTTGTTTTAGATTTGGTTCTAAGCCAGCAGGATCATTATGACCCAAGTAAGTGTCTTCCTTCAGGGTCCTGTCATCCTCCCCATGTCAGCTCTCTCTTATGATTGCAAGAAGGCTTCACAAGTCCCAGGTTTCATGTGTATGCACCGCCACACCCAGCAAAGAAGGGTATTTTATTCTTTTCATCTCCTTTATTTATGAAGAATTAACTTTCTTGAAGCCTTACAAAAGACTTTCCCTTACATTCCGCTGGCCAGAATGAGTTTATATTCCAATGCCCTAGCCGCAGGGGAAACTGGGAAAGCAAGTATATAAGCATATTCAACCTTTATATGGGTTAAGCAGAGAAGGGCCGGAGAGAGACAGGAGTCACGGAGATTATCTAAAGTCTGCCACATCTCTAGATATGTCTAATTTACCCTACATTGTTCAAAATTCACCTACCTATGTATCCCCTCCTCTCTCTTTCTTGCAAACTCACGTGTGCGCACACACACACACACAAACACACACACACACTACCCTATGTGTGTACTTTTCTCCTGCAATTACTAGCCTGTGTAAGGAAAATGCTGCTTATTCTAATGTGCCAAGAGATCATATGTACATCTTTCCACTGTATCTAGTTGTATATTAAACCTTTTGACTCTTGGCTACATTTTTACCTAAAAGGATTCAGAAGCCTTTGATGGTCTTTACAAAAACAAATAGCTGCCACAGGTTTGTAGCTCTTTGAAATTTACTGTTTTGGTAAAAAAAAAAAAAAAAAAAGGAAGAAGAAGGAGGAAGAGGAAAGAAAAAAAGCAGCAAATAGGTTTCATTGGACTTATGTATTTCTCTTATAAGTTAGTTGGTCAAAAAATGTAACCATTTCCAGCATCCCTAAATGCCTTTGTTCAAAATTCAAACATTAAAATATGTCACACATTTTGTTTCACCTTATTTTCCAAGAGCTACTATGTTGGCTCTCTCATCTTCAGCAGGTTTTTGATGATAGGACTGTAGAGCATTTTTGCATGTAATTAATATAAAAACTACTCACCTGAATGTAAATATCTTTAAAGAGCTAAGATTTAACATAGAGATCTTTAATGGGATTCTAACCCAATTAATTCAAGTTGATGAAAGTTTCAGTGAAAAGGGATTTTCAAATGGCTTACCAGAATCTTGTAATTACAGCCTTGTGTTAAATCATTTACAAATAAAATTGAAAATGACACTTTATCAGAAATTATTGAAATAGTTTTCATGAAACACTGAAGCATGACCACATTTTTCTCAAATGTGCATTTTATGGATTTTATCACTGACAAGTGGCATCACCTATATATGCTCTTTCTAATCAGTTTCTCAAAATTGAAATTAATAAAAGATAATCTAAGGATGAGTCACAAATAACAAAATGAATATTTCTCAACATAGAAACCCAAGCAGCTAAGTTAAACAGAAGTTGCAAATCTTGATGATTTTATCAGTGCGAAATAATGAAAAACCAAACTCAGTTTGGGTAAATTGTATGTAGGTATTGATGGAGGGTGACCTGTTAAAATCATTCTGCCATGTTTTCCTTTAAGTCTCAGTGTTTGTAAAACAAATGTTAGTTTTCTCAAAAAGAATGCTATTTTACTCTAACAACTATGTGCGCCAAAATAAGCTTTCATCTGGCCATTGCATTGAGGTCAATTATGCCAGTTTTACATGTGATTATATGCATTTTGTCTTCCACTAGCAGTGATCAAGATATCTGAGACCTTAATAAGTGTCATCTTGTCTGGAATTCTTTACTAGCATTGCTTCAGGAAGGTGAAATATCATGATGTCAGCATCTGATGCACAAGTGGGCCAATCTTTTATTTAAAAAAAAAATCCCTCCCAGTATATAAAGAATCCATTTTTCCACCCTCCAAACTAATCTCTACCCAACATTCTCATTTAAAAAAAATTAGATAACTGTAGATGACCATGCAAGAAATAGATATATTCATGAAGATACAATAAAGGTAATAAAATATAAAGAAAGGTAATTCTTATTTTCTGACCAAAAAAAAAGAGAGAGAGAGAGGGAAAGAGAAAGAGATTAGATGCATACACTTCTCTTTCTTCATATGTTTGAAAAAAATGCATTAATTTTTTTAAATAACAGATTCTCTTCAGAAATGTCCACGCTGAAGATATTGTTTCCATCATATCCTTTGAGGATCCAGAGAAAGGTATCCGTACTACTGTATCTGGTTTATGAAATTTTAAGCTAGGTGGAGGTGGCTGCTAAAATGTGTGCACATAGTTTCTCTCATGGCAATTCTGAGGACAGTCAACTAGATTACAAAGACTCAATTATCTTATTTTAATCCAAGTATGAAAACATCACACCAGCTTACAGAAATTGCTGATCAGAGCCATTTGAGACTGGAAGACCACACATATTCACAACATTTTAAGCTGTGCAGTGTCACAATCACAAAGTGGTTTTATCCCAAAATATCATTCATCCAAAAATAAATGGCCTATTCTACAAGCGAAATTGACATTACAGAACTATTGTCAGGATAGGCCCCAGCTTACAAAGATTCGACTTACAATTTTTCTTTTTTTTTTTTTTAAAGATTTTATTTATTTATTTATTTGACAGAGAGACACAGCGAGAGCGGGAACACAAGCAGGGGGAGTGGGAGAGGGAGAAGCAGGCTTCCCGCTGAGCAGGGAGCCCGATGCGGGGCTCAATCCCAGGACCCTGGGATCATGACCTGAGCCGAAGGCAGACGCTTAACGACTGAGCCACCCAGGCGCCCCTCGACTTACAATTTTTCAACTTCACAATGGTGCAAAAGTGATAGGCATTCAGTAGAAACCAGATTTTAAATTTTGACTTTTGAGCCCTTCCTGGCCTAGCGATATGCCCTAAGATCCTCTCTTGTGATGCTGAACATGGCAGTGAGCTGTGGTTCCCAATCAGCCACACCATCACCAGGTAAACAACTGATACACCTACAATTCTTCTGTGCCCAGACAACTGTTTTTCACTTTCAGTACAGTATTCAATAAATTACATGAGATATTCAACACCCTTATTATAAAATAGGCTTTGTGTTAGATGATTCTGCCCAACTGTAGGCTAATGTAAATGTTCCGAGCACATTTAAAGTCGGCTAGGCTAAGCTATGAGGTTGGGTAGGTTAGGCGTATTAAATGCATTTTTGACTTATGATATTTTCAATTTACTATGGGTTTATCAGGACATAAGTCGAAGAAGATTTGTAGAACATGAATTTTGATTAGATGTTCACAGCAGGGATTTGAGGGCCCTCAAGCAAACATTTCGGAGATTTATTCACACTTTGTTAGTTGCAAAACGTATGAATTTGCAGCAAATTTTCATGCAATGGAAAGATTATTCGGCATTTCCAGAATCTGACAGGAAGGTACTTTTCCCTTTCAATAATTTAACTTATCTTCCATTTACTTTTGCCTTCCTCCCTGTAGAGAAGCCACACTTAAAGGTTTAAGAAAGAAAATAATATTTAACAAATGAATATTTCCTCTACATTGAATGATTGTAGTTTAGTTATATATGGTACAAACACTGTATAACTCTTTAGATGTTTCTGATAACATTCTTTAAATTGATAGACAGATATTTTAGAGCTTTTGGAGATGGATTTCTGCTGCCTTGCCGTCTCTCAAATGTCCTTAGAGACTACTAAAGTTTTGAGTTCTGTTGCTTTTTTGAGTGGAGAATGTAATAATGAATTTGTGCAGATCCATTACTAGGATGGAGAAAACAATACAACAGAGTATTAACTCATATAAAATTACAGCATGTAACATGGGAATTAAGCAAGTTTCAGGGATAGGCAATACACTATTCCATTTCATTGTGCCTTAACAATTAAGAAAATGGAAAGAAACCTGAAAACTATGATCTTTTTTCTTTTTCTCATAAGTTTATCCTTTTAAACCAAGAGTAGGTGACAAATGGCATTTCAGAGTTGAACAGATTCACAAGTATATCTAATCCAATCCCCTCATTTTATAGTTCAGCAAGGTGAGGTCAGAAATAGGCAAATTAATATTTGACTTGTCGACAATAAACACATGTGTGGGAGCTGATAATACTATAAAAGAGCAAAGCCCTAAGTTTTCACTCAACATTTATCGTGTACTTGCTTTGTGCTGGGGCTATACAATAGTGGGGGGAAACTTATATTCTGCCTGTTTCATGAAACTTATCTCATGGGACTAGGAAGCTTTAATTAATCACCCTAGCACATGTATTATCATAAAGTGAAATAAGTGCTAGGAAGGAATTGAATGAGACAGAATCCTGAAAAAGGCATCATTTGAGATGAGACCTGAAGGATGCATAATAGGTAAGTAGGTGAAAGGGGCTATGGGAGTGTGGTTTGAGTTCCTAGGAGGGGGAACACCATATGAAAAGGCTTTTCTTGATGAGAGAGTATCAGTATTTTAAGGACATGAATAAAGATAGATTAGGAATCACCTGATCTGGACAGACAGGAAACAAATTGGAAAAAATGAGCATAGCTTCAAAGATTCACGGAAAAATGTCAAAAGTTCTATCATATGGGTAACTGGAGTCCCAGAAGGAAGACAGAGGATTTGAAGATATCATGGGCAAAAACTTCTCAAATTTGGTGAAAGACATAAACTTCCACACAAAACAAAAAATTTTAAGGGGCAGCTGGGTGGCTCAGTCAGTTAAGCGTCTGATTTTGGCTCAGGTCGTGATCTTGGGCTCCTGGGATCAAGCCCCACCCCAGGATCCCTGCTCAGCAGGGAGTCTGCTTCTCCCTCTCCCTCTGCTCCTCCCCCCCAGAGCTCTCTTTCTTTCAAATATATAAATAAAATTTAAATAAATTAAGAGTTAAGAGCTCATCAAACCCCAAAGAATTATTGTGAATTTCTCATCAGAAAGCATGCAGGCCAAGGATGCCTGGGTGACACAGTGGGTTAAGCCTCAGACTCCTGGTTTCCGCTCAGGCAGTGATCTCTGCTCCAGATTCTCTCTCTCCCTCTCCTTCTGCCCCTCCCCCTACTCTCTCTCTGTCAGATAAATAAATAAATCTTTAAAAATTTAAAAATAAAAGCATGCAAGCCAAAAGTCCGTGGAAAAAATCTTCTAAAAATTCTGAAAATATTTATTAGTTTCTGTTCTTTCATTGCTTATTTCCCTTAAATCATTTTCCTAACTTCTTAAATTGAACATGATATCTCATTGATTTTCCACTTTCTGCATTCTATATAAAGAGAAACATTAGAAGTGACAAATACCAATTTGGGTGTATCACAAAATTTCTGACATAATTTTTTTAATCATTTAGTTTAAAATATTTTCTAATTTCAACTTTGAGTTTTTCTTTGATGCATGAGTAATTTAAAAGGGAGTTTTAAAATCTCCAACTATATTTTTTAGTAATTCACTTTTAATTTTTAGCTTAATTTTTTCAAAACGGCATATATGAATCAGAGCTTTAGAAATTTACTGATACCTGTTCCTACACTATAATGCATATGCAAATTTTACAAATAATTTGTATATTCTTAAGAATGATGTGAATGTTATAACTCCTACATAGAAGCTAAATATATTTTCATTAGACCAAGTCTATTTACTGTTGAATTAAATCTTGTATTCTTTAGTAAAGGACAGTCAAATCAAACAAAAATTAAATGAGAGATACACAATAAACTTCTGACTGTTGGCTTTGTCAGTTACTCCATGTAATTCTGTCAAATTTGGCTTATATATATATAATAAAGATTTCACTATTAGCAGCATACAAGTTTAGAATTATGTTTATGTTTAACAACATTGTTATGAATAATGAAATTCTATTTAGTCTGGTATAAATAGACATCCCCCTGCTGTGTTAATATTTGTTGCCATATTTTCATTTTAACCTATAACTTTATAATTTGGTGTACCCCTTGTAAAAATGATATTAGATTGGGGCGCCTGGGTGGCTCAGTCGTTAAGCGTCTGCCTTCGGCTCAGGTCATGATCCCAGGGTCCTGGGATTGAGCCCCGCGTCGGGCTCCCTGCTCTGCGGGAAGCCTGCTTCTCCCTCTCCCACTCCCCCTGCTTGTGTTCCCTCTCTCACTGTGTCTCTGTCAAATAAATAAATAAAAATCTTTAAAAAATATGGTATTAGATGGACATAGATTTTTTTTACTCTAACATGCCCATTTTTCCTTTTAACCAAAAAGTTTAGTTCATTTATTTTACTGTATTAATGATGTATTTGAATTCAATTCTATGAGTTTCATTTTGTGCTATTCATTTTCCTTCACATGTTTTTTTCTCCCTTTATATGATTTTTACAATGCACTGAAGTTATTTTTCGTATTTCACTTTTCTCTAACAAACTGAACATTAATTTCTATTCTTGTAGTGATTATAATTTTTTAAATGCATATCTAATTAAGTCCAAACTAAGTAATATTTCAGCCCTCCTTTTATTCAATACAAGCTTAAATTGCTTTAAATTTCAGTCATCTTTCATTTAAAATGTTATTTTTGTCCAGAATTTTGCTACCACTTTTTTTATTTCCGTGTATCACATATTAATATCATTTCATAATATTTACTATGCCTTCATGTTTTCTCATTTTTATATTCACCATTTCCTCTGACATTCTGATTATTCCTTTTGAGATCTCTGTATTGCTTTGTCTTTAAGCATATCATATCAAAATTTCTTGGGTGAGAGTCTATTAATGGCAAAGTCTCTTAAATGAAAATGTCTCATTACACCTTCTTTTTCTTCTCAGTATTTTGAAGTCATTTGGGTTTCCACTGATCTTGAGAAGAAAGCTATCTGTTTATCTAATCATTCCTAAATAAATCGTTCTTAAATCATTTTTATTCTGTCTGCTTTTAAAGTTTTTCTTCTTGCCTATGGTTTCATACATCACTATTATAGGTCTAGTTATGGATTTCTTTTGTATTTATCCTGTTTGATATTTTGTATCTTTCCTGAATTTGTGGGTTCATCTCTTTCAAAGCCTCTTGGTAATTCTAGCCAAATATATATTTGAAAATCTCCTTTCCCTTATTTTTTTTATTTTTTTTTATTTTTTTTTTAAGATTTTACTTATTTATTTGACAGAGAGAGACACAGCGAGAGAGGGAACACAAGCAGGGGGAGTCGGAGAGGGAGAAGCAGGCTTCCCACGGAGCAGGGAGCCCGATGCGGGGCTCAATCCCAGGACCCTGGGATGAGCTGACCTGAAGGCAGACGCCCAACGACTGAGCCACCCAGGTGCCCCTCCTTTCCCTTATTTTCTATGCTGTGCTTATGGAACATAATTGAATGTATTTTTTACCTTCACATTCTCTTCTGTGTCCTAACCTGTCTTTCCTACTTTTTATCACTATTGCCATCTCTTAAATCTAAAGAAATTTACCCAGATTTATCTTTCAGTTCACAAATTCACTATTAAATTCTGTCTCATGCACTGTCTAACTTCTCTGTTGGCAGGGGGAGAATGCCATTCTGTGAAGTGGCTGAGCTGCCACAGCTAAGGATCAATGGCTGTCAGTCAACCAGCAGGGGTGAGGGGAAAATCTCCCTTCCAGCCCTCAGAAGGAATCAACCCTGCTGAAACCTTCACTGGGGACTTCTAGCCTCCAGAAACTAGTACAGACTTTGATGATTTTTTTTTTTTTTCATTTTTAGAAGTATCTGGTTCTTTTGAATATCTTCCTGTCTTTTTTTATATACATATTTCATTTCATTCTTAGATTTTGATTCAATGTTTTGAGAGACATTTAAAACATTTTCCTCATACATGCTGTACATAGTAATTCTAATATCCCAAGTTCTTGGAGGTCTAATTCTTCTAAGATTTCTGCTGACTCTTAGTTATGGGTGTTTGTTTTATACTTTACAATTTTGGCACATTCAGGTACAGTTGAGTTTTCTCAGCTGGAATCCTGGGAAGACTGAGTCGAAAGTACACCATTTCAGAGAAAGCTTCTGCCAGTCACCGTCCATGCAAGCAACTCTGATTCACTTATACTAATTTCTTAGCTTGGGATCTCTAAGACCACAGTGCCGTGGGAGATGTGAACCCAAACCAACAGACATGTGGGGTCTATGGTTATAAATTTTCATGAGAAACTTTCTTTCCTTTCCAGACCCATGCCTGAGACAGAGAAGTTCCCTTATTATATCCTTGTACACCCTTCACTGAAAATGAAATTCTTTGATTTCAGCTTTATGAGGGGTCTTTGATTCCAACTTCCAAGCTTAGGTGGACCCAGGTTCCTATCTCCTGGCCACAGACAGCTGAAAAAGTGCTAACCTGTAGCTTAACTAGAGCTACTTTTAAGTAGATGAAATCTGGTTAAAATAAGATGATAGTTTCAAATTTCATTTGAAGGGTAAGAATGTTCTAAGAAGAATTTAAAACATAATCAGGTTTACCTCTACACACAAAACAATTTAGCTCCTTACCGGGAAAAAATTCTAGACTTATTTATCTCTGTATCCATAATATTTTTTTTAAAGATTTTATTTATTTATTTGACAGAGAGAGAGAGAGATAGCGAGAGCAGGAACACAAGCAGGGGGAGTGGGAGAGGGAGAAGCAGGCTCCCCACTGAGCAGGGATCCCAATGCAGGGCTCAATCCAAGGACCCTGGAATCATGACCTGAGCCGAAGGCAGACACTTAACGACTGAGCCACCCAGGCGCCCTCTGTATCCATAATATTTAATGTAGTTTCTACTACTATTCTCTACTAAACCAAACCATATAAACTGCATAACACTTTCACAGAACAAAAGAAGATGAATTCTTCAAAATTCTATAAACTTATACTTGCAGCTATAATGACACAAGTGTAGAAATAAGTGGCATAGGTTAATGATTGGGTTGCAGAAGAAAAGACTTTAATATTCTGGGAGAGAGAGAGAGAGAAAGAGAGTGCAGAGGGAGGGGCAGAGTTAGAGAGAGAATCCTCAAGCAGACTCCCCGCTGAGAATGGAGCCCGATGCAGGGCTCAATCCCAGGACCCTGAGATCATGACCTGAGCCAAAATCAAGAGTTGGACGCTTAATTGACTGAGCCACCCAGGTGCCCTAGGAAAATTCTTTATTATGGCATAAGGTTAAAAAAAAAAAAATCAGTGACATCAGTTAGCTCTAGGAGGTGAGAAGTTTTCTTACAACCAAAAAGCCAATAAATAAAAATAAACTTTTATTTAACTATGCATTTAAAAATAATTTCACATCAAATTGGTACAAGCTGGAGAGGGAGGAGGGGGCTAGCTGTAAATACACAATGCAAATGGTGGCTGGTATCAACCAATACCTTCCAGCCTATTCACGTAAATGGATTCCAACAAGAAGAGCAGCCGCATCTTAAATTGGGGGGAAAGGGCACCTTTCCTTATATAATCTCTGCTTTTTCTTCCATTTTTAACAATTTTAGTAATTGTTGTCTTCCATCCCTTGGCACAATCTACTGAGTGTCATCAGAGCAGTAAGCAAAATAAGAGTTGACAGGAAAATTAATGTGTTACTTTTCATCACAGAAGGAACAGAAAGAAAAAAGACTACTGTGAAGAAGAGCTCTCTAGAAACTTCATTTTGAGTCATGGCTTTCACCACTTTATAAATTGGAGCATAGAGCCATGTTGATTTGATAGCACTTCACTGGTGTTTCTTCTATAACCAATAGATCCTTAAAAACAAATCAAACAAAATATGTATCCAGAAGGAGATGGGCTTGTCTCAGTTCTGGTGCTAATCCATGATGTAGTTCCCACTATTCAAGGAGAAATAATAAAGTAAAAATTGAGTGAGTTTTTCACTAAGTTAAACTTACTCAATTTAGTGAGCTGTTTTTGATTCTCAGATTAAATCCCTCCTTGTTTCCTTGTTGTTGTTGCTGCTGTTGTTGTTATGTTGTTGTTTTTTAGGTTAAAATGTCTACTATTTTATAAAATGTTGATATAATAGGTGACAGAGGTTTTCTTTTGTTTCAGTGTTCTTATATCCTTACATGGAAAAACAAAAATTTGGTAAATTTGTTGTGGTCTCATGTTTAAATTTTTTTTAATTTACTAATCTATGAAAGGAAAAAGTCTCTATGAACCTCTTTGAGAAAGCAATATATTGATGTGTTACACACAATGGATCCTAATCCATTCAGGTCAGAAATTAGCCAATGCCACCATAGTACAAAAGTCAGCGGCCAATAGGAGAGAGCTGATCAGTTGAGAGAAATAAAAAAAAAATTGTTAGAACAAATAAACTGGCTAATTCAGTGAAAGTATTCAATGTGAGAGTTCTATGTGACAAGAAAATTCCATAAGGAGAATTTTTTTTTTCCAGAACGTTCCAACCAACAGAAGAGTTCCTTATGGTATAGAGGAAATTCCAGGACCGAAGATCAGTTGTTAATAAAAAAAAAAAAAAAAGGTTCACATTTATCTTGGCAAATTAACTTTAATAATACGCATCCCTTCTAAGTTTCAACCTAGATAGAGGGTTAATGTTTTGTATGATTAGAGATTGAGAGAGAAAAAAAGACAAAGAAGAGAAATAGAGGCAGACAGACAGACATATAAAGAGAGAAAAGAAAGTGATACTCTGTCAGCTTTTTCATTATCATTTCTAAACACAGAAGTTTTACTTAGCCATTATTCGATAACACACAATACATACAAGGCATTTCTCTGTTTTACAAATATTAACTCATTTAATCTTCATAAAAATCCTATGAGGTAAGCATCATCTTCAGTTTAGAGATGAATAAAGTGAGGCACAGAGATATTAAGTAACTGGACAAAAGTCACACAGCTAATTTGTGAAGAGCTGGAAATCAGACCCAGGCAGTTACCTACTTTTAGAGTTCATGCTCTTAACTACCATTAATGTTACCATGAATTAATGGTAGGAATTAGAGATCCCAAGAAACAGAAAAGCAAAATAATCACATCTAAGGATTGTACAGCATTAATACTTTCCCTCCGCATCCTTTGTCTATTAGACATAAAATATTGTGCCTTTCTTTCACAGTGGTTGGTACCCGTTAGCTGACCCAAGAGAACATTAGGCCACATCCAGTAAATTTCTGAATTCAAAAACTTTCATCTGGGTTTTTAGTTCAATAACAATCTTCTGGAGTTTTTCAAAATTCTTTCAAGGCCAGAATTACATTTTAAAAATACTTATAAATGTTTAATTTAAACCTACAATTTAAATATATCTATATCATAAATGCAAATCTTATATTCCGTGTCATGAGAATACCAACATTCTATACTAATGTTGTTCTGGTCAAAAAAGAAACTACCTCTCCTCTCATCTAGTTCTGCCTTTAATCCATATGGAAATATTTCTCATTACCTGGATTTGTGTGAATACCTTTTTATTGTCAATAAATGTATTGGCTTATTTTACTTTTTTTGGAGCATTAAAAAAAGAAAAGTAAACATTATTATTAAATTCTATTTGTCCTGGGAGTAACCATGAATTAGAGATTTAAGACCAACAAAGTTGATTTCAACTTGTATTGACCTAAAAAAAGATCGAAACCCTACCTTTGCCACAATTTTATTCTTTAATTAAATATTTATCATGTAGCTACTATGAGGTAGACACCACCCAGAATTCTAGGGATACTAAGATTAATATGAGTGTTGGTGCTGTTAAGATACGTTTGAGAGTCAAATTTTGGCAAATCCTACTTAGTTAAATTTCATGGTTACATAATTTATTATTATATAGATTGTTCACTTCAGTATCTTTGTCCTAAAGTTAAAAATTGCATCCTTCCTTTCATTGTCTATAAACATCAGCACTGAAAGTATTTGCTTCTATAGCTTCCACTTTAAGAAGATAGTTGCTGGCTAGGTATTTACACATGTCAATTTCTCTAACCTTGACTATATAGGAGAGCACTACTAGGAAACTTTTCAAAGAAAGTGAATTACAGACCTGTAGGTAATAGATAGTGATGCTCAAGAGGAATGAACTTAGTAAATATCAGTGACTTTTCCAAAATAAAAAGTGTCTGAGAAAATGTCACAGTGATACCTCCCTATGGTTGTATCAGTGACAGTTACTTTCATACACTAAAGAATTGCCCAAAGAGAAAGTATGACTTTCTTTATGTTGTAACTGACATAAGTTATTATTACCATAACATTAAAAATTGGATAGGATAGGAAAGTCATACATACATAGCTGGTAGGAAAGTAAAATGATACAGACATCCTGGAACACAGTTTGGCAGTTTAACAAAGCAAACATGCAATTATTCTCTAACACATCAGTTGCACACTTGGATATTTATCCCAGAAAAATGAAAACTTGTGTCCACACAAAAACCTGTACACAAATATTTATAGCAGCTTATGTGTAACAGCCCCAAACTGAAATACGACCAAATATCCTTCAACAGATTAATGATTAAAAAAAATAGTGTAACATCTATACCATGGAGTACTACTTAGCAACAAAAAATACAAACTATTGATACATATAACACTTGACTCCAGGGAATCACACTCAATGAAAAAAAAAGTCAGTCCCAAAAGGTTATATACTATATAATTTCACTGTGAAATTACAAGTTTTAGAAATATAATGTAGATCAGTGATTGCCAAGGGTTAAGGTTGGGGTCATGAGGAAAAGGGGGCAAGAGGGAGGTGGGTGGAGTTATAAAAGTGTAGATTAAGGGATCCTTGTGTTGTTAAAACTGTTCCAGTATCTTGAGTATGGTACTGGATACACAAACCCACACACAAATAATTAAGTTGTGTAGAATTTAATACACACACACACAAATAAATACAAGGTAAAACTGGGGAAATCTAAGATTAGAGGATTGTATCAATATAATTACCTTGGCTGTCATATTATACTATAATTTTGCAAAATGTTAATCATTGGTGGGAAACGGTGGGTACAAAGGATCGCTCTGTAATATTTTATAACCTGCATGTGAATCTACAATTATCTCAATAAAAATTTCAACTCAACAAAGGGCGATTAGAGAGTTGGAGCAGTCTCTCTATCCTCTGTCTCTGTCTCTGTCTCTCTTTCTCTGTCACACACACACACACACACACACAATGTTCTGTCTGGAAAGCAGCATGGCTACCAGAACTAGAGCTGAGCCAGCAAGTGAGGATGAATGTTATATAGTAAAGATGGCAAATAGGAAAACAGAAGGAGCCTTGGTCCCTTAAGACACTGGGGCTCTGTTACATCATCCCAAAGCAACCTATCTATGGCCTTTTGTTGAATGAGAGAAAAACAAACTTCTACTTGTTTGAAAAATGAACACAATGTGCCAAGCACTGATAAGGCATCATAGACAGTATACGCCTCTGCTCATTCCATACTACCTCATCTGGTATCTCCTGTAGAGTTCTGAATCATTAAAAGTGCTATTTGCCTTTAAGGGGCGCCTGGGTGGCTCAGTCGTTAAGCGTCTGCCTTCGGCTCAGGTCATGATCCCAGGGTCCTGGGATCGAGCCCCACATCAGGCTCCCTGCTTGGCAAGAAGCCTGCTTCTCCCTCTCCCACTCCCCCTGCTTGTGTTCCCTCTCTCACTGTGTCTCTCTCTGTCAAATAAACAAAATCTTTAAAAAAAAAAGTGCTATTTGTCTTTAAAACAGTTCTCGACAAACCTGAGTATGTGCATACAAAATACACAGCTATAACACCCTATTGATCCATGATTGCATACATGATATTTCTCCCATCATCTAATTGTTCTATATAGTTGCTGCAATAAGGGGAGAATCTGTACATTTTGACAGTGAGTTCTAGACCTTTGATCACAAATAATCTCAGCCAGTAATTACTTTGTAAGCATTTTTTTAATCCGCTGGTCCCTAAGACAATCTTTACAATAAAGCTTTTTATAATACTTGTCTTATATCATTCCTTATTTCAATATTCTGAAGTTTTATAACTTTAAATATACTGTATTTCAAAGTAATCATTTGGTTTATATGAAGAGACTTTTAAAATGGTCTTTGGCTGAAATCCATGCTGGATAATGGGTAAGAAAACAATGGGTGAAGGAAAATTAAGTCCCTACTCTTCACTTGGCCAGTTGTGTTCTACTCTAGTACTATGGGCCTGAGCCTCTCTCCAAGCATATTATTTTTCTGAATTGTTTTATAAATAATTGAACAAACTCTAAGATATCTTCACATCCTCTTTACACATAGAGGATACTTCAGAATTCATACATTTATACCAGTTGTATTTATTGAGGAAAAGGAAGAAATGACAATGACTAAAAAAAAAGGAAAAAATTTTTTTAAATTTTTTTATTGTTATGTTAATCCCCATACATCACATCATTAGTTTTAGATGTAGTGTTCCATGATTCATTGTTTGTGCATAACACCCAGTGCTCCATGCAGAACGTGCCCTCCTCAATACCCATCACCAGGCTAACCCATCCTCCCACCCCCCTCCCCTCTAGAACCCTCAGTTTGTTTCTCAGAGTCCATTGTCTCTCATGGTTCATCTACCCCTCTGATTTCCCCCCCTTCATTCCTCCCCTCCTGCTATCTTCTTTTTTTTTCTTTTTCCTTAACATATATTGCATTATTTGTTTCAGAGGTACAGATCTTTGATTCAACAGTCTTGCACAATTCACAGCATTTACCAGAGCACATACCCTCCCCAGTGTGTATGACCCAGTCACCCCATCCCTCCCACCCCACCCCCCACTCCAGCAACCCTCAGTTTGTTTCCTGAGATTAAGAATTCCTCATATCAGTGAGGTCATATGATACATGTCTTTCTCTGTTTGACTTGTTTCACTCAGCATAATACCCTCCAGTTCCATCCACATCGTTGCAAATGGCAAGATATCATTCCTTTTGATGGCTGCATAATATTCCATTGTATATATATACCACATCTTCTTTATCCATTCATCTGTCGATGGACATCTTGGCTCTTTCCACAGTTTGGCTATTGTGGACATTGCTGCTATAAACATTGGGGTGCACGTACCCTTTTGGATCCCTACTTTTGTATCTTTGGGGTAAATATCCAGTAGTGCAATTACTGGATCATATGGTAGCTCTATTTTCAACTAAAAAAGGAAAAATTTATATTTAAACTCTTAGTTGTCCAAAACTGACACATGAATCATATGTATTGACTCATTTAATCATTCCAATCCCCAGGTAAAATAAATATCATTTATTCTCCTCATTTCACATATGTTGGGAGAATTTTTGAAGTGTTAATGGATTTCTTCCATTTGCATTTCTATGTGTATTCTGGCCTTGTTCCCAAACCAGGTTGTCAGGGAATTCCATCATTGCTGCCCTAGGGAAAGACTGTTATGATGGCACACATTGTTTACAAACATTCAAGTCTTGCATTTTAGATTTCAGAGATTTACTTGGAGTTGTAAAAGCTTGAGCTTTTGAGCTTCATGAACCTAAAGCCTGGAGAGCTCATCATATAATGTTTATGCCACACAAAAATTATCTGAATGAATACTGATGAAGTAATAAACAGTTTTCACACTTCCAATAAGGTAACAATTCTCTCAGTGGGTAGAGAAAGACATGGAAAGAACGAAATATAACCTATATACTCATGAGTTCCTGAGAAGTAGCCTTGAACACATATTAGTTTGAGACAGTCTCAGAGGAGAGTAGGTGAATTCATCCCATGATATCAAAAAGGACACCTAAATATGTTAAGAGGGTCCCATACTTACATATTCCATATATTCAGAAGCAAGGTGTACCACCTCACCAATCTAAATGGTAGGAGCAAAATGTATGAGAAAATGTACATCTCAGTAGATGCCATCACCATCAGCTGATAACCAAGACCCATTTACCTCTGCACTCCGAGGCTGTGACACTATATGAATTATCCTTAATCCTTAGAACCTCAGGTAAAGGGGTACTTAAGAATTACTGAGATCATCAGGAATTAACTAAAATTAAGTCTCTGCTTTCACTGGGTTTCATTTGCTCTTCTTTTTCTAGTTCCTTAGGTGCAAGCTGAGATTATTGATTTGAGACATTTCATCTTTTGTAATGTTAAGTATTTACTATGACAAATCTTCCCCAAAGCCTTGTTTTAGGGGCATCCCATAAATTTTGATGTTGCATTATCATTTTCATTCAGTTCAATTCCCTTTGGAATTGTCCAATTCCCTTTGGAATTTCCTCTTCACTCATAGATCATTTGAAAGTACATTGTTTAATCTTTAAATACTTGGGGAATTACCACATAACATTCTCATATTGATTTGTACTTTAAATCTTTTGTGGTCAGAGAGCATCTTTTATGTGTTATATATGGTTACATGCATGATATTTACATAGACTTAAAACCCCACCAAACAATGCTATAATTTTTGCTTTCAGTGGTCATACATATTTTAAAGAATTTAGATAATGAAAAATAGTCTGTTTATTATGTCTGGCATTCTTCCTTTATTACTGAAGCTTTAAATCTCCTTCTAGTATCATTCCTCTTCATCCTCAAGAATATCCTTTAGGGTTTATTTTAGAGCAAGTCTACTGTAAAATAATTCGTAGTTTTTCTTCATCTGAGAATGTCTTTCCTTCACCTTTCCTGAAGGACATTTTCACTGGATATACAATCCTTTTCTCTCAACACTTAAAAAATTATACTGTTGTCTCAAACCCTTCATGGTTTCTAATGAGAAGTCTGCAATCTTTTAAATTACTATTTACCCACATATAATGTGTTGTTCTTCCATGGCTACTTTCAGGACTGTTTTCTCTCAGCAGTTGCATTATTATGTGTTCTATGATAATTTTTTTTGAGCTTATCTTGTTTGGGTCTCACGAAAGCATCTTAAATTGGTCTGTCACCAAACCTGGGAAAATTTCAGCCATAATTTTTCCAACTTTTTTTTCCTATATCAATTTCTTTCTTTTCTTCTATGATTTCATTAGCACAAACGTTAGCTTTTTTTTATATTGATCCACAGATCCCTCAAGGGCTGTGTTTTGTTTTGTTTTTTCAAACTTTTTCTACTTTGTTTTTCAGACAGGATAATTTCTATTCACTGACTCTTTCATCTGCCCTCCCCATTCTACTCTTGAGCCCACCCAGTGAATTTTTATCACTTACTATATTTTTTTCAGTTCAAAGATTGGCATTTTATTCTTTTTTTGTAGCTCTTCTTCCTCTGCTGAGAATGTCTATTTTTCCATTCAAGAGTGTTCACATTTCCTGCACAGAGCGAAGTTATAATAGCTGCTTTAAATTTCTTTAAATTTAATTCCAACATCTAGCTCAACTGAGAGTTCGTATGTTGATTTTTTCCTATTAACATTTCCTTTGCAACAGTGATGCCAACATCAGTTCATTTTTCAAATTTTGCTCTGCTTCCTTGGGTCTACTCTGCACATGGGCAGCTCAGGGGTTCATCTGGGCCTTGGACAGTGGTTTATATCATACCTCAGTTCTCAAAGACTTGGTCATGGTGCTTTGCATATGTTCTTTACATTCAAAGCTTGACAATGAATTCAATTCACACAAGGATTTAGGGTATCTCTTCTCTGGTATTTTGCTCACATTATGTTATTCCCCTAAATCCCCTTTTTTTCTGATTCCTCTAGACCTTTGCACTTCACACAATTCCATGAGACTTGGTCCATCTTCACAAAAATGCATCAGGAAAACAGGGAGAGAGAAAGTAGTAATGGGATCTCACACACCCTCTTTGGACCACAGGGGCCTTTTTACCTTGTTCTTCTGGCCAAAGAGATAGGTCTTCCACTCAGAGTTTTAGGTCCCTCTCACAGCACTGCCTCAGTGGAAGGGCTTTCAATGACAATGAGAGGAAAAAAAGTGATTCCCTGACATTCTCTAGATGGTAGGGGCCCTTTTTTCTGATCTTCTGGGCAGAAGTTACTGTCAGAATTTGTATTGTCTGCTCTCGCCATGCAATTCCATGACTGAGACTAACCTTCAATTAAATCCGAGAGTTAAAACAGAAGGAAAAAACCAACAAGGACACCCACCCCTTGTACTACTGTGCTTGTTGTTGACTTCCATCTCCTTTACTGTTTGTTTTTCAGAGTTCTCAAGTAGTTGTGTTTTATACTGTCTCCAGAGTTTTTAGTGTAACCAGTGGAAACGATAGTCCATAATGTTTATGCTATTTTGGCCAGCACTGGAAGCCCATATGGTAGCTTTTCAGAAACAAAAAATCATGAGTCCTGCCCTGACCTAGATCCCTGATTCGTTTTAACAAACTCCCCAGGTAACTAGTGAGCACATTAAAATAAGAGACGTCTGAGCTAGATCACAGGAATAAGATTCAAAAATCTCTTGGAATCTAAGAAGATTCATGTAAAATCCTTCAATGAAGTCCAAAAAATAAATTCTAACACACAAACCCACACACACACAAACATATTTTTAAAATAAAAAAGTAATTATCATAATCCAGTGGGAAGGGAAGCTTAAAACAGAAAAAATAAAATGACACATCATATGGAAATGGTAAAGAAAATCATGGTAGAGATGTTTGAGCAGGTATTTGTGAAGCCATAAAAATAATCATCAAGATTAGTAACATTGGGAAAAAGTTAATGATAGTAATTTTAAATGAAAAAGCACAATTCAAAGTTATATTAAACTAATGTTATAACTCTAAAAAGTATGCCAGTCAAAAATTTTAGAAAATAATCAGTTCAGGGCACCTGGGTGGCTCAGTTGGTTAAGCGACTGCCTGCGGCTCAGGTCATGGTCCTGGAGACCCCGGATCGAGTCCCGCATCAGGCTCCCTGCTCGGCAGGGAGTCTGCTTCTCCCTCTGACCCTCCCCCTTCTCATGTTCTCTCTCTCTTAAATAAATAAAATCTTAAAAAAAAAAAAAAAAGAAAAGAAAAGAATCAGTTCAGAAGAGAACAACCAGAAAGTCAAGAAAACTGGGAACCAAGAGGAATGACTGCTTAGAAGGAAGAGTTCTAAGTAAGTCAGATTATGGTGGACACCATTTTGTTGTCTTTCTAGCATCTGTTATTCCCTCCCCTTAAGCTCCCTATTATTTTTTTGGAGATCTCATCAGTGTATATAAACTGATTAGACATAGAGACTCTGAATTCAACCCAAACTCACAAGAGATTTTAGTATAAAGCCTAAAACAACATAACTTATACTGAAAAACATAACTTCAACATTTCCAACATAGACAACAGTTCAACCAGTGCAGTCTCTCTCTTTAGTCAAGCCACATGGAAACCCAAATAATTCAAAAGTGGCTTGTTAAACTTGGATTGAATGAGGATATAATACCAAGTAATTAAGTTATGGCAGTAGGTTCATCTGGATGGAAACATTTTTGTGCATAATAAGGATATGTCTTCAGGAAACACTGAGTGCTTCTGTCATCATGACAGTATATTATTAGCACCACCAAGATGTGCATCTTTTACTCATATTCCTATGGCTAAACAAACACAACCTATAACTTTCTTTCTATAATACATAAAGCTCTTTAGCCATTGTGAAGCTCAGTATACAAAAAATGTTAAACTTGAAAGACACAGAAGATGACACATACACACCTAAATATCAATTTTTTTCATTTAATATATGCTCATTCATACTTACTTGCTAAACTTTAGTGCTAGAACAATAATCTCTTCTTTAAGTATGGGACTACTAATTGACATTCCAAGGGTATAAGCCCTCAAAAATGCATTGTCTATGACTTCAAATTTCAGTTAAAGTAGAATGAGAAGTTAGTCATTACTTGTAATTTAGGCAGTGCAGAAACCTAAAATTTCTTATTTTTCCTTATTTTCCCAGTTGTTTTTAACAATTCACATTTATTTTTAGACTTTATACAGCACCAAATTTGTTATTGTATTCTACCAGTTTATAAAATATTCAAATAGTATAATTAAAACAAATGAAACTAGCAAAAAAAGAATGTGGGAAAAACATAACCAATAATATGCATACAACTCAATTTTATGGGCACAAAGTGCAAGTAACTACTGGGTAGGCTACAAAAACAAGTTTGTTCACACCCTGGGAATCAGCACGTTATAGATGGAAGAAAGAGTTTTGGTTAATTCACTAGCTAGTGAGGCTCTATTAAGAGATCTTTTATTATATTTTCAAGCAAAATACCATCTATTCTCACAGTTTAATAGCCATTCTGTCACTTTGAAGTGACTTTGAATTTCACATATTAACTAACTGTGTTGATTTTAAAGTTTAAATTCTAGAGGATGATCTTATTTCCCTTATTTGAAAATTCTAGGGAACATATTACTATTATATCTATGTATCAACAACAGAGTAATGCAAATTAGCTAACGGGTATTTATTCATAATACCGTCTTTATTAAGTAGAGATCCATTTATAATGGAATGGACCTATGAATTGTTTATATGAGGATAGAGATGGTTTAAGAAAAAGTTTTTACCCATTATAGTAGATAAGCATACCCCCTCTGCTATCTTATTAATTATGAAATCCTCCTTTAATAGGTAGTTCAAGGTAAATGTCATCCTACCCCTGTTCAAATTAATGCTAATTTTAAATTAACATATTACAAATTAGTGAGACCAAACAAATCATCAAATGAACTATTTTATAATGGTAGCTTTTATGAAGAAAGATTAATTAAAACAAATATAGCAAAACTCCTTCTTGACCTCAGATAAACATCAAAGAGCATGTAAACAGAGACTACTAAGAGAACAATGACCCACATTTAAAATTCAAACAAACCTGTGATATTAGATTTGAAAATCTCATCTAATTAGGTCAATTGGTTAGAGCAGGATGCTAATATGACCAAGCTAGACATTAGATCCTCATATATGCCACCTAGCTTTGCCCCAGGTCTCTAGATTAAACCCCTAAAGCCCTGCAGCCATCTGGCAAGTGCAGTTAGGTCCAAATGTAAGCATCCTTGCCTGAACTGCAGCCCCCCCATCTTGGTACCCCACCAGAGAAGAAAACTTCAAAAATATTTGCCAATCTTATTTCAATGACTGCTCCCTTTATACGTAATGATAAGACACAAATATTCAAGTAATATTCCCTGAAAACAAATAACCACAAATAACAAAAACACCAGCTCTCTGCCTATAAGACAGGTTATTACTTTTTATTACCAAAATTAAATTTCCAAGTTACTGAACTTATCTTTTGAATCTCCTTCTCAATCTCACAGTCTTCTAACAGCCCTAAACAGTGAGAAAATCTGTAACTGTGAGAAAAACTACCACAAATGAATACTTGATTAAAATTAGGAAGAGTGGAACATAAGAGCCTATTGAATAAATGCCAGATAGATAGAAAGGAAGAAAATCAAAACAAAGATTTTACCTTCTCAACACAGAGAGGAGAAAATATTCCCAGTACCTGCTAAGATTTTAACAGAAAAAGATCTACCTATAGATGTTATTTTCTATATTCTAGCCCCTAAATGTTAGGCACATCTTTTTAAAATGCTTATTATATTAAAATAATTATTTAAAAATAAAATTACAGAATGATTATTCCTAAAAAATGATTATATTTTATCTTCTCTGTATTGTTTTCAAAAATACTTCAACATAATTATGTAAATAATAATAATCTCTTGATATGTATACTCTTCTGTCTTCATCCTCCCACAAAAAGCCTAAAACAGTAAGCTACCTTGTATTCTATTTAGGAAATAGATGAAATATAATGAAATAAAAATCATTTAAAAATAAAGACATTAAGAGAAAAATCAAAGTTATATATGTATATATATTCATATATAATATATATTTACTCCCAATACAAGCCATAATTAAATATTTCAAATGATCCGTTAGAAATTTTATATTTTACTAAATTACTAAATTAGGGACCATCTCATCAAAAACTATAAAAAAGGCAACACATTAGGCATTAGGTGGGAAGAATATTTACATTATTCCCAGCTGTATCTTAAACCACAGTCTTAGTCAAATATGCTTTTTAAAAAATTGACTTGTTTTGATTGTGCACATGACTTTCAAGAAATTTGCACCAAAGACCTATGTATCAGTTTTCTTTTGCTGTGTAACTGCAAATTAGGTGGCTTACAACTTTACAAGCTTACTATCTCACAATTCCTGTGGGTCAGAAGCCTAGCACATTTTAACTGGGTCCTCTGCTCAGATCCTCATAAAGCTGAAACACGTGTCAGCCAGCTACATTCTCATTTGGAAGCTCAACAGAGAACGATCCCCTTAAAAGCTTTCTTTGGTTGTTGGCAGAATTCATTCCCTTGTGGTTATGGGACTTAAGTCCCTGTTGTTTTCCTAGCTGTTGGCAAAGCATGCTCTTAGCTCCTAGAGGTTGCTGTCAGCTCTTAACCACATGGCCCCCTCCATCTAAGGCTTTGAAACTCTATGTCTTCTGCTGTGAGCCAATGAAAAAAACTCTCTGCTTTTAACAGGCTAATGTGATTAAGTCAGACCTACCTAAAAGAGCCCTCTTTCTTAAAGTCAACAGCACCATAAAACATAACAAAATTGTGGGAGGGATAACTCATCATATTCACAGGTTCTACCGCACACAAAAAGGGGGGAATTAAACAAGTGTGAAGGTCATTTGGGAGTCATCTTAGAATCCTGCCTACCACAGTGCACAAAAATCGAAGGATCACGGGAAGACTCTCAGTGGTAGAGCCAGACATGTGGGTATAAAATCAAAGAAGTATGAGCAAGATTTAAAACACTGCTTTAAAGCATAAACTTCATGTTTTAATAAATATTTGAAACACTAACTTGACTTTGAAAAGGCCTGTGATTGAATAAGTTTTTTTTAAGATTTTTATTTTTAAGTAACCTCTATACCCTACATCGGGCTTGAACTCATTACTCTGAGATCAAGAGCTGCATGCTCTATCGACTGAGCCAGCCAGGCACCCCTTGAATAAGTGTTCTATATAGAATTCTCCACTTGGATTTTTTTTTATTCTTATGTTAATCCCCATACATTACATCATTAGTTTTAGATGAAGTGTTCCATGATTCATTGTTTGTGCATAACACCCAGTGCTCCATGCAGAATGTGCCCTCCTCAATACCCACCACCAGGCTAACCCATCCTCCCACCCCCCTCCCCTCTAGAACCCTGTCTGTTTTTCAGAGTCCATTGTCTCTCATGGTTCGTCTCCCACTTGGATTTTTAGAAGGATTTCTCTGGGAAGTCTTTGTAATTGTGGATATAGTAACAACTAAAAGATCAACAATCATTTCTCCTCAACTCCAAAAACGACAAACAGAAAACCTGTTTATTATAAGATGACTTGATTCATACTCCTTTTAAGAGACTTTAAATTTATTCTTAAGTTTCATAAATTCTATTTTTAACATTTTATTGGACTTAAAGTCTGAGATTTATATAGCATGATTCAAACATACATAATTCAATTATAACATCAAGCTACTGAATTTTATTGATTTACTGCTTGATAATTTGAATTTAATGCCTCTGTAATATCTGTAATTATAATATTTAAAACAATATATTGAGTTAAAGGAACTGTTTAGCTTCTAGTTTACTCATCTGATTTATATTCTGCGATATAAACCACTATGAGACATCAAGTCTCTACCTGTAAGACCTAAATAATGACATCCCTGTTCAAACACTTTTGGTAGCTGTCATTCCCTACGGAATGAAGTCCAAACATTTTAACATGGCAATTTGTTAAATTCATGACTTTAACAAATTTAAAGTCTCTTAAAAGGAATATGAATCAAGTCATCTTATAATGTTTACTTTTAGCCCCAGCCTACTTTTCCAACTTCACCTTTCACCATACCCTATACTTTAGCTATTCTTGACTGTGCACCACCCCCTGAATATGCCTTTGATATCAACATCTCCCGTCATATCAACATCAAACATATCATTGTTTTATGGATGTCAAGGGTTTGTAGAGCTAAGATACTATTTTAATGTTGTGTTGGTTGAGTACAGAGTACACCCTCTTTAATAAAAAAGTGATATTTTAGCTGAAGTGTAAGGTCTTAAACACAATGTTCTACTGTGAGGCAAAATTGTACTATGGATTAGAGTAATTATCTCCAACTGGTATATGCACATCCCAGGATATGTATGAGATGACCTACTGAGGTGAAGAAGAAAATATTAAAATTTATATGTATTTTAATCTCAGCTCTGTATGTTTATATTTTTGAATATTTTTAAAAATGTGTTAATTATTAATACAGTAGTATATCTATTAATTTATTGTATATATTTTATATATATATAATTTCATGTTCATTTTTGTTAACAATTGGAGTGTGTTATTTTAAGTCTGGAGATCAAATTAAGGACTTTGGAATCCAACTGAAATGGTTTCCATCTGAACTCTAACACTCTGAAGTTCTGTGCCTTCAGAAAGTCACCTTAACTTAAACCACAATTTTCTCAAGTGTGTAATAAAAAGCATTAATAACCATAGGGCTGTTTTGAACATTAAAGGTGATCTTTCCTTTAAAGTGATTAGCCCAATCTTTAACCTCTAGTAAGAACTTGATAAATTTAAGGCATTAGTATTGTTACTAACTTTGTTATATTCAATACTTGCAATTGCCTTAGGAAGAAGTATGTTCATTGAAGAGGTCAAGATGAGGAGCAAAGACACCAGTTTCTTAAAGAGTGCTTACTCTTGTGTGCACTGTTGGTTGCACTATAAAGTGGTGCAACTGCTTTGGAAAATAGCATGGCAGTTCCTCAAAAAAACTAAAAATAGAACTAATCCAGCAATCCCACTTGTGTGTGTGTGTGTGTGTGTGTGTGAACTGAAACGAGGGTCTTGAGGAATATTTGCACACCCATGTTCATAGCAGCACTATTTACAATAGCCAGGAGGCTGAAGGAACCCAAAGGTCCATCAACAGATGAGTAGATAAACAAAATGTACTACATACATATAATGGTATATTATTTAGCTTTAAAAAGGAAGGAAATTCTGTCCTACCCTATACCATGGATGAATCTTGAGGACATTATGCTAACTGAAATAAGTCAATCACAAGAAGTCAAATACTATAGGACTCCAGTTATATGAGGTATCTAATGTAGTCATATACATAGAAACAGAAAGTACAATGGTGGTTACCAGGCACTGGAGGAAAAGGGGAAAGGGTGAAAATTGTTTTTTAATGAGTACAGTTTCAGTTTTGCAATATAAAAAGGTTCTGGACATCTATTGTATAACAATACGTCTATACTTAATACTATTCAACTGTATATTTAAAAATGGTTAAGATGATTAACTTTATATTATGTGTTTTTTACAATAATTTAAATTAATTAATTACATTTTGTGAAAAAAAGATTTCCCGATATATATAGCTATTGTATGGTAGTTAATAAGAAGGGCCTCTCATGTGATGTCAGGCTGGGAAGTTTTTCATTTATTGCATTAATACTGAGCACCAAAGATGCATCTTCAAGCAGTGGAAATCAAATCCCCTCCTTCAAAGCTTTTGGGAAAATTATGAAATTGTCATGCAATGGTCATATTGCTTAGTATGGTATGGTAAGAATATGATGGATTCCAGACATATTAAGTTCATAGAATCAACAGTATTCCATTGAGTGTTGACCATAAAGGGGAAGAAAAGGGGGAAATCAAAAATGTCACAAGGATTTTTGCCTTGGATAGATGGGCAAATTGTGTTGCCATCCACAGAAAAAGGAAATTTTAAAAAAATAAGAAAAGATAAACAAATTAATAAACATACAGTAAGACTCATCAAGAAAAAAAGAGAGGGGCCAAATAAAATCAGAAATGAAAGGGAGGAGTTACAACAAATACCACAGAAATACAAAGAATTATAAAAACGACTACTACGAATAATTATACAACAAAAAACTGGAAAACCCAGAAGAAATTAATAAATGCCTAGAAACATACACTTCTTCAAGATGAATCAGTGAAGAAATAGAAATAGAAAATCTCGGGGTGCCTGGGTGGCTCAGTTGGTTAAGCGACTGCCTTCGGCTCAGGTCATGATCCTGGAGTCCCAGGATTGAGTCCCGCATGGGGCTCTCTGCTCAGCGGGGAGTCTGCTTGTCCCTCTGACCCTCCTCCCTCTCATGGTCTCTCTCTATCATTCTTTCTCTCTCTCAATAAATAAATAAAAATCTTAAAAAAAAAAAAAAAGAAAGAAAATCTCCACAGACTGGTTACTTGTAATGAAATTGAATCAGTAATCACAAAACTCCCAAAGAACAGAAGTCCAGGACCAGAGAGCTTCAGAGGTGAATTCTACCAAACACTTAAAGAAGAGCTAATACCTATCCTTGTCAAACTCCAAAAAATAAAAGAGGAAGGAATGCTTGCAAGCTCATTCTAAAAGGCCAGCATTACCCTATTATACAAACCAGACAGACACTACAAAAAAAATTATAGGCCAATATTCCTGATGAGGATAGACACAAAAATCTTCAACAAACTATTAGCAAACCAAATCTAACAATACATTTAAAGGACCATATACCATGATCAAATGGGATTTATTCCAGGGATGCCAGGATAGTCCAAACCTGCAAATCAATCAACGTGATACACCATATTAACAAAATGAAGGCTAAAAATCATACGATTATCTCAAAGATGCAAAAAAAGCATTTGTCAAAATTCACCATCCATTTGTGATAAAAATTCTCAACAAAGTAGGTAAGGAGGGAATATACCTCAACATAATAAAGCTCATAGTTGACAAACACACAGCTAAAAACATACTCAATGGTGAAAAGCTAAAAACTTTTCCTCTACGATCAGGAACAAGAAAAGAATGCCCACCCTCACCACTTTTATTCAACATAGTACTGGAAGTCCTAGCCATAGTAATTAGGTGAGAAAAATAAATAAAAGACATCCAAATGAGAAAAAAAAGAAGTAAAGCTGTCAATATTTGTAGATAACATGGTACTATATACTGGAAACCCTAAAGCTTCTACCCCAAAACAATTATAACTAATAAATGAATTCAGAACAGTGCAGGATAAAAAATTCCATATAGAGAAATCTGTTGTGTTTCTACACACTAATAACAAACAGAAAGAGATTAAGATAACAATCCCATTTACAATTGCATCAAAAAGAAGAAAATACCTACAAATAAATTTAACCCAAAGAGGTGAAAGATCTATATTCTGAAAACTACAAGACATCAGTAAAATGAATTGAAGATGACACAGACAAATGAAAGGATATTCCACGCTCATGGATTGAAAGAATTAATATTATTAAGATGTCCATACTACCCAAAGAAATCTACAGATTCAAAGCAATCCTTATCAAAATACCAATGGCCTTTTTCAAAAAACTAAAATAAATAGTCCTAAAATTTGTATGGAACCAGGAAAGACTGAAGAGCTAAAGCAATCTTGAGAAAAAGAAAGCAGGCTGGAGGTATCACTCTCCTGGATTTGAAACTATACTGCAAAACTACAATCATCCAAACAGATGACACTGGCACCAAAACAAGACAGACACATAGATCATTGGAACAGGATTGAAAGCCCAGAAAGGAATCCATGCTTATATGGTCAATTAATCTACAACAAAGGAGACAAGAATATACAACGGGGAAAAGACTGTCTCTTCAATAAATGGTGTTGGGAAAACTGGACAGCCACATGCAAAAGAATGAAAGTGGACCACTTTCTTACACCATCCACAGGAATAAATTCAAAATGGATTAAAGACTTAAATATAAGACCTGAAATCAGAAAACTCCTAGAAGAAAACAAAGTCAGTAAGCTCTCTGACATTTACTTTTTACAACAGAAAAACAAACAAATGAGACTATATCAAACTAAAAAGCCTTTCAACGGCAAAGGAAACCATCAACAAAACAAAAAGGCAATCTAATGAATGGGAAAAGATATTTGCAAATGACATATCTGATAACCAGTTGACATCTAAAATATATGGAGTTGACAAAACTCAATATTAAAAAAAAACAAAATCCAATTAAAAATCATCAGGGAGGGGAGCCTGGGTGGCTCAGTTGGTTAAACGTCTGCCTTCGGCTAAGATCATGATCTCAGGGTCCTAGGATTGAGCCCCACATTTGGGCTCCCTGGTCAAAGAAGAGTCTGTTTCTCTCTCTCTCTCCCTCTGCCCTCCCCCCTCAAATAAATAAAATACTTTTAAAAAACCATCAGGGAACTAATAAATCAAAACCACAATGAAATATCACTTCACACCTGTTGGAATGGCTAATGTCAAAAAACAAGGAATAACAAGTGTTGTCAAGGATGTGGAGAAATGGGAACCCTCATGTGCTGTTGGTAGAAATGTCAGTTGGTGCACCCACAATGGAAAAGAGTATGGATGTTCCTCAAAAAATTAAAAATAGAAATACCATAGAATCTAGCAATTCCACTTTATGAAAAAAAAAAAAAACCCAAACACTAACTTGAAAAGATATATGCCCCCCCCATGTTCACTGCAGCATTAGCATTATCTACAATAGCCAAGGTATGGAAGCAACCAGACTGCCCACTGATAGATAAATGGGTAAAGAAGATGTGGTGTGTGTGTGTGTGTGTGTGTGTAATATAACTCATAAAGAATAAATCTTGCCTTTTGCATCTACATGGACAGATCTAGAAGATATTATGCTAAGTGAAATACATCAGACAGAAAAAGACAAATACTATATGACTTCACTTATGTGTGGAACCCAAGAAACTGATGAAGAAACAAAACAGAAATAGACTCAAATACAGAAAACAAACTGATGGTAGGCAGAGGAGAGGGAGATGGGGAGATGGACAAAAAGAACAAGGGGATTAAGAGGTACAATTTTCCAATTATAAAATAAATAATACATGGGAATGTAACATACAGCATAGGGGATACAGTCAATAATACTGTAACAACTTTATATATTGACAGATGGTAACTAGACATTGTGGTGTTCATTTTATAATGTACATAAATATCAGATCATTTTGTTGTGTATCTGAAACTAATACAATATTATCTGTCAATTATAATTCAATTTTTAAAAAGATAATCCTTAAAGAATAGAGATTACAACATAAATTCATGCTTTCATTTATTCAGTACTATTTTTGTAAAGTAGCATATGCTGTACACCAAATAATGGACATAAATGGCAAAATGACTCTTATGAAATGTAGATAGGGAGCAGGAAAAGAAAGGCATATATTCCCAGGAATATTATTGTAAAGAAGAGCCTCTAAATTTTTCAGAGTGCCCGTTGGATGATTCATGGACAAGCTATTATTTTAGTGTTTTCAATTTCTAAACAAAGGCAAGAAATACAGGTAACTTTTTAAGTGGAGAAAATGTACTATTTGTCATGTTTCTGCTGTTCTCTAAATTCACAATGTAATGTTAAATGTTACACTCAGTAATAAAATAGAAAGGCCAATCAGTAAATGTTCCTTTTTCATAAAACTTTACTGTATTAGCTTATGGAAATTCTACTTATAAAATTGTATTGAATTTACCTTTTTTTTCCTGTTCCTCTTCCAATGTATAGTGCTAATAACTTTCTCCAAGTCTTTCAAAATATTACATAGTTTCAAATCATTTTAATTTGTTTGCCACCCTGAAATTATAATAAATGATCTATGAACAGTCATTTATTCTGAGAACCAAATATTTCATTTGGTTCACTGTTTTAATGCTTAGCTGGATTCAGTCTCATACTAGGATATATTTCAGTATAATTATTAAAAATGACAATACAAAAGAAAAAAAAAAGGTGTCAGCTGGGAAGACCCAGGATGAAGAAATGGAGAGAAGAAATAGTCATTTTGGGTTATGTTCAGTTTGAGGTGCTTTGGGATATCCTGGTAGAAACGTCCAGTAGAAATTGTAAAATACAGATGTGAACCTCACATAACAGGCATTAAGTCGCCATAACATAGTCACAACTGAAGCCACAGACATAAATGCAATTACTCAGTGAGAAAAGGAATTCAAAACATATCTCAGTGACATTATTTCATTTCAAGGATAAAGAAGCAAACAATCCATGAAATTTGGAAAAACAGGTTTGCCTCAGAATTCTACAGAGCAACCACATTATCAACAATGTTCTGGTAGAAAGAGGAAAATAAAGAAATTACACCTAGTTAAGTTGTTCTTTAGTTATAAAGGCTAAGGACAAATATTTTTAATTGCATACAAACCTCAAAGAATGGAACACATAATCTTTCTTTAGAAAAAAATGACCAGGAACTGTAGCCAAGGGATGAATCAAATCAAAGAATTCAGAAAAAAAACAAAACAAAAAAACAGGTAGAAGAATGTATAAGCATTTAAATACACCAAAAGAAAAACAGTCCTGAGAACCAAATTATATACCATTATAAAACCTTGACAATAAAAACAATTATAGTATATAAGATGATATAATGAACATAACACAATAAAATACATAATTATAATAAACCTAACATAAGCAGGGAGTACAAAACAGTGAGAAGTGAAATAGGCTTGGGGCGCCTGGGTTGCTCAGTCAGTTAAGCGTCTGCCTTCGGCTCAGGTCATGATCCCAGGGTCCTGGGATCAAGCCCCGCATCGGGCTCCCTGCTCATCGGGGAGCCTGCTTCTCCCTCTCCTACTCCCTCCTGCTTGTGTTCCCTCTCTCACTGTGTCTCTCTCTGTCAAATAAATAAAATCTTTAAAAAAAAAAAAAAAGAAGTGAAATAGGCTTATTCCTCATCTACCTTTGGAGAAAGTCAATGATAAGAATGAAACTGAAATCTGTAGTTGAAAAAAAAAATGAATGTAATTCAATCTCTTAATGTTTTTCTTAATCTTTTCTATTAACTTCAGGAATAAATACCTCTGAGAAGTATTTATCTATTAGCAATTTTTTGAATTGCATGTTTTTCTGTTTCTTTTGTTTCATTTTGATAATATTATGTTTTATGCTTCTTACTTAAATTAGCATATAATTGCCATCCCAGTTTTGGAAAATTATTTCTTCCTGTCCATATCAATCATTATATCAATCAATCACTATATCTAATCTTGTTTTGGTATGTATGTTTAGACAGACATCTATAATGATGCTCATAATTAGCTAATGGTGGTTAAATCTGGATGGGGGATTTAATATAACAAAATTTCTTTCCTTTTCACTTAGATTTTTTTAAATAATGAAAACGTATCACTTTTACCAAATAGTCATTTTTAGTTTCTAAAAAAATAAATATCTGAATAACATACATATTCATAAAGATGTATTTTAACTCCTTGTGGCAGCGTGATCTTGAGTTTATAACATATACCTAATTATAATTACATCATGGTATCCTTGTTTTCTTAATAATACTTAGAACAGCTTCTATGTTTTTTAGCATTTACTACATGCCAGACAGATACTACATACACTATATACTTATGAATTCTTATTCTTATCCAAACTAGTTAGGCAAATATTAATTAGTGGCATTTACAAAGAGGAAACTGTGTCTTTAGTTAAGAAATTTCCCCTTACTTACAGTTATCGTAAATGGCAAATCCAGGATTCAAATCTTGCTCTAGAATCTGTACCCTGCCCACTATGTCATGTTTCCTGCCATCTATGCTGTCCATGAAGTTTATTTTATCCTGTTATCCCAGGACTATCAAAACAAATGTAACCTAAAACTTTGTAGATTCACTTTAATAATTCCCAGTTAGTTATAAGAAGTCTTAGCAAATACAACAGCTATTAGTGAGAGATCTTTATAGTCTTGACATGAGATTGGAACTCTCAGAAGTTCTGCTGCTACATCCCTGTATTTGCTTTTTGATATTTCCTTTATCCTATGCACAAAGTCTCGAGTGTAAAATCTTGAGAAGCAGGATCTCAGCTGGTTCAGGAGGTGTATTGATGTAATATAAATGAGTGCTGAATCTTGCCCTGCCTGCCCCCCAGTATGCTTATTAACAAAACAAGGAAGAACCAATGGAAAAATCAAGAACTGGTATCTTAGGAAATGTATGGGCTAGTCTTCATATATTAACAGGGTCTGATTTCCTCCATAAATTCAGGGGAGTTATCTCTACAAGCCCCTTGTCCCTAAATACTCAGGCCATATCAGCCCCTTGTAAGGATATATCCACTATTCTTGACAGCTGTAATTGGCCGTGTACTAGGGTTTTGCCATAGATGAGTTATTCCTCACAACAATTCTCAAGGAACCACTAAAGTCCGCTTATAAGCCACGTTGCTGAGACTCATACTTGGGATCTATTTGATCCCCAAAGACCTATATTACAGAGCTCTTCAAAATACCTCAATGAAGAGGGGGAAAAAATGCATTGGTTATCTGCAGCAAAGCCCATCTTGAAAGTATAGGAGAGGGGCATCTGGGTGGCTCAGTCGTTAAGCGTCTGCCTTTGGCTCAGGTCATGATTCCAGGGTCCTGGGATGGAGCCCCCCATCGGGCTCCCTGCTCTGCGGGAAGCCTGCTTCTCCCACTCCCCCTGCTTGGGTTCCCTCTCTCGCTGTGTCTCTCTCTGTCAAATAAATAAATAAAATCTTTAAAAAAAAAAAAAAAGAAAGTATAAGAGATAAGCAAAACTTTGTTTACATCTTAATTACTATTATCATGATTTGCCTGTGTCAGAGATATAACGTGTCCTGATGTGTGGCTAGCATGGTTCCTCAGTTTTGTTTTTCTGGAATTTCTGTAGCAAATTTCAGATCATGGCCTAATATACATGGTATGTGCCTCAGGCATGAAGTTAGGCCCTGTAGAAATGTATAGAGACTCTTTATGAGACATTATTTCCTTCACTCTTGATAGAGCAGAGAGAAATTTGTAACCAAAACCATAGTCAGAGAACTAAAAAAACAGTAACTGTTTATAAACCAGTCCATGAATATTCATTCTAATCACTATATAGTAATCAATTAGTATACACAGCAAGAACAATATGAAATCTGAGGCTACAGATTGCAGAACTGAATAAATCATCATTTTTAAGAGATATAACTAAAGATAATATATTTTCCTTTCTGGATGAAAATTCATTTTATGTTCCCTGGTGGAATAAATATAAAGAAGAAATACACAAAAGGCAAAAATTGGACCTAAATGTCCATTCCTACATATACAGGTCAAGAAAAGCATTACTCGCATAATTGGATATTCATTGCCTTGTTTGCTTAAGACTGAAAAACAAAAACGTGAGTTTGCCAAATTTCCTAATGTTTTGTACAGTGCAGTGGGCCTTTAAAAAATACACAGTAATGCATTAATCTAATACTACTACAAAGGTTTAATGATTTTTCTGGTTATTTCCTAAGTTTACCTTTCATAATATCAAGTGGTATATATAATGTGTTTTGGTAGTTTGAGTCACAAGTGTGATGTTTCAGCTAATTGTGGCTAAAAGCAAAATATCAATCAGGATGAAAAGCTTCTAAAAACAAACTAAACTGAAACTATTAAAAATGTAAAAGAGAGTAACCATAGTGATGCTAATTTAAAATGATCACTGATGAAACATTTCTTATAATCAATGTCAGACATCTGTATCTTTTTCAGAACTGTTTTAAGTTATTCATTACTTCATCCCTTAAAGTTTCTGACATCTTTAATGAGAGAACACATAAAAATAATGGTGGTAGTGTGAACAAAACTTAGATGCGATGCTCAACAAACTGCACATGTGTGTATACACACGTGCGTGCGTGTGCATGCAGGCGCACAGGCAGATCCTACTCTAGACCTAAAATGGCTGAGTTGCGGGATGTTGTTGCTTGGTGACCAAACAGTATCTACTCAGCCACAGAGTCATTTAAGCAGTGAGAGATATGTCCCCTCAGCTTTAGGCATGGCCAGGACAAATATTAAGGGGCATGTTTATCTTTTCTAGTATTCTACATTTGCATTTTAAGTTCAGTTGTCACTTTCTTGATTTTGTCATCAATTAAATTCAGATTTTAGGGGAAAGAGTATTTGGAACCCTACCGCTGTCGTTTTAAGAAAATAAGAGGGAGAACCAAGCTTCTTTCAAACTGGAAGATAGTCTGTTTCAATTAAGTCTATGTGGTGTGTCTACTCTGTTCTGCTACGACCTCCCAGTTGCTATCAGTCTCTCTTTCTTTCATTAAACACTAGCAGTTAATTAGCCCCAGCCTGTCCTCTTGCCTTCTCTCTGTCCCTTTTCAAGGTAGTAATGATGTCTAATTACCAGCAGCAGTGGGTCACTGCAACGTCAGGCGCAAATCTCTCTCACTGACAGCAGAGCCAGCCGCAAACCCTCAAACCTCAGACAGCTAGAATGATTCTCAGTCTACTTGAAAATACCAAATACAGTACTTTATTTCAACCAAGATACGCCTTTGACATAAAAATATGTTTCTTGTCTTTCTGGTGGATTGTACTCCCGCTATTATAAAGAAAAGCTTATTTTTAAGGAAGAGATCATTTGAGATGCAGAGAAACACATGATAAAAGGGGAACCTTTTATTTATTTTTTAACTTGTTGAAATGATGATTGGCTGTCTTTCAGGGAAGGCGGAGCCTATAATTCTATGTAAGGAGCAGCAGAAAATTTTCATAAAGAGCAACAGAAGAGTTCATGAATTAAAAACCTCTTCAACATTTCAAAACAGGCTTGCATGAAGAGCAAATCTCTTAAATACTACATGGAAACCACTATCTAAGAACACCACCTGATGAATTACATATTCTCCCATAAATATATGGAATCTTTACTGAAAAGGGAAACATGTGTTACTTTATTGTTAACGCTGGAGTTGTTATTCTACGATGGATGTCTTAGCAATAGTTCTTTAACAAGTCTGCATAAATTTTTGAATGAAAATATGGGTATCTGAACATGCGAATTCTGGTCTGAATTACTAGGCATCCATATTTCTCTTAGTGTCTCTATAGCTGTTACACAATTTATGTTATTTAGAATTTTTAATTAATGTTTTAAAAGGGCACATCTGTTTATACACAAGTGGATGTAACCAAACCCCTGCAAGTATAAACTGGACCAATATATACAAGTGAAGCTATCTGACAGATAAACAGAGGAACCTGATTTTAATATAAAAGGAATGAAAAACAAACTTCCCAGCTAGCAATTGTTTTGAAAAACATATAAAATATTATTTAATAATAATTAGGTAAATATACCTTAAATGACTACTTTATTTATTCAGTTAACCCAGTGGTGCCCAAAAGAAAATACATCCTTATGTTCTGAATTCTAATCTACTTTGTCTAACAAGTTATTTTTAAAAAATCAGGTTAAGTTACTTCCGATACAAATGAATCAAAGCACTTCATTCTCCACAACAGACTTCTGGCTCATCCAGATGTAAATAAACCTCAGTTCTAATCCATAGGCATCTAGTCCTCATTATTTAGTAAAGAAAGACAGTGATCTCACCATTGTCTTTAGCAATGCCACATTAAAAGGGAAGGCTGTGTTTATAGACCTACCTCCTAGAAAATTCCAACAATAGTACTTAAAAAAAAAAAAGCAGAACTTTTATGTGGGTTTCTATTTCACCCTTATTTCCTTTTCCCATTTTCCAGATAAATTCCAAAAGAAATATACTTCCTTCAAACAACTATCCCTGATTAATCTCGGGAAACCATTAACTATTTTCCAAACCTGAAAGAGTCCTCCAAATAGTCCTCTGAAAAACCTTTCATGCACATATTTCCAATTTAATATACCTCCGTTTGAGACAGAAGAATAGCTTGCAAGACATCTCCTTTCTAGCATCCTCCAGGAATACTGCTCGGGGAAACAGTTGCCAGTATGGGGTGGGGGTGGGGGGTTAGGAAAAGGAGCAAATGCTCAAGAAACCTCAAAGCCAGGCAAAAATGCAAAGGATGCCAAATACCCTCCCCCACCCCTACTCCAGGCGAGTACCCACCGTAGCATGACGAAGAAAGAGGTCTTACGGATCTGATCTGCAATCCTACTTGTAGCCCACCGTTCCCATCTTCTTAAAAAGGAAATTGATGCCGCTGCCGCTCCCCGACCTCACAGGCTTCTGCCCTGACAGGCTGAGATACACTGGGTTCTCAGTGCCCAGTACCTTGCTGCGCCTGGGCTGGGAGCTTTGTGGCCGTGAGACTAGAGCTATCCCAGAACGGGGAACAAATACATACACCATTTGATTGCGCTGAAACCCACGTCTCTTTGTTGTTCATCGTGTAGCTGCGGCTTTATTTGTGAAAGGGGGAAGTGAGGAAGGGAATGGGGGGCGGGGAGGAGGAATCCCCAGGACCTTATCTACAATCTAAATAGTCGTGGCAAGATCTCTGGGAGTGATCAAGGCGATGGGATAGCCCGGTGTCTCCCAGGCGGCGGTCTAACAATAAAACCCGATAGTGTCCGGGGGGTGGGAGGGGGGGAACCCCACATCTCCGACCAGCGCCACAATCGGGCTTTGTGCCAATTAGGAGACACTGTAGACGATCGATCAGAATCGTCTATTATCGGAGCGTGCGTCTGGGGTTCCTGCGTGGCCCTTATGCTCGGTGGCGAAAGCGGGACACACGCCAGGCGCCCAGCGAAGGACATGGGACAATGGCCCAACCCGAGGACGCGGGAGGCCGCCCGACGCGGGGATGGAAGCTCCAGGAGCGGGTTCAGGAGCCCGGAGGCTAGGAGGGCGGCGAGCTCTGGAGGTGCGCTGCCGCTTTAAAATAAAGGACCACAAAGACTCCACCGTGGGGGAAACGCGCCCGGCTAAGGCGAGGGGGGACGACTTGGGGAGGGGGTTGAGAAAGGTGGGGGGCACACGAGCCAACGGTGGCTCACGGCTCCCCCTTTCTCCCCCCCTCTCTCCCCTCCCCGCTGGCTGCTCCCGCAGACAAATAACAGAGGAAGGCGAGTCACTCACCGTGGTCTTGACCGGCACGTAAAGCACTTGCTTGGCGCAGCCGCCGCCCCCGCGGACCTCGTCCGGCTGGCCCAGCTGGAAGCCCTTCGATTTGACCCAGAATTTAAATTTGGCGTTGTCCGTGGAGCTCGACTCGGAGCCGTTGAGGAGCTGGACGATCCGCTCGTATTTTTTACGGGTCACCGTCTTGGTCTTGCCTGAGTCCCCGTAAGTCCTGAGGCACCAGTCCTGGAACTGGCGGTACATGTCGCGCTCGCTCTCCATGTTCCCCGCTCCTGGCCGTCGGCCGGATGCTCCCAGCGCACTTCGCACCTGTTCACCCCGGGCTCATGAAAAATGCAGCCCGGGCCACGATGCAGGGACGCGAGGTCCCGGCCGCCGCCGGAGCCTGCCTCGGGTGGGGGTGGGGGTGGGGGGAGGAATGGGGAGAGGGGAGGAGGGTCCGGCTGGGCACCAGCAATCAATGCCCTGTGCTACCAAGTCTCTGGTTCATTCGTAATTGCAACGGATGTCTCAGACGCTTGTCTCGGACGCTTTTCTCGTCCTCTTAGTGATGGGTCTCTTTAATATTGTGTGACTAGGACCATCCCAACAGCATCCGGCCCAGAGGAACTGGGTTTTAAATAATTAAAATCCCATTCCTTGGTTTATTAAAAATCCCAATATTGACTCGGGGTGGTCCCTGGAGCCTCGCCCCGGGGCTGTGTCCGGGGCAGGGCAGGTGCAGCGCTGCGCCGCCTCCCCGCGCGCGCCCCAGAAGCTTCCCCAGCCGCTGGCCCCACCGTCCAGGAAGCGAGGGCTGAGCTGCTCTCGAAAGCAGCGCGGGGCCGAGCGCCTGCGAGCCCCGAGGGGCACCCAGGTCCCCTGGCTCTCCTTCCTCCAGGGTCCCGTTCCGCTTCAGCCTTCCCGGCGTGGGGCGTTCGGGGACTAGAAAGAGAGAAAGTTCTTACCTGTCATGTTGTTAAGCCTATCAAATCCTGCTACACAGGAAATTTTTAAGGTATTTTTAAAATGGTTTAAAATGTCATTTCTTCATATGCAGTTAGGCTAAATTCCAGCCCTGCAGGTAGATTCCAGGAGTTAGGTCCCAGAATTAGCAACATTCATGGATATTTGGCCATAGTTCTATAGGAAAGACTGTGGTACCCCAAACAGATATCCGTTCCAGGGGGATGTGGGTAAACGAAGGCAGGCCGCTGGCGGCGGGTCTCCCGGATAATGATGGGGTCCCCAGACAGGACTTCTCTGGTTTCTGCTGAACTGGGTACAAGGCATAGAAGTAAGTTTATAATACAGATGCTTAAAACCCTTTGCATGAAATTAAAATAGAGATTATTTTCCCCTTGCTTGGTTACAGTTTGCAGTACACATAGGAGGTTTCGTATGTCTATTTTCCCCCTGCCACGTCATGGACACCCCTCCACTGCTCAGAGTAGCCAAATATGAGTTCCTCTGGACGATTTTCTCAAGCAAATGAAATCAGCGGCTCCTCCATTCAGGATTTCCACCCGTTTGTTACAGAGCTGGAAATAGGGGAGTTCCCATCCTCCTCGCGCTGCGATTGCGGCCGCTCCTCTTTATTCTACTCTCTGCGGAGGCCCGCGCCCGTCCCGGGAGGCGGCTCTGCCAGGAAGGCGGCCCGACCAGTGCCCCGCGCCTGGTCCGCGTCCTAGCCCACCTTCGCCCCTCGTCGTCGTCTCCAAGACGAAAGCCCCGAATGGGAACGCGGAGTGTTTGTACCCACTGCGCCGCAGCTGGTCCGGCACTTGCAAAATGGTCAGTGGCTCCCGCTCGGCCAGGCTGAGTGTGTGCGTGTGTGTGAGCAAGGGAGCGAGGGTGTGCGGTGTGCGAGGGGTGCGCTGTGTGTGCGCGCGTCTCCGGGAAGGTCTCGCGGCGGCTGGAGCCGGGACTGACAGCCCGGGCGGAGCGCGAGCAGCTCCACACACTAAACCTCTCGCCTCTCCCCTCACCCCCACCCCTCCCACTCCCCTCTCCTCCCACCCCCCCTCCCCGGCCCCTTCCAAGCTCTCTGATTGGCCAATGGGACAAAAGTTTCTGTGGAGACGGCTGGGCGCTGACGTCACGGGCAGAATTGTCCCATTTAGGGATCCCGGGGGCAGTGCGCATGCTGCAGGCTTCAGGTTAGAGGCAGGAGGAGGTAGCAGCGGGCGCGGCGGCAGCCAGGTGGCGGAAAGGAGCACTCAGCATCCAGGTGGGGGGACGACTCCAGCAGGGTTTCCATGGAGATTCCTCTGGGTCTAGCCTAAAAACAGCAGATCAGCTGACACCATTAGCTCAGGACCTAATTACTGCTTATTGGAGCAACAAATGAGGGAGAGGGCCAGCTGCAAAGGAAGAGTTTTTATCCTCCCCCCCACACACACCCTCCCACCCCGTCTCCTCCTTTCTCCCTTCTCGGTCGCTCTTGAGTCCCGGGTGAATTCTCATTAACTTGCAAGATTGCTGCAACAACAGCTACCCTTCTCTAGAGGCCACCCGGACTGCTTTTATTCTTTTTATTTCTTTATTTTGTATTTAAAAAATGCTAAAATAAATCAGTTGTCCTGAGTCCTTGAATTTTTGCCCAGTAAATATTAGACCAGTAGAGCTCAGAGAGTCCACTGTCTAATAGAAGTCACAAGTGGATCTAATATAAGGGTGGGGGGAGGCAGGGAGGAAAAAAACACCTTAAATGTGTTAAATTAGGTATTTATCTTTAGGCCTTTCACATTTAAAAAATTTTTTCAATATCTTAAACAGATATGTGGAATAAGGAATTGGAAATTTTGAATCACCCTTGTGTGGTATACCTCACAGGAACACTATTACAAGTTTACCTCGTGTCATCAGAGATAGAGGATAATTCCAAGTTGGGAGATCAAGGTTGTGTTGTATGTTAGTTAAATGTTTCCTAGAGGATTCTGGAAGTATAGCTGATCCTAGAGTGGTCAATTCATTCAAGAGTAAGCTGGTTCTATAGAGTTCACTTTCTCTTATGGTTATAACAATTCACAATTTCTGGATTCTTTTTGGTAACTCTTTCATCTGAAGAGTCATCTCATCTCCTCTAAGTCTCATTCAAGTACTTTCAGACCTGTAAAGCTTTCTTTCCTTGACTACTCAAGTTAAAACAGTCTGTGTCTCTAAACTCCTCCGGGTAAGTGTCTTTCAACCATTTTTTTTCAACTTGTCTCATAGTAAGACATATACATTACATTGACACACAGTGCATTCATACATCTATCCTCCAAAAATATTATGAGAAAACATATTTTATTATATGGAATACACACTGATAGTTACCTGATCTTCTCCTATTATTATCATTACTATTTGGTAAAGTGTAGTCCTAACCCAATAAATTTATGAAGCAGCAAAGGATGCCTGGCAACCTATAGTCTGGAAAATACTGTTTTAGATTATATGAACTACACCACTCCTTGTACTATATTTATAGTTTCACATGAGTACGTTTGACTGTTCAAATAGAATTTTGATTGGAAGACCCTTGAGAGTTTATATTTACTTGTTTAAGTAACTTCACCACAATGAACAATGCCCACAGTAAGTGCTTCATAAATAGATACCAAGTTATTAATAAAGAGAAGAGAAAGAGAAGAAAGGAAGAAATAAGCAGGAGGCACAATCCTTAGCAATTCCTGTTGGCTTTTGCTGGATGGTATTTGGATGAAGTTGGTTCCCACTTAAAGACAGACCAAGGCCTTACCATGTACTGTGTTCGTTATATTTATGATTATACTTGGCATTCTAATGTATGGAAATTAAAACACTTTAGACATAACTCATAGGATGAGAGCAAATATGTCACCAACCCCCAGCTATATTAACCGGATTTGGTATACAAGCAAAAAAACAAAAAACAAAAACAAAACAAAACAAACAAACAAAAAAACCCACACACAAATTAAGCAATTATAAAGATTTTTTTTTTAAAGGAAAAGGTAAATAATTCACTATTGAAAGAATATTCTCACTGGACTAAAAAAATAAAGTCCCAGGACTGTAAGGGTCAAGCTTCTCAGAGCCATGAAGATTCTCTTGCCTCCAATGGAACCTAAAGTGTGTTCTGTTCTCTATTTATTCTCTTTATTAATTATGCAATCTAAATCAACATTTTTTTTACCCTATCTTTCCTACTTAAAAGCATAAGCACCTGACAAAAATCTAAAATCTGCTTCAGCAACTCACCCTAGACTCATTTCTCTCCTTTTTATTTTTCTAGAGCCAGGTCTTCCCAGCTCCACCTGGAGGGTCATATTGACCCTTTCCTTCAGCTATATGATTAACTTGACAGGCTGCGTGGAATTTAATTTGGCATTTCCCCCAAGACACTTTTTCAGATTTACCTCTCTAAGAGCATATCTCCCCAAAAAGTGACTCTTCACCCCCAGATGTGAGCACCAACTCCTAACCCCTGCCCAGGGTCCTGCCTGCTATTTATGGGGAGAAGAAATCAGAAAGTATTGTATCAGAAAATAATATTTTAATTAAAGATAATGTAAATTTTCAGCTATAATCAACATGATTTTGTTATGAAAGTAAAATCTCTTCCAACCTCAGGGTCAGTTTGGGTATGACAATTTGAAAAATCTGGAAACTCATATTTTAATATCAATCACAAATATTTATGCAACACCACATATTCATCAGCAAAATGTTATAGTCCAAACAACATATAATCTGTAATCATAAAATAAATGTTCAAAGAATAAAAAAGGCTTCATCATGTAATTATGCTTTTATTCAACAAATATTTACTGAGTGCCAATTACTTGGATAGGCTTTAAGGTTCAAGTAGTCAACAAGACATGTATATATACATTGTACTCATCTAATGGAGCTTAAATTTTTCTCAGGAAAACACAATAAACAAGGAAGAAAATAGCACTTGAAGTGAAAGCTAAGAGGGGAAAAATGGTGCCGTAATAGAAAACAGTGGCAGAGTCGGGGGACTTCGTAATTCAGGGAAGATCTCTGAGTACGTGACATTTATCATGAGACCTCAAGAATACAAAGGGATCAACCATCTGAAGAGCCAGGAAGGGAAACTACAGGCACAGCACAAAAGTCCTACGGCAAGAGTTATTGGCACGTTTGAGGAATAGAAAGAAGCCAGTCCAAGTGGAGCTTACTGAGCGTGGAAGGGAGAGTACGGGAATGGAGGTCTGATAGTCTTCTGTGGCCAGATCTTGTAGGACAGTGCTTGCCATGATAAAGAGTTTGCATTCTATTATTGATCCAGCAGAAAGTTAATAAAGGATTTAAAGCAGGAGAATTATGTGATATGATATGCGTTTTTATGTTTCACTGGCCATTCTGAAGAGAAAGGACTGGAAGGGAACAAGCATGGAAGGCAGAAGACCAGTTAGGAAACTTGCAGTAGTTGTAGTAGCTTAGGTGAGATATCATCATGATAGATTAGGAAAATAACGGTTGAGGTAGAGAGAATTGTTGGATGGCAGATAAATTTTAAAGATAGAAGAGGGCTAGCTGATGTATTGCATGTGGCAGGTGAGGGAAAAGATTGAGTCAAGGATGACCATATGGCTTCTGGCTTTTGTAGTACGGTTTGTGAGGCCATTGACTTAGAGAAGGATGTTTGAGGAGGAACAGATTGGAGTTGGAGGCTGAGGTAGGAGCAGAAGTAGGTTGATGTGGAGAGGCAGGAAGAATTTAATTTCAGAGAAGTTAAATTTGAAATACCAGGAGAGTTGTTCATGTAGGCATTTGAATATAGAAGCTTGAACTACAGAGAAAAGTCTGGGCTGAAGATATAAATACAGGAATTTTAAAGCCATAAGAATGAATGACATCACCTCTACCCACATTCCTCCATCCCCCAAAAGGAAAAACCTTCATCTTTAGATATTGATTTTATATAAACTAATACCCCATGACTAAAATAGAATGTCAGACACTGAACAGCCAAAGTTGGCTTCTTTTGGTATAACACATAATGGGAAAGCCTGAGAAACACAGCAAAGCCATTTGGCTCAATCCTTGACTATACCTAAATCATTAGTGAGTTCCAAATTTGATGGGGCTTTAAAATCCTCTAAAATTTAAAAAGAAAAGATAGAAAACATTGGGTTAGATCTCTTCTAGATTAGATCAGGACCTGCAGGTGTGCTAAAATAGGAATCTAAAATTTGAGGATGGCCTATGAACACATCTGTCATCAAAGGGATAGGCATTTGGGCTACTGAGTTGAGTCAGTAAGACAATGTGAGCCCTTTAGCTGTACTAGACATTGTGATAGATGGTACTTGTCACTTTGAAACCTGGAAGTTCTGAACATCATTATGCATTCAGATGCTTAACAGTCTATTAATAACTCTTCCAAGAAACAGAAATTTGTGAAGGAAGCAAATGGCCAACTCAATCAGCATCTTGATTAACATATAACATGTTAGCTTTTCAAAATAAAACAGAGAACAAAGTTACAGCAGAAATGTACAGCTCGTGTGGATAGAGCAATTGGGGACTACATACAAAAAGTGTCACAAATCTGATTTTATAGTTGACCTCCATCTATTGACTCTTCTCCCAAATAATTTTGAAAAGAGCCTGTTTTTAATATGTTGTAGCTATCCTTTGATTCAGAAAAAAAGTGCTTTTGAGAGTGTTAAAATAGTGTCCCGATCTTCATGCTGTCATTACTAAGACACCAAAAAACATTTCTTTCTTTCTGTTTGTGAGCTATAATATCAGTATCTTTAGTCCATTTTCTAACTTAAAGAAAAAAAGATTAGAAATTTAATGTTTGTTGTTCAGCCCCAAGTTGACTGATATTTAGGTCTGGTGTGATCATCATTAAATAGGATGCATCGGGCAGAAGTTAATTTCTATAAATATTTAAGGGTGCAAACTAAGAACAAATTAGATTCAACAACCTAATCGATTTGCTGAATTTCTCTTTAATTCCTACCTTTTACATCTCTGTACAAGCAAGTCCATGGCACAGCCAGTTCTTACATTTTGACAGCCACATATGGATTCATTCAACATTCATCCACCCAACATTTTCATCTAGCTGTTATAACTATGGTAAAGTCCAAAGTTAACAGTCTGGTGTTCATGTCCCTTGTATGAGAGAAGAAAATACATTTTTTCTGGCCCCAAATATTGCTTTATTTCCCACTAGCCATATGGCTTATCTTTTCTTCCAAAATATATATCTTAAAACAGTAATCCACATATTCATCTTCAACTCAGTGGACAGTACTATTGTAGAATTTCTACATTATTTTTAGAATAGTTATTTTGTCATAGGAAATAAAAACTCTTTTGGAAAGAGGGAGCAATCCACTTCTGCCCAATTCCTATTATACTTTTCCAGATTTCCAGTTTTTACTCTGATTTCTGTTGAGTAAACCAATTAATATCATAACCATCATCATCTGACCATTATATTTTATTTGTAATACATTATTAATCATTCTAGGACACTTGTTTAACCTACAGAATAAAAGTGACAAGAAAAGACACAAAGATTTCTTGCCTAAAACCACAGACTCTATAAACAGTTTTCACAGGGGAGACATCTGAGTTCAAACATCAGAATCTGTAAAGTAGTTGTAACAATGTTAAAATACTGTCCTTTGGAAAAGGAGAAGCTGAAGAAATAGCTACCTTAATTTCCCTGGGACTATACTAATAGGCACTGAAAAGCAAAGCAGAAAAAAGTTTTGGACTTCCCTTTTCTTTTATCTTTTCAAATGAACATCTCCCAAGTTTTTAGAAAACTCTTTAATTAGGTTTCTTGATCAAAAAGCAGTTGTAACCACTTAGAGTTTCCAAAATTTTAAGTTCTCTTTATAGTTTATATTAAGTTTGGAAATGAAAGTCAATTTTTAAAGAATGAAGTGTTCAACTTATATGCAAAAATACTTCTTTCACAATTCAATTTAAAACTGTCCACTTTGGTCATCCTGCCAGCCTGGAAAAACAGAACACCACCACAGGGGTGACATTATTGTGATTTTTTTAGCTTGAATTAATCTTCAGGGCAAAGTTTTAAACATTTGTGCATGACATCCAAATTGCTTAACATATCATACAGCATAATTTATTAAGAACAACCTCACTAGGTATAATGAAGCAATTAACCAATCAAACCTTTGTCATTTTAGCCATTAATTTATAATTCAGTGTGATGATTGGAACAAACCCCCACATACAAGATGATAGAGCAGTTCCATGAGGATCAATAGTAGAGAATGGTTTACAAAGACAACTATATTTCTGAGTATACTTATGTGCACATGTGTTTCTGTAGAACAGATATACATGAATTTTGAAACAGCGACAGTCCTTGAAATCTCGATTTCTTTGACTCAAGTAAAATCATCTGAGCATCCCATTTTGCTAGAGTATTAAATTTACTAACCCCAAGTAAAATGAAATGATGTCATGTCTTATACTTTTTAAAATTGTTTCAAAATATTCATATGACCATTATTTTCTAAAATAGCAGGAAACTATGTCATTTTTAAGTTATCAGTCAATTAATTAAGAAATATGTAGTGATGACATTGGCTCACTTTCCTATCAATACTCATCAAGGTAAAGGCGTTGTATTGATGTGTACATTTTAAGAATAAAATTGATGTGGATTTCTGCTTCTAGTGCTATGGCTAACTAGAAAGTTTAAGAGAACCTTCTTCAAAAAAGCAACTCAAGGATGCATAATGGGAGCTTTGATTGCATGACTGGATTCACAGGATATGTAGAAAGCATCTCACTCTCCCCTGCCCCCACAGAAAGAGTCTATTGAAATCCAGTTAACACACCCAAGGGGCTAGATTATCTTATGAGCAAACTAAAATTCAACATTATAGTAGGAAGACTGAGCATGAAATCAGCAGCACAGTGCTGGAGTTGTGTCTAAAATTCCTGTATTAACCCTGAAGGGTGCCTTGCCACTTAGCTCATAGTAAAAAAGTAAATATAAATTCTCTGCAGAAAAAAACCAGCCACAATTTGAGTAATCAGGTTTATCTCAGATTAAGATCAACCAGATATGAGCAAATAATCAGAAATGTCCACATACAAGAAGAGCAACTTTCATCTTCAAAAGCCAGCATAGGAGTGCTTGGGTGGCTCAGTCAGTTAAGTGACTAACCCCTAGTTTTGGCTCAGGTCATGATCTCATGGGTCATGGGATTGAGTACCACATCTGGCTCCACACTCAGTGAGGAGTCTGCCTAAAGATTCTCTTCCTCTGCCTCTACCCCTGCACGTATGCTATCTCTCTCTCAAATAAATAAATCCTTCAAAAAAGTAAATTAAATAAAAGCCATCATAAGTAACAAGAACAAAGCTAAACTTCCAAAGATTTTATCCAGAAACAGTTAAAATTAATCTATGATAGTAGAAGTCAGGATAGAAGTTACTTTGATTATAGTGACTGGTGGAAGACACTAAGAGGTTTTTTAAAATGCTAGTAACATTATTTCCTAATCTTTGTGCTAATTACACAGGTGGTCCATTTCATGAAAATCCATTGAATTATAAACTGTTATTGGACTTTTCCCCATGTATGTTACCTTCAATTAAAAACTGTACTTTTACAAAACAATAAACATGCAAACTCTGTAGAGCAATAGCTAACAATATTTTTTAAAGTACAATTGATATGTTAAGAGAGGAGATAAAATGGAACCACAGAAAATGCTTAATTAAAACCAGAGATGACAGAAAGAGAGAGAAAAAGGAACAAAAACTAACAACAAATTTTGAAAAGAAAGATATAAACATGATAGATATTAATCCAATGATATCAATATAATCACTTTAAATGTGAATGGTCTAGATATGCCAATTAAAAGATAGAGATTGTCAGAGTGGATCACAAAATAAAACCCAATTGTATCCCGAGATTAAGAATTCCTCATATCAGTGAGGAAACAAACTGAGGGTTGCTGGAGTGGTGGGGAGTGGGAGGGATGGGGCGGCTGGGTAATAGACATTGGGGAGGCTATGTGCTATGGTGAGCACTGTGAATTGTGCAAGACTGTTGAGTCACAGATCTGTACCTCTGAAAGAAATAATACATTATATGTTAAAAAAAAAAAAGGAAGAAGAAGAAGATAGCAGAAGGGGAAGAATGAAGGGGGGGAAATCGGAGGGGGAGACGAACCATGAGAGACGATGGACTCTGAAAAACAAACTGAGGGTTCTAGAGGGGAGGGGGGTGGGAAGATGGGTTAGCCTGGTGATGGGTATTAAAGAGGGCACGTTCTGCATGGAGCACTGGGTGTTATACGCGAACAATGAATCATGGAACACTACATCAAAAACTAATGATGTAATGTATAGTGAGTAACATAACATAATAATAAAAAAAACCCAATTGTATTTTGTCTACAAGAAATGGAGTTTAAATAAAGAATTTACACTGATTAAAAGTAAAGGAATGAAGATAGATAGAACATGTTAACATAATCAAAAGAAAATTGATCTACTATGTTAATTTTGAACCAGCAGCCTTCAGAACAATAAAAATCAGGGATAAAGAGGAGCATATAGAATGATAAAGTGATCAGTTCCTCAATTACCCATAACAACCTTTAATGCATATACACCTAACATCAGAATATGTCAGCCAAAAACTGATAGAACTGTAAAGAGAAATAAAGAAAACTGCTGTTGTAGTTGAGACGTCAACATCTCTTTGCCAGTATTAATAGATAAAGCAAGCATAAAATCAGTGAAGATATATAGATGGCCTGAACAGCATTATCAGTCAACTTGACCTAAGTGAGATTTATAGAACACTCTATCCAACAACAGCAGAATGCACATTCTTTTTTTTTTATGTTATGTTAATCACCATACATTACATCATTAGTTTTTGATGTAGTGTTCATGATTCATCGTTTGCGTATAACACATGGAATAGTTATCAAGGTATACCACATTCTGGTCCAAAAAATAAAACTTACAAATTTATAAGAATAGAAATTATACAAAGTATGTTTCCTCAAACCACATGAAATTAAATTAGAAATCAATGACAGAAATATAACTGGAGAACCCAAGTTTTGGAGATTAAACAAAACACATAAATAATACATGAGTTAAAAATTCTCAAGAAAAATTTTAAAAATATTTTGAACTAAATGAAAATAAAATTATATCTTATCAAAATTTGTGGGATGCAGCAAAAGCAGTGCATAGAGGGAAATTTATAGCATTGAATACATATACTAGAAAAGAAGAAAAATGTAAAATCAGTAACCACTTTTCACCTTAGAAGAAGAAAGAAGAACAAATTTAACAAAAACAAGAGGAAAGGACATAATACAAAATTAGAGCAAAGATTAATGAAATTGAAAATAGGAAAACAGTAGAGAAAATCAATAAAACCAAACACTGGTTCTTTGGAAAATGGAATAAAAGCAATAAATCTCTAGACAACTAGCTGAGAAAAATACGAGACACAAATTACCAAATTCAGATATGAAGGAGAAGTCATTATATTTATCACATGGACATTAATAGGATAATAAAGGAATACTATAAACAATATGCCCATACATTTGATAACTTAATTAAAATGTATTACTTCCTTGAAAGATAAAAACTACCAAAACTCACACAAAGAAAAATAGATCATCTAAATAGACCTATATCTATTAAGGAAATTGAATCAATAATAACCTTCCCAAAAGAGAAGCATCAGCCCCAGATGGTTTCACTGGTGAATTCTACTGAATTCTATTTAAGGAAGAAGTGATCCCAACTCTACAGTCTCTTTTTAAAACTAGAAGCAGAGGAAACAGTTCCTAATTCATTCTAGGAGGCTATTACTACCTCAATACCAAAACTAGATAAAGGCATCTCAGAAATAAAAAACTGGAGACAAATATCTCATGGACATGGATATAAATATCCCCAATGAAATGTTAGCAAATTACATACAACAATATGTAAAAGAATTATACACTGCAACCAAATGGGATTTACTCCATATATGGAAGGCTGTTTCTATATCTGAAAATCAATCATTGTTATCCACCACATCAAGAGGTTGAAGAAGAAAAATCATATGACCATATTAATTTATAAAGATAAAATAAAACCCACCTCCCATTCATATTAAAAACTCTCAGGTAATTTGGAATAAATGGAACTTCCTCTGCTTGATAAAGAACACCTTCAAAACCCTTAAAGCTAACATCATACTTAATGGTGAAAAATTAGACACTTTTCCCTAAGTTTTAGGATAAGGTAATAATGCCCTGTCTCACTACCCCTATTTGACATTTTATTATAAGTCTTATCTAATGCAATAAGATTTTTTTCAAGGGAAAAAATATAAGGTACACAGATTGGGAAGGAAGAAATAAAACTATCTTTTCCACAGATAACAGATTGTCTGTGTTGAAAACCTTAGGTAGTCTACAAGTCCAAAGTCCTGGAACAAATAAGTCATTATAAAAAGACTGCAAAGATACAGGTTGAAAGATACAAAAGCCAATTTTTCCTATAAAGTGGAAATGAACATTTTTAATTTGAAAATTTAAAAATACCATTTATAATAGCCCCAAAAATCTATTAAATACTTGGTATAAATCTTACAGAATATATACAGGATATATATATACAGAAAAGTACAATACTCTGAGTTTATTTTGTAGAAATTAACAAATTGATTGTAAAATTTATATAGAAAGACAAAAGACCTAGAATAGCCAACAGTATGGTAAAGAAGGAAAAGATGTAAGAAACACAAGACACAATCTCCATGCTCATTTTAAAGCCACAGTATTCAAGACAGCATGGTATTGGCTAAAGAATAGATGAATAGATCAATTAAGCAGTATAGAGACCCTAGAAATGCACCCAAGAAAATATACTGACAGGGCAATTTAATGGAGAAAAGATATTCTTGTCAACAAATGGTGCTGGAACAGTTGGACATTCATACACAAGAAAAAGAAAAAGAACCTAGACATGGAATTTACACTTAAAAATTAACTCAAAAAATATCATAGAACTTTATGTAAAATCTAAAACTATAAAACCTCTAGAAAAAAAAACATAGGAAAAAAATCTATGGGACCTTCAGTTTGGCAATGAGTTTTTAGATATAACACAAAAGCAACAATCCATGAAAGAAAAATATAATTTGGACTTTATTAACAATAAAAACTTCTACTCTATGAAAAACACTCTTAAGAGACTGAAGCCACAGACTGGGAGGAAAGATTTGCAAAACACATATCTGATAAAGGACTTGTATCCAAAATACAAAAAGAATTCTTAAAACTCAACAATAAGAAAGTAAATAATCTAATTAAAATTGGACCAAAAATCTAACCATATATCTCACCCAAGAAGGTAATGCACATAAGAAACATCATTTGTCATAAGGAATTATAAACTGACGTACAATAAGATATCACTACACACCTAATTAGAATGGCTAAATAAAAAAATCTGACAACATTAATGGCTGGGGAGGATGCAGAGCAACAGGAACTTTCATTTATTGCTGGTGGGATTGTAAAATGGCACAATCACTTTGAAAGACAGTTTGACAGTTTCTTACAAAGCAAAGCATAGGTTTGCCGTATAATTGAGCTATTACACCCTTAGGCTTCTACTCAACTGATCTGAAAATCTATGTCCATGCAAAAAAACTATTTGTAAAAGTTTATACCAGCTTTATCACCAAAAACTGGAAACAACCAAGAGCCCCTTCAATAGATGATACACCTAACAGGGTAAACAAACTTTGGTATATCCATACAATGGAATTTGACCAAAAAATAAAACAAGTGAACTTTTAATTTATAAATGAACACCTATACAATTGAATATTGCTCAGAAATAAAGATGAAAGGCGTAAATCTTAAATGCCTATTGTGAAGTGAAAGCCTGAAAAACATGCCGTCTCTTTCTAATTATATGACATTTTAGAACTGGCAAAACTATAGACAGTGAAAAGATCAGTGGTTTCCTGGCATGCGGGGTAGGGTTGGTTTGAATAAGTGAAGAGCAGGGAATTTTTTAGGATGGTAAAACCATTCACTATGATAGTATAATAGTGGATACAAGACACTATACATTTGTTCAAAATCATAGAACTTTAGCAAAGACTGAACCTTAATGTATGCAAATTTTAGATCATTTCGGAAGTCAAGGGATCCAAGGATGAAATGTGGATGACAAGACAATCTAACTGTATTACAAAAGTATGAATACAATCTCACTGAAGGAGAAAGAGATACTGACCTAAGTAACCTTGGAAATGAATGGATTCTATGAAACTAAAGGCAAAAAAAAAAACCAAAACATTTATCCAGTTGCTAAACATATTGAGAGTAAGAGTTAATCATTCTGATACCTCTGTACATGTATACTTGAATTGAACAATTAAGTAAACAAGTAATTCCAATTAAATTAAAAATTAAGTCAGGTGGTTGGAGCCAATTTCTCATTGTTGGAGTGGGAGTTTACATATAAGCGAGGGGAGAAGGCTAGAATGACCTATAAACATTAGTTGAATTAGAGTTGAAGACATCAGTATGAATTCATGTTTAACCTAATAGAGATGCATATGTTTGCAATATGGAAATATTTATAGATATGCATATACACAAGTTAGTATATCCACATATATCTCTCCTTGCTTTATTATCTGATAAGGCTTAGAATAACAACACCCAGTAGCAATGAGCATACCTAACATCCACATGCTGATTTTTAATACCTTTCTAAAATAGAAGGAACCAGGGTTCCTTGGAGAAATGGCTATTAGACTGGGGCAGGAAATATAAAATATAAGCCTGGAGTATCTTGTAGTGCCAAAAAGTAAGTGAAAAACAAAGCAAAATAAAACAAAACAAAGATGAGCATATCAAGGAATACAAGAGCTAATTGCAAGAGCCCCTAATGGTCGAAGCTGGAAAATTTGACCAACCAGTAAAGTGCTTTGGCCAGTAAAATGCTCCATGTGTGCCTTGTGAATGAATGAATGAACTAAGGGCATCTTCTAAATTACCACCATCACACCACTTGTCAATAAGCTGCAGCTTTCCTAGGGATAGAAGAACATAACTTTCTTTCCAGTGTTCATCATTACAATACAGTTATTTAAAAACAAATGCTGTTTATATTGTCTTTGGACACCATAAGAATCTTACAATCACACCCAGACCCGAGAATACTGTAAACATATAAAAGTGAAAAAAAAAAGTGAAAATGATTTAGCAAAAAAAAAAATCATTTAGCCAAACTAAACATAAAAACCAATATTCTAGGGCGCCTGGGTGGCTCAGTTGGTTAAGCGACTGCCTTCGGCTCAGGTCATGATCCTGGAGTCCCTGGATCGAGTCCCGCATCGGGCTCCCTGCTCAGCAGGGAGTCTGCTTCTCCCCCTGACCCTCCCCACTCTCATGCTCTCTCTATCTCATTCTCTCTCTCAAATAAATAAATAAATAATCTTAAAAAAAAAAAAAAAACAATATTCTATGTCTATGACCTATTCTAAAATGGCTCTCTTCAGTATGAAGGAAGGTAATTCTAAAGCACCATGATGCAAGGTCAATGCCTAAGTCAGAATCAAACTGTCTCTCCAGATTTTAGACTGACAATTTGTCCTGCAGCCTCAGTTCTCCGATGGGTCCAAGAAGTTGTTGATTTTCAGTTTGTCCAGCTTTTTCCTGTTGTAAGGACAGGAGGGAGGATTTCCAGATTCCTTGTGTATCAGACTTTGTCCCAGTCCATATGGGCAGCTATGATAGAATACTATAGACAGGGTGGCTTATAAACAACAAACCTTTATTTCTTACAGTTCTGGGGGCTGAGAAGTCCAAGATCAAAGTGCTAGCATAGTCACACTCTCATGAGGGTCCTAGTTCTGGTTCACAGCTGGAACCTTCTTGCAGTGTCCTTACATGGTGGAAGAGCCTAGGGATCTCTCTGGAGCCTCTTTTATGAGGCACTAACCCTATTCATGAGGGTTCCACTCTCATGACTCAAACGCCAAAAGCACCACCTATTAATACCATGATATTGGGCATTAGGATTCTAGGGCGCCAAGAAAACAGTTTGTAGTTCTGCAATATTTATATTCTAGATCAACAACTGGGTCCCCATGGAGCTAAAAGGAGCCTTTCATATTTAACTATATACACTAGAAATAACAGTGATGTGGCAATACATTAATTCTACACTCTGAACTATTATCTAGACCAGTGCTTGTCAAAGTCTGGTCCCAGGACTCGTGGTTCAGCCTCACCTGAAAACTTGTTAGAAATGCAAATTCTTGGGGCACCTGGGTGGCTCAGTGAATTTAGCATCTGACCCTTGGTTTCAGCTCAAGTCATGATTTCAGGGCCTGTGGTTTGAGCCAGGTGTCAAGCTACACTCTCGGTGTGGAGCTTAAGATTCTCTCTCTTCCTCTCCTTCTGCCCCTCCCCTCTGTGCTCTCTCTCATAAATAAATAAATAAATAAATAAATAAATAAATAAATAAATAAATAAATAAATATTAAAAAAAAGAAATGCAAATTCTTTGCTTCCACCTGAGAGACCTACAGAATCAGAAACTCAGGAGGGTGGATCCAAAAATCTTCATTTTAACAAGCCCTCCAGCTGGTACTAGCTCAAGTTTGAAAACCACAGATCAACAGTAAATTATAACTGCAGTTGCAACTGGAATACAGTTATAATTTTCTAATTAAATTGTCTGTTAGCTTTGTACCTGCTGTAAAAAAAAATGTTACTCAATTAGTCATTATTAATGATTCTATTACTCTGGAGGTTATCTCAAGCAATCTCAAAATAAGTTCCTAAAATCATACAAGGTTTGAATGTATGAAAATAGAATGGCAAATTGACAAGTTTTACATCTTATTAAAACTGAAAGGGAAAATTCCATTTTATAAGATAAAAATATTCATTAAAACATTAAAAATGTATTTCTAATTTTTAGACTTTTCATCTTGAAATAATTTCATGCTTGCAATAGTACAATTTCAATACGTACCCTTCCTCCAGCCACCCCACTAGTTAACCCTTCACATAAACATAAAATGCATAATGCAATAATCATAATAAGAAAATTGACAAATTGAAAATACTATTATGCAAACCTTATTCAAGTTTCACTAATTATCACATTCACGTCCTTTTTCAAATCCAAGATCTAACCAGGATTATCCATTGCATTTAGTTGCCACATCTCTTCAGTCTCCTCTAATCTCCTCTCATTTTGGACAGTTCTTTGTTTTTCATAATCCTGAAACTTTTGAAGTGTGTAAGTCAGCCAGATATTTTGTAGTACACCTTCAGTTTAGGTTTGTCTGATATTTGCTTGTGATTAGATTCAAGTTATGCATTTTCAACAAGACTACTACTGAAATGGTATCATGTGTTCGCAGTATATCATTTCAATGTCATCCTTGGTACTGTTTTCTCTATTACTTGGTTAAGATGATGTTTCCCAGGTTTATCCACGTAAAGTTATTATTTTTTCCCTTGAAAATTAATAAGTATCTAGTGGGACAAATACTTTGAAATTATGGAAATATTCTGTGTCTCATGATATTTTTCCTGTTAATTTTAGGATCCACGGATGATTCTTGCCTGCAACAATTATTACCAAAGTAGTCACCAAATAGTCATTTTTTAAATTCCATTTTTTCTTCATTTATTAATTGCAATTCTAATATAATGAAGAGCTATCCCTTGTCTCCTTTAATTTTGTATTCAGTTATATATTTATACTAGTATAAGCTCATGAAAATTTATTTTATCCCATGGGTTATACTCCACCATTATCCTTATTTATTTTGTTGCTCAAATTGTCCTGATGCGGCCACTAGGAACTCCAAGTTGGCTCCAGTATCCTTCCAACATGCTGTCATTATTTTTTGAGCACTTGCTTACTTTCTGATATCGCTCCTTATTCTAAGTTCATTGTGTACTTTCTCCATCCCAACTCTGTTATCACTCATTTCTTCAAAAACCACTAGTTCATTTTACTAAAGAATAATATTTAGGGGGCTGGGGATTAAATAGTACACTTATCATGATGAAAAGAGTAAATAAATAAAATCATTTTTAAAAAGACTAATATTTAGAAACTAAGATTTAGGCATGAGATGTTCTTGTTGCTACTAAGTTGTTCTTGTTCCCAGGCCCTCTCGATGGAGAGAGGTAAGAAAGACATGCACCTATGTCTATTTCCCTATCTAGCTATATATATGCACATATGAAATCATAGCTAATACTGATATCTCCACTTCCAACCCAACACTACATGGTCCATTCTAGCTATAACCCTTCCCTGATTTATACCTATTCCCCCTGGAAGAAAAGAAATCTGGCTCACATTGTCCACATTTTTTTTTTTTCAGTTCTAGAATACACATAGAACTGCTAACACATACCTCTGTCGAAAATAATTTAGTCTAGAGTATGTGTGTGCAGTGCATTTAGACAAATGTATTGTGAAGTCCTTAATGTTTTTCACTTAGTTAAATATTTCTGGAATTTTATATTGTTATTTAACATATAGGGGAACATCTTCAAGTCCATTAGCCCCATCCAGGTCTAAAATTTTCCACTTTTAGCACCTAGTTATATAAAATTATATAAAATTTCAATTATATAAAATTATGCTTCTTACATATTTCATATTATTAAAGGTTTCTTTATTTTTCTATTTTTTCCTCTCATTTTTACTTAGAAAAGAGAACAAATTGTAATAGCATGTAGTAAGTTCCAAAGGGCAGGGATTTTCTTTTTCTTTTTCTACAGTAGCTCTAGTGTCTGGAACAGAACTTGACATATACTAGCCACTCATTAAAAATTGGTTGACTAGAGTATTCAAATAATTATACAAACATTTATACAACAATGGGAATTCTGCCAAAATTAAGCTGTTGGCGGACAGGCAATCACCACTAGGTGACAGTATAAAACATTTATACCTTAACTAATGAACAAATGTTCAAAGTTGGCCCTTTGAGAGGAAAGTTAGGGATGTCACTATTGAATACACATCGCTTGACTTACGAAAATCTGGCAGTACCTATATAAGAATAGCATTAAATCAGCTGTACAACCTACTAAGTGCCCATCTGTGATAACAGAATGAACATTTTCTGAAACAAATAATACATTATATGTTAAAAAAAAAAAAAAGAAAGAGATTAGCAGGAGGGGAAGAATGAAGGGGGGGAAATCGGAGGGGGAGACGAACCATGAGAGACTATGGACTCTGAGAAAAAAACTGAGGGTTCTAGGGGGGAGGGGGTTGGGGGGAGGGGTTAGCCTGGTGATGGGTATTAAAGAGGGCACGTTCTGCATGGAGCACTGGGTGTTATGCACAAAGAATGAATCATGGAACACTACATCAAAAACTAATGATGTAATGTATGGTGATTAACATAACATAATAATTAAAAAAAACCAGAATGAACATTTTAGGAGTAGTAGCTCTGTTAGAAAGGAAAAAATGAACTGGGCCTCAGAGAGCTTTGTCTTTAGTATTGATGGACAGGACAGGTATAGCAGGAAAAGCAGACAGTGAGGCAGAAGCTGCTGAGGCCACAGGGACAGTATTAAGATGTGCATTCACCAAGGATGAGTTGAAGTTAAGTCATTGCCAAGTTGAACAGTGAAGCAATCTGTAGGGAATGTTGGTACTATTTTATCTCTTTGTTAAGAGATGGGGAAGCTGAGATGAGCACTTCTCTAATGTCATGCAACTATTCTGACTCCAGAATCCATGCTTCTTCGCACTACTTAAACCACCTTGCTGCTCCTAAATTCTTCGTGAACAAAAGTTGGATTTAAAATAGTGCCTAAAATTGCCCCAATGTTGGGCTTTTAAAAATTCCTAGGAAAACGAGACCAGGAGCTGATTTTGTTTAATCTAAAATTATTTGTGAAATTACTTTTTGTTTAAGAATGTTGACTGTTTTACGATTATATGAATTATAATGCATGAGTTTCATTTTTACCTCTTAATAAATAAGAGCTCTTACAGCTGGTCACAGTTTTAATGAGAAATTTAAAACGTGAGGGTGAAACTAAAACATTCTTTCACCTCAGAGTGTTTCTTCTTCAGTGGAAACACAGAATCTATCTGAATAAAGTGTGTTTAGAATTCTGCTTTCCAGATATTCCTAGAGAAAAGAGAGGACTTGACTGGTATTTTAATGGCTTTCCTTTGAAGGTTTCAAATGTGTTGCATAATCTGCTAAATTATAAAAAAAAAAAAAAAGAAGAGTAATGAGACACATAAAATATATTGTTTAGATATACTGTGCTCCATTAGTCTGAGAGTAAAATTGTTTTAAGGAAGTCAATCTCTCACAAATTAAATATGACTTTAATTAAACATCTCTAAGAGTCAAAAGCCAATTGTCAGGCAAGATTTGAAGTAGAAATACCCAGAATTTCATTATTTTAGGTCCTTTATTATTAAATCTCAATGTGTTTGTCTTAACTAAGCTTTTCAATTATCATTAAAGTCATTCGCTTATTTCTGAAATGATCATGTACTTGGAATTTAAAATACTTGAATTTTACACTTTTAGCAGAGAACTTAGTATTTTTATCTAATGATAGCTAAAACCACATAGTAGAGTAATACCTGAAGACACAGATTATTAGGAAAATCTCTAAGTATAACTCTTAATTAATCTTTCTCATTATTCTTCCATTAATTGCTGTATTTTTAATAATTACACATCCCTCTTAGTCAGGAATTGAGAAAAAAAAAAGATGGCAAAGGCTTTTATGTGAAAAAATATCCCAAAGTGGAATAAAGTATTATTTGTTTATAATAAAAGGAGTTAAATCTCTGGCTACATAAATATAAGTACATTAAACATTATGTAATTCTAAATAATATGTAAAAAGAATAACATATATACTAACAAATGAAATATGATAAATGGAAACACAATTGAAAGATTGATGTTAATTAATCATAAACACATGCTTTGACATATATCATGTACTCCATAATATAGTTATAACATAGTTCAATAAACTATGTAAGCATTAACTTGATTTTTTTAAAAGATAAGTTCATACACAGGGTTTTGACAATTTATTTTCTGAAGGACACAGCAAATTACTTAAAATAATTGGATGAATTATAAAACTACAGACCATTTATTGATAACAATTAAAAATAAAATTATATTTACCTATAATGTGCTGTGAGTATATCTTAAAGTAAACAGAAAAACCCACCATAGTACTGAACAAATAAAAAGTCTGCATTTAAAAAAAAAATTCCCAAAGCTTTAATTTGATATGATCAATGTTTAGAATAAACAATTGTTCAAATTTGCCATGTGTGTATATGTATTTTTAGTTATATATGTGTGTACATATATGTGTGTATATATATGTTTGTATATATATGCACATATTCTGAATCATTTGAAAGTAAGCAGCAGGCATCATGACACTTTATCATTAAATATTTATGCATGCATCTGCTAAAAAAAAATAAGAAGTTGCTTCTATGTTTCTATAACACTGTGATGGTTCCTTTTAAGTGTCAATATAACTAGGCCACAATATCCAGATATTTGGTCAAACATTCTGGATGTTTCTATGAGGGTATTTCGGGATGAGATTTACATTTAAATCAGTAAACTTTGATGGTGAAATGGGTGAAGGGAGTCAAAGGGAAAAAGAAATATAAGTACAAGTTCTAAGAGCAATGGAGATAAAGTATAGATTGGATTGAACAATGTAAGATTCAGAAAAGTCACATAATAAAATAGAAGACAAAATTTGCTGAATGATTTTAAGTGATGTCAACAGGATGAGTGTCCTGGTGGCAAGGAAGTATCTCAGAGGGCTGAAATAGCCCTGCTAAGCCTGCAGGGTTCAACTAGCTGTCTCCCATCTTCCTTCCATATTCTCTGCCCTTCTTCTGGAGAACACATTACTGAGAAGGAACCAACAGTAGTAATCTTCATAATCGTGTCTACAAAATAGTGGAAACTATGTTTGTGTCTTGCAAATTTATCAGTGCTTCAATTTGCTAAAAAGTTATGCCAGTAAGAATACCAAAATAAGAACATTGAAATTTTACTCTTCAAAAACACAGCTCTTTAAATTTGGTGCTAAGTGTGATTTCTCTCTCCTTATCCTGAAGGCATCTCTTACATTTTGCTCTCCGTGTCAGTAAAAATTAAAAAAAAAAAAAAAAACCAAACAAAAAAACACCACCACCAATGTGTCTTTCTCTGATACCCATGCATTTTCAACATGTCTTGTTGACACTCAGTGCCCACAGGCATGCATGTCCGTGTGTGTGCATGCATGCATTTGATGCCTGCGAGGCATATATTTGGAATCAGATTCCTACATTGCGCAGCCTGTCTTCTAATAATAATGTCTTAGTCTGTCTGTTTGGGCTGCTAGCACAAAGTACCAAAGACTGGGTAACTTATAAACAGCAGAAATGTATTTCTCACAGTTTTGGAGGCTGGAAGTCTGAGACCAGGGTGCCAGCATGGTTGGGTGAGGGCCCTCTTCTGGGTCACAGATTCCTGTCTTCTGACTGTGTTACATGAGGGAAAGACAATAAGAGAGTTCTCTGGAGACCTTTTTGTAAGGATACTAATCCACTCATGAGGACTCCACCTAGGGTTTATGACCCAAATCATCTCCAAAGTTTCTCCCATCCTACTATCATTTAAGAAAAAAAAATCAGTAGACGTCAAATAAAGATTATCCTCCATAATGTGGATGGGCCCCACCCAATCAGCCGAAGGCCTGAACAGAACAAAAGCCTGGCCTCCCTGAACAAGAAGAATTCTGCCAGCAGATGGTCTTTGAACTTGAACTATGAACCCAGCTCTTCCTGGTTTGCCAGCAGACTGCCCTTGGACTCAAACTGCTAGTCTTTTCTGAGTCTCCAGTCTGCTTTTATGCTCACTAGGTACTCACAGTTGGCATGAACTCTCTCTCCCTCTTTCTTGGGGGGCAGGGGGAAGGGGCAGAGAGAGGGAGAGAAGAATCCCAAGCAGGTTCCATGCCCAGTGTGGACCCAGCACAGGGCTCAATCACACGACCCTAAGATCATGACCTGAGTCAAAATCATGAGTCAGATGCTTAACTGACTGAGCCACCCACACCCCAACGTGAACCAGTTTCTTAAAATAAATATCTTTCTCTATGTATACACATCCTATTGGTTGTTTTTCTCTGTAGAACTCTAATACAAACATCATTTTCATATTTAAAAATTTCACATTTTCAAATTTTCTTTTCAAAATTTCAAGATTCCCTCAATTTTCTCCAAAATATATTTTTAGCCTTTTTGTTTTTTAACTTTGATTCAAAGTTCACACTTCCTACTTTTCTTTTTCCAATGGCATCTGACATTTTGAAGAGACTTAGCCAATGTAAACAAGGTCCCACCTTCTGGGATCTACATTTTTTTCACTGTGCCATTGTTCTTGTTTCTCTAACAGTGTATTTCCTACCATCAGGAAGTTAAATGTTAGGCTTGATTTGACTCAGGTGTAGCACTTTGGGCAAGAATACTTCATAGGTCCTGCAGTACTTTGGCAGGAGGCATATAATGTCACATGGTCCACTATCAGTGAGACTTCATCACACGGTAACTCCCAGATCTCTCCATGGGTAAAGGTATTTTTTTTCCCTGCCCAATGAAATACCCAGTGATTTTTGTCGGGGAGGGGGGTGATATTTGGTCTCTGCATTTCCTGTTCTTCAACATTTCCTCTAATACTTTTATCCTCTAGTGATGAACCCTTTCTGAATTATTTTTCTCAGGGTTACAATGGGCATTTTCTAATTCCATCATTCCCTCTTCCTTTTTAACTTGTGGTTTTCAACTTCTGTTTAAAAAATTAGAGAGTTTTATCTCATTATCATGGGTTGAACATACTTCTTCCAAGAGTTATGCTAAATGCTTAACTTTCCCTTTAATTACTAATTTTGAGGATAAGGGGTATAATAATCTCTTCTTTGGTAGCCTATAGCTCACTGACACCACAGTGAATTAATGGATTTTTATATAGTCAGTGATTACAGTCAATTATATTCATTATTCCTTTTGATGCTCAAATTGTTCCGAAATTGATTCCTGGGTCCTCGTGACATGTCTCCATTCTTTGAGAGCTTGCTTATTTTCTGACACAACAGGATGCATCAAGTTCACTGTGTACTTTCCCTAAGCCAGCCCTTGAGAAGCCATTTCTCCAAAATAATATTTAGAAACCACAATCTGGTCACAGGTGTGCTCACTGAATATTTTTAAATCATGTTTAAATGCATGGCTGAGCTGACATGTACATGGGTGTTTTTGAAGGTATCTAGACAGGTAAAGTTGACATATAGCTTGGGCTGTAATGAGCTACAGGCACAGAGAACAATCAAAATTATTATTCAGCAAGCACTCAGTAGAAGATGTTAAATTTCATGCAAACAACTCTCTCCACTCCCTCTTCTGAAAACAAAATGAAACAAAACACACAAAAAACAACAACAAATAATATATATATGAAAATAACAGCATTTGAAAATAAAAAAAGAAAGTGATCACTGTACTAGAAAGCTTGAAGGGGTCCAGCTAATACATAAGGTCAGACTGAAGTTAAAATTAGGATGAGAATGACCCAGCCCTTAACAGTAAACAAAAGTTCTGTTCTTCTAAAGATAACACTTTCTAAAAGTGGGAGTTGATCTGCCTAGGGAGTAAACCTACCATTCATATAGGAACCCAAGAAAGAAGCAGAGAGAGGGCATTTATATACCCATAGCAGATACTCAAGTTAAAAAAAATGGGGGGGGGTGAGTAGAAGCAGCTCCACCCAGGAGCTGTATGCACTAAAGAGTTTTAATCCCATGATAAAGCCTTCGTTACTTTGTCTAATTATGCAAGTCCCCAGACAGCTAGATTGTTCCATGCTCAATAACCTACAGAAGTGTATGTAAATGACACATCCTACCCATGGAAAGATAGCCCTGCTCCCCATAAAAACGATAAAGAAGATGTGGTATATATATATACAATGGAATATTATACAGCCATCAAAAGGAATGAGATCTTGCCATTTGCAATGATGTGGATGGATCTGGAGGGTATTATGCTGAGCGAAATAAGTCAGTCAGAGAAAGACATGTATCATATGACCTCACTGATATGAGGAATTCTTAATCTCAGGAAACAAACTGAGGGTTGCTGGAGTGGTGGGGGGTAGGAGGGATGGGGTGACTGGGTGATAGACACTGGGGAGGGTATGTGCTATGGTGAGCACTGTGAATTGTGCAAGACTGTTGAATCAAATATCTGTACCTCTGAAACAAATAAGACATTATATGTTAAGAAAAAAAAAAAGAAGAAGATAGCAGGAGGGGAGGAATGAAGGAGGGGAAATCGGAGGGGGAGACGAACCATGAGAGATGATGGACTCTGAAAAACAAACTGAGGGTTCTAGAGGGGAGGGGGGTGGGAGGATGGGTTAGCCTGGTGATGGGTATTGAGGAGGGCACGTTCTGCATGGAGCACTGTGTGTTATGCATAAACAATGAATCATGGAACACTACATCAAAAACTAATGATGTAATGTATGGTGATTAACATAAAAATAAAAAATTAAAAAAAAAACACCTTTCATGACAGAGGGTCTGTCAGCAAAACATAACACACCTACCTCTATGAATCATTCTAATCATTCAGTAAATACAAACTTATGTCTAAGGATCACCACATATTGGAGGAAAACCACTAGCATCTATGGCAAAACTCAAAATGAATAAACCAAAAAATTAATCTTATAGAAAACAAATAATTTAGGAACCAAAAGGTAAACTATCCCAATTGATTTCCTCAAAGAAGTTTAAGAGGATACTACAACCATAAAACAAAAAGAGACTATTATTAAAACAGGAACCACCAGAGACTAAGAGTTTGTGAAAATTAAAATTTTAATTGTGGTTACAAAAGAAATCAGTCAATGCACTGAATAAAAGAATAATCAAGTAAGACCAAGCTTATTATTAATAAGATTATGTTTAAGAAATTTTTCATAATGTAGAATATATATACACACACATATATACATTTAACTAATATTAAATATAAATTTATATTAAAATAACCATGTTTTATATATATGCGTGTGCGTATACACACACACATACACATATATTTTAACAACATGGAGATTCAATTCCAGAATGCCAATGTTAATCTAATAAGCATTCCAGGAAGAGTTCATGATTAATTAAGGGAAGGAAATACTGTTGACCCTTGAACAATGTGGGGACTAGGGGTACCAACACCCATGTGGTCAAAAATCTGTGTATAACTTTTGACTCCTGAAAAACTTAACTAATAGCCTACGATTACCTGGAAGTTTTACTGATAACTTAAACAGCTGATGAACACATATTTGGTATGTTATATGTATTATATACTGTATTTTTAAAGTAAGCTAGAAAATGTCATTAAAAAATCATAAAGAAGAGAAAATAACATTTATAATATTGTACTGTATTTATGGAAAGAGATCCACATTAAAGTGGACCTGCACAGTTCAAACCCATGTTGTTTGAGGGTCAACTATAACCAAAAAAATAATAGAAATATTTTTAATTAAAAGGTCCTAAAAGGTGTTCAGCTGGGTATATAGCAGAAACCTGCATATTGATAATTCTAGTGAAATTTCAGGGCTTCAGGGATAAAGAAGAAATCAAGAAATCTTTCAAGGAAAAGATGACAATAAAAAAGATATGTACAGCAAATGAATCCAAACCTTTACAGCAAAATTGGATGCTCAAAGACAGTGGAAAATGCTATCAAATTTGAGTGGGAAAATGATTTTAAATAATAATTCTATACATAAACTATCAATCAAATTTGACAAAATAAATACATTTTAAAGATATAAGGACAAAGAAGGTCTACAAATAATCCCTATTCACTATGAATAAATGATGTTAGGAATATTACAAAATCAGAAAAAAAATGCGAGAGAAATAATACCATAAGACAAGAAGGCATCAGCCTGAGTGTGAACTAGAAGGATGGTCCTCAACCATTAGAATCACATCTGGAGCTCTTTTTAAGAGTACTTTTAGTACAACTGTCCAAATGAGAAGATCATCTGGGATGCTAGTAATATCCTATTTCTTGGATTATAAAGTACACCAATGTGTTCGCTTTGCAATGTTTAATCACAAAAAATACATATGCCTAATTTCCACCCCAAACTTATTAAACCAGAGAATCAAGGGATTGAGTCCAAGTGTGGGCATTTTTTAAAAGCTCCTTTGTGGGGGGCATTTGGGTGGCTCAGTCATTAAGCATCTGCCTTCAGCTCAGGTCATGATCCCAGGGTCCTGGGATCGAGTCCAGCATCAGGCTCCCTGCTCAGCGGGAAGCCTGCTTCTCCCTCTCCCACTCCCCCTGCTTGTGTTCCCTCTCTCGCTGTCTCTCTGTCAAATTAAAAAATTAAAAAATTTAATAAAAGCTCCTTTGGTTATTATAATTTGCATCCAAAAGGGAACCACTGCCCTCAAAAGAAGATGAAATGCAAACAAATTAATATTTTGTGAACCCCTGATAGAGAAGATAAAGTTAATCATGCTCCTTAATTCATAGTATATTAAAATCTCTCTTGTTTTATTCATTTTTAATTGATGCATTCCTTTATTGTCACCTCCTACTCTTATTCTCCATTCTTCCCCAGACAACCACTCTATTGTGTTTAGTGTATATCCTTTGTTTATATGTTTTTCATCAAATATAAATTGTTGTGTGTCCTTGCAATTTTAACTGACTTAAAAGGTATTTTGTTTGATATCTTATTGTGTTACTTGAGACATGTACTGTCCAATAGGATAAATCAGGAACTAAAATAATAATTTAAAAATCTATTAATATAATGTTGAACACCAAAAGGAACTACAAAACAAAAACTATTTTAAAATATTTTAGAGAAAAAAACTGATCAAGTAAATAGAGATCTTTCATTTTATGAGACATTAATTTTCAAGATGACTTCTTTCTCAGAAAGATCAAATTATTTTACTCTGGGGGGGCATGTGGTACCATTGTGGCACATTGTACGTAATACATGTTTAGGTATTATTCCGCCAGTAAAGTTTTGATTTGAGCATTATAAGACTTTTGGTTTCACATTTTGTCATATTTTGTGTCTAATTTATATCATATTTTGGACTAATTCTTATGTTTGTTTTTAGCACAGCATAGCATAATTTCAAAGTCCATAGAATGGTCATAGGCTCCTATCTTGAATGTGGAAAACATTCTTTACAAGTGATATATTTTCTCTGATTTTATTGCTTTGCTGAAGAAATTTAGCATTCAACCAACAAATTTGTGATCTCTTGAAAATAATATATTAACAGTTTGGATCTGTCACTGGACAGGCATCATAATTTGATCTAAAATAGCACATATATTTGGGTCTACATACTCCAGTTACATAGACACTGCATGGTTTAATTAATCACATTGAAATAGTAAAACATACGTAAAAGCAGGCAAAAAGAATAAAAGATGTAGGAAGATACAAACTCTTTGGGTACCTATAATATTCTAATCTCTCGTGAGCATCTGTGAAAGGATAAAATGGAGTCTTTATTCCACAGATGCTGAAAGAGGAAGAGCTTTCAGCTGCTTCTGGGAGAGACAGCCGACTACTTGGCCAGAGATGCCTCGGGAGGTGGCCAAAATGGTCAGGCAATGAGCACCAAGCAGAGCTTCCAACAAAAGGAAAAAGCAATTTATATGGTCATGCCAATAGAGAGTTTCTCAGTGAAATACCTACATAAATGAAAAGTTGGAATTGTCAATCCATGCCGTGCTATGATATGGAAGATGGAATGGAGGAACATTTTTACAAAGAAGAACAGAAATGCACACAGGCATGTGCATAACTGTCTACAAACATCGGACTTTATACCAATGGAAATCTGTATCTTAATTTTACCCATTTATTACTGAATAATAGTTCATTGTTACCATTGGTGAGGAAATGAGAAAGGCGTTCATCTTTCAAAGCTGTATAACTTTTTCAGTGGAAAAGTGCATTAGCTAATCTACAGTCACAGGATAGTTACAAGGTCATAAACATACAAACATAGACAGAGAAGGCATGATCCATTTAAAAGAGAAATTTGAGCCAAGGTTAAATCTGATGGCCCTATTACCACCCTATACACCCTATTGTGCCTATATCTTTACAGAGAAAAAGAATGAAGATAGATAGACATATCCATATATGCCCTTACACGCCATTGTTTTGACTTGATCCATTTAATAACCCTGAAAGATAAAAAGAATGAAGTACTATAGGTATGGGGATATACATAGCTATTGATATAGTTATGATATAGACATTCCATAGCCCTGAAAGATAATTGCACTAGAGTTGAGTGTTCTATGTCACGGTTGAAGAAACTAAGAGAGAAATGAACCAAATGATTTGCCCAAAGTCCTACACCTAGAGGCGGTATGAGGAACGGAACCAGGTTGTCATATTCAATGTCATTCTGCTATGTATTTTATCTTGTGACTTCAAATGATCACAGATAGTTTCTGTTTTATGTTCATTTACAGAGTAGCAGCTAATACTCCGCCTTTTAAGCAACATCATACTTGATTACAATACCTATACTGCAGAATAATAGATGTCTATGTCTTAATCCCTAGAACTTGTGAATATGTTAAGGATACATGACAGAGGGAATTTAAGGTTGCTAATCAGCTGACCTTGAAATTGAGAGATCATCTTGCATTATCTGGATGAGCCCAGGGAAATCACAGGGATCCTTAAAGATCGAAGAGGAAGAGGAAGAGAAAGACAGTCAGAGGGAGATGTAACTATGGACGAATGGGGAGAGATGCAATATTGCTGGCTTTGAAGAGGATGGAAGGGAGCACAAGCCAAGGAATGCAGGCAGCCCCTGAAAGGTGGGAAAAGCAAGGAAACAGATTCTTCCCTAGAATCTCCAGAAGGAGATAGGGCCATCAGATTTAACCTTGCCTCAAATTTCTCTTTTAAATGGATCATGCCTTCTCTATGTTTGTATATTTATGACCTTGTAACTATCCTGTGACTGTAGATTAGCTAATGCACTTTTCCACTGAAAAAGTAATACAGCTTTGAAAGATGAATGGGACACATGTTGAACCTTAGCTACAGAACTATAAGATACATTTGTGCTGTTTAAGCTGCTGTTTATGGTAACTTGTTCTAGCAGCAATAGAAAACTTATACCCTATTATCTTACAATGACAAACACCATTTCTTGTTCAAGTTACCTGAGATGAGCAAGTCAGCTGTGGCTCCCACAGGTTCTTCTTGGTTCTACTCTGTGACTTTTCTCATCTTGGAACCCAGTTCAAAGAAGTATCTACTATCTGGGTCATGTTCTTCTCAAGTATGGGTGGGCACAAAAGATATAAAACCAAAACTACATAAGCATATTCAAAGATTTCGCTCAGATGTGGAATATGTCACACCTGCTCACATTCACTGGCCAAAGCCAATCACATGACCAAACTAAAAATAATGGAATGAGAAGTATATGGCTTACTTGGCAGAAAGGAAACGGAAGTGTAATTGATACATGTATTATACAATGTGTCACAGATATGAAGAATAAGGTATTTAGACTATGAGATGCTAGATTTTCCTATTCACCTTTTCCTAGGATAAATTAACCATCCCCGGGGAGGTTAAAGTAAGGTGTTCTGATGACTATTTTCCATGGTTGCTCAAAGAGACAGAGTATGGCTGTTCTCAAAGGAAAAAACAGTATGGAAGCATCACCTTTTTCATCTTCAGCTTCATGAAGAAGGTAAACCTACATGATGTGGAAAGACTTACAGCTTTCTTCCCCTCTATATTATTTTCACTCAATACATACTCACATGCCGGGCACTGTTCTAAATACTGGGGATGGAAGTATTTTACTGCAGAGCAGAATGAAACAAAGGGTGGGGGAGCTTATGAGGTTGATCTAAGGCAATGTTGCAGAGTAAATTAAACACAGTTTTATCTTTGAAAGTAGCTTCATGGTCTGCATATTCATTTTCCTGGCAGAGCCTCTACTAATCCCTTCCAACTAATCTCTAATGTCAGGAACTCATGCTATACCATGCCTGTCTTTCCAGGCCCATGCCCCGGGCCCACCCCACCTAGTCCTTTCTCACTGGCATCCTGTGCTAGCAAATATCTCATGCCTCTTTTCGTTGTCAAAACCGCCCTGTCCTTTGTCCAGGTTAGTAGGGCTTTTTGAAGGATTGTGAATAAATATAAATAGTAGGTCCTTTCTCCAATCCCTTCACCACACTACACACTCATCAGTACTCAGCATGGACCCCTGTAGATCCAGACCTATCTAACTAAAAAGGCAAGCATGTTTCTCAAGGATACTACTTCCCCTCCACTAATAAGTCCACCTAATAGACCTTCATGAAGCTTGAATTCCATTGGAGGTAGTAGGCAAGGATTAGGGAATACAAAGTAAAAGAAAATGCACTCCCCACCCTGGGCAGCCCACATCCTTTGAGGGCAGACACCTACAGAAACAAACACAAAAAGTGTTGCTGTGCTGATCCAGGGCTGGTCGGCCTTCTGATGCATGCCTCAACCTTGTCCTGTTCTCTTCTGTAATGCAGGGGGCCAAGACCTGCAGGATGTCTGGATGCTCCATTAGCTGGCTCTCTGCTAGATCCAGCCAAAGAGAGGTGCTGGCTAGAGAACGCGGGGCATGTAAAAAATATGAAAAAATTAAATGAAAACTGAGGCATGGAGAATTAATAACTTGCTAAGATACCACAGGTACTAGGTGGCAGACATGGAATTTCAAACCTGGATTAATCAATAAAGAGCCCTCTTTCCCAATATACCATATCGAACACAGTAATCTAATGCATCCACTGCCACTTAACAGAGCTGTGAGGAAGTGGAACAGGGAGAGGTGACAGATAAGTTCTAAAGAGATGTCCAGACATAGAGAAGATCCTAGAACATGCGGGAAGCAAGACAGGATAAGTCTATATGAGATTTCCCGTGAAGTGTCCTAAAGCAGTCAAAGAATAAGACAGAAGAGAGGAATTCAGGTAGGGACTGCGAATGGGGTAAGAAGAAAGTGGCAGATAGAAGGTTCTTAAGGGCTTATGTGGAAACAGGTAAGAGGACAGGAAGACAGATAAGAGGAAAGCAGGAGGGGCACCTGGGTGGCTCAGTTGGTTAAGCATCAGCCTTCTGCTCAGGTCATGATCCCGGGGTCCTGGGATCCAGCCCTGCATCGGGCTCCCTGCTCAGAGGAGAGTCTGTTTCTCCCTCTGCCCTTTCCCCTCCCCCTGCTCATGCTCTCACTCTCTCTCTCTCTCCCTTCTCTCTCACACATTCTCTCTCTCAAATAAATAAATTTAAAAAAAATTAAAAAGAGGAAAGCAGGAAACAGGAGCATTGTACAGATGCTCATAAGGGACCTTCCTGAGATGGGGGACCCTACCAGCTTCATGTCCCAGGGAGAGACCTTTGGAGCAGATCTACAGATGCCTCCCTTCATGGCTTTCTGCTCTCCACCAGCTCAGTGGTGGGCACTGGTTACGGGACAAGCACTTTTCCCTGGCTCACATGTGTCAGGGGTCCTCACTACCAGTGATGAGCTTACCGGAGAAAGCAAAGGCACTACATGGGGCTACGCAGAAACTGCAAATAGACAACTAAGTCCTTGTCTTTTTAGGTTGTGTAGGCATTATTGGTTGAGGAAGAACAACAAATTAAACACAAATAGATTGATAAGTACACATCTGTTTACACAATACCGACATTATTCAGAGCACCCTTGTGCATTCTCGTTGCCTTCCTTCTATTTTCCTGGGCATGTGGTCCCCCCAGCCACCTGTCCCCTTGATCAGGATGTTGAAAATGGGGAGGTTCCATGGAAAATAGGTAGTTTCTGGATCAGTGCCATTCCAGCTGATTAACATGTCATTGAAACAGGAAAGGAAGAAAAAGTGTACACACTTATGTATCTACATAAAATGCAGCCATGGGAGGTACATAAGCCTGTATTCATTGGAGGGTCATGTTATTACCCTGAAAGGAAGCCCTAAGGGACATTACCATCCCATAAGTGTCTCAAACATGATCAGTGAAATGTCTCACGACAAGAAGTGCCGGCTGTGAACCATCACTCTTTAAGGGAGGAGGGCTCATCTGCACAAAACCAGCCTCCACGTTATGCTTAACCTCCTGGTGGGGTGCTCGGGCAGAGCAGGCCAAACACTGAAGAACCTCTTTTCTCCCTCACCCAGAGCTTGTCCTCCCAGAGAACAAAGGGCAGCTCAGGAGTGAGGGGATATAGATGGCGGTCCACAGGGGGAGCGGGAGAGGGAGAAGCAGGCTTCCCGCGGAGCAGGGAGCCGGATGCGGGGCTCGATCCCAGGACCCTGAGACCATGACCTGAGCCGAAGGCAGACGCTTAACGACTGAGCCACCCAGGCGCCCCAAATGTTTCTTTAAATATGAATTTGAAGGCACCCAGAATTATATCCGGTTGCAATTTTGTCTTATCTGCTGAGCAGTGTGGGGCTGGGTCTGCCAAGCCCTGGCTTGACTGAATGAATCAGCCCGAGGCTCTCCCGGGGAAGCCAGCAATTCTGCAGTGACTTTCCCCATACAGATGGCCCCTGAGTCAGCTCCGAGAATGCAGAGGGAAGTCTGGCGTGGCGTTTCAGCAGCAGACCGGGTGGACAAAGGCTGGGGTGGACACAGATGCCCAAGCAATTGTATGGAGTCTATTTCCTGTCATTTAAACCCAGTGTCATTTATTATTCAACTCAGTGTATTTTAGAGATTCAATTTGTAGGGTATATGACACACATAGTAAATTGGGATGTATTATCTCAGTTCATTTGCTGGAGGACAGGTGTTCACATCACAAGAACCAACAGCCCCATCGACAGTAATTGGTGCCTTGGCTGGCAGTCTGAGCCTAGAGGGCAAGGACTAAAAGTGCATGAAGAATGAACTCATAATAATTTCCACACGCGGCATAGTGTGTTTTACTTGAGGCTCTCAGCGCACATTTTCAGCATTCACTCACTCTCCCTACAACACTGCCTGGGTTTGGTCTTGCTCTCCTGCTGCAGCCAGGAAAACAAAAGCAAAGAACGGAAGACTCTCGTTCACAGGGGAAAACATTGGCAGGACGGGGATTAAAAACTCAGGAGGCCTGAATCCTCATTCTCTCTCCTTGGAATCCCCCTACTTCCATCTCCCTCTCATGTATTATTTAATGTATTAGCCAGGATATTATTAAGGAACCTAGACTGGAGGATCCAATTTTGTTCGGGTTAATTAATTCCAAAATGGGTGCAAGTCTGCATTGCTGCACAAAAATCACACTCGATACAAATTAAACACAGAAAGTGATATACGTGTACAGTTCCCATAATAGTTACCGTATGTGTCTGTCAAACGTATGTAGTGTCCAAATGACAATCACAATAAGCCATGGAACACACTTTCAGGCACACGTGGATTGTGTGGTTAAGTACTGCTATGTGAACAGAGAGCGGTTGGTGTGGGTAGGATGTATAGATTTGTATGAAGCGAAGAAACTCCAAAACCTCGGTATTATCTTAACTACATATCTAATGTCATTTCTGAATACTTTGCATGCTAAATTCACTTAAAAATATGAAATTAGAAACGCTGTCCTTGTGGGGTTTGTTAATAATGAGCAGGGAGAAAAATGGAACTTTTGCCCTGGAGCTCAGGTGAAAAGACATAATTAAAAATACTGCCCTGGAAAAAGGATGGCTGCTTCCCAGGTGGCATTTGGCTTGAGCATACTTACAAATAGCCATTGCCAGCAACACCAACACACTCAGTTAAGCTCCTTCCACTTATCACAGTGTTCTCCATTGCCCATTGAGAAATTCCAAAGGATAAATTGAGTAAATGAAAAAAGAGATTGCCATCTTCTCTTTTCAAGGATAACGTATGGACACATGAAATAATGTAAGCATCTCTGACCTTTAGGAAATTAAATTTGACCATTAACATGATGAAGGCGTGCAAGATCCCTCCCCACAGCCACGCAGGTAGTACACAGTACAACATCGGGGCACCCAGCACACCCCACCCTGAGAAAGGGGCTCCACATCCTATTGGGGGAGGATAAAATGCCTTTTCTATGAAGTCCAATCTATCCAGTTAACTGACCCAGCCTAAGCCCATAAGCAGACATAAGCTCATCTAAACTTTCTCACTGTGGGCAAGCAGTTGTCAGCTTTTGTTTGACACAGATACCAGGATATAATGAGTGATCTCTACCATCACGATGCTTTCAATACAATTTTCATTTTACTCTAAAATGGAAGTGGAAAGAATGGAAAAGGAACACAATGTGGGGAGAAAAGGGCTCAAAAAGCTAAGGTAATTGGTCCAATTGGTCCAAGTAATCAGAGTATCTAGAAAGGTGTGACTATAAAGACCATTATTTTCCAATTTCCTAGAAGTGCTTGGATTTCATAACATTGAGAGGTGTGACCACCCTGTTTAATGGGTTTCTCCCAAAGCTAGGTTCCATAGCTTAGTAAGTTAAAGCTTCACTTGAAGAGTAAAGCAGCATCCTGTCAACAGGAACAACAAAGGAGTCAAGCCAGGAACTCACTGTCTCCTTAGCCTCATACTCTGTTCTAATGACTAAGCTCTTGCTTTGCTCTGGATACATAGTTCCCATCCAAAAGCATCCCATCTAGTGACTGCCTACTATATATTTTTTTGATGTCTCAGGTCCACCCTTGAAATTCAGCATTCCTCCTTTGCTCATTGCCTTATCCCAGTCCACTGCCAGGACCTGCCTGGTTCCTGGATGGTGGCCTCTCTCTGGTCACCATGATCTCTGGTTCCATCCATTTTGTCAGCACCTGCAGTTGTCATAGGGAAGTCAATTCCTCAACACAAGAAAGAGGAGCAATTGAGAATATCAAAGCAAGGAACAGGAAAGAGACTATTGTACCATACTATCGCCGATACCTATTTCTGAATTTTCTTCCACATGGTCTTTGCCTTCATCCTAATTCCTGGTGCTTGGGACAAAAGTGATCACTGAGTTCATTTCTTGGCTACATGTGGTTTTTCGTTGGTTCCTTCTCTTCCAACAGAGGACACATTTATCTTCCTCTCCTTAATTCACCTGGTGTGGATTTGCAAGCATATATTCACTGGAAGAAATTTAAATGATTGTAACCTTAAACTCAAGAGAACAAAAACCCTAGTCATTTAAAGAATTTTAAGAGTCTGCTAAGTGTCTGTTAGATTTCCGAAGACCAGTCATAGCTTTATTCACTCTAAGACTAACACATGTCAAACAGATTTTGACAATTTCTATTTCCATTAAGAATAGAAGATGGCCTGTTATGTGCTTGTAACATCTAGAACAGTGCCTGGCACATAAAAGGCCCTCAATAAATACTTGCTGAATGAAAAAATTAGGTATATGAAAAGTATTTGGATAGCAGATTTCTTTTCTTCTCAATATTTTCTTTTCTTTTTCATGCATTCCCCACAATATAAACCAGAGCTTTCCATACAAAGGTGGTGAATATCAAATGAATGGGTTGATGAATAAGGGACCCAATAACACCAGTTTTAAAATACCTATATGATAAGATCACAAATGTGTCTAAAGGCACATATGTAAGCTTAAAAAACATTGTAGCAGGGAATGCAGCAGGACAGGAACAGTAGTTATCCGTATGTTGTATATTTTTCCTATTTTGATTTTTTCTAAAATTGATATGGATAACTTAATTTATATTACCAAAATCACTATAGTCATGATAAAGGAATTTAAATAATACCAAAGTTATTTAAATATAAATTTTGTTTTCATCCCAAATCCTACTCCCCAAAGCTAAATATCACTAACTCTTTGACATGGACACACACAAATAATATATAAAATGGCTCAATCATACTGTTTATACAGTATTGTATCCTGCTTTTTCATTCAATGATATGGTGTGTGTGTGTACAAATATATGTATGTATATATGCATGTATGAATGTTGTGTATGATACATACCAGGTATATAAATATTCTTTATCCTATTTTAACAGGTGCTAATTATTTCATTGAAATGGTTGCACCTATGGTGAGCACTGTGAATTGTGTAAGACTGTTGAATCACAGATCTGTACCTCTGAAACAAATAATACATTATATGTTAAAAAAAAAGAAGAAGAAAGCAGGAAGGGAAAAATGAAGGGGGGGGAATTGGAGGGGGAGAGGAACCATGAGAGACGATGGACTCTGAGAAACAAACTGAGGGTTCTAGAAGGGAGGGAGGTGGCGGGATGGGTTAACCTGAAGAGGGCACGTATTGCATGGAGCACTGGGTGTTATATGCAAACATTGAATCATGGAACACTACATCAAAAACTAATGATGTAATGTATGGTGAGTAACATAACAATAAAAAAAAAGAAAAAGAAATGGATGCACCTTCTTTTATTTAATCAATTCTTTTTTGATAAATGATTTGGCTATTTTCAACTTTTTGTCTGTAATAAACACACCATTTCACACTTGTTCAATGATTTTCCTATATTAAACTTCTATGAACATATTTATAATATAAACAGTCTAGACATAGTTAAAGATTTTGATGTATTTTGTCAGATAACTTTCCAGAAATGGCATATCGATGTGCATTCTAATTATGTGTAAGATTTTTGCTTCCCTAAAACATTTACTAAAATCAAACATTATAAAATATTTTAATCTTTTTTCATCTGATAATTTAAAGTATCTAATTGCTGTTTTAATTTACAATTCTTTGGTTATTATGTTATGTATCTTTTCATTTTTATTAGATGTTTGTTTTATTGTGAATTACAGTGTATGCCCTTTGCCCATTTTTCTTCAGAGGTATTGCTCCCTTTGTTTGTTTATTTATTTTTTACTGATTTATAAGAGGCCATTTTTTTAAATGGATGGGAACTCTGTATTCCTGATACATATTGCAAATATCTTTCTTAATATTTCATTTTAATATTTCATTCTCTCCTTAGTTTATTTTTGTCATTTATAAACTAGTTCTTTTTACATTATGGAAATTGTTAATGTTTTCATTTCATTGTCTTTGAGTTGTATATTTTGCTTAAAAAGTACTTTCTATTTCAAGAATATTAAAATATTCTGCTATAGTTTTTGAATCATTTTAATTTTTCTAATGTTTCATATCTTTACATTTATTAAACCATCTAGAATTGTGCATGTATATGTGATAAGATGCAGAAGTCTGAATAAACTTTCTTGTCAAATGAAGATCCAATTGTGCCAACACCATTTATTGAATATTTACCTCACTGAATGTTTTCAAGCAAGGAAATGACAAAATCACATTTTAGGTAGACAAAATGAAGGCTGGAATAGAGATGCATCAGAGAGTATAGCTGAGACTTGATGTTTTCTGGCTGTGGAAAAACAATATGTAGGTTGCAGTTCAGTGAAGACTTTGCCAAGCAGGCATATTTAGATGTTATATAGTTATTCAAACCCCAAACACAAACATTCATATACAAAAAAATTAATCTACACTGATAGCTCAAAATACAAAATCAACCAGAAATGGATCATATGCTGAAGACTATAAAATTTTATTTTATTTTACTTTATTTTAATGGAATGTACTTTATTTTTTCTTTTATTATTATCAATTTTTTAAGATAAGCTCCAAGCCCAACGTGGGGCTTAAACTCATGATCTTGAAATCAAGAGTCGCATGTTCTACTGACTGAGCCAGCCAGGCACCTCAAGACTATAAAACTTTAGAAAATAAAATACAGCAGAAAATTCTTGTGACCTTGGGTGAGGTAAGGATACAAGAGTAAAGGTTAAAAAAAATCCTGAAAGATTGATAAATTGCATTTATCCAAAATTAAAAACTTCTGCTCTTCAAAATACACTTTTAAAAAAATAAAAAGACAAGTCACAGCCTGGGAAGAAATATTTGCAAAACATAAATCTGACAAAGGACTTTTATCCATAATATATAAAAACTTCCACAACTCAGTAAAAGTGGGTAAAAGATTAGAACAGACAGGTCACCAAAGAATAGTTACTAATAGCAAATATGTGCACACAAATATGCTCAACATTAGTCATCAAGGAAATACAAAATAAAAATAGATACATATCACACACCTATTAAAATTACTAAAATTTTAAAACTGGCAATATCAGGTGCTGGTGAATATGAAGAGAACCTGGATCTCATTTATTTCTAGTGTAAATGCAAAAAAAAAAAAGTGGTACAGCTCTTTGGGAAACAGTTTGGCAGTTCCTATAAAGGTAAATATACATTTACCATATCACCAAATAATTTTACTCCTAGGTATCTACTCAAAAGAAGTAAAATGAACATCCACACAAAAAACCTGTGCCAACTATTTATAGTAGTTTTATTCATAATCACTGAAAACTAGAAAGAACCTAAATGTACACCTCTTGATGAATGGATAAATAATGATACATACATGTGATAACATAGATGAATCTTAAAATAATTATGTCAGTGAAAAAAGCCAGATTCAAGTGGCAACATTCTGAATGAGTCCATTTATATAACATTCCAGAAAAGTCACAACTACAGGGAAAGAAATCAGTGGTTGCCACTGATCTAGGGAAAGGGAACTGATGTCAAAGGGGAACAAGGGAACATTTTGAAATCAAATAAAATATTCTCTAATCTGCTTGTTGGTGGTTATGACTGTTCACATTTGTCATACTTCATCAAGAATGAATTTTTCTGCATTTAAATTATACCTCAAAAAAAACCAGACTTAAAAAATCAGGTAAGGAAGACATTTTATAAAAAGAAAACAAAAAAGGATGATCAGAGGAAGTAAAGTTTAAGATGGGGATGAAGGATGAGTAGAAATGAGCCAACTGGTTGGGGCAAAAATGCTTGAGGCAAAGGGAATCGTTTGGGCAAAATTGCTAAGGAGGGAGAGAGAATTTGGATATTCGAGAAAGTAACCTGAGGTCAGTGTGGTGGAGGAGGAAAGTGTGACAGTGTAATGTGGGAAGAGAAAGAGACAGCCCCAGATCATACAGGGTCTTCTACCAAACTACTTGAGACTTTAAGGTTTATGATAACTGCAGTAGAAATCACCAAAAGATTTTAAATAGAGGAGTAATGTGATCTGATATAAATTGTTAGATCTTTCTAGATGCTTTGGTGAGAAGGACTGGTGAGGGCAAAAGTAGGCATGGGAGACAGATTAGGAGAATGTTGCAAAGAGAGATGATGGGAGTTTGGGTCATGGTATGGCTAATGTAGACAGGGAAAAGGGGCCATATTTGGGACTTATTGGGATCCTCAACTCCATCAGCTATGAAAATGGAGTGAATGATAACATCTATGTCATGCAGTTGTTGTGAGGACAAAATGTATACAATTAGTTTGCAACTTTGTTCAACATATTATAAATGTTCAGTACATGTTGGCTGATATTTTAAATGATGAAAATAAAATAAATACTGCTTCCCCTGTTTCTGCTTTCATCTCCAACCACGTTGCCTGGGAGGTTCTCAGTGCCTATACCTCTCCTCTCCCCACCCAGCTTTCCTGAGATATAATTGACAATTATATAACACTGTGTAAGTTTAAGGTATACAATGTATTGATTTGTTATACTTATTTATTGCAAGATGATTACCACTGTGGTGTTAGCTAAGACTTCCATCACTACGCCATGTCTTTACAATATGTCTATGTGGAACCAGCCCCATTCTTCTTCGGTGATGACTTTAATGCTGGTTGCCTTTCTCCCAAGGATGTGCAACAATGCATGATTAAAACCATGTAAGACCCAGACCTACACTTCCAGTTACAGCTTACAGATAACCAGGTAATATCTATGGAGTGTTAAACTGACCTGGTTACATTTGCTCTGTTTTCTTCCTGTCATCGAACATTTGAGTATTCTTTTTTGCAAGGATGATATGGTGCAAATCTGTTTTCCTTAATTATGTGTGCTTACTATTATAGGAGCATCAAACCTATTTTTATTATTTTTATTTTATTCCCTCCAAAAAGGCTATTATAATCATAGAAATATAAATGATACAGGGCCTGGACAAGAAGAATGAAAGTGAGGAAGATTAATATGAATTTGGAAAGAAGACTCAAGGAGACCAGGTGAACAATAGAATACAGAGGATCATGAATATGAAAAAGTCAAGGACAACTCTAGTTTCCATTCCCATTGGTCTGGGTGAAATCTGTCACCACTGACATTGAAAGAAAAGTCAGGAGAGGATTCTTTTTAGAGGGGAAAAAAGAAAGATAATTAATTCTCTTTAGAGAATTCGCTTTAGAATTCAGTGAGCGTGAGATGACAATAGAATTTCCAAATAGATGTGCCCAAGGGCAGTTGTAAGCTATCAAATGAAGCCCTTTTTATTTATTTATTTATTTATTTATTTATTTATTTATTTATTTATTTATTTATTTATTTATTTATTTTAGGATGCTGAGACTACACAGAGCCTCCAGGGGGAGGATGAGAGGGCCAGAAATTGCCCAGCAACCAGCTGGTAGGAGGAAGATAATTTGAGCACCAGGTAAGTCAGAGATTTAGCAACAGATAGGCAAAGGTTCAGACAGATAGATTGGCTTAAGAAGATAAAATTAGTAGAAACCCAGTCCCCAAAGACTACAGCTCAGAACCAGAGTTTCATCATTTAGGAGAATTTGGAGTAACTATCTAGACAGCAAACAAGGACTTGGACTTGTGTGTAGAGTTACAGAATATGTAGCAGAAAGATCCAAATTAGTATCCTCCTCAAACAGTGAAATTCACTACTCTGACTTGTCCTCTAAACATACTTTACCCACTTGACAGTGATGAGCTCTAAAAAATAAAACAATTTGTGATATTCCTTTAAATGAAAAAAAAATAGCTTCAAAATTGTTTTTATACTTGTTTTAAGATCTGTACATAGTTTTTGCCCCCAGAAAATCAGAAAGTAAAAGCAATAGAGCTGAAATCTTCACTTTACCAATTTATTATCCTTCAGTATTATTTGATGGTAGTTTTGTTCATGAATTCCTTTTACTTGAACCATTACTTCTCGGTTTCCAGTGGTATTTGTAGCATCTCCTAATTTAGAATCATCCTCAAATTTCATTAACATGCTGGCTGTTCCCTCCATAATTAATACAGCAGTTAAATAAGACAGACCACAAAACTCATATCACCAGCCATCACACCTTAACTGGAAACACTGCCATTCATGATTATCTTTGTTTTCTAATTTTTCACTCAGATTTTAGTTCTTGAGATGGTACTTGAGTCTTATCCAATCTCAGTAAACTCAGCAAATCAATTTCTTGAGATACATGGTCCTGAATGTTACTCAAACCATGGCTTAGGGTGTGTTTGTTATTTCCCACTTTTAACAGAATCAGAAGGACAACTTCATTTTACAGATATGGTTTGTTCTTTAAAAGAGTGGCATTTATAATTTTTAAACAATTGCCAAGTTTAATTATTAGTACTTGGTTACCTACATTGTTTTTATGGGTTTTGTTTATTTCGTATTTGTACGTTTCACCTACTAAACAAACAGTTGTGTATTTGTGAGCTCTTTTATTCATTCATTTATCAATGTGTTCAATATCTATTACATAGAGACAATGGCTCCTTTTCATTTCACTTACAAATATTTTATTTTAAAACATTACTAAAAATCAAATTGCACCAAAATTTTCTAAGAATATTTGTTTAAATCTATGAGAAAGTATAAAAAGCATACTACTTTCTTTAGGAAGTGATCTGCCTCATTTTTATTGCCACTTTAAACACTAAATTGGTTTGGTGAACCAGTCTTATTTTTTACTAGCAGTAATTCTTTTTATTATCAAATAGCTTTTAACATAACTTAAATCCAAGTAATTTTCTCTGACTTCAAGTTTTTTAAATTAAGTATGTTCTACATATAACGTATGAAATGTTCAGACTATTTTATGCCAAGATCCAATGTGTGTTCCATGAAAACTGGAAAGAGGTTTACCAATATTACTGATATGTGTAAATTGAAATTTGAGGGTTAGAAGATAGAAATGTACATGGGAACATCGAAAACAATTATCATGAAGACAATAGATATTTCACGGAATAATAAGAATAATAATGATCACTCACTGAACTTTCAGTACGTGCCAGGCATTCTTCTAAACACTTCACATACATTTTCTAATTTACTGTAGTCATATTATTTTATAATTGAGAGCACTGAGAATCTGAGACATTAGATAATCCATCTAAGATTACCCAGCTTGTAATAGAACCAAGGGTTGATTCTAGGTCTGTCTCATGCCAACGCATGGGTTTATAACCACTCTACCATACTACTTTCACGGTGAACAGAGTGGTATCCATAATTCAATGGAGAAGTAACAAGTAAGAGTATCTGTAATAAGACTTATATACCCCAAATCATTTAAGTAACTGAGATGGTTCAATTTAAAGTTTAGCAGAAAACTGCAGCTTCGCCTTTTTTATGGCCTTTGCTTAAAATTCTCCATGTATGTCCAGAATCCCCTCAGGACTCTCACTTGTATTCACAAGATCAATTCGATGTGCTTTCATTTCATCCCTGGAAATGAAACTCAAATCTAACCCTTCAGCAGGTGAATGGGGCAAGAGGGACTCCTTAATCACTGCCAGGATCTGGTTACCCCAGAACGTGGTCCCACAAACTTGCTTTCTCTACTACCAAAGGTAGTACAGAGTCCTGCGTTATGAGGTGACGGCTGCCACCCTGTTGGAATATCATGACTCCTTTTGACCTCAGATACTAGGGCTGAGACAAAGCCTCCTGCTCTGGTAACCTCCACTACAGCTGATGCAGATTTCTGTCCAGTACAGATGGAGGATGATTCTCATTTCTGCATGATGCTCATTCAAGCATGTGGCAAAATTGGGTATGATGCCCAGTAAGGCAGCTCCTTCTCTTCACCCACAAAGAGCTTCTCCAGGGCATAAGCCTCTGACCTGTGAGGATACCCTATTAGAACAGGCCCCAGAACCAGATCTACCCTTTGATTTCCTTATCAGCACTACAGTTAAGCCAGTGAGACAGGATTAATCATTAATGGGAAGGTGGAAGATTCTTAGGGAAAATTACAGTATCACATTGGAATTTATGATGATACAGAGAAACAACATTGGCTGTGGATTCATTGGAACCAAAGTTTTGGGAAAGCAGAGTTCAAAATTCAAAACAATAAAAAGGATAGCTCACAACCACAGAGAAAGACTCTAAAGTTCAAGAAGGATGAGAATCTCTAAGATGAAATTGACACTGGTTCCAGTGGATGAAAAACAAGCCAACGTGCTTAAGGAAACCATAGAGACTGCATTAGGAACATTAAGATAAATTCTTATACTTCAAAGACAAGAACATAACATGGAAATGTCACCAAAAAAAAGCTAAAGTAAAACCAAAAGTTTTTAAGAACCTATAAGAAGAGTTTCAGACAGGTCAAAGACCAAAATGACATGAGACTTAGGGAAGAGAAGGACAAGAAAAACATACATGGCTTAAAAAAAACTTTGAGGTATGACTTACATATGGTAAAGTAGAGACAAAGTATACAGCTTGATAAACTGTACATACATCTATATTTAGTAATCACACCCAAATCAATATACAGAAAGTTTCTAACACCCACGTGACCTCCCATACTTCCTCCACAAGTCAACAACCCTCCAGAGGAAATCATCATTTTGAATTCTATCACTGTGTGTGAGTTTTACCTATTTTTTTAAATTTCAGATAAATTAAATCATACAGCATTGAGTTTCAGGGTTTTGTTAGCCACAACAATATCATTTCCATGAGAGTTACCTATGTGGTTGGGTTTAGCAGTAATTCTTTTCCATTGCTGTACAAGACCTCTTTTAATAAATACACTACAACTTATGTATTTATTCCATTTAAGCTAATGGCCTGTAACTAGTAAAACATGTCAGCTGCCCCATTTTCCCCTTCCTCCTCTGCCATCCAGCAAAGGATAGGATTACCACAGTCAACACTCCCTTTTTGAAAGCAGGGAAATGGGAGGCACATAGCAGTCTTCGGTTAAGAGTAATTCTGAAATCTTGGGATGCAGTATTTCCACCCTTATTATCTAAGGGTGGGAAATAGTCTTTGATTAGACCTTAGTTTGGGTTTGGTAGCTCCCCAGTCCACTGTTTTCTGTAGCCTTCCATTATGCTCTCCTGCCCTTTCCTCCCTGGCCATCTCTGAGAATGAAGTAGCTTTCTCAGCCTGCCTTATTCTCAAAGATCCGGGGCCCGAGGGTAGTATATAGCTCAAATGGTAACATCAATATTTGTCCTGGTGTTTCTTCAGCAGTAAAATTCTTTCAAATACATACTTTTTAATCTATGTGATTTCCTTCCACAAACCAATAGGGGCACCAACAACTCTTTTCAAGACATGGCTCCAGACTTAATTATAAGTTTAGTAGTTCCTGGGTGAGCCAATTCTTCAGTCATGACAACCGTACCCTTGGTTTTGGTTTACCTGTTAAAGATGAAAAAAGGCTTACTCTTTTAACAAAGCGATGTCCCAGAATTTATGGCCTCTTCATACCCCCTTTCTTCCTTACATTCAATACGGCAAATTCATTTTACAGATAATTTCTGTCTTGTAGATTCTTGTAAATGCAGCAAATAGCAAACAAAGCACACAGTGAATACCAATATTCCTTTTCCCCCACCTTTACCTAAAGCCACAAACTCCTTTGGTATCTGCTTTCCAAGTTACATCAGTTGATTGTTTGACCAAAAAGAGTGCCTTTACATAATGTGAGTTGACATCTTTCTAGTCTCTAAACACGATTTCCTTGCCACCCACTGCTAGATCTTACAACCAAAATCACAAAATGTTGGTGTTTTATTATGGCAGCACCCCACTTCTAGGTACCAGTTTTTGCATTGGAGAGTGTGGGATGTTATGTTGTAGTAACCTAAAACTCTAAATCTCAGAGGTTTAAAACAACAACAACAACAAAACTACATATCTTATAGTATATGTCCACTGTGAGTCAATTTTCTCTATGTGTTCTTCATTATGGTATGGAGACCAGTTGAGAAGTCCCTATGTGAAACACTGATAATCCTGTGGTAAGCTAGTCTCTGAAAGTGATACATGGCGCTTTTGTTCATACTTCATTGGCCAAAGCAAGTCCCATGGCCAAGCTTGATGTCAATTGGATGGAGATAAATGTTCCTTCCATGGAGAAAGACAGTGAATGTTTTTAACCAAAATACAATCAACTATAATAAAGTATAACTTCTAGCAATTAGAGCTGAATAGCAGTGAGCTGAGCAATAAAAGTATCTGAACAGAAGCTGAAAAATCTGCACCATCATGATAAATATAGCTATCATTTATAAAGTACGTAATAAGATCCTAGACCCCTGCCTCCATTTACTCTTCATAAAACCTAAGCAATGATGGGAACTGTGGCTCAGAGAGGCACTTTACCCAAGATTAAACAGCAATTAGTTACAAAGTTGGAATTCGTATCCTAGTCTGACTGATTCAAAGTCCATGCTTTTCCCACTGCAAAATACAATGAGCAGTGAGGGGTTGGATTGATATCCTCTTACATCGGTTTCACCAAGATTCTTTGATTGTAAACATTTTAAATTAGCAGCTTCAAATAACTCTTTATTAGGGACAGGATTTGGCAGATGTCAATTGGCAAAATGATATTGTTAAATTAAAATGTTTGTTCTGGGGCGCCTGGGTGGCTCAGTCGTTAAGCGTCTGCCTTCGGCTCAGGTCATGATCCCAGGGTCCTGGGATCGAGTCCCACATCGGGCTCCCTGTTCGGCAGGAGGCCTGCTTCTCCCTCTCCCACTCGCCCTGCTTGTGTTCCTGCTCTTGCTGTCTCTCTCTCTGTTAAATAAATAAATAAAATCTTAAAAAAAAAAATGTTTGTTCTGTTTGGTAAATAACATTGTCCAGAGCTGCGCCCCCCAACAAAACTATCCCTTTTAGACATGGTTGAGGACCCCCAGGACTGCATTTTGGTTCAGCAATTAAAGGGTTCATTCTTGGGGCGCTTGGGTAGCTCAGTCGTCTGTATCTGCCTTCGGCTCAGGTCATGATCCCAGGGTCCTGGGATCGAGCCAGAGCCCACATTTGGCTCCCTGCTCAACAGGAAGCCTGCTTCTTCCTCTCCCACTCTTCCTGCTGTGTTCCCTCTCTCACTGTCTCTCTCTCTGTCAAATAAATAAATAAATAAATCTTAAAAAAAAAAAGGTTCATTCTTCCCCATTAGGGTTTCCTCAGACAATTCCCATGTCCTTGCAATTGGTCAGTGCCTCTATCTTCCTGGTTGTTAAATATTGTATCACCCTACCTAATAACTATTGAGTCATAAGTGGGCTAAGTCGAGATTAAAATTCATTCTGAAGGGAATAATTAGTCAGTTGGAACAGAAACTGTCCATCAAAAAATTAAGATAACTATTAGATGTGAAATATAAAAGTCATATGCTTAAAAGGCTTAATCATGAAAATGCATAATTTATTCAATTGTGATGAATCAGATTACTAACTGAATAGATCATGTTTTCATTTGTTAAAGATAGAATGGGAAGTTTGTTCAACTAGTTCATATTGTCTTTCTTACAGGTTATTTTGTGTGATGGTTGATATCAAATAAGGTGAAATTTAAATATTCCTTAATCAGTAATTCATGTTAAATAGGAATCACTCTCATGAACTCAAAATATATTCATGTTGAAGTTTAACATAGTGAGTAGGGTGAACATTTAAATGCCTCCCTGTGTCAGTGGTTCCCAATCTTGGAGTCACCTGGGATACGACCTAGGCCACCTCCCAGAAAAATGATATCAAGACTTCTGGTGGTGGGACATAGGGATTAGTGGTTTTTAAAGGTCTCCGGGTGATTCCAGCACATAGCCAAAGTTGAGAACCACCTCCCTCTATCAATCATCCAAAATGCTACCTAGTCCTTCCTTTGGATATTATACTCTTTAGATTGGATCAACTGCATGTCCCTACTTCTCAGGTTTCTTATGAAATCTGCAAATAGCTCCTGGAAAAGGGGTGGGGAGACTGCACTTACAAATCAGAAATCAGGGTGAGCAAAATCCTGGTTTGCCAGAAACTGACGGCTTCCCAGGATATGGGCTTTTCAATATTAAAACTCTACCAGAGCAATCTCCTCTGCCCTTTCTCTGGGAGGACAGCTTACTCAGGTCCACTCTCTGGGGTCTGGGATCAAGAAATAAAGTGAACAAAATTGTAAAGGGGATTAACAATGTTATGTCCCTTTACATAAGAGTTTACAGTCCACAAACAGTGTAGAAACGGTGACACCGATGAAAACTCTAGAAGAGTGGAATTTTTCCATCATCAGGGGTTTTATTTTGTTGAAGCCTGAAATATTTGCACATATAACAGCAGTCAGCCTTTTCTTATTCTTCTTACACCCTCAGGCACTTGATTCACCGGCCCCTGCTAGGCTAGAATTTAGCAAGCTTTGCCAAAATAGGCCAATTTCATCAGCCTTGGGGGGGGAAAAAAACTATTTAAGGGACTAACCTCTTTTCAGGAGGGGAAAAAGCTGCAGAACTGTTCTGTAACTTCATGGCTTTCTGTTTTTCCTTTGTTTTTAACTAGTGACACCTAGCCTTCTACTGTCTTGTCTCACACAACTCAGCAGCAATTGCTTATGTAATCATTTGTTTTTTTCAGTTTTGCATTGAGCGCAAACGGAGGTGTTTGCTGGCAACCAGGGGAAGTTTTTGAATCATAGTGTTAGGACAGCTTCTATGCAACACGTGATCACAGCTCAGCTACCATCCGCGCTCTACCCTGTAAACATCAGCTCTCCTCTGAACAATAGCGAATGGGTCCCGGACGGCTAGCTGTTAGGTGGCCTTAAGCATGACATTGAATATTGATGTCCTTTGAGACAATCCAAACGAATGGAATTTAGTTTGCCTTCTCCCTAAATGTTTTCTATTGAGGTACAGCTGAAGCCGGCCTCATACCTCCAGTGTCTCCTCAGCCCACTCTCTTTGCTGCGGGGGGAGCCTGAGCCTGCCATGAGAGCCCGCCTCCCACTTCGTGCACCTTACCGCCCCTGTCTCATTCCTGTTGCTTCTGCTCTGTGCCGATCTGTTCCCCTTCTTTAGCTTGTTTCTTTTTCCTTCCTTTGCCTTCCGTTTCCAGTACTGCTGGTACACCAGCATCTTGCCTTTAAATCAAACGTGGTTTCCCTCTGGTCAGCGAACTGCGCGGTCAGTCCCTTGAGGACAGACACAAGCTTTGGAGCGTCCACATGCTCTTCAACGCTGTTTTCGCAGGTCTTGCCCCTTGCAGCCAGTGTCTGTGTTTCTGGCGCAGGCTTTCCATGTGCTTTCGAGTTCCATGGAGAGGGGCTTCTAGACAATGAACTGCCTGTCGGGGCCAAGGGGAAAGGTCTATATTTTGGGAGAAGACTCCAAAAATAAATAATGGTCCACAAGCAGAAATAACAGGGGGCATAGCGAGGCTCACTGGCAGATTACTACACTGAGGTTTTCTTTCGTTCCCCCTGCGTTTGTGAAACACCGCTTTGGGTCAGGCAGTGGGTTGGGTGTTAGGAACGAGAAGATGAGAAGGTTGTGGCTTAAGTTCTCAATGAAACATCAAGGTCATCTGCGTGCCAGACCTACAGACGACTAATGTTTGATTTTCTCTTCAAGTCTCTCTTCACCTGTGGAACTCAAATTTTAAAAGCTTTGGTTTTAACAGAAACCTCAGATACGTCCAAATTGACACCATACCTTTCACAAATGGCCGTTACTTAGATATCTTTTAAGTATTTTTGATATGCAAATAATATGGGATATTTATAATTACTGTCACTCATAAAACGAATTAAAGGGTTGTTGGAGATCAGTGGAGAATGTTTTAATCTTTTGACAACATTACTAAGTGGTAGGAAATGTTTTACATTTTGATGGGAAAGTTCAATTTATTTTTATTTTTTTTTTACACTGCTTATAAAAAACCCTGCCTTTGTCTAAAGGTATAAATCATGGAAAACAGCAATCTAATACTTGGATGAATATGAAGCTGTAATTGTTGTTTATAAAATACTGCATATATATATATATGTATGTATAATGGGCTTGTGTGTGTGTGTCTGTGAGGGAGATGAAAAAAATGGATATTTCAAATACCTGATGGAAAATGAAATTTAACAAACAAGTAAAAACATGGAGGCTGGGGCGCCTGGGTGGCTCAGTCGGTTGAGCGACTGCCTTCGGCTCAGGTCACAATCCCGGAGTCCTGGGATCGAGCCCCACATTGGGCTCCCAGCTCTGCGGGGAGCCTGCTTCTCCCTCTGACCCTCCCCCCTCTCATCCTGTTTCTCTCTCGCTCGCTCTCTAATAGATAAATAAATAAAATCTTTAAAAAAAAAAAAACATGGAGGCTATATCTTAGGTCTAATTCACATTATCATTCTCTTTGGGAAATAGTTAGCGGATACCTTGAAGGAGCACAGCTTTTGATACCCTGTCAGTATCTTAGAAGGTTAAAATATTTTAATAAATAGACCTCTATATTTTGCTTTAAAATTGACATACTGGAAAAAATGCTGAGTCTCCCTGAAGTTTTCTATTATATGACATATCTTGAAATCCACTGATAGTGGTTGCATCTTTGATTCTGCGAGCAAAAACATATCTGAGATAGGATCTTTCCACTCACCTTCCTCTTGGAGCTGTCTCTTTGGGGCCCTTTTTGTGATACATTTTTCCATTTTATACTCCAAATCTGATCTGGAGTTACTATATTTGACTTGCGTTCTTGTACAATTTTTTCAGCATTAATTTTATCAGGCATTTATAACACACTGTGGTGTTCACCACTTGGAAGATACTATTGAAGGGGAACTTAATTGGATGAGATTGATCCCACCACACACACCATTACACTTGCTATAGATATGTGTATACAGCTAAGAGGGAAATGGGGATATGCCTTTCTCTCTCCACCATACTATTTAAATAACACTATTAACTTATTAATCAGTACAGGAGCTATGTGGAATGCATGGCTTTGGTTTTCTGAATTCTGACTGATACTGAAAATCAAGTAGTAGCTCTTTTGAATTGCTACTCACTGATTTAGAACAGATGCAAATCCTTCTAGAATAAAATAAAATCTTCCTGAATAATCAATTCAGCACAATTATTTATAGAGAACCAGGCTGTCTCTAAAACTTAAGTAATCATACTGCAGCATGGGTAAGCTGGTTATTTAAATTAGGATTGCCACAGAGTCTATATGAATATTGTACATTAATAAATCCTAAAATTCTCTGGATATCCCACAAATAATCTTCCCCTTTCAAATGGTACACAATTTCTAGTAATTTCTAGTGGTGGAAAAGGAAGGAAAAGGGTAAGAATTTCATCTCATATATACCTTCACAAATGGTTCTTTTTACACAGATATCAGGGCTGAGTATTTGGGGAAGTAAAAAGAACACCTTCTCAGGGGGGAAATATCTAGAATAAGGGAGAAAAATGGAGTATATGGGGCAAAGCAAAACCCAGAGGAGTAAAATAAAATGCACAGCCAGAGCAGGAGTTTCTGAACACAGTAACGGCAAGTGAATATAATCCTGGGAATACATGCCCACTCCCACACTCCATAAAGGGGGCACAGTTAAATTAGTGGTCACTCCCCAGTGCTGAGCCTGAGCAAAAACCTGCACTTGGGTAGTTATACTGGAAGCCAATCCCAAGGAATAACAGTACAGTGGAGACAAGGGTGAATCAGGGGAGGAAGGAAAGCCAGCCCAAGTGACTGTATCTACCTGCTCCCTATTGTGGGCACCTGGGGCTGGATCCTGTCAGGGACCTTCTAAAGAACGATAGAACGAGAGTCAGCGTTGTCTACTCAAGGGGAAAAAGAATTGTTTATCCACTAGCTCCTACACCCATGGCTCAAGATAGCCCATTGCACATGCATGCCTGCATAAGCATCAAATGGCTGAGAAAGAAATGCTGCAAAGAACCACTGGCAGAAAGTGAGAGATAGTTCAGCTGAAAGAAGGTGCAGTCAGGTTACCCCCGTACCTAAGACGTATCACGATAGCAACTGGAATGAAAAGATGGGCAGAGACGATCTGAGGCAGGGCACGAGAGCTGTCTAGGAGAGCTAGTCCTTGCACTGCTGAAACTCACTTGCTCCTTGCGGGGAGTCCAGTCTGTCACCGAACCTTCAAGATGGTGGTCCCCTGCAATTCTACAAAACACTTACTCCACAGTGATGGTGGAGCACAGCCCCAGCTGCTGTGTCTGATCCCAATGCTATAAGGATATTTATAGCTTTCCCCCCACCCCCCATTTGGAATTTTCCTTGAGATTGGATGGCTTGACCGATGGACAAACTCAGAAGTTTATTCCCAGGGGATCTGAACCCTTAGTTGCTCTACCCCTATTGGACCATGGTTGTTGACACTGGCCATTTACTTTTATTACCAGGTTTGGAAGAACCAAGGTACGCTTCAGGGAATTCCCTGGGTTTCAAAAGCCATCCTAGGAGCAATTACCTAGCAGCAATCCTGCCTCTCCACAGTAATCAGGTTCAAGTACCCTTACCAATATGACAACTCCTTTCTTTGCCTAATGACCCACTAGCATGAGGATCTAAAAATTAGGCACAGTGGAATCTTTATTGTGCCCCCTGATGAAAACATCTTCCTCTGTCAGAGAAACAAGATTTCTTTTTCAATAGGGCCTAAAGTTGCGAGGATAGAAAGCACAAATTTCATAGCTGGGAAGATGGAAGAGAGGCCAAGCCTCCCTCCAGACACCTTAGTTCTCACATCTGTCCGTGCTCGGTATTGGGAACACAATGCCTTAATACTAGCTGGTTGTTCATCGTCTACACCACACCCTGGAGGTTAGTGCTCCAGCCCTGCAAGGCCTTGGCCCCAAACTGATGCCTTTGTGGACTCTTTAATAAACCATTTCATCATTCTATCAGGCTGTCTACTTCCAGGTCATACAGCATATGTTAGGACTGGTGGATCTTACCCTCATTAATTGTGACAAGTGTCCCTTTGTCTAAGATGTTTTGTTGTATCCCATGTAAGTTCTCAGATGATGGTGCTGGTAAAAACAAACCCATACTTTCAACTTCAAAAGAATATGGTTGCTCCTTGAGAGTTGAAGGATTTTTAGGTAATCAACTTGCCGTCAAGGAATGGTGCCTTACTTGGGTTCAGTGTCAGTCTCTGCTTTTGGCCACTTGAGCAGTGGCTGCAACAAGATCAGTCTTAGTGAGGGGCCCAATCCGTAACCTGTGCTTAGATTCCACCCCTGCCACTTGGGCTATGCCAAGTGTATGGTATTGACAAAGCACTGGAATGGCCGTGGACAGAGACTGACTGATAGCCCCTGGACAAGTCATCCTGTCTCCCAGGTTAGTGTCTTCTTTACCATGGATGCTCTCTAGTGGGCATTATCATGAAGTGCAGAGATTCTTATGCTTTCCTGAGGGGTAGTGGTGTGGTGGCAGCCCATTTTCAGCTAGCGGCAACATATATAGCCAATCCATTTCTGAGCGTGTTCGGGTTTTCCTTCTCTGCGAGCTGGTGATAGAGAACTCCACCCCACCTGTGAGATCATAGATGTAATTTGAAAGAGAAAGGATGTGGTGCAACAAAAGTAAGTGATATGGGAATCTAACCCACTTGTTCAGGTTGCTGATATCTCTCTGGACTTACTGAGCTGACTGCTATTGCACCTGTTCAAACTTTTTGTTTGGTGGTTGTGATAATACCTAGCTTATGACGGGAAGCCTTGGTCAATAACTTGGTATCCCATGATCAGGCACTCACTCTAAACTACAGCCCAGCCAGAAGCTGCTCTTACAAATGGCAAGTAGTTCTCTGACACACTAGGTATGTGGTATGGGTCTGTATGATGTTGCCTAAGGATCCCAGGCATCTGTGCTTTGACTCTGCTCTTCAGACCAGACAGAGATGACGTACAACGTCAGATCTGTTGGTCACACGAGCTGGTTGCAAAGTCCTCTCTTACTCTGGGCCCCAAACCATCAGCCTCGCAAGATATCCAATAAGTTCATGGTAGCAGTAATCCTAAGCACAGTATATGTGGTCTCCAAGATCCAAACAAAACAAAACAAAACAAAACTCACCAAGAGCTGTGTCTCTTCTTTGGTAGGAGTACATGGGCAGCAAATTGTCCTTTGCCTCAGAGGAAATGGCAATGTTCCCCAGACCACTAAACCCCTGACATCTTTACCAGTGTTGCAGGTCCCTGAATCTCCAAGGTGTTTTTCTCTCCCTTTCTGGCCCACGTGTCTCTAACTAGGGAATACACAGTACTTGCCACTACCTGATCACTTAGCATATTGTCATCAATATAGTTGACCATTATAGCAGACCAATTGATTAGGGTCCCTGAGAATTATCCGTGACAGAAAACAAGGGAGTTAATGGAGTCCTGGGGCTGGAGAGTTGATGGTCTACTTTGGGTCTTCTTTACTAATAGGACTAGGGAAGATGCCAGTTCAGTAATCACATATGTAATGCCAGAGACTGTTCTAGTGAAAATTCCACATCCAGAACAACAGCTGCAATTACAACTACCATTTGATTCAGTTTAGGGTCCATTTATGCACTGAACCCATGGAGGTCTTGTGAAGGCCTTACAAGTAAACTGGATAAGAACATAATAGGAACTACCACCCCTGCATCCTTAAGTCTTTAATGTTGGCTCTAATCTCTGCAGTTTCTCCTAGGGTGTGATTTACTCTCTTGGCTGGGTTAGGTAGTGGAGAGAAGTAGGAACAGTTTTAGGGGCTTCCACCTAGTCTTCCCTATGATAATGGCTTTTCCCCTATTGGCCAAGGAACCAATATGAGGGCTCTTCCAGCTGCTAGGTACATCCACACCAATTATGCACTCAGGAAATAAGTAAATAACCACAGAGCGGACCCATGAACCCAACAAATCCAATACCAGAGAGACTCAGGTCAGGCCTTTAATCTCGTGGGCTCTAATCACTCTAACCACGGAATCAGCTTCTGAATGTCAAGCCAGATTTTGGTGTCTAAAAACACTCAAAATTTCTAAGTATTTCCTCTTCCCCAAGTAAAGGCTGAAGGTCCTTTTGGGGAAGATTGGGGTTGAGTATTGTGTATATTTGCAGTAGCATTGCAGGGTTCTCCTTCAAGAGGACCCACTTCCACCTTGGGTAGATGGCTTAGATCTGTAAATTTGTGGTGTCGAGCCTGGGCCTGAAGCAGTGTCAGAGTTACCAAGATTTCCATGGGTGGTAGATTGGGCTGAATGGACAGAAGAGGAATCACTAGTTTTTGTAACAGCGGGGGTGCTTCAACGGAACAAGGACAATGGTGACTATAAGGACTGTGGAGCTGACTGGCTTCTGTAAGTGCTTTGAGAGCCTTTGAAAATAAAAAAAAATTAAAAAAAAAACAATATGGCAGACTCAAGTCAAACCACTAAATAAGTAGAGACACACAAACAAGAGGCTATAAATGAGATCTTTCTTCTACTCATGCTACGGGTAGCTTGCTTGTTTGGATCTAAGGTTTCTAGCTGGCCTTCAACTAGCCCTAGGCTTGTTAATAGGTTAAGATTGCATGAATACAGTTACTATGGCAGACTCACTTGATCAGCCCATAGCACTGATCTCCATGTGTTCCTGCTATGCACTGGTGGTTTTAGGTGACTGGCTCTCTCCCTGCAACACCACCTGCTCCATGTCACACGTCCGGGATGGGAAGTGCATCTCTGCGGTTCGCTCAGGCACACTGCTTGGCACGTGGTGGAAGCTCAGATGTTCTCAAATGAGTAACGAACAAATAAATTCATTGGTGAGAAGTCATGGTTTCATGCCTTAAAGTAAGGCTTAAGTAACTAAGTTTGGAGATCGGATGAGCCTATTGTTATGGGAGTCCCTATTGGATCTGGTTTCCTTCAACCTGACTGCCATTTGTTTGGCATATTGTATAAAACCACAGTGTGGGGCCTGAAAATGCTGCCTCCCACTGGTGGATGGTGTGATGCGTGGGAGCTTTGAACAGAACAAAATGGGGATGGGCATTTTCTTTTGGTGTTTAGATAGGTGTGGTAACTCTTTTTCTAAAAGAATCAATCTCTTAGATCAATAAAAGAGATGTAGTCTTCGTCTCAAGGGAATAGCACAAACTTAAAAGGAGACAGAGAGAATGGAAACAACTCCGGAGATCTGCTACCACACCAGCTCTGCCCGGTTGAGTGGATTGTAGCCATGTCTTTTCACCTTGCTGACACTCAGTTTCCACATCTGTGATTGAAGCATTCTGTGAGATGATACACAAAGTCCTGTCTAGCCCCAACACGTTCCAGCTTCAGGAACACCACGACTCCCTACCTCGTGTTCACATATCTTCATGTGTGCCCATCAGAAATGTAGTTGGAGAACTTAACCATGTGACTCAGGGCCCCAAACAATTCAGAGCAACCATTACTCTGATAGGGGAACCAATGGAAAACCTGAGTCCTATCTCCCATTTGAAAGGCTTTTTCCTGCTTGCTTGAACCAGAACACTGTCTTATTCCCATTTTCCCTGAATGTTCTATTCCCTCCCATGCTCCCTATTTATAATTCACCTATAACTATAAATCAACACCCTCTTAGGGAATATTTCACCCAGTCTGGACTGCCACGAATTGCCCACGGTTTTGCTGATGGTCAGTAATTCTCAGTGACTCATTCCCACCCCTGCCTTTGTGTTAGCTTCCTTACTGTGGAAGTCACTCCAGCTTGTTGTCCTTCGGTTACCTTTTCGAAGTTTAACTTGCGCCTCTCTTCATGCTTGCCTACACAAAAGTTCCCTACACCATTTTCTGTAAAAGTGGTCTTTTGGCCTCCATCAGAGTCCTCTTGACTTCGCTTCTTTGCACTCCCTCACTCTCAGCGAGGCCTTCAATGGGATTCTAACATCCTATTCTCTGAGCCCCTTGTCCTCAGGCACATGCTGTCCCTCTCCAGCTCTGTCCTGGTCGGCCAGGATACTTCTGTGCTGTACACGGAGTTCATCTTAAACTCCATCTTTAACTCCAATGTCTTGTGGCCTTTGCAAGGAACAAGGTGTGGCTGTTAGTAGCCAGGGGTGCCAAGATATTCAGCATCTCTCCCTTTTCCCAGTACATTGATTTTTACCAAATGCTAAATGCTACATGACTCCAAGCTCCTTTAGACAGCGCCATTGCAAAGGTGAAGGGAAGGCAGGCGGTGTTTGTTACTCTTTCTGATGAGTGAGTTACTGATTAATGAGCTAAGAGAGGCATTTCTTCCTCCGAAAGCTGGATCATGGCACGGCGGCCTGGGCCTGGGTATAGTGGCCGTGGGGCTTCGAGAAGGCCTGTCACAGCTGTGTACAAAGACTGCCTTCTGAGAACCAGAGGTTTTTGTCAATAATTAGACATCCAGAGCTTGTTCATTTCCGAGTTTAGATTTACATTCAGGGTTTTTGTTTTTAATCAGGTGTCAATGAAGGAAAGAAGGCCCTGCTTGCTTTTTTAATACAAGATCACATTCATCTGCACAGATGAAAATAAACACTTAATGTTAATAAACAAATAGGTTGCATTCTAGGTCTGGAGTTTCACTATTATCAAACCAGTCACTGAAATACAATATTTCAGTTTTGGATGAAAGAAAAAGGACAAAAATCAGCTTCGGAAGTAAATATAAAATCTGTGTTTTAGCAGAAGCCCAATGAATAGAAATCATATACCACAGAGAAAGACAACAGATCCTTACAGCTCTATGTGTATAACGAACACAAATAGTCATAATTATCCCTGCCCCAGGGACTTAACTCCTTCCGGGAAAGGCCAGACTCCCAGCTTCCTTATCCAACTAAAATCATTTTGAAATATATTTGTCATCTCCTCCAGCTCTGTTTAAAAATGTTTGCAGATAGATCCTGTTTATTGTTGTTTTTTTCTCCCTTCATTTTGTTTTCAGTATTCATGAGAATTAAAACACTGGCTGTAATAAGGCATCTGCTGTAAACAAGTTCAGACAAAGGAAGCAATTTCTCTGGCAAGTAGGGGGCACGAGGAGACGCAGAAGACTGCATTATAGAAAAGCATAGATAATAACAGAAAGTAAACCCCTTTTTATCTCCACCCCGCTCCCTCATATACCTTGTCGATCTCGGGGCCGATCAGCTTTGTAAGTTATCTGGGAAATTGTTAGACATCAAAAATATTGTGAATCTAAAAAATTTGCATCGCTTCTAACCCCATGTGGATGGCCACATCCATTCATAGATTTTCCAGTATCTCCCCACTCTGGGCTACGAGCAAAGAGGCATCTTCCTACAGCGTCAGTGGAAATATATCCTGCTCGACTCCCTTCCAGGGTGCATGTGTGCACACTCACAAACACACACGCGCACAGGCATGCACACACAACACACATGAACACGGCACGCAAATGTGCATGGAGACACATGCACACAGACATGCATGCATTCTCATGCGTGCAAACATACGCACATGTCACACTTGCGTGACCATGTGCACACATGCACAGACATGCACCCACAGAGACACACTCACACACGTGTGCATACACACACACATCCCTGGCTGGTCACTGAGAAACAGTATCTGTCTTCCCTGCTCTGTTTCAGGCCTCTGGGTTTCTGAGTTCATGCTCATTTTCATCACTGAAAATAATCATCTGCAGCCAAATTCTCCTCAGTGCCTCAGGGAAAGTTCTTTCTTAATGCTCCTTCTATATCCCCTTCCTGCATTAGGCCCCAAAGCCAAATTCTTTCATTCAAAGAAAAATCACTGTCCCTAAACTGGGCAGCATCTACAGGTAGCCCAGTTTGAGGACTGTGCTTTGCACATCTTTCACTGAGATACAGGAATGGGACACAGAGTTCTCACAGCTTTCCTTTCCAGGAGCCGACTAAGTGGGAACCGCCCCACCCACCACTCTCAACCCCCCGCCTCTCCCATCCCCCACCCCCCACCCCGCCTCTCCTACCCCCGCCTCTCCCACCCTAAAAGCCTGTGGAACAGCTACTGCCAAACAAGGTTGATTTCCTCCCTGCCCTTGGGCAGGGACCGTGTCTTACTCACCTCTCTACCTAACACAGTGCCTGTCACAGAACAGAATCCCATAAAGATCTGAACAAATGAACCCCAGTATTAGATCCTTTTCCCTCAGTTTCTCAAACCCCGATATACATACTCAATAGGAGTGTGTGCCTGGGTGCCAGGGATCAGGGAGGTCACAGGATAAATAGAGCACGTCTTCCTGGAAAGTCCATTTTATGTCTATCAAGTCATATTTAAAAGATTATTTTTCCATTAAAGCAAACACCAGATAAGGAGAATCAAATAAATGTCATGTTGGTCATTATGATAAAGATCTTGGGTTTTGAAGACGGTTTTAAATGCTATACCTACCACAGATTAGTAATGTGACCGCTAATAAATTTTTTTCTATTTCTCCAATCATTTTAATTCTCAGCTGTAAAATGGAGGCCATGATAACCATCTCATAGAGATTTTGAAACTCAAGTAAGAGGATGTGTGCTATGGAAGTGAAGAGTGACATGGGGGCCAGTAGCCATACCAGTAAATAGGACAGAAACAGTGTAATAATGCTGCGAATGGTCGCAGGGATACTGATATTAGCAGGGGCAGTTCAAACAGACACAGAAGTAAAGAGCAAAAGGCCAGAGGGAAGGAGGCGCAGGGGCAAGAGAGGAAGTGATTGAATAAACAAATAAACTAAGACCAGGTAACCCAAATGCAAGGGGGCCTGCCATTCAGGGGGGCAGCCACCCATGGGAATCCCTTTATCCTGTCACTCTGTTTTACAGACAAGGAAACTGAGGCTCAGCGACCTGAACAAAGCAATTCACACCTGAGTCCATCACAGTTACCAAGCGGCCCGACTCTAGACCTCGTTCCTGATTCCAGGGCTAGGGCTTCGAGGCTGCGGTCCAATCGCTCAGCTGGGAAAATAATCATTATTCTTATGTGGTGGTAAAAATATATGCCCCTGCTCAGAAGCGGTTGATGGTCCCACGCGCCGGAGCAGAATGAACCTGGACTACAGAGTCCTAAAATCGATTACAGCTCCGCCATGTCCTAAATTTCTAACTGTGGCCAAGTTACTCCGTCTCTCTGAATTGTGATCCACATGTGGAGTGAAGAGCATTTACCTTGCAGGCTGATGAGTGAATCAGAGAAAATGCATGAGTGTATGGTGGCACATAGTAGCCATCACTAAATGATAGCTTGGATGTATTTATTCATTTTCTTCATCCTATTACGAATCCTAATAATCCCTAGAAATACACTTATCAATCCAGTAGGAAAAATAATTATCATGCCTAAAGTGTATTCTGAACATGTCAGAAACTGAGGTGATCAAATAGATTAGAAATTCAGGGGCTTTGTGGCTTCCTCCTGACGGTCACTGGAATATCAATGACCTTAATAATGATAATTGATTCTTCTAGGTCTAATTTTCTTCCCCACTACAGCATATGTAGTATGCAGGGGACAGGGGCAGTAGTTTTAATATAATTTGAATATTTAAAAGGTAATGAACTTTCTAAACAATGATAACAAATAATAACTAAAAAGCAAATGAAGACTTAAAACAGTTGGGTTATAGTATGTTCATTTTTGATGTAGCTTTCTTTTTTCTTCTTTTAAAGGATCTATCTGATACTCTGAAGAGCATGACGCCATTCTTATGTCCTGATCTGGGAATCAAAAGACCTGCATTGTATTCATGGCTAAAAAGTGAATTACGGAATAACAATACCAAGCATTTCTCTGCACTTCAACTAGCTCATCCCTCACCACTACTAAAAAAAAAAAATGGAAAATAAAAAGTGGGCAGTATAATCTCATAATAAAGGACAGTTATTTAAATAAAAAAATATTTAGTTTTATTTTTAAAATATTCAGTATTACTAAAGACTTACTGAATTGTTATCTTCCTCACCTCCCCTCAGCCTGGGGGAAACCCCACCATGGAGCAGCGCTGGCTAGTTGGAAGAAGCTAGAGATTAGGACTGGGGATCTGAAGACATCAGGCGGAGCCAGATTGGTCACCCTCTGTGTGACCCTGAGTGGTTTTGGACCCTCTCTCTCCTGGTTTCGGAAAGAAACCTTGTCCAGCTCTAACTTTTATATCTCTGACTCAGCCCAGGAGGGTGCATAAGGATTAAAACCACAGCTCTTCCTAAGGCAGAGAACATTGGGGAGACCTCCCCAAACCTTGCTAAATGCTGAGATCAGAGCAGGTGTGAGGGAGTGGAGTTAAGAGATCTGTGGAGATAGTACGCCAACCTCTGGTATACACATAGTTCCCAGATATTCCAACACTAATCTAGACCCTGCTGTGAAAATATTTTGCAGATGTCATTAAGAACCCGTATCAGTCAATCTTAAGAAAGGGAGATAATCTGGGTGGGTGTGACCTAATCAATCACATGAGCCCTTTAAAAGTAGAGAGATTTTTTTTCCCCTTCTGGCTAGTCTTAGAGGAAGAAGTCAGAAAGACATGTTTTTCCTGGCCTAGAAGAAGCAAAAACCATGTTATGAATTGCCGATGGGGAGCCATGCAGCGAGGAGCTAAGAGCAGCCCCTGGCTGACAGCTAACAGGAGAATGTGGACCTCAGTCAGACAATCAACCACAAGGAAATGTATCCTGCCAGCAACCACTGAGCTTGGAAACAGATTTCTTCCCCCCTCCAAGTCTCCAGAAGAGAACCCAATCCGCTCAGCATACTGATTTCAAATTTGTGATATTCTTGAACACAGAACCCAGCCATGCCATGGCCAGATTTTTGACCAACAGAACTGTGAACTAATAAATGGGTACTTTTTAAGCCACTTGGTTCACAGAAGTTTGTTACACAGCAATAGAAATCTAATATACTTCTATGACTAGAGAAAATAATGTACAATTTAGCTTTTTCTTTTATCAAAAAAATCCTTTTTTAACAATCAACTTCTAATTTCCTCTTCATATTGCTCCGCTGAAATGTTATTCTGCTTCCTGTGAATTTTCTATTAGAAATCACCAGCATCAGACTTTCTCCAGCTATGCAGAACTGGACGTTCCTCTACCTTAAGGCAACTTTCTCTCAAGAGAAAACGCAGGCTCCGGGGAGGCAAAAGACACTGCTATTCCACAGTGTCCCCTACTCTGTGACAATGTTCTTTGTGTACATTTGGAGTTTAAATTTGAATGATTTCATCCCAGGACTCCATCCATTAGACCTTGTTTTTCTTTCTCACATTAGTACATTTTATTTCAGGTTGGCGAGAATGAGTGAGCAAGCTGTTGGTCAGGAAGCTGATGTGCTGGAAGTCTCCCGGTGATTCATTTATGGAGAGGATGGAGGGACTCTGCATGGGCAAAGAGAGGAACAGTCATAGGAAGGGATCAAGAGTATCTTTAAACCAGCCTCCTATTGTTTAGAATTGGGCAGCTTCGGCCAAGACTTTCACTTTGGGGTCCTGGCCGGTGCAATTGCATGAGCGAAAGTCAAGGGCACCTGAAGTTCCCAGGAACAGGAAGAGGACACAGGGAGGATGTAGAGAAAACACTAAAAAGAACATTTTTTCCTAAGACAATTGAAAGCTGAGGAGTGAATAGGTTTTATTTGTTTTGTTTTGTTTTACTTCATGTTTTGATCAAACCTTTCCCTAAAAAGAAAACGCCGGCGATTTCACTAAAGGCACAACCAGAGCGCCACCACGTGGCAGAGCCTTTCCGAACGGACGCGGGCTTGCACTTGGGTTTGCAGACTGGCGTAGTGTGGCAAGTATCTTGCAGTATGGCAAGAGAAGAAAACTTGTAAGAATGGGTTTACACACTGTGACAAAAGCCAGAACTCTTAATGCTAAAGATCATGCATGTCTTTGAAAACTTGGTGATAGGCTTAATTTTTTTTTTAACCATCATATTCCTAGAAGGTGTACAGGGACTCAGTTAATACTACAAAGTTATGATTGATGTGATTTCAAAGTGAAGTTATTTTTATTTGGTTGCCTTGATTATTTTCTAAAACAAAGAATGAGACTAGCACTAGCATCCATCACAGGACTGAACCACATTTGTTCTGGCTCACAAATAATCACATTTATGCAAATTCCTCATGGCTAGCAGTAATAACTTGAGTTTGTCAATGATGATGGTGGGATTGGTGAATTTTGAGGTTATTTGTCTGGTTGTAGAATTCTTGTTGTTGTTGAGCAGGTAGAAAAAAATGTCACCTGCTCCAATTTGAATGATCAGTTCCAATTATTTTGTGTCCTCATAACCCTCTGCGCTAGATTTAAATTCTGAAAAAGAGCATTTGATTAGCTTTGCTTGATCTTCCAATCAACTTTATCCAGGGATCTTGACTGACAGTCTCACCAAGACTATATGCAATGAAGGAGCAGTTCTCAAAAGGAAAACTGGGCTCATAGTAGCAAGGGAACAGTCAGAAACCCAGCAGATGACAAGCACACTTTGTGCCATTTCAAGGGCTAGTCCCTCACTGGACATTGCCACAGACTAAAAGCGTGGCATACATACCACAGTGTCCAACGTCTACTGACTGAGATCGTTGCTGAATGATACAGAGCTCCTTCTGATCTGTCTGAAGTCTTCTGGTCAATGGGCATCTGCCAGGGTGGCCTCCCCAGTTAAGTTCCATCATCAAAGTCACTGAGCTTGCCTGCCACTTGATTATAAGTCCCCCAGAAAAGATACAATACCTGAGGGCCATTTCTGACCCAAGGACATTTCTGTTTTATTTTTAATACACATTGACTAAGTCTCAATTTTCTCCTACTCCAATGGGAAACATCAGGAAAATACTCAAAAAGGACCTGAGACCCACTTGACACTTGAGTGAAATGATTTCTTCCCTTTTGTGAGGAGATTCAGGCATCAATAACACTGTTATTATTGCTTTTGTGTAAAGTGTGCTAATGTCTTTGTGCCCCTTCCAAGAAAGAACTTGTTGGTGATGAAAGAGACTCATGTCAGATCCTTCATTACAAGTTGTTCTTTGATATTTATACGATGCTTAAATGTGCTTTGCCAAAAGCTCCCTTTCTTTGAGGACTCATGCCTGCTTACTCTTCAGATATATATAATCTATATATAGATTAGGGAGAACTCTTATAATCAGTGGCCCAAATCAAGAGAGAGAAGGTTGTTATAAACTGTCACTTTGTTCCCTTAATTTATCACCTGGATGCAGTCATGGAAGCAGTCAGAACATTCCAGCCCCTCATTTCCCTGCTAACCCTCAGTCAGCTGTACTTGAACAGCTCAATTACGGGCCTCCATGATCCCCAAAGCTTTGACCTCCGTGGGAGTTTCTTGATACTTCATGATTCCTAGTTCATTCAATCAAAGAATCAGTATGTTCTGGCCTCAGAGAGATGGCCCAGACTCGCAGGCCCTCAGCCAGAACCAGACTTTTCATCTTCTGACTCAGGCCACAGCCCTGTCCCTGGACACTGTTTCTCTGTTATCTCTTCTCTTACTGATGTCTGCATGGCATTACTTTTATATTAGAAAATCATGGAGGGGCGCCTGGGTGGCTCAGTTGGTTAAGCGACTGCCTTCTGCTCAGGTCATGATCCTGGAGTCCCTGGATCGAGTCCCGCATCAGGCTCCCTGCTCAGCGGGGAGTCTGCTTCTCCCTCTGACCCTCTTCCCTCTCATGCTCTCTCTCATTCTCTCTCTCAAATAAATAAATAAAATCTTTTAAATAAATAAATAAATTAATTAATTAAATAAAAGAAAATCATGGAAATAAAGATTATTAAAATCATGGAATAAAAATTATTCAAAGTACATTAATATTATGTAATTATTACACATTATTTATCAAAATGATATTAAAATATTAAGATTAAAGGAGAAATTTAATCTCCTTATGTATATATACAGTTGACCCTTGAACAAGAGGGTTTGAACAGTGAAGGTCTACCTATACATGGATTTTCTTTTTAATAAAAAAACAATATAGTGCTGCAAATGTATTTTCTCTTCCTTACGATTTTAATAACATTTTCTTTTCTCTAGCTTACTTTATTGTAAGAAAACAGTGTATAATATGTAAAACATACAAAATATGTGTTAATTGACTCTTTATATTATTGTATTGTATTCTGGTCAATAGTAGGCTATTAGTAAAGTTTCGGGGGAATCAAAATTTATACGTGGATTTTTGACTGCACAGGGAGGGGGTCATTACCCCAAACCCCTGCATTGCTCAATGGTCAACTAAGATAGATAGATAGATAGATAGATAGATAGATAGATAGATAGATAGATAGATTGATTGATTTTACTTTTATTTATATATTATTTGTTTATTTATTTATTTATGCTATCAAATAGCTTTAAAATTGCTTTACAAACTGTTGCTATTAGTTTCAGCCAATTTCTGGGCAGAAAGAGATTCTAAGATTCTCTTAGCAATACAGATTTTAATAGTTAATTTCAGAGATATTCCTTGTCTTAGAGAATTATTTTTTAAACTATCTTCAAGACAAATTTTCATATTATAAAATCTCCTAGGCTACTGGGCAGTTTTTCATCCCTGTAGTTAACTCATTATAGCATTTCATCTCAATGCTGCTCTTTTCAGTGGCTTTTTTCTAATTTCTATAGAAAAGTCATTAGAGGGAGTGATTTTTTCCAAATTTCCCACTATTTCTAGGTGAACAGCAAAAACAAGCTGTTGGTTGAAGACAGAATTGCTTGAGGGGATGTATCGTTGGCATCTGTGGATGCTGCCTCTGTTAGGTTCTTGGTAATTGCTGTGTGGGACAACTGAAAAGATTATGTAGGATATGCCTAATAATCCAGACACTGCTAATGATAAAAATGTTAAAAATGAGAATTTGTATTCAGCTTGTGTTTTTTCTTCTACTAGACTTTCCATCCCTGACTTCGGAAAGTGAACAAGTTGATTTATACCAGTTTTACAGGAGAGAAGCTCATCTGGTGACTCCCCTCAGGGTAAAATCCAACTCCTTAAATTGACATATGATGCATTTCCCAACATAGTCTTAGTCACTCTTACTCAGCTTCTCAGCATTTTTTTCTTCTGGCTGTTTTCATGTTGCTATTACCCAGGGATACATATGCTCTCTTACTTTGGATGCTGTTTTCTGTACTTGAAATATCTTTACCTTTCTCATCCCTCACAATCTAGATCAAAGGTCAGTAAACCATGGCTCATGGACCAGATCTGGTCTGGGCTCCCTGTTTTTGTAAATAAAGTTTTATTAGAATGCAGCCATTTACACATGGTCTGTGACTGCTTTCACAGTACAACTGCTGAATTAAGTAGTTAAAACAAAGGCTGTCTGGCCACAAAACCTAGAATATTTACTATCTTTACAGAAAGAAACTTATCAACCCCCGATCTACATCAATACCACTTTTCTTATGAACTAATCCCTTCATCTTAGTCGCCTAGGCAATAGACTATTTCTGTCATTCTAAAGCATTCTTGACAAGACACTAAAGAGTACCTACCACTGTTTGAACATTTGTTTATGTGTCTATCCTTCCCCCGGCAACTGTGTCTTCCTCACACCCAGGAATTATTTCATTTATTGCTATATGGCCAATTCCTAGCGCAGTGCCTGAATTAGAGAAAGTGCTCAGGCGAGGTTGGTAGCACCGTGAATTAAAGTATTTGAGGAACCAACTAAAACCCATAAAGCAGAAAATGAGAAGGAAAGTAAAATGTTTTCTATCTTGTTTCTTTGAGTATGTTACTCATTATAGCTTTACAAGGGTTAGAGATTTCGGGGGGTGAGGGGCAGGTGGGTATTGTTTTCTAGCTTAGATGTCTTCCACAAATTAAAATCAAATGGTGCTGTAGTCAACAAAAAACCCAAGATACTATTTCCAGGAAGTTCAATGTAAAAAGGGTGGCTGTAAAATATTGTCACTGATTTTTAAAAATACCATCAAATATGTCAACTAAATGTCAACACAATCCCTTTTAAAGAATTCATCACAGGAGACTACATACTTCTTCTAAAACTTCCACCATTAATTGAAACTTGTTCAAATTACCTTTTTGAGAAGTTCCTTTCCAGGCTGTAGCATGTATATTTAATAATCTCAAATGGTGTCAACCCCATGCCTTGGCATGAAGGGGTTCTTTTTTTTTTTTTTAATGTTCCATAGTTATCTAGTGACAGACATGTGTTATGAATAAGGTAACTTCTAAAAGTTGGGAAATCCTCCTTTGAATCTAACAAGAAGTATTCTTATAAAGCAACAAGATTGAGTTTCTTATACATATTTGTAATTGACTCATTCAACAAATACCAACTGAGTTTTTGTTGTATAAGGTATTGTGGTCAGAAGGCAACTCCAAATGCTTCAAAAGTGTTCTGACAATGGCAGCATCATAAGAATACATGTGAGGCTCTGCAAACATATAGTGAATATTTACAAAAGAAACCTAGCCACACAGACTCAGATATGACTGGAGGAAGGATGCAAACTTACTTAGACCATCAGCCAAAACTGGACAGGAGAGCATCAACCCTTAGCACTGGCGGGGGATGGCAAATGTCCTTTTCAAGGCGTAAAAGCATAGACAACACTAGGTTGGTATGTAGGAGGCAGAAACAGAATAGATAGGGTCAGAGGGGGCAAATCTGAGGCAAAGAGTGGACATGAGGGTCAAGTGGGAAAAGCTGAGTCTAGAATTAGAACTCAGGGCCAAGTGTTAGGTTATTAACAGGAAAGCCATTGGTCAGGAGCTGAGTGAGCACAGAAGCAAGATGGGGGTCAAGAGTGGGAATGAAGGAAGGTGGTCCAAAACTTCATGAACAGGTAGGTTCCTAGGGTCCCCTTTTATTGGATGTTGACAAGGTGGAAAGTGTGTAGGTTAGCATGGGCTAAAGGCATAAGGTCAGAGCCGAAATTAGACTCCATGTTCAGATAAGAGAAACAAGTAATAGAAAATATCGAAGCAGTCCCTCTTAGTAGCAACGTGCTACTTCCATCTTTTCATGTTGAAAACGTATTTGGAAATATAAATTTAGGCCACTCCCAAGGATATAGTCTTTAAAAACTAGTAAACATAAAATGCTTCCACAAGGAAACTTCCTGACATTTTCTGCTTCTGCTGTCCTCCCTCTTCCCAGCCCTCAGAAAAGCTGTATATGGCAGATACAGATGAGAAGTCTGTCAGGAGGCACTCCCTTTATGACCCATATATTTATAGTCTCAAGCACTGTAAGACATATAACGCCTCCAATAACCCACAGAAGGATTTATAGTGAGGCCTCGCTCCAAAAGAAAATGACTCACGGGCACAAATCATTATCCCATTTTTATTTTGTGGTAGGAATGGAGGTTATATTCACCTGCAAGTCAAGTGCAAAGAACATTGCAATTCAGAATCAAAGATCTGTGCTTACTAGTTACTTTTTGCACTGACAAGGAGCTTCATACAAATAGAATTGCAACAATGTTTATTTTCCTGGCAGCCAAAATTGTAATGCTCTTACTGACATCCAACTGTCTGTAACATTCTTGAAGATAAATTGAGAGGGGGAAAAAAAAAAAAGACCAAGCGACCAACAAAGCAAGAAAAACATTCTGGACTTTATATAAAAGAGGACACTGAAAGTATCTGGTTTTTTAAGCACCATGGGACATCTTAAACCCAGACTGGCTTAAAAGCAAGGAGGAATGGCGCGCGGGGGGGGGGGGGGGGGGGGGGGAGTGCGTGTTAGAAGACACATCTACTTTATAAACTGGAAACCTTTTCTATCTAAGTGGGGACTTCCAGTCTCTCTCTGGGAAAAACTGCACTCCAATCCTGTACTGAACTAATTAATCTTTAAAAAATGGGAAGAAGGAAACCTGAGAGGACATCTGGAGGTAGATTTCCAAGCTGGGCTAATTACCAGACTCCCCTGGGAGCTATCAAAGACTACAGAAATAAAGGAAACAAGTCTCTGGGCTCCACCTGCAGAGAATATGGTTCATAAGCCCGGGATGTGGCTCACACTTTTGTCTATCAAAGGACTGGCCAGATGATCCTGCAGATCAACTAAGTTTAGGAACCATTGATCCATTCCACTCTCCCCACACAGGAGAGGTCAACCAGAAAGCACCCCAATGGAGATTTTTTTAAAAAAATCAACACCACTCGTTAAAGAAAGAGGAAATTCCTTACTTTTTTCAGCAAAAGATATATTTACATTTAAAAGCCCAGCAGAGATCACCAACATATCTGGAGTCTATTTAAATAGTTACCTTTGGATTAAGATTTCACATTGTAAAGTAATTCATTAGTAAAATGATATACAGGTTCTCTTTTACTGTTACACATTTTGAAAAGCACAAAAGTAAAAACCTATTGTCCTCCAAACAGTTATGTTGATTCATTTTTGTGTCTGCCTCAGATCTTTTTTGTGACTGTCAGTTTGTTTTGAGAAAAAGAAATTGGGAGAAAAAATTAAGTTTCCTCTATTTCTCTCACGGCTTCTGTTGTTTATGCCATCTTTCCTTCTCTCCAACAAGGCAAACACTATCACAGATTTGCTATATACACAGTTGACAATTTTACACTTTCTCCCCACATCTGAATCCATTAACAACACACATGTTGATTATTTTTTAATTTACATAGATGATATCATACTGTCTTTAACATTCTGAAACTTGCATTTTTCTTTCAACATATTTTTTTAGATCTACGTTGATACATTTATATCAAATTCATTCATTTGAAATACCGTATAAACATTCTGTCATATAAATATACCACCATAATATACCTACCCAATCTCTTCCTGGTAAATATTTGAGCTTTTAAAAAATTGTTGCCTTCACAAAAGATGCTCCTGGAGCATCCCTATATTTCCCTCTTGATGTATGTGTACAGGAACTTCTCTAGGTATCTGAGTTTAACTGCAAAGTTGTAGGATGGTATATGCATTTTCAAATGTATTAATGTCAAATTGTTCTCCAAAGTACAGATTAAAACTTTAAGCAGCAGTGTTTGATGGTTTCCAGTTTCCAACGAATCTACCAACATGGACATTATCAGTTCTTTACAAATTGTGTGAATCTGATCATACCTCAGTGTTGTTCTAATGGCTACCTCCCCAATTACTTGTGACATTGAGCCTATTTTTTATCATTTCATTGTACATTCAACATTCCTTAATACTTTTGTCTTTTGAGCAAAATATTCCTTTAGAGAAATGTCTTGACCTAAACATTTCTCTGCCTCTCTTCTCATTCTTACTACCCATTCACCCAGTTGTTTACATTTATTATCAATAATAATGGGTCCATTCAGGGTAGGGATTTATCACGAAAGGATTCTAAAAACAACTCAGTGAAAATACCAAATCACCTCAAAATATCCTATAATACTTATTGAGCACCTACTAAATGACAACATAGTGTGCCATCTTTGGAGCTGAACTACCTGGTTTGAATCCTGGCTCCACTATTTCATAGTCACTGAACAAGGAAGATTTCTTAAACTCTCTGAGCCACAGTAGACCACATTTACAAAATGAAGGTAATAATTGTACCTAACTGTTGAAAGCTAAATTAGATGGTAAACATAAACCATATAGCACAGTATTCAGGACATAAGAAATATTCAAACACTAGTTATTTCCATTGTCATTATTGGTAGGAGGATAGAAGTGGCAAATGTCATGTGTTGCCTCCCCCCAGAATGTAGACTCTGGATGGAGATTAGTGTGCGGAAGTTTTCATTAGAGAGTGCTCTTGGGATTGCCACATGGAATGCACGGGAGGAAAGGAGGAGGGCTCAAAAAATGAGAACCAGTATGGATACATTTTTTGCAGTGATTCAGTATCCATACTTACAATTTACGAGAACTATCAAAAGTATCGCCCCTGAACAACTGTAAGAAGGAGAAGGAGGAGGGGACAGGGAAGGTGAAAAGAATGAAGAAGAGGCAGAAAAGAATAGTCTTTGGAACTATTCTAAACATTTTACAGATGTTAACCAATGTAAATCTTGCAAAATCTAGAGGACAATGCTGGGTCAGCAAATGACCACAATAAAAGCATTTAAATAACTCGCCCACTGTCCCACAGCTAGGAAGTGGTAAGGCTAGAATTTGAACCCAGGCAATGTAGCTTCAGAAAGGAGTTCCTAACCACTGTTCAGGACCCCCAGAATGCATGTCAATACCACTAGTAGGCTATAGTAGTTTACAGTTCTTTTTATTACAGCTCTCTACTAGGTACCCTGCTAGGTGCTTTACTTACATCAGATATCCTTACAGAAACTCATCAAGAGTTGCATTTTTATCTGCATTTCTAGCTGAAGAAAGTAGGGGATGCTAAGTTACTTTTCCAAAGTCATACAAGTTAGTAGTAGAGCCAGGCTTTCACTCCATGCTTGTTTGGCTCTGAAATTCAGTGTTCTTTCCCATTATAATGTGGTTTTATTTTTGAAAAAGGACCTTCTTTTCCAGGAAATTGATGACTCTATCATACCTCTTATGTCATGTCTTCCCTCAGATAAATAATATCAATTTGTCAACTTCCTTATTGTTTACATTGTCTCCTGTTGACATCCTTTGAATAGTCTCCCTGTACATTGCCTTATTTAATTACAGAATCAGAATTGAGCATGTAGACGCTTTGACAATTTTGAGTACCTAATGGGAAAGGTGCCAAGTGCTTCCTACATTCTGAATTCTCATTTAGCATTTCAATGTCATAATTACCTTTTCAAGAGCAGAACTGCTGTACTGACTCATGTTTAATGTTTTCTGAGGTGACCAATAGACCTTTCTATGGTGCTCCTAGTTCAGACTTCCTACATGTTCTATTTGTATAATTTGCTTTAAAACTATCCTAAGAATATTTACTCCTTGTCAAGTTTGTGCAGCTATTACCTACACCTAATTATCCTATTTTAAAATTAAAGCATTTTACTGATATGTAATAAAAAAATTTAAAATCTTTCCATACTGGATTTATCCAAGGAAATTTTTAATGTCGATAAGATATAAAATAAGAGGAGTTTTACATAAATTCTACTATGATTTCTCTATCCCTACCATGGGTACAACTTAAAAGTTGCAGTCATTCTGAAAATCTTAATTCTAATGAGGTACCCTAAATACTTCTTAGCAGTCTATGTGTTTATGTTTATTTATTCTCATGTGTACAAATTAATGCAGTGGAACTCTAAGATGCTGGAATAGTCTAACAACCTGCAAACTTCAGCCTCCTATGAATATCTGAAATGTATCTATTTGATAAACTGTCTCATTTTGTTGGAAAACCACCACCATGGGCTTTTTAGTTTTGCAATGATAAAACAAGAGCTACACATTTTTCTCGATGAAGACCCTCAGTGTAGTGTAATCTAAATGTGGTTGTTTTAGTCTGAGACAATATTCTGGAGAGTCACGTAAATTAGGTCTCCACAGACGCTGATACCGTGTTAGAAAAATGCTGTTTTTCTCTCTATGGATTTAGACTGCCCTGTACTTGTTCTTAGATGCTATTTTCATTCAGTGAGCATCACAAAAATCATGAGCAGAGAACTTGGGGCCTATATAGGTATATTTCTGGCCTCACACTGAAGGAAGTATAGAACATTCCAGAGGACAGATCTGTGCTCAATGCATCTCCACATGGACAGATCTGCTGGTGACCCACAATTCCCTTAGGACTGTGGGAAAGATTCTGAGGCCAGATGAGTTTATTCTGATGAGATTTGGGTGTTGCAGAACAAGGCCATACCTGTTTGGGTAGGGGTGTAATTTACTTTTAAGGGAATGAGTTTACCTATCAAACTATCAGTCATGTCTTTTCTATCTACATCCACGCCTCCCTCCCCCCACCCCAGCCAATGCCTTCCCTTCTCATGGTATTAAATAAAATAAATAATATTCTAAATTTTTATCTTAGGTTCAAATCTCTTCCTTAAACTCTAGATTCATAAATCTGATTGCCTACTCGGATATCCACTTGGATGTCTAATACATCTCAGACTCAACCTATGTTCAAAACTGAGCTCTTTGTCTTCCCAAGCACACTTATTCCTTCTTCTGTTTTGTACTTTTCAGTCCCAGATAATTCTGTTCCTCCAGCTGTAAGCCAAAACCCTTGGACATGTCTCTGATTCCTCTTTGTCTCACACTCCACATCTGATGCATCTGTCAATGCCACATTCAAAACACATCATAATCTGATCAATACTTACCACTCTGAATGCTACTACCCAACCCAATACACCAAAATCTTTCCTCTGTTTTATTGCCATGGCCTGCTAACTGATCTCTCTGCTCTGCCCTTCTTCCCTGAAGGCTGTCCTCAACCCTGCAGCCTTGTGAACCTCATTCTGATTGTGTTACTCTGCCCCATGCCCTTCCCTCTCACTCAGAGCACCTTACAATTGCCCACAAGGTCCCTTATGATCTGATTCCCCTCATATCCCCTATGCCCACTTCCAACCTGGTCCAGCTCCATCTCTGACTATATCTCTTAATATTTCTCCACGTTTCATGTCATAGTAGACATAGAGACATATTGGCTTCCTCGCTGTTCCTCACACATAGCAGAAATTCCCCCAGGTCAGGACCTTTGCACCTGCTGGTCCTTGCACCAGGAATGCTCTTCCTACAGATACCCACCTAGCTTGTTCTCTCAGATCTTTTTTCCAGATCTTTCTTAGACATCTCCTTCTCAGTGAGGCCTTTTCCAATCACCCTATTTTAAATTGTAATTTAAGGGATACCTGGGTGGCTCAGTCAGTTAAGCGTCTGCGTTCAGCTCAGGTCATGATCCCGGGGTCCTGGGATTGAGTCCCTCATCAGGCTCCTTGCTCAGTGGGGAGCTTGTTTATCCCTCTGCCTGCCACTTCCCTTACTTGTGCTCTTTTTCTCTCGCTCTTTCACTCTCTCTCTGACAAATAAATAAAAATAAAAAAATAAATTGTAATCTAAAATAAATCACATCAATATCTTCATCCCTTTCCCTCTTTTATTTTTTTTCCCCAAAGGGCATATCACCATATAATAGCATCTATCTTTCCTTAAATATTTTGTTCATTGTCCAGTTTTCCCCACCAGAATAGGTAAGCACTATAAGGACAAGAATTTGTACCTTTCTTTTCTTAACCACTGGTTTCCTTCAGATGTAGCACATAATTGCTCAACAGATATTTATTGAATAGATCATTGACTCCTGAAAAAGAAGAATATGGGATAGAAGATAGATATTTCCTAGGTCATTTTGGGGAGGCCTGGTACCACTTTCATCAGTAGTCCCAGAGTACTTCCAGTGTAGTAATGGAGATGGGGATGGGGATGGAGATGGGGGTGGGGGTTAGGTACGTCCTCAGAACATGGCAGGTCCTTGGCATCAAGGGACACTTAGTGATTTGAAGGGTAACCAGCTCTCTATGTAAAATTTATGATTCACACTGAGCTAGAAAAGAAAAAAGGCCTCCGTGCATGTGTTCAAACCAAAAAGTCTTCTGCTACAAACCATCATACAGAATTGGAAATTTTAGACTTAGTTGAAACAATTTACTATGGGCACATTTTACTGGAGAAGCACACACTTCAGAGAGACTCAAAGAGCCTCCAGATTTTCTTTATTGGTGGGAGTAAATTCAGAAGGATAAGTAAATATGATGGAATTTGAACCACCAGTTTGGGTTTGGGAAATTGGCCACCTGAGGAGAAATCCCTGATAAACAAGGTCCCAGCATAAGCATGTTCAATTGCCATTAATCTAAAGGTTTTCCAGGGGCACCTGGGTGGCTCAGTCATTAAGTGGCTGCCTTCCGCTCAGGTCATGATCCCAGGATCTTGGGATCGAGCCCCGCATTGGGCCCCCTGCTACGTGAGAAGCCTGCTTCTCCCTCTCCCACTCCCCCTGCTTGTGTTCCCTCTCTCGCTGTGTCTCTCTCTGTCAAATAAATAAAGAAAATCTTTAAAAAAAAAAAAAAAAAGATAAAGGTTTTTCAGAACAATGTTAGAGGCCTGGTCAGAGTCCATGCTCCCCATTTGCCTTCCATTGTGGGGTCCTTGTCATAACTGGAAAGAGTGAGTGATATGGGCAATTTGAACTTTGTACTTATTAGGACTTATTCAGCATAAAGTAGCTCTGAGAGTCAGGGGGAAGGGAGAATTAAAATTAAATATATATATTTATATATTCTACCTATGAAGATAAAAAGCATAGTGTGTTTTTTTTTTTATGATCATGCAAGGCATAAGAATTTATGGCTAAGGTAGATTTTTAAGAGAGGTGACTACACACACACAGCTAAGTATACAGCCATATGAATGAAAAAGATTGACTAGCTACTGCCAAAGAGAAGGGTGTGAGTGCCTAGGACTATGAATAGAGGGTCTCACGTGACCAGAGAACCACCTAGCCTAGCAGTGCTCACTTCCTTGTTTGGAGTGTGTCCAGACTCTCTGTGTAGAGGATGTCGTGAAGCATCTCCCACTGGGGGTTCCATCCACCATCCAGGTCACCGTTAAACCCAAATGCTGTTGCTTTGGAAACCTAATTTGGTGCTTTGTGAGAAGAGATTCTGAGAAAACAGGTGTAGGGGCTGGGCTTGCTCTCTGAGTAAGAAAGGGAATAGTACAAGCAGGTGCGGGATAGACATCACTGGTAACCAAAGCTAAATAAGTCACTTATACTTCACAGGAGCAACAAAGTTCCACTGACCTCTGGGCTCTAGAGAGAGAAACCAGGAGAGAGAAAGAAAGCGAGAAAGACAACATGAAGGAGATAAAAAGTAAACAATTTCTGACCTTTCATCCCAAACGTTTCCTCACAGCAGATGTTGTCTTCCTCACCTTCGCCACACAATGTCAGCTCTGGGAATGATGAAAGGTCCTAGAAAGCTGCACTGAGACCTCTTGTCCCATTACAGCCTCCAAGGCCTGCCCCCTGAGGTCACCTCTCTTTCCATGCTCAGTCATCTCTTCTCTATCCTTCCCCCTAGCTGATTCATTCTTGATCTAAGCAGCTTCTCACCTAAACATCCCATTAAGTAATTTTGAATTTTTACAAAACAGAGTTGCCAAACCCATCTGAGAGAATTAGACACAGTTGGTTTGGAAAGTGCTCAGACATGGGTGATTTTTAAAAGCCCTGGGGATGATTCTAATGTAGGCAGGTGAGAATCATCACCCTCCATCCTCTTCACCTCCTAGTCTTATCTTAAATTTGGTTTCCCCTCCAAATACTGCTGTCCTTCAACCTCTTTCAAGTTCAGACTCTCAGAAATGCCAAATGCCTCAAGACAAGGGCTGCTAGCTTGTCTTCTAGCTGTTTGTCTTTTAGCTGCTAACTGTTGGATGAATTCCTACAATAAACCCTCCTCTGTGGAGATCTGAGTTTCCTGGCTATTGCAGCTTTTACTCTTCCTCTAATATAATTTACCCCCCTTCCGCTCATTTTTCAAGCCATCTCCTACCATCATTCTGGGTACTTCTATGAACATGTAAACCATTCATCTGTCACCCTGGCTTCATGATTCCTTGACCTTCACAATTAATTACAATTGGCCCTTTCTCCCCTTCTCTTCAGCATGACTACACCTTGGGCTTTGTCATTACCCACAATTGCTCCACCTCAGAAAGCCTATATACCAATTCTTAACCTGGTCAACATAATCTTCTGTCCTCCCACCTCTCACCTACCATACTTCCAATCTCCAAAGTTCAGTCTTTGAACTTCTCCAATTTCTCCTATATCTCACCCTATTTAGCGCTTCGCTTCCTTCCACATTCTGTATCTCTAGAATCACTCAGGCATCAGAATGGACAACTCCCCTTCTTTGGGCTCCATCCATTTCTCAATGAGCTTTCCTACCATCTATCCCTACTCTTATGTCCACAGACAATCTGTTCTGTGCCTTCTGAAGTGGCAGATGTGCCAGTAATCACTCAGGCTGTGAGAGCCTAGTAAACAAAGAGAAGCTATTTAAAAAAGCATTTTTCACCCCCTCCCTTCCTGTTTAAAGCATGGGCATGGGTGAAAAGAATTTGGATTCTCAGCCCCATCCCATCATATGTGCTTTATGGGCATGCCATTTTAGCTCTCTGAACTCCAGTAGTCTCTCCTCTTCAAAATGGAAGTCAAAATATTTTACCTATAGGACTTTAGCCAGATACTTTCCTTGAAATACCTTTAAGAGATATGATTAGGTATAAAGAACAGAATACCATTCATATTTCAGAATGAAGCCAATAGAAGTCCTATGAACATTTCCACCCACAAAAAAATAGTATTTTTTTATAACCTAACTACCATCTAATCCAAGTGGATTTATATTGTGAATTTTTGAAAAATTGAGTTGGATTCATCAATTCAAAACTTCCAACTCACTCTCACCATTTCCATTTAATTCTTCCTACTTGACATTATTTTAAAATATTTTCCAAGACAATGAAAGATGGATGGTGGTAACTTTTTTAGAGGTTAAATAATTGGTAAGAAAAAATTAAGAGGACACAAAACAAGACCTCCAACCTTCAAATGAAGTGTTCTTAATAGTTATGCAAGCTTGATTGTGCAGACTTACGCCTTAGGTTTTACACATTATCAGTGCCAGCAACATATGGGTAGTTGGTGATTTCTGCCCACACCTTGTGAGCAGCTTCCTTCATAAATCCCAAAAGTTAATCATGACAAAAAGGCGTCTTGTCTAGTCCCTTTAAAAGCCTGAAGTAATTGTACAGCAACCCCACTGCTAATGTAGAGATAAAGGAAAGGAGCATTGAGGGCAACAAAAAAGGATCAAAAATATGGAAGAATGTGTACAGAATTAAAGTGAGTATGGTAAGGAGTGACTGCTCATGGATCATTTTATCTTATTACTCTGGAAATACATTGCTAAGTTTAAGGGAGAATTAGGAACCAAGATTTTAGGGGAATAAATCCTGATTCATGCCACTGTGCTGAGTGGCTGACTCCAAATTCCCTATTCATTATTCATTCAATAATCGCAAAATGAATGAATTTAAGTCCTATATTCAGCAAAATGTACACTTCATGAATGGTTAAAAACAATCAAGAAAAAACTAAGTAGGACACAGAAGCATCAATTTTTACTAGAGCAAGCTGCACTCAAATTAAAGGGGAAGAAAAAGGTCAGGGGTGAGGGATTCCTACATTCCAGACATATTCCTCTTTACCCTCATTGTACAGTAGCAACCAATTGTCCCTTGACAGGAAAATTTACCCCACCCAGTACGGGAATCCCTTTCTTTGTCTGTTGGTTCAATGTCATTAAATGCCCAAATTAGTCAGACAACAATTTCAATTCCCAATTCAATGGAATTATATCCCCTGGGGGAAGGATTTTTCCCTTTGGAATTAAAAACTCTAGCAAGCAGAGCCCAAAGTTCTATCCTATGAATCCTGGATCCTGGCTATGGGAGAAATAGTATCAAATACTGGATGCAGATTTAGAGCATATGCCACATCCTGGAGGATATTGCCCCAGCCCCACAAGATATTGCACCCTAGCTGGTGCCATAATTAAGTCCTTAAAAGGCCAGTCCACCAGCCTATCAAGTCAGTTGTTTCAGGGCAATGATGAATATGGTGATATCAGTGAATAGAGGAAATTTATAGCATTAGATGCATGTATTACTAAAGAAGAAAGATCTAAAATCAATAATCTAACTTAGCTTTAGGGAATTAGGAAAAGAAGAGTAAATTAAATTCAAAGCAAGCACCCAAAAAGACATAATAAATATTACAGGAGAAATAAAATCCCAAACAGAAAATCAATACCGAAAAATCAATGAAACCAAAACCTTGTTCTTTGAACAGATCAATAAAAATGATAAACTTCTGGCCAAGTTAACCAAGGGGGGGAGAGAAAGAAAAAAATATTACTAATATCAGAAATGAAAGAGGAACTATCATTACTGATCTCACAAACATTAAAAGAATGATAAAAGAATATTATAAACAACTCTATGTCCAAAAATTTGATAACTTAGGTAAAATACACCAACTCTTTGAAAGATATAATCTACCAAAACTCATACAAGGAGAAATAGATAACCTTGACAGACCTAGATAAAAAAATTAAACCAATAAGTAATAAACTTCTAAAACAGAAAACATCAGGTTCAGATGGTTTCAAACATTTAAGGGAAAAATGATACCCATACTCCAAAATTTCTTTCAGAAAACAGGAGAGAAAATACTTGCAAACCCATTCTATGAAGCCATCATTAGCTTAACACCAAAACCAATCAAAGACGTTACAAGGAAAATTACAGACCAATATCTTTCTTAAACAAAGATGCCAACATTCTCAACAAAATATTAGCAAATCCAAACCAATAATGTATAAAAAGAATTATACAACATACCCAAGTGGTATTTATTCTAGCATGCAAGGCTTGTTCAACATTCAAGAAAAAAAAAATCAATTATTAATGTAATCAAGAGACTAAAGAAAAGACATCATATGATCATATCAATAGATTTTTTTTAAGCATTTGGAAAAATCCAGCTCCCATTCATAATAAAAACTCAGCAGAGTAAGAATAGAAAGGAACTTTCTCAACTTAATAAAGAACACCTACAAAAGTCTGCAGGTAACATCAGACTTAATAATTAGAAACTAGACACTTTTCCCCTTGATTGCAAAGTAGGTAAGGATGTTCCCTCTCACCATTCATATTCAACATTGTATGGGATTCTTAGATAATGACACATGACAAGAAAAGAAATAAAAGACATGCAGATTGGGCAGAAGGAAATAAAGTTTTGTTCACAGATGACATGATGGTCTTCATAGAAAACCCCCAACAATCAACAACAAAAAATCCTGGAACTAATAAGAGATTATAGCAAGGTTATAGGATAGAAGATAATATACAAAAGCCAATTGCTTTCCTATAAATCAACAATGAACAAAAGGAATTTGAATTACAAACACCCTGCCATTTACATTAACACACAAAAATAAAATACTTAGGTATAAATCTAACTTAATTTGTATAAGAAAACTCCAGGGGCAGGGACCCCCCATGTCAGGCTCCATGCTGAGTAAAGAGCCTGCTTAAGATTTTCTCTCTTTCTCCCTCTCCCTTTTCCCCTCCCCCCATCTTGCACTCTCTCTTTAAAAACAACAACAAAAACTCCAAAACACTGATGAAAGAAATTAAAGATATAAATAAAGGAAAGTTATTTCATATTCATGTATAAGAATACTCAATATTGTTAAGATGTTAGTTTTCCCCAACTTGACCTATAGATTCAATGTAATACTAATCAAAATCCCAGCAAGTTATTTTGTGGATATCAATAAAATGATTCTAAAACTTATATGACACAGAGTAGCCAACAGAATTCTAAAGTGGAACACAGAGAACTGACAACTTCAAGACTTACTACGATAATCAAGAGAGTGTAGTATTGGGGCACCTGGGTGGCTCATCCGTTAAGCATCTGACTCGATTTCAGCCCACGTCATGATCTCAGAGTCCTGGGTTGAGAGGTGTTGGGCTCTGCGCTCAGCAGGGAGTCTGCTTGAGATTCTCTCTCTCCCTATGTCCCTCCCCACCCCTGCCACACACTCTCTCTCTAAAATAAATAAATAAATCTTTTTTTAAAAAACAGTGTAGTATTAGCCAAAGAACAGACAAATAGATCTATGGAAAAAAACAGAGTACAGAAATAGGTCCACACAAATATAGTTGACTGATTTTCAACAAGAGCAAAAGGCAATTCAATGGAGAAATAGTCTTGTGACGGCAATTCAATGGAGGATAGTCTTTTCAAAAAATGATACTGTAATAACTGGGCATCCACATGCACAACACATTTCTTTAAAAATGTAAACAGGAACTTTATACCCATCACAAAAATTAACTCAATATCTATCACAGATGTAAATGTAAATGAAAAACTATGAAACTTCTAAATGATAACACAGGACACAGAAGAAAATCTAGATGACCTTGGGCATGGACATGATTTTTAAGACTCAATCCATAAAATAAATAATTAATAAGTTGAACTTCATTAAAATTTAAAATGTCTGCTCTGTGAAAGACACTGTTAACAGAATGAAAAGACAAGCCGCAAGCTGGGAGAAAATATTTCTAAAACACATTATCTGATAAAAGAATATGTCCAAAATATATAAAGAACTTTTAAAACTCAACAATAAGAAAACAAACCACCCAATTAAAAAATGGCAAAAGGTCTGAACACAACCCTCACCAAAGAATTTATATAGACACTAAATACGCATATGAAAAAATGCTCTAGAGTATATGTCATCAAAAAATGCAAATTAAAACAACTTATTCAGTATTGTTCTACATACTTATAAGAATGGCTGAAATCCAAAACACGAACACCAAATGCTGGTGAGAATGTGGACCAATGGGAACTCTCATTTATTGCTGGGGAGAATGCAAAATGGTACAGCCACTTTGAAAGACAATTTGGCAGTTTCCTACGAAGCTAAACATAGGCTTACCATACAACCCAGCAATCATGCTCCTAGGTATTTACCCAAATGAGTTCAAAGCTTATGAGACACAAAATCCTGCATAGTAATGTTTATAACAGCTTTATTCATAATTGTAAAATATTGCGAGTAACCAGGATACCATTCAAAAGGTGAATGGATTAACTGTGACACTCCATACAATGGAATATTATCCAGTGATAGGAAGATAAGAAGATAAAAGAAGAAACAACCTGAAATACATATTGCCAGTTCCAAAAGGCTAGTACAGTATGATTCCAACTACATGACATTCTAGAAAAGGCAAAACTATATAGTCAGTAAAAGGATCAATGGTTACCAGGGATTTTGAGGGAAGAAGGAAGGAAGGGATGAATTAAGTGGAGCACAGGAGATTTTTAGGGCAGTGAAACTCTTCTGCACAAGACAGTAATGGTAAATAAGTGGCATGATACATTTTTCAAAAGCTATAAACTATACAACACAAAGAGTGAAACTTAATGTACACTATGGACCTTAACTGATAATAACCTATCAATATGTTTATCAATTATACCAAATGTACCACATTACTATAAGATGTTTATAATAGGGGAAACCGTAGAAGGAAAAGGTGGATAGGAGGCATATGGGAACTTTCTGTGCAATTTTTCAGTAAACTTAAAACTGCTATAACCGAATAAAATCTATTAATACAAAATAATCTATTAAAGACGGTTCCTATTACTTATTTAGAATCCATGGAATTGCCAGGAATATTCTAGTTCATAAGAATTGCAAGTTATCATTTAATCATTGTGTCTGAGAATTGGAATGTGTTTTCAGAGATCATCTTGTTTAGCCTCCTTCCTCACTAAATGTCTTCTCCAAGAAACATACTACAAAATAGAGAAAAATATAATGCATAATAACAAATAACAAAAAACCCTAAATAACAAAAATGCAACACATAATTCAGTGTAAATAGACAAGCACTGACACAGACAATGTAATACATATAAATCAAACATATTTGGGTAGGTGTGCCCACATTTTTATGTAGGCAGAAATCATTTAACTCAGGGCTAGCTGCACAAAAAGAAGTATTTGAGAATTTTGGTACTAATCCCTCTAACCTATTTTCGTAGTCTGAGAGCAGTCCATAGAACTTCATAAACAAAACGATTGCTAAGGGTAACAATGCTGGTCCTGGAATAAAAACTCAGGCCAAATCCCTCAGAAGCTTTCATTAAAGGAAGAATCTTACATGGCTCTTCCAATTACTTTTTTTTTTTTTTTTTTTTTTTTTAAGCACAGGGTTGCTGGAGTGCTGGGGGGTGGGAGAGATGGGGTGGCTGGGTGATAGACATTGAGGAGGGTATGTGCTATGGTGAGCGCTCTGAATTGTGTAAGACTGTTGAATCACAGACCTGTACCTCTGAAACAAATAATACATTAGATGTTTAAAAAAAAAAAAAAAGAAAGAAAATAGTAGGAAGGGAAAAATGAAGGGGGGAGTCGGAGAGGGAGATGAACCATGAGAGACTATGGACTCTGAGAAACAAACTGAGGGTTCTAGAGGGGAGGGGGGTAGGGGGATGGGTTAGCCTGGTGATGGGTATTAAAGAGGGCATGTTCTGCATGGAGCACTGGATGTTATATGCAAACAATGAATCGTGGAACACTACATCAAAAACTAATGATGTAATGTATGGTGATTAACCTAACATAATTAAAAAAAAAAAAAAAAAACCCACAGGCAGATCTTACACTGAGTGTACTCACATGGGATTCATGTCTGGTATTTATCCAAGGAGCCCTGAGAAGAATCTAGGAAATTTGCCACTGCCTACAATATGGTATCATATGGATATTCTTTACCATCAAATTCCAAGAGACGATACAGTTGAAAACAGGCAATATAACAAAAATTGTTTCACCAAGATCCATTTCTGCCTAAATATCACCTAAAAATATTAAAATGGAGATTCCCTGGTTGATCCCAGAGTTTTGGATTCAATAAACTTGGAAGAAAACCTGATCATATGAAATAAAACCTAAAAGGAAACTATTCTATCCTATCTGGAAGTCAGTAAAAATCCTGGGGAGCAGAGCAGGCAACAGCAGTAACTGGCTGACATTCAAATTTGATCCCTCTCTGATCTCCCTCAACATTTCCTCACCTCCCAGCTCCAGAACCCTCTGGACAACACTGAAATGCAGACAAGACTAGGTTATTTCCCACTTGACTTCTTGGTAAGTATTCTCCACAAGTCTGTCTGTTGAAACAACTCTTAAGGACTTTGAAAATTTCTACTCCTCTGTCACCATTAAGGTAGCTCACTGCTTCTTCTACTCTCAAAAAAAGCAAGAGGAAACAGAAATATGAATACTTCATATTTTATTTCACTCCTGCTTTGGAAATCTTCTACAGATCTTTAATCACGTGGATTTGACTCTCATGTCGAGGGTTTGCAGATCACACATTATTTCTTATATGTTCTGACAGCAACGTAACATGGGCAAGATGATTCAGGTAGTGTTATCTACACCCCTCCCCCCCAGCTTAACATGATTCCTCGGCTCTTCCGGTGGTTGCGTGTGCTGGACATTGATGGTTTAACATGCTTTTGATCCCTGGAGACTTTGAGAATGTATATGGACCTCAACTCTACCTTTAGTTAGTTCACGATTCACAGTTTCGGTTCATAATAAAGTACCTAAAATGGTGATGGTAGGATTTCTCTTTAATTATTTATTTATAACGCTTATCCTCTTTTGGCATTCATTTAATATGAACTATTCCCACTTAAGAGAAAGTGAAGCCAAGAATTTAGATGAGCTGGTTCTGCTTCAGCAAAATCCTCATTCAAACAAATTTCAACTAGAGATAATATTTGCTCATAGGACAACAAACACCGAAAAGAATATTCTATCTCCCATGGAGGCGTACAGACAGGGCAGCTTCTATCTTGTTTTCATTTTCCTTAGGGCAGTTCACATTATTCAGTAAACAAAATGTCTGCCAGGGGGCAGCAGAATGTAATACTTTCATTCCCTGGAGATTCCAGAGCATTTTTATGAATGCTACAAGCATATTATGATAATTAACTTGAAATTAAAGCCTCATGATTACCATGTTATACTACATTTAAAAGTAAAGGTCTGTCTGTGGATTTCTTATTAAATCATATTAAGGCCTTGAGTAAACTAAAACTATATGTTCAGACATAAAAATTAAAGGAAAACCCTAACAGATTGATGTTGCTTAAATCATTTGCTACCTAATTTTGTCCTTCAAAAACTTCCCCAAGCTTCCTTGCTCTCTTGAACCACTTGCTTTTTATAGAAGTCGTATGGCTTTTATAAGCAAAATAAGATATTTTTAAAAATTTAACAGTACCTGGCTATGTTCTCAAAAAATGTGACTCATCCTAAAAGAAGCTGGGAGTCGTTAGTTTTGTTACTTATGACAGAAAAAAAAATACTTCCATAATGAGTTGTAACAAAACTACTGTAGCAAACTACTTCTGAATATGACTTTATTATATATGAATTACAGAACCACAGTGCAGCAAAACAGTTCAGGGGAAGAAAAAGGCATTGAGGGAAAGAGGAGCCATACTGAATCCCTCCGAAGTCTTATTATAGATTCAAGTAATATTTATTCAGAATCCCTGGCAGGGTGCTTTTAAGCACTTCTTGGCCTATCTGTGTATTACCACTTATAAGTATGAACTTAGAAAGGTACCTGGGCTAGTCCTTCAGGGAACTCCGGTCGTTGAACGTAATGTCCCACATTTTAAAGTGGTCCTTCTTTGTAAGTAATGAGTGTTAATCTGTTTGAAGTCCCCATTCATTTTGTTTACAATGTTCTGCTTTGAGTAGTGCCCTTTAATAAAGTGGTTTCTGGGTACCTTTGATTAGAGATCCTCCACCAAAACAAAGTAATCCTTAAAAGCCATAAAACCACAAAGACAAAAAGAACAGGAGAATAACTGAAACAGAATTTTGGAAGCCAGAAAGCAGATGGATACGGGGTAGTTGCTTAGAAAACTTGAGAAACATGAGTTCTAAGCTTCCGTGCTAGAAACTGTGCACTAAGTAACCTGAAATAACGATAGAACATCAAAATGGTTCAGAAATTGATGGCTATGAGGGTCATGCCGTGGTTGGAAAGTGGGGGATCATTCATTCAGTGAATGAATTCAAGTACCATTTTAAGGAGCAGCTGGACTCTCAGGTGCCTACCCTTACTCTGTGTATCTAGGGAACTAGCTCTGTTTCACCTCAACAGAAAATTAGAGACACAGTCTTTGGAAGGGAATAACACAGGGGTCCTGTTGAATGGGAGAGGTTTCTGTAATCTACTGGCATGTAACAAATCATTTCCCCCAATGTAAGTAACATAAAATAATCATCTATTATTATACCTATTATTATACCTATGGGCTGACTGGGCCCAGTTGGACAATTCCCACTATAGCTCTTTAATACAGTTATGAACAGATGGTGGCTGGGCTGGAGTCTCTGAAGGCTTGGATGAGTTGGCTGTTCAAGATGAAGTGCTTACTCTCATGCCTAGCTCTTCAGCTGGGATGACTGGAACAGGCAGCAAATGACCAGATGTTCTTCTTTACACATAGCCTCTCCGTGGAGCCAGTTTGTCTTCATCACAGCTTGGCAGTCTCTGGTGAGTTGAAATTCATCCACAGAGGTTGGCTTCTTCTAAAGCAAGCATTCTGAGAAACCCAGAGGAAAGTACAAAGAATCTATGACATACAGTTGGAAATCACGCAGCATCACTTCTCCCACATTAGGTTGGTAAGAAGAGAGTCACAGGGCCCATCCAGAATCGAGACAAGTGTACTTTCTAAACATGTGAATACTAGGAGGTATGGTTCATTGGGAGGCAGAGACATCTTTAGGTATGAGCTACCACAAGAGAACAGACACCAGATATAGCTAAGGTGTGGAGGATATGAAAACAGAGAAACTAAATCTTTTCTTCCTTCCTCACTGAACGCTCAGAATGTCTCAGACCATCCAAGACTGACGTGTACCAATTAACAAGCCCAGGAGACACACAGAGTGCATCAATTCAGCTTTGTATTCCCTACTCCTAAATATGAGAAAATGTTTAAGAAGTAATGGAAAGAGAATAGACCGAGACAGAGAAAGAAATGAAAAGTGAGGAAACAAACAACAATGGGTAAAGAAAACCTCAAATCAGATCTTTAATATTATCAGAGAAAAAAGGAAATACAGTGCCATCTTGAAACAAAAGCAGGATGATATTAAAAAGTAATATTCAGAGAATGAAAAAGAACTCTTGGAAATTATACACACAGAAGTAGACAATATGTGGGTGGATGGCGTATTGAGTTTGTATATGATAAAAAAAAAACATAAAAAACTAAGTAAAAAGTTTGGAAGATACAGACTTTAAAATTAAGACACAGAAAATAGAGGGAAAGTTAATATAATTAGAGGATCATTTCACAAGTCCCATGATCCAAATAACAAATATTCCAGAGAAGAACATAAGAAAAGACAGGAAAATTTTCAATAAAAAAATCAAGAAAATTTCCTAGAACTGAAAGAACTGAATTTCTAGTTCAAAGGAGCTGTTATGGATTAAATTGTGTCCTTCCAAAAGATGTTCAAGTCCTAACCCTCAGAATGTGACCTTATTTGGAAATACAGTCTTGGAAGATGTAATCATGTTAAGATGACATCACGAGGGTGGGCCTTAATCCATTATGACTGGTGTCTTTACAAAAAGGGGAAATTTGGACACAGATACAGATGCACACAGCGAGAAGGCCATTTTAAGATGAAGGCAGAAATTTGGGTGAATCATCTACAAGCTGAGGCATGCCAAAGACTGCCAAGAAGCTAAGACAGAGAGATGGAAGAGATTCTCCCTCACAGCCCTCAGAAGGAACCAACCATACCGATACCCTGATCTCAGACTTCCAGCACCCAAAGCTGTGAAACAACAAATTGTTGTTTAAGCCCCACACTTTGTAGTGCTTTGTTACCGCAGACATATGAAACAAATACAGGGGCCCACTGAGTCTCCAATTATATAGATAGAGCTAGACCCACAGCAAAACATAGGATTGTAATTATGGGAACTTGAGTGAGGACAGAAAGAAGACTCTAAAAGCTTCTGGGCAGAGGAGTGTAGAAGCATGAACTACTAATTAAGGGTTAGGGTAGAATAAAGATGTGAAATTTCAAACATGTCATTTCACAAGCATCCATAGGATGACAAGGGCCACCAAAATGATGGAGTGAACAAATTAAAAGGAGATGTGAGACTTGGGGAAAAATAACCCAGCATAAGAGACAAATGGGGGGGTTCCCAAGATGGTTTTGAGAGGATTTTAAGGCTAAGGGCTGTGTAGTGGGCTCCAAGAGCAACCAGGTTGGGTTAGGGCATGTCAGGTGACTCTAAACCAGAAAAGAGACAGAGAATATCTCATTTGTTTGAGAAATTTTGTACTTAGGACAAAGGGTAGTGGATGCATGAATAATCATTTGTGGAAAAAAAAATTCCAAGAAAATAATGAAAAGTTGTGCAAGAAAGAAAATGATATTGTGTTAAACTCAACTGTAAATAGGATTTTCATAACCATATCGATATAAACACTGGAGAGTGATTTAAATAAAAATTATAATTCTAATTAGAGAAGATAAGGGAGAATTTTTATTATGCAGGGTGAAAGGTAGAGGTGGAAGCATACTAAATATTCATCTTTTATAGTGAAAAATTGGTAGATAAAGCCTAATACTAAAAAATATAAGTATAAACATGTTCATAGGTATGAAATAATTAGCCCCAAAAAGTGGAAAGTGATTGCCTTTGGGCAACCAGAATGGAAGAGTGGGTGGGTTATTGCTGTTTTTTATCACAAGCCTTGCCATTTAAATATTTTTACATATGCAACTTTGAAGGAACTAAAAATTAGTGAGAGAGAATCGCTTCTGAATAATTCTATATTTGAAGTGTAAAGGTAAATCTATGGCCATTTACTCTAGACCAGTGATTCTCAAAGTGTAAATGTGCCCAGGAATCCATCCGGTATGTCGTTTAAAACACGAGGCTGGACATAAAAAAGAATGAGATCTTGCCATTTGCAGCGACGTGGATGGAGCTAGGGGGTATCATGCTAGTGAAATAAGTCAGTCAGAGAGAGACAAATACCACACGATTGCACTCATAGGTGGTATTTAGGAAACAAAACAAAGGGAAAAAAAGAGACAGATGAGAAAACAGAGTCTTGACTGTAGAGAACAAGAGATGGTTACTAGAGGGGAGGTGGGTGGGGGGATGGGTGAGGCAGGTGAAGGGTTAACAGTACGCTTATCCTGATGAGCACTGGGTAATGTATAGAGTTGTGGAATCACTATATTGTACACCCGCAACTAACATAACACCGTATGTTAATTATACTGGAATAAAAAAACAAAAAAAACAACCCAGGGCTGGAGTAGGACGTGATATTGTGCATTTACCAGAAGCTCTCAGGCAGTACCCATTGTGCTGGTCCAAACACCACATTTGGAGTAGCAAGGCTCTGGGGTGGTATTTTCAACTCGAGGTACCTATTTTATTCACATGAAGAGATCTTTACACAGTGCAGATGGTTAGACTATTAAATTCTTTCAATGACCCCCAAATTGCATTTAGCCTAGAGTTCAACCTTCTCAGAATGACCCACAAGGCTCCTCCATGCTTACTTCTTGCCCTGCTCCGCTGGCTCCCTGGCCCGTCTCTACCAAGAACTCCCAACGGCTTGCATCCGCCAGGCACCCCACAGAGCCTGCTCTCTAAATGAGCCAGAGCCGGCCTCTGTGTACTGACTCCTAGGTTGTTTACTTCTTCCCAACAGACTGAGATCTGTTAGCTCATAAGCTGACTAGTGCCAAACTCCAATTTTTATACATCCATTTATTTTAAAAATAGCCCAAACAAGCAGATTTTTAGCCATTTACAGCCTGTCTGCTTTGCATACCCCCAAACCTCACCTCACGTCCGCTGGCAATAAGTAAGCCCTGGACCATAAAGACCCCAAGCTGCTGCTGCCCATGGAGCTCTAGGAAGCCTGGACCCCAGGTGGGAAGTCCCCTCGCCAACGCCCCACCCGCCCTCTCCTGCCCCTCCCCCACACCAAGTTTCCTTGCCCTCCTCCTGCCCTTCAGACTAGCAACCCCAGTGCCAAAGCCTTCCGACAGACTTCTGCTGTGAAGGATTCTGCCCTGAACCTGAACCTGTCAGTGTTGCCCATAAAGTTGTATGCATTACTGCCACCTCATGGTCATGTCTTTTTCCTTACTTCGCCCCCAAATCTCACATTCCCCAACCACAAGACTTTAGACACCTTCTAATCCACTCTGTTTTAATTGGCTAATTCTTCTTTACCCTTGAAAACTCATGTGAGGGGCCACATCCCTCCAGGAAGCAGCCTTTTGGCCTACAGCATGGGGAATGGACTAGTGCCCTGCCTTGCAGTCCTCTGCATGGAACCCAATCACAGGTCAGAAGTTCCAAGTCATATTTACCTTTGCTGACCTCTACAATACCATGGGGGAAAACCTTGCTTTCCCTATAGATAAATGGGGCCTGGGTTTTTACTCAGTAGACCAATGTTTATGGAGTGACAACTATGCACCAAATACAGTCTCGGGATTGCATAAAATAATGGAATTTCTGGGATGCCTGGGTGGCTCAGTCGGTTGAGCGGCTGCCTTCGGCCCAGGTCATGATCCCAGGGTCCTGGGATCGAGTCCCACATCGGGCTCCTTGCTCAGCAGGGAACCTGCTTCTCCCTCTCTCTCCCTCTGCTTGTGCTCTGTCAAATAAATAAAATAAGTAAAATCTTTAAAAAAAATAAAAAATAAAAAATAATGGAATTTCTGTTCTTATGGACAAGATTCAGGCCAGCAATACGAAGTACAACACAGCCCCCAAAATTCTAATTTCATCCTCTCTTGAAGTTAGGATACCCTCAGATTGCTCCTCTCATTCTAGACTATGTCTTTGGGTGTCCAAGCAAAATCATTAATGCCTGTGCCTTACATGGAAGTGCTCCAGGCCTTTGAATTGCTTTATAAATTGTACTGAACGCAGACAGACTTTGCAAGAGAACTCTTAGCAAAACTGCAGGGGCCGTCGTGGTCAAACCCAGTATGGAGATGAAGTTGCCACGTATCAGGTGCATATCCTGATGAAGATTCCAAGTTTTCTTTCCTTCATTTCAAAATTTTCTCTGGTTATAAATATTACACATGATAGGATATCATGAGAATACAATTAAGTTTAAAGAAAGTGACATTACCATTGACATATGAGCCTGGCTGACATTCTGCTGTATTTCCTCTGCTTTGTTTCTATGCCTCTGTATTAGGAGATGTATGTTAGCTGTTGTCCCAGCTCGAAGTCTATTCCAGCCATCACCTTCTTGCTGGACATCTAAATCCCCTACAGGTTTCCAGATTTCCCATTAGGGGACGGTTTGCAGGTAGCAGTTGGATGAAGGAAGATGCCCAGAGGCACTATGCCGGTAATCGTGACATTCCTGAATTAGCAACAAGAGGACTATTTGGCTTGAAGTCAGTGTCTACACTTGCCTGGCACTTGCAAAGGAAAGCTCTATTTTCCTCCCCAGGGATGGAGGTCTTTCAGTTCCTTCCTCCCATCTGCTTGTTCTCTCCGGCTGCTTCCTCCTCTTCGCAGCTCAAAGTCTTTCAGGGAGTAGAAAAACCTGCTCCTCAAGCAAGCCTGTGAATATTTTTATGCGGCACATCATTAGCTTGCAACTTCCGTCTTTGAGATTTACAGTCTTTAGAGCTGTTCCTGATGTGGGTGATCTATGCCTACCATGTGAAACAGGCTTGGAAAAAGGCCCCCTCGAGTGAGAAGGAGAGAATTCTATGATCCAGGAAGGAGAGGAAGATTCAAAAGAATTAAGCCTGATACAGATTAATAATCCTGCCACAACTGTATGTACTTTTTATTGTACATGATCATAAAGCATACATAGTCAATTTTGTGTCTTGATTTCTTTCACTAAATACTATGTTATAAACATTTTACCCAAGTCACGAAATATTCTTTGAGGACTCCATTCCACAATATTCACTGTAGAATATTCCATCTTCTGGTCTGCTTGCTGCTTAGCTGGTTGCCACTTGGTAATTTCGTGGTAAATGTGGTAAATGTAGTGGTAAAAAACCCAGGCTCTGGGTTCACCAGCCTGAGCCAGAACCCCAGGTCTCCTACCCACCACCTCTGTGACCTTGGAAAAGATACTTAACCTCTCAGTGCTTTCTCTATAAACTGGAATATTAATATTACCTATCTCCAAAAATTATAAGGAAGTTTAAAAGTTAATATACAAAAATAGCTATAAACAGCGAAAAGTTACATGTAGTTATTGTTGCTACAGTTATTTGATTTTTGAATTGTTACTAATGTTTCATTTTTGTAAACAACTATGAATATGTATGTGTATATATCTCCATGTCTTTTAGACATAATTGTAGAAGTTGAATTAACAGACTATGAATTTTTATAGGCTCTGTATTTATTTTGCCATCATTTATTGATAAGATAATATAATTTTACACCCACACAGCAGTTAAATGTTCTCCCTTCAATAAATTCTCCAACAGCCAAGGACAGTAGTCTTTTTAAAAACAGACTGGATCAGCTTTGCGCAGTGGCAATATCGTAGCCAATGAGGTTTATCCGAGGCGCGATTATTGCTAATTAAAAACAGACTGGATCAAGTCCCTCCCAGATTCCTTAGCCTGGCTTTGGGGGATCTGCATATAGTGCCCCACCCACCTCTCTCCTTCCCCTGACGCTTTTCTCTGGCTGGTTCACTGTATTCCAGCCACACGGGCTTCCTTTCCATTCCTAAGCAAGCCCACTGTCTTCCAATTTCTAGACAGCAAGTCCTTTAAACATCCTGAATTCCCTCCGCCTGGAATGTCTTCCTGCCCCCATGCTATCTCTAGTCTCCCAACCTTGTCTAGTTAACTCTTGGTCCAACACATACACTCAAGCATCAGAACATGGTCTTCCTCCACTTATATACACTCAGGACATTGTCTTTTGCTCCACAGCGCTTAATGCAAATGTAGTTAGTTAACTGATTAATTACATAAGGATTTCTAGAAAGTTCTCTGGGCTTGTCTCTAAGCTCTTGAAATAGAAATTGTGACTGGCTTCTGGATGATCGCTGTATTTGGGTTGTCTTTTACAAGTGCAAAGTAAATACTTAATACTTGTTGAGTGAATGAAAAAGGATAGTAAAGAAGGTTCACATAACTGGATCTTGTTTTCCTTCTTGTAATAGTTGTCTTTAAAATTTCCACTCACTTATTAAAGTGTATTTTGTGCCTTTCTCCCCTACTTAAACACCCCAGCAGAAGCACCAGGTCTTCACCCATTAACTCAGGCCATATCCTCCCTACAATCCATGCTAAAGGCAGAGGCTTTTTCTCTGAGAGCCTCTAGCCTGAGACCCAGAGACAGGGTTGGGGGAAGGTACAACACCATAATAAAATATGGGATTAACCAGATTAACTGAGCCCATTCCCCTCCTTCCCCCACTTAGCTCACTGATCACTGGCAATGGGCTTATAACCCCCAGACAAGGGTTAGAGGATTTCTCTCTGGGCAAATTGGCCAGCCCAGGATCCTGACCTTGAAGAAAGCATTTAATGTGAAAGAGAGCAAAACAAACAAACAGGAACATGGATGAAACAGGAATGATACAGGTAGCAGAAGAAAACTCTATAATAAAATAAACATTATAAAATAAATAAGAGGACAAGGAAGTAATACAATTTTTTGAAGGAACATTTGAAAAGCAAGAGAGAACCCTTAGAAATTAAACAGAGTAGCAAAAATTAAAAATTCAATTGAAGGTTTAAAAGATAAGTTTGACAAAATCTATTTGAAAACAGAAAAACAGACAAAAAAGTAGAAAATAGGAAACAAGAAAAATTGGGAATCAATCTAGAATGAGCAGCATCTAAATGACAAATGTTCCTGAAAAAAAGAATTTTTCTTTTAAAGGCAACCCACACAGAAAAAACTACTACTGCTGCTAATAAGAACTATTATTATGAAATGAAGTGAGGCTAAAATATTTTCCAGAAATTCAAGATCTCAAGAGTGAGCTCTGCCGTATGAGGGAATAACCCAAGAAAGGAGATAGGAGATCCCAGGACTAGGGGATTCAAGAGAGGAGAGAGAAGGAAGTTCTACAGTAACAAGAGACTCCAAGAACAAGGAGACCAGACTAGAACATGGAGAAATACCAGATTGTGACCTGATGTGGTTCACAATACCAAAAGGAATTTTACACTTCTTTCAGAGAGTTTTAGAATAAATAAATGACAGTATATTTTGGGAATCTGGGTGGCTCAGTCATTAAGCCTCTGCCTTCGGCTCAGGTCATGACCCCAGGGTCCTGGGATCGAGTCCCATATTGGGCTCTCTGCTCGGCAGGAAGCCTGCTTCTCCCTCTCCCACTCCCCCTGCTCTCGTTCTCTCTCTCTGTCAAATAAATAAATAAAAAATCCTTAAAAAAAAAATGACAGTATATTTCATGAAATCTAAGATATCCTAGATTCTAAAATGTACCATCATTTTACATACTACTAAGAAAGAAATGGTTGACCAATTAAGTGTAACTAATTTTTTATTTTATATGTATTGAAATTTAGACTTAGGTAGACATGGATTTATAGCACACTGATTATATATAAAGAAGAAATACAAACAAATTGATCAAGGTATTTCTAAACTTTCATTTTTGGAGTTCTGATTTTAGATATGTTAACATATAAAACAAAAAAGAGCCTGTCTTTGAGTCTATAAACTATAGTGGGAGCAAAATAACAAAGCAAAAGCAAAAATAATGAAAAATAATATTTTCAAGATAGGAAATGAAATAATAGAACATGAGGTGGTTCTAGAGTAATATTTACATGGTGATTATCATTTAGAATGACATCAAAACATGAGAGGTATATAAAATAAAACTAGATGGGGTGAAATAGGTGAAGGGGATTAAGAGATACAAACTTCCCGTTATAAAATAAATAAGTCATGGGGATGAAAAATACAGCATAGGAAATACAGTCAATAATATTATAAAAATGTTGTATAGTGACAGATGGTAACTACACTATGGTGAGCATTCTGTAATATATAGGATTATGGAATCATTATGTTTCACACCTGAAACATATAACATTATATGTCAACTATCCTTTACTAATAAAAATTAAAAGAAAAAAACAAATAACTAAATAAAATTGGATGTCATTTATACATCTGTAGATATTGTGACCTCAGCAAACATGAAGAATATTAAAATTAATACTTTTAATTTTTTAACTAGAATTTAATTCTTTTAATTTAATTAATTAAGAATTAATAATTAATTATCCAGCAGAATGATGCAATGAAGTGATGAAACCACCTGATTGTGGGGGCATGGAGAAACAAGGATTCAGACTCAAATTAAACTTAAAAATTAAGTAAATAGTTGCTGGAATCCCAGGCACATGGATCAGAAGAGCAACTCTTTTTTTTTTTTTTTTTAAGATTTTGTTTATTTATTTGACAGAGAGAGACACAGCGAGAGAGGGAACACAAGCAGGGGGAGTGGCAGAGGGAGAGGGAGAAGCAGGCTTCCCGCCGAGCAGGGAGCCCGATGCGGAGCTCGATCCCAGGACCCTGGGATCATGACCTAAGCCAAGGGCAGATGCTTAACAATTGAGCCACCCAGGTGCCCCAATCAACTCTTTTTTTAAGGGCTTACCTCAAAAAAATAACAACTTTAGACGCTGACCTTGGTCAGCATAGTACACTGAGATGAGAAAGAAGTTATTGTTTCCTTAGTGTTACAGTCTTTAACTCTGGGAAGCTTAGTGTGAAGTATAGAATATTACATTTAGCCCATAACAAACATGTCAATACCTTTAGTTTAATTTGGTATTTAAGAATTTGACATTCCAAGATCAGTCAATCCAACAGATGAACCCTAATATTCTGGAATATTTTATTGTGTCTTAAGATTTTTAGATGGAAAGTATAAGAAAATTTTAGAAAATATATCAGCCATGTTGGAATGTTTAGGATAACTGGGGAATCACCATATTTATAAATTTACTTTGCTAGATTTATTAGGATTAAGTTCTCAGTGTGGTTTATTAGTTGGCAAAACAAAATACTCAAAAATATTAAATAGGAAATAAAATTTAAAGCTCTTTACAGGATTTTGTTGAACTAAATTTGTAAAAGGGACCAAACATCAATGAAAGTCCCCTTATAAATGATTACTAATACCAACAGACTATGGATAGAATATTAAAATGTATAAGTTAAACTTAGAAGCTTAAAGTAAAACATTTAAAAAATTGTAACATTAGGGAATAGGATCAAATAAATAAAGATATTGTTTTAAGTGTACACAAAATGCCCACTCACAGTCCCGATAACGTAAACACTGCAATGATGACTTAACCCCAAATTGCAGAATGACTATATTTGGAAAAATGAGAAAAAAGCAAAGTTGTGTGTAGGTGGGAGTGTGGTGGTAAGAGGGCTAATTGTTTCTCTTTCAGAGTTGGATTCAATAAAATGCCTGAGGTTGACAAATAAATAACAACATGAGTATATTAATTAGAAATAGAGCAGAAAGAAACAGTTCAAAGAGTCAAAAGTGGTGGCCTCCAGAAAAGCTGACTTCCAGGTGGGCAGAAGCAAGGCAGGCAAATCACTGTTTTTCACAAACTTGTTTTTTTTTTTAAGAACAACTATGAATATGTATTACTTTGATAAAAATATGAGCTACATTTTACGAAGAAACACTGAGAAAGTCACTTCGTTTTGAATTCTAAGTACATTGCAATTTTCATCTATTTTGGTCATCCTCTAAAACCCAAAATCCAGTTTTCTTGATGCCTTCATTCTCTTTCCTAGTCCCTCACCCAGGATTTTTCTGCCTTTTCCCTTCTGTGCAACTCTCACCAGATTCCCAAAGCTCATGCAGACTTTTATCAACGGGCCAAGTATAGGGAAGGACTTCCCTAGTGAAAAGTCAATCAACATTTGATGCATCAGGAGGTGGACCTCTCCCCTCACAGGACTCCAGGACTCACTGTACAGAGGTTTGTGTATTGGAGCCTTAACATAATCACAGCTACACCTTCCCAGCTAAAGCCAGATTTTGACAAATTAATAGAAAAGGTGATCCGCATTGGTACTCAAATCAATACCTCAGAAATCAACATGCTTTCACCTTCTAGAAGCTTGGGCTACTTAACTCCTTTCTCAGAGTCTTTGTACCTGTTAATTCAGGTAAACTTTTTTTTTTTTTAATTTTTAAAAAAACAGTACTATTCACACTCCCATATGGGTTTTCTTTTCCCAATATAGTTACTAAAACATTCATTGCACAGTTAGCTGGGATCATAGATTTAAGATATTACTAGTCATCACAGGCTGTGTTTTTCCTCGGCATTGATCAACTCTGCAGGTGAAGGACAGTGGAGGCAAAAGATTGGATTTAATTGGAATGTGATTTAGCTAAGGAAGTAGGATACAGTGAGAGGCAGGGAGAGTATGTACAGGAACAGGGAATAGTACTAAGATCAATATCATTCTTCATCTTATAGCTCTATAAATAATATGTTTTGCTAAATGTAATAAACACAGAATTTCAGAAGTAAAATATTTTCAAATCATTTTTGTAGCCAAATTAATTAGTCCTATAATTTGAGATCTAAAATGGCTTCTAATAAAAAGTGAAATGAAGGACAAGTACACAAAAACTAGGATTTCATGCATTCAACCCACAAATGCCTATTAATCACCTATCATGTGACAGAGACTGTGCTATTTCTAGGAAGTGCAATGGGGAGCAAACAGTAGACAGGGTTCTTCCTTTCACGGATGTTACAGTCTGGTAAAAGACACACATATTAAAATAAATTACAATCAAATTTATACAAATTAATTACAAACTAAAACGAATGCTGTGAAGGAAAAAGAGCAGTACTTCATTGAACATGTAACACAAAAATGCAATTAAATAATAGAAACAGGAGAGTACTGTAAGTTTCCTAAAAAAGTGATACCTGTTCTAAGATCTGCATTAGGAGGAGTTAACCAATGAAATGGGGAGGAAAGAGAAGAGGAGAGCACGCTTGGCAAAGGAAATTTCTAGAATATAAGATTTTCAATGATGGAGGTATCATTTTTCAATCCCCTTCCATTGGTAAAAATATCCAATTAAATTGAGTTATGTAAAACAGTAAGCCTCATATAAAGCCTGGCACAATGTCATCTTTAGGAGGATTGTGGAGATGCATTTTTGGTTTTGTTTTTTGAAGCAATGTTATTGATGGTAAAAGCATACAGTTGAAGCCAGACCAGCTGGATTCAAATCCCAGATTGCTACTTAACTTGGGGAGGTCAATTAGCCTCTCTGTGCCTTAATTTATTGGTGAAATGGGGATAGAAACAAGCCCCTCATACAGATTTAATCAGTTAAAGTATGGAAAGGTATTTAGAAGAGTTTTAGGTATATCAGAGACACAGTAAATACAGTAGGAATATTAGTTATTATCAGGAATAGTTGGCCTTCTGTGAAGAATCTAACATTTTTGTCCTATCCATGCTATGGGTCATGTGACAGGTCAGATGTATCTCTTCTGTCTTTAAAGACAGAGAGCTTAGGACTGGTGTGCTTTGACCTTCTGGCATAGCATAGTATATACCCATATTTTGACCAGCATTTAGATTTTTTTGTTGTTGTTTTTTTTGTTTTGGTTACAGTTGAGTATCTACTGTCATGGGCATTTTTATCAAATGGAATGTTAGACCGAGAAAATTGTTTAATAATGTGTAAAGTGGGATTCATCTGCTGCAATATGAGAGAGGCATAAGGAAAAATTAAGCTGGGACCAAAAGGAAGATGTTTACAGAACAGGCAAGAACTGTGCCTCATGATTTCATGGGAGAATAAGGCAGAAGCAGTGAGCAGCTCTATGTGAATAGTGACTGCGCTTCAGGGCAGTCAGATTCTCTAACTATGATTGTTTTAATAAAAATGGGAGATACAATTATACTGGGCAGTGACTGTTATATAATTATTGGTGACAGAATTAGTCTTGTTTTGATTCTTTTAATCCCCTCAAGAATGCCACCAAAATTACAGCATTCAAAGTATGATTTAAACCCAGAGTTTAAGAATCACTGACTTAGAACTCAAAGTATAATGTATAGGACCTCACTAGTGTGCATTTTTCTGTTGGCTTAATTTCTAGATCCATTTTATGCCCCTCTCAATTTCTTTCTTTCTTGTATTAGTCTCAGTTCTAGTTTATCTTATTTTGCTATTTTTATGTAGTTTTATAAATCATCTTGTGGTAGGTGAAATAAGGGTCCCCAAAGATGTCCACGTCCTAGTCCCTAGTCCTAATCCCTGGGGTCTGTGAATATGTTATGTTACACGAAAGAGGGGATTACTATTGTAGATAGAATTAAGCAGCTTATTTCCTGAATAAGTATCTTAGAGATACTCCTACTGCCCATCCGGGCATTCACATTTTCCTGTTCCATTATTTAAACTAGAAATGATCTCTAACTTGGAACAATGAAAAGCCTATTTTGCTTTCCTTGCTTTAGCATATTCTCCGGTATTTAAGTGCCTGAAGAACTCAACTGCTTCCTTCAGTATTAAGAGCTTAACCCCTTTAACACACTCTGCCATCTGCATGGTTTCCTGTTCATTGTTATAAGAAAGAGAAAAAAGATTATGCACAAAACTAGGGAAAATATAAAGAAATCAGATTTGACCTTCAAATTGATGCACTTTCAAAGACGTTTTTATTCAGGGAAGGTAAAGGGTATGCATCAGCATTCGCTTGGTGCCTACATTCTGGTATGGTTCTGGAATGTGGGTGGCATTAGCTCTTGTGAGCCAAACTTATTCTCCAGGAAACAGAGATCCTCTGATTTGAGAAACCCTGAACTGGCATATTTCACTGGCTTTAAATTCAGCATAAAAACTCAGTGAGAAAAATGTTAAAGGACACCTCTATGGCAAATGCTAGGCTTAAACTCATGGAACAGAACAATATGTTTGTCTGAGTCTCTGATAAGACACATGCTCCTGGATCTTTCAAAAACTTTGAGGCCATCAGGTAAGAGAAAGAAGGTTTGCCACCCATTTCACGTCGGCTTAATATAGTTTGCCATGTGGAAGACAGATTTTGGAGACATTTTCCCATAATTTCAAGCAAATAAAAAGCAAAACAAAACACAGTAGGGCATTGTTCTTTGCACACCCTCACATACACGAATTAGTGCTGATCACATGCCTACGTCTACACAGCAACCAGGCCGAAAATAAAATCGGGCAGATTGGAAAATACAGAGGTAATAACAATCCCTTCAATCAGAATTTCAGATAACAGTAATAAGGTGAACATCTTTCATATAAATCTCTCATGAGCCATCATGTCTGGGTAAACACGGAGCCATTCATAAGCTCACTCACTTGTGCATTGGCAGATGTTTACTGGACACCCATCACATCCAGCCTCTGCAACCAACACTGGGGATACACAGATGAAAGTACATGGTCTTGGATCTTGTAAATCTAACCAAGGGACTGGCTAGACAAATATTACCTTACAGAGAGATTAGTGTGATTAAAGAAATGTGCACACAGAGCTGTTATTGAAGCAGAGAAATGCAAACTTCTATCATGAGGAGAGGTAGACATTTGTTTTGTTTCATTTTGTTTTTGGCTTTTTGGCTTTTGAGCATCTATCTTAGTTTGAATCCCTTCAGAAGCTGACCCTGAGAAAAAGATTCAAGTACAAGGTGGTTATTTGGGAAATAAAGGAATCATTAGTAAGGGAGAGGAGTTGGATGCAAAAAGGGAAGGCAGTCAGTAAACGGTATGTTATCAAGTCAACTGCCCCAGTGAGACATCAGGCGTGCTGCCTTTGCCCAAAATAGGCTTGTTAAAGAAGTCCACCTGGCAGTTCTGGGAAATGGTAGAAAACACACATCTTCTAGTTACCCCACCCAAGGAGGGAGGGACGAGGAAGGTAGCTCCTGTCAGTCATTTGCTGAGGCCTTCTTCTTGGGTACTTAGTTCCCCTCAGCATTTCTGGCTAGCCTCATGAAAGAGCAGAGCCTCCTTTTACTCACTTTGGAAATAGACTTTATTTTTTTTTAAAGATTTTATTTATTTATTTGACAGAGAGAGATAGCGAGAGCAGGAACACAAGCAGGGGGAGTGGGAGAGGGAGAAGCGGGGAGCCTGACGCGGGGCTCCATCCCAGGACCCTGGGACCACGACCCGATCTGAAGGCAGATGCTTAACGACTGAGCCACCCAGGCACTCCTGGAAATAGACTTTAAACAAAGGCACTGGCAATTGGATGTCAAAGTCATCCAGGGCATACCCAAGTGGTAAGGTTCAAAGGATATGAGTAAGGTGCCTACCGTTTCTGCTGTAGCAACTGAACTTCCTCCCAGGTTTGGACAAGTCCCAGTTTTATGACCCATAATATGAAACAGAGACTACTTAGCACGATGGCAACAGAAATCATGACATGCATGCTCTCCCAGCCTCCCTGGCAGTGAGGGCTCAGGCATAGGAACTAGGCTCTACCAATCAAGACACACCTGACTGACCTAAGCAGGAAGTTCAGCAAAACTCTCTGCTTCCATCAAAGGTGATGACAGCTAACTTAATCAAAATCAAATGTAGCACATCAAGCACATGGCTCTCCCCAACTCTCCTCTGTCTCCAACTTTTCTCTTTGTGCTCAACATACACACACAAGACCAGCTACAAAATCTGCAAGACCCAGTGCAGAATGAAAACATGGCCTTTTGTCAGAGAGGAAAAGTACACTTAAAGGTACATGCAAAGCATTTTTCATGCCTTCTGTGCTCTGTCAACTGATGTTGTTTCTTATTTGCTGTTTAATGGCATTCTAAATATAGTAAAATTAAAATGTTAAATTTTTAGCATACATTTTACCATTCAGCTTTAGGTTGTGAATGCCAGGTTTAAATGCAAATATCAGAGTATTTAAGTTGTATGTGATATCACCAAAATTACAAGATTCATATTTTGTGGCTCATCCCCAGCGGGAGACTTCAGCAGGTGGGAAGAGACAAAAAGCAGCCAGAACCAGGAAAGCTGGAAGAAGAGAGGACCCCTCCAGCCACAGAGCCTTGAAGTGGAGACCAACACAGGCACTCGGGTGCCCACCTTACCACAGGGGGCATCTGTGCTCCCTCCAGTCTCATGACTGCCAACATCCCTTTGCACTAGCTCCTGACCCATGCACTATCCTCTAGGGAGGGGCAGGATCTGGGAAAGTCTCGCCAGTCATGTCCCTTTCTTACAGGTCTCTCACCCCAAGCCACACAAACGGGTGAAACCTTGAGATCCAAAAACCTCCACACTGAGAAGCACTGAGGAGTTGGATCTGAGATGAACTATAGGGTAGTCCTCACTGACATATGGCCTCTGCTTGGCTACCCACAAACCACTCCATGATGCTGCTAACCCAAGGTGGGGGACAGCTGTCACCGTGCCCAGCCCCAAGTCATGGCAGGATGAACACACCCAACCCTGACCCTTCTTGTGCTCATGCCCCAACTCCTTTCAGAGGCAGAGGGCACAGGGATGCTGAGGCCAAGCGGCCCTGGAACACCAAGTTGAAGAGAACCTTTCCTCAGGAGGAGGGTGGTGGGGGAGGCAAGCCTACAGGATCAGCCCTCACTTATAAAATAGAAATTGAAAGATACAGTTGTCAAGAATCTCAAGACAGCCATGGAAGAGCATTAAATCCCAAATGCTGGACCCTTCTGAGCGTGGGTCCCTGTGTTCACGTACTGGCCATACACCCCTGAAGTCAGTGTACACGTACACAACTCCACAGACCCCAGGCAAGCTTCTTCAAAGAATGGTTCACACCCCTAGCCCATCCCCTCCTGTCTCAGGCACACCTCAAAGCATCGTATCAGGCTTCCATCTCCAAAATCAGGAATAGACCAGGCTTTGTAGGAACTAAAGCTTATACAGTTTTGAGACCAGTTTTAAGAAGACAGATTCTAAACTATGAACCTGTGCTTAAGTATATAAAGGAGAACATGCATTTGAGTGGTCAGATGCTTAGACTCCAGTAGCTTCACAGTCAATCCTCCTCTGCCCACAATTTCTCTCTACTGTTCTCCCCATTTTCCCTTCAATTGCCAATTCCCTTCAATGGACAAATTTTGGTCTGAGTCTCAGTTGACTTCTTCCCCGTAATTGATATGAAGATCATTGATGACTTGCTCCTTGAAATCCTCTAAGATGACTTCGAATACATCATCTATCTTCTGGGCTAACTCATTTCATCATCGTTCACTGGCTTTCTCTTTTCAATTCTCCCACCTGTGCTACCTTGGTAACTTTTAGTATATATATTTGTATTAAAAGGAAAGATACTGCTTAAAACCACAATATATATCATATATGGAAGTGCTTTCTAAATTGTAAAGCACTACATAAATATAAAATATTATTATTACTAGGTGATTGATTCTACAATTTGTTCAGCAAAAACTTTATCTTAAGTTTCCAAATGATCCTTTTATATCCGAAAAGAGATATATATATAAAGGATTCATGCAAGTTACAGAAATGGCTTTATGATTTATACATTATTTTTATGTGTTTTGCATATTTTATATTCCCCATTACAAAATAAATAACACTGAAAAATTAAGGAAATGATGTTTATTGTGTGTATATCTCGGTTTCTCCCATTATATGGGTGAAATTTTTACTTCTATGGAAATTAGTTGCATGAAACTCAAGCAAATATATCTAAATGGGGAATATATATTTCCCTAAGCATAATCTGTCCAAAAGAAAAACCAACTGAAACACAGATTTCTTTTTCCTTATCAGAGTTTGCCCACTTATGCCATTCAAAACAATGACTTCATTTTGCTATAAATTATTTTTCTGCTGAATTTTTTGAGTAGTTTTGTCTCTGCCTTAATCAGAATCAACCTATTTGAAAGCAAAGGTATCTTATAAATTATTATTTCCTTGTTTCAAGGTTAACCACAGTTTCAAAAACTATCTCCACCAAAAAAAAAAAAAAAAAATCTACTCAGGATTGTGAAAGACTTCATTTAAGATAATAAAAACAGGGGGCGGAGCAGGATGGCAAAGGAGTAGAAGACCTGGATTTTGTTTGGTCTCAGGAATTCAGCTGGATAGGGATCAAACCATTCTGAACACCTACGAACTCAACAGGAGATCAAAGAAAAGAAATGCAACAACTCTCTGAACAGAAAAGCAACCACTTTCTGGAAGGTAGGACGTGCAGAGAAGTGACTCCGAGGTGATATTTGGGAGGACAGATGGTGGGGAGGGGCCCTCCGGCGGCCGCTTCTGGCAAGTGATAGAGCCCCAGAGCACAAAATCAGAACTTTTAGAAGTCGGCTCCGCTGAGGGACGTCACTCCAGTGGCTAAGCGGGGGGTGGAACCCTCGTGGGACAGTGTGGTCTCAGGACTCTCAGGGTCACAGAAAGACCGGGTGTGCCTGAGTGCGGCGGAGCTCCCAGGTATCGGAGCGGGGAAGCCAGCTGCAGAGACGGAGCCGAGGTGCGGGCTCTCAGCTCGAGGTTGCCATAAACCATGATCCGCAGCACAGTCGGGCCACTCCTCCTCCAGCAGGGACACAACAAGCGGCAGATCCGGGGAGACTCCCCTTCCTCCCCTGGGAGGAGTGGCGCAGGAGCGCACTGCAGGGATCTGCTGGGTTTGGAGACTCCACACGGGCTTGGGTGTCAGATAGAAATGCTCGGTCACAGACTGGGTGAGCATGGAGTGTGGCCGTAGACCGGGGAGACAGGAGTGACTGACTGCTTTTCTCTGGGGGCTCACTGAGAAGCAGGGCCCCGATTTCTCGGCTCCTCCGGGCGGAGATTGGAGGGCCGCCATTTTCACTCTCGGCCTCCAGAGCTCTACGAAAAGCTTTCAGGAAACAAAAGCTCCCGAGAGCAAACCTGAGCAGATTACTAGCCCAGACGGGCAAAGGTGGGGCAATTCCGCCTCCAGCAAAGATATTTGGGAACCACAGCAACAGGCCCCTCCCCCAGAAAATCAGCAAGAACAGCCAGCCAAGACCAAGTTTACCGATCAATGAGAACGGCAGAACTCCAGCGCTAGGGGAATACTGCACATAGAATTCATGGCTTTTTTACCATGATTCTTTAGTCTTTCAAAGTTAATTTTTTTTAACTGTCTTTTTTTTTTTTTAATATTTCTTTTTCCCTTTTTCAACCAACATCTTATCAATACCTTTTTTAAAAAACATTTTTATTTTTCATTTTTAGAGTCATATTCTATCCCTTCATAATAGTTAACCTTATTTTTGGCATATATATATAAGTTGTTCTCTCTTTAAAATTTTGAGATAAAGTTTCTTCTAACAGATCAAAATATACCCTAAATCCCTAATGTATGGCTGTGTTCTAGTCTCCTGCCTGATGACATTCTCTCCCTTCTTTTCTTTTTTTTTTTTGAATACTCTTCTTTCTTTTTTCAAACAACTTCTTATCAATTCCTTTTATAAAATCTTTTATAATTTTCATCTTTACAGTCATATTCTATCCCTTCATCATATTAACCCTTATTTTGTACATATATAAGTTTTTCTTTCTTTAAAATTTTGGGAGGCACTTTCTTCTAACAGACCAAAATACGCCCAAAATCTACTGTGTGGCACTGATCTATGCACCAGCCTGATCATTTGATCATATTCTGTTTGTTTTGTTTAGTCTTTGTTTGTTTTTATTTTTTTATTTTTTTTTCTTTTTCTTTTTTCATTCTTTCCCTTTCTTTTCCCCCAGTTTCAGGTCTTTTCTGATTTGTTTAGAGTATATTTTCTGGGGACATTGTTACGCTGTTAGTATTTTGTTCTCTCATTCATCTATTCTCCTCTGGACAAAATGACAAGACAGAAAAAATCACCTCAACAAAAAGAACAAGAGGCAGTACCAACTGCCAGGGACCTATTCCATATGGACATTAGTATGATGTCAGACCTAGAGTTCAGAATGATGACTTTAAAGATACTAGCTGTGCTTGAACAAAGCATGGAAGATATTAGAGAAACCCTTTCTGGAGAAATAAACGAACTAAAATATAACCAAGTCGAAATCAAAAAGGCTAATAATGAGGTACAAAAAACACAATAAAAATGAGGTACAATAAATAAATTAATGAGTACAACAAATGGGGGCGCTAACTGCTAGGATAAATGAGGCAGAAGAGACAATCAGTGATATAGAAGACCAAATGATGGAAAATAAAGAAGCTGAGAAAAAAAAATATAAACAACTACTGGATCACGAGGGCAGAATTCGAGAGATAAGCAATACCATAAGACAAAACAACATTAGAATAACTGGGATCCCAGAAGAAGAAGAAAGAGAGAGAGGGGCAGAAGGTATATTGGAGCAAATTATAGCAGAGAACTTCCCTAATTTGGGGAAGGAAACAGGCATCAAAATCCAGGAGGCACAAAGAACCCCTCTCAAAATCAATAAAAATAGGTCAACACCCCGACATCTAATGGTAAAACTTATGAATCTCATAGACAAAGAGAAAATCCTGAAAGCAGCTCGGGAGAAGAGATATGTAACCTACAACGGTAGAAACATTAGACTGGCAACAGATCTATCCACAGAGACCTGGCAGGCCAGAAAGGACTGGCATGATATATTCAGAGCACTAAATGAGAAAAATATGCAGCCAAGAATACTATATCCAGCTAGGCTGTCACTGAAAATAGAAGGAGAGATAAAAAGCTTCCAGGACAAACAAAAACTAAAGGAATTTGCAAACAGGAAACCAGCCCTACAAGAAATATTGAAATAGGTCCTCTAAGCAAAGAGAGAGCCTAAAAGTAACATAGACCAGAAAGGAACACAGACAATATATACAGTAACAGTCACCTTACAGGCAATACAATGGCACTAAATTCATATCTTTAAATAGTGACCTTGAATGTAAATGGGCTAAATGCCCCAATCAAAAGACACAGGCTATCAGAGTGGTTTAAAAAACAAGACCCATCGATATGCTGTCTGCAAGAGACTCATTTTAGACCCAAAGACACCCCCAGATTGAAAGTGAGGGGGTGGAAAACCATTTACCATGCTAATGGACACCAAAAGAAAGCTGGGTGGCAATCCTTATATCAGACAAATTAGATTTTAAACCAAAGACTGTAATAAGAGATGAGGAAGGACACTATATCCTATTTAAAGGGTCTATACAACAAGAAGATCTAACAATTGTAAATATCTATGCCCCTAACATGGGAGCAGCCAATTATATAAGGCAATTAATAACAAAAGCAAAGAAACACATCGACAACAATACAATAATAGTGGGAGACTTTAACACCCCCCTCACTGAAATGGACAGATCATCTAAGAAAAAGATCAACAAGGAAATAAAGTCTTTAAATGACACACTGGACCAAATGGACTTCACAGATATATTCAGAACATTCCATCCCAAAGCAAAAGAATACACATTCTTCTCTAGTGCCCATGGAACATTCTCCAGAATAGATCACATCCTAGGTCACAAATCAGGTCTCAACCAGTACCAAAAGATTGGGATCATTCCCTGCATATTTTCAGACCACAGTGCTTTGAAACTAGAACTCAATCACAACAGGAATGTTGGAAAGAACTCAAATACATGGAGGCTAAAGAGCATCCCACTAAAGAATGAATGGGTCAACCAGGAAATTAAAGAAGGATTAAAAAAATTCATGGAAACCAATAAAAATGAAAACACAACTGTTCAAAATCTTTGGAATGCAGCAAAGGCAGTCCTAAGAGGAAAGTATATAGCAATACAAGCCTTTCTCAAGAAACAAGAAAGGTCTCAAATACACAACCTAACCCTACACCTAAAGGAGCTGGAGAAAAAACAGCAAATAAAGCCTAAACCCAGCAGGAGAAGAGAAATAATAAAGATCAGAGCAGAAATCAATGAAATAGAAACCAAAAGAACAGTAGAAGAGATCAACAAAACTAGGAGCTGGTTCTTTGAAAGAATTAACAAGATTGATAAACCCCTGGCCAGACTTACCCAAAAGAAAAGAGAAATGACCCAAACCAACAAAATCATGAATGAAAGAGGAGAGATCACAACCAACACTAAAGAAATACAAACAATTATAAGAACATATTATGAGCAACTCTATGCCAGCAAATTAGATAACCTGGAAGAAATGGATGCATTCCTAGAGATGTATCAACTACCAAAACTGAACCAGGAAGAAACAGAAAACCTGAACAGACCTATAACCACTAAGGAAATTGAAGCAGTCATCAAAAATCTCCCAACAAACAAAAGCCCAGGGCCAGATGGCTTCCCAGGGGAATTCTACCAAACATTTCAAGAAGAATTAATGCCTATTCTTCTGAAACTGTTCCAAAAAATAGAAATGGAAGGAAAACTTCCAAACTCATTTTATGAGGCCAGCATTACCTTGATCCCAAAACCAGACAAAGACCCCATCAAAAAGGAGAATTACAGACCAATATCCCTGATGAACATGGATGCAAAAATTCTCACCAAAATACTAGCCAATAGGATTCAACAGTACATTAAAAGGATTATTCACCACGACCAAGTGGGATTTATCCCTGGGCTGCAAGGTTGGTTCAACATCCGCAAATCAATCAAAGTGATACAATACATCAACAAAAGAAAGAACAAGAATCATATGATCCTCTCAATAGATGCAGAAAAAGCATTTGACAAAGTACAGCATCCTTTCTTGATCAAAACTCTTCAGAGTATAGGGATAGAGGGTACATACCTCAATATCATAAAAGCTATCTATGACAAACCCACAGCAAATATCATTCTCAATGGGGAAACACTGAGAGCTTTCCCCCTAAGGTCAGGAACACAACAGGGATGTCCACTATCACCACTGCTATTCAACATAGTATCAGAAGACCTAGCCACAGCAATCAGACAACAAAAAGAAATGAAAAGCATCCAAATCAGCAAGGAAAAAGTCAAACTCTCACTCTTTGCAGATGATATGATACTTTATGTGGAAAACCCAAAAGACTCCACCCCAAAACTGCTAGAACTCATACAGGAATTCAGTAAAGTGGCAGGATATAAAATCAATGCACAGAAGTCAGTGGCATTCCTATACACCAACAACAAGACAGAAGAAAGAGAAATTAAGGAGTCGATCCCATTTACAATTGCACCCAAAACCATAAGGTACCTAGGAATAAATCTAACCAAAGAGGCAAAGGATCTGTACTCAGGAAACTATAAAATACTCATGAAAGAAATTGAGGAAGACACAAAGAAATGGAAAAACGTTCCATGCTCATGGATTGGAAGAACAAATATTGTGAAGATGTCAATGCTACCTAGAGCAATCTACACATTCAATGCAATCCCAAACAAAATACCACCAACTTTCTTCAAAGAAATGAGGCAAATAATCCTAAAATTTGTATGGAAACAGAAAAGACCCCGAATAGCCAGAGGAATGTTGAAAAAGAAAAGCAAAGCTGGCGGCATCACAATTCCGGACTTCCAGCTCTATTACAAAGCTGTCATCATCAAGACAGTATGGTTCTGGCACAAAAACAGACACGTAGATCAATGGAACAGAATAGAGAGCCCAGAAATGGACCCTCAACTCTATGGTCAACTAATCTTCAACAAAGCAGGAAAGAATGTCCAATGGAAAAAAACAGTCTCTTCAACAAATGGTGTTGGGAAAATTGGACAGCCACATGCAGAAGAATGAAACTCGACCATTTCCTTACACCACACACAAAAATAGACTCAAAATGGTTGAATGACCTAAATGTGAGACAGGAGTCCATCAAAATCCTAGAGGAGAACACAGCCAGCAACCTCTTCGACCTCAGCTGCAGCAACTTCTTCGTAGAAACATCACCAAAGGCAAGGGAGGCCAGGGCAAAAATGAACTATTGGGACTTCATCAAGATAAAAAGCTTTTGCACAGCAAAAGAAACAGTCAACAAAACCAAAAGACAACCGACAGAATGGGAGAAGATATTTGCAAAGGACACATCAGATGAAGGGCTAGTATCCAAAATCTATAAAGAACTTATCAAACTCAACACCCAAAGAACAAATGATCCAATCAAGAAACGGGCAGAAGACATGAACAGACATTTTTCCAAAGAAGACATCCAAATGGCCTACAGACACATGAAAAAATGCTCAACATCGCTTGGCATCAGGGAAATCCCAATCAAAACCTCAATGAGATACCACCTCACACCAGTCAGAATGGCTAAAATTAACAAGTCAGGAAATGACAGATGTTGGCGGAAATGCGGAGAAAGGGGAACCCTCCTACACTGTTGGTGGGAATGCAAGCTGGTGCAACCACTCTGGAAAACAGTATGGAGGTTCCTCAAAAAGTTGAAAATAGAGCTACCATACGACCCAGCAATTGCACTACTGGGTATTTACCCCAAATATACAAACATAGGGATCTGAAGGGGTACATGCACTCTGATGTTTATAGCAGCAATGTCCACAATAGCCAAACTATGGAAAGAGCCAAGATGCCCATCAACAGATGAATGGATAAAGAAGAGGTGGTATATATATACAATGGAATATTATGCAGCCATCAAAAGGAATGAGATCTTGCCATTTGCAATGATGTGGATGGAACTGGAGGGTGTTATGCTGAGCGAAATAAGTCAATCAGAGAAAGACATGTATCATATGACCTCACTTATATGAGGAATTCTTTTTTCAGGAAACAAACTGAGGGTTGCTGGAGTGGTGGGGGGTGGGAGGGATGGGGTGGCTGGGTGATAGACATTGGGGAGGGTATGTGCTATGGTGAGCGCTGTGAATTGTGCAAGACTGTTGAATCACAGATCTCTACCTCTGAAACAAATAATACAATATATGTTAAAAAAGGAGAAGAAGAAGAAGAAGAAAAAGATTACAGGAGGGGAAGAATGAAGGTGGGGGAGATTGGAGGCGGAGACAAACCATGAGAGACGATGGACTCTGAAAAACAAACTGAGGGTTCTAGAGGGGAGGCGGGTGGGAGGATGGGTTAGCCTGGTGATGGGTATTAAAGAGGGCATGCTCTGCATGGAGCACTGGGTATTATACGCAAACAATGAATCATGGAACACTACATGAAAAACTAATGATGTAATGTATGGTGATTAACATAACAATAAAAAATTTTTTAAAAAGATAATAAAAACAGACTTCATGGCTAAAATATGATTCACCCAAAGGAAAATGATAATTTCTTATTTTAATGGTGCTTTATTATTCCTCTAAAGAGTAGAATAGCCATCCATAACCTTCATATTTGTAAATCCATCGTTATAATTGAGAAAGCAAGTTTTCATGGCAAAACACTCTTATTAAAATTACCATTAGCCTACTACCACCTTTATTACAACTTTTGTTCAGACTTTGTTTCTGATTTTACATCAGGGAGAAAAAAAAAAAAATCCTATTGGTTTCCCTAATGATAGGTTTTCCAGAGCTATTTGGCTTCACTGCCAGTCTTGCTCATCTCTTGCCCATAAAATAGATCATGTTTCTTCAATGCCCAGATGGGGACAATCACTTCCTTAATAAACTCAATGAGTTTGGAAACTCTTTCATAGAATAATAACAAAGAAATTACCAGCATTGGTAATTGCCAGCTACTAAGATTTCATAGTACATTTCTGGACTTCTTTAACAAGCCTCTTTTGGGCAAAGGCAGCAAGCCAACTGTCTTGCACTGGATTCTGAAAAAGTCAGATTTTTTAAGCACTATTAATTTAACAAGTGTCAATCTGGTACCCTTTGATGGACATGGACATCTTAACAAAACTGCGAAGATATCAGTTTCCTGTAAGGCAGGGATAATCTATGGGGTTTTACCAGATTAATTATGTGCATTTAGTGGCCCCCCGGCTGTAAAGCTGCCAGCAGAACTGAGGTCATATCTGCAGCTATTATTACCAGTCATATCTCTAGAGGACCATAGCTCCCAGCTTTCATGAGTTGCAGAATAACACCTGGCTTCCAAACAAATACTTCAACCCTTTTTATAAAGAGCATGAACTGACCTTGCAAATAAATACCCTGTACTAGAGAGAAGGCTGACAAAATTATAGAGATTTTTGTTTTTTATATCACCTTCTAGAAAAAGCAACATTTTCATTTGTTCAATCAATTATTCAACAAATATTCATTGAACTCCTATCATGTAGAAGGTCACACTGTATACATATTTAAGTTAGAGAAACTCAATTCCATACGTTAAACATTAACTATCCTGATAGCATAGAAACATACAGAGGGCATTTTAGGGGGTTCAGCTTGGCCCCTAAAATGCAAACAATATACTTCATTTGTTCCAAAGCTGCAGGAAAAACCAACTGTGCCAGAATTATTGAAAGGTGTTCTGGCTGCCTTCTGTTTTTTGTTAGTCATATATTTTTAAGAGCATTTTCACAGGTTCAATTTTTGAATTATATGCAAATTTCAGAACATAAACTCTCACCCCCAACATGCTGCTGACCCAAATTTCACAATGAGAGTCCGCTCTACTATGTTAGATATTTAGTTAGGAGGGCAAAAGATTTTTAAAAGACCCACTCTTCGTCCTCAAGGAACTTGTGAATTAGAAGGAGGAATATATTTGATAACTTAGTTCTTAGAGGCAGTATCAATCTGATACCTGCAACACAAAACAAGGTCACTGTCATCTTAATTCCCACCCTCAGCCAAAATCCATTTCATTTTTCTAAAACTCTCTTCCAATAAAATATTGGAAAAAAGAAAAATTCTCATAAATAATAAGAAAGTTTAACCATCACATTACATATGTAGTCAACAAGAAAAAACTTTCTCAGATGTTTTACCTACAAATAATTTAATGGAGTTGACATTCACTTAATCATGGCCCTCGACTTGCTAGTATAACAGGTGTCCACCTTGACCATCCATATTTTTACAAACAAAACATTGTGTAGCAGTCTGCCTGCCAGGTTGCAATTCTATACATAATTACATGTATTTTACTCCAAATTACATATTGAGAAACATCTCCATTAATGAGTAACACAAAAAGCCTCTGGACTTTTGTCTCCCTTGTCAACTTCTTGAAAATAAATTCAATTTATAAAATGAGAAATTATTTTCTAAATCGATAACATGAAAATTTAGCTCTAGATCAAAGGGGTTATATTTACTTTCTTACTTCTGTTTACTTATGTAAGTTTCAAAAACCGACCATGAGTTTTTGATGAAATATAAAATGCAAGAAAGGGCAAAAACATAAAAAGCCACAACTTGATTAATTTTGCACAATTGAACTTTTGTTTTTATTTTAACTTCCAAAGAGTTTTTCTGCTATAATTTAAAAGGAATGTATATTTTAATACACATCCTAGTCAATTATATTTTAGATAGCACTGATTCAGTCAAAAATTTTATCTCTCATTTTGATTATTTTCTATTCCCAACCAAGACATTTCTCTAACTGCACATATTGAATTTTTTTCTGCTCATGGCATGATTATCTGCAAAATAGGACTTTGTCGCCCCACTGTTCTTTTCCATGATGACCCCATAAGACAAAAGTGCCAAGGAGCCAGAAATCTAAATAGATAAAACATAAACCATTACCCTCAGTGAAAGGTAGAGACACACAAACAAATAGTTGCAATAAAGCATGCAAAATATTCTCATAGAAGTGTCTACAAGGCACTTGAGATCATAAAAGAAGATGTGATCAGCCTCTCCCCACTTTGGAGTATAAGAATTAGGAAACTCCTTACAGGAGATGATGACAAAGTTTAACTTCTATTTAAGCTCCACTTAGGTTATAGCTCTCCAGCCTAATCAACAGGACCATGTCAGGCAAATAAAATAAACAAACAAAATAAAACAAAAAACCCCAAAAAGAACATGTGCCTGATACCTCACAGAACATTCAGTGCTCTAAGAGTGGCTTAGTGCAAGGGTCAGCAAACTATAGCCCATGGCCCAAATCTAGCTCACCACTTGTTTTCATGCAGTCTGAGCTAAGCATGCTTTTTAGATTTTTAAATGCATGGGGCAAAAAAAAATCAAAAGAATAGTATTTCATAGCACATGACAATTATATGAAATTAAAATTTCAGTGCTCATAAAGTTTTATGGGAATACAACTCTGCCCATTCTTTTATGTTATTGTCTACAGCTGCTTTTGTGTTAGAATGACAGAGCTGAATCATCGTGACAAAACCATTTTGTCCACAAGGCCTAAATACTTACTTTCTGGCTCTTTACAGAAAGTGTGTTGTGTTCTGGGTTAGTGTGACTGGAGCAGAAAGTCTTGAGGAAGTAATAAGACATGAGGTAAGTACAAAGAAATAACGGGTAACAAAGTAGCAGAAAGAGAAATTAAGAAAACAATTTCATTTACAATAGCACCAAAAGAATGATATACCTAGAAATGAACTTAACTGAGGAGGTGAAAGACCTGCGCTCTGAAAACTATAAAATAGTGATGAAAAAAAATTGAAGGTGACACAAACAAATGGAAATATATTCCATGCTCATGGACTGGAAGAATTAATATTGCTAAAACATTTTGAAATGTCCATACTACCCAAAGCAATCTACAAATTCAATGCAATCCCTACTAAAATACCCACAGCATTTTCATAGAAGTACAACAAATAATCCTAAAATTTGTATGAAACCACAAAAGACCCTGAAGAGCAAAAGCAATCTTGAGAGAGAAGATCAAAGCTGGAGGTATCGATCCCAGAATTCAAGATATACTATGAAACTGTAAAAATTAAAACAGTATGGTATGGGCACAAAAACAGACACACAGACCAATGGAAGACAATAGAGAACCCAGAAATAAACCCACACTTACATGGTCAAATAATCTACATCAAAGGAGACAAAAATATACAATGGGGAAAAGACAATCTCTTCAATAAATGGTGCTGGGAAAACTGGACAGCTACATAGAAAAGAATGAAACTGGACTGCTTTCTTATACCATACACAAAAATAAACTCAAAATGAATTAAAGACCTAAGTGTGAGACCTGAAACCATAAAAATCCTAGAAGAAAACACAGGCGGTAATCTCTTTGACATCAGCCTCAGCAACATTTTTCTAGAGATGTCTCCTCAGGCAAGGGAAACAAAAGCAAAAATGAACTGTTGGGACTATAGTAAAATAGAAAGCTTTTGCACAATGACGGAAACCATCAACAAAACAAAAAGGCAACTGACTGGATAGAAGAAGATATTTGAAAATGATGCATCCAATATGGGATTAATATCCAAAATATATAAAGAGCTTATATAATTCGATACCAAAAACCCAAATAATCCTTACACCTGGTCAGTCAGAAAAGCCAGTATCAAAAAGACAAGAGATGGGGACGCCTGGGAGGCTCAGTTGGTTGGGCAGCTGCCTTTGGCCCGGGTCATGATCCCAGGGTCCTGGGATTGAGTCCCACATTGGGCTCCCTGCTCAGCAGGGAGCCTGCTTCTCCCTCTCTCTCCTTCTGCTTGTGCTCTCTCTGTCAAATAAATAAAATCTTTAAAAAAAAAAAAAAGACAAGAGATGACAAGTGTTGGCAGGGATGTGGAGAAAGGAGAACCCTCATGCACTATTAGTGCAGCCACTGTGGAAAATAGTATAAAGGTTCCTTGAAAAACTAAAAATAGAAACACCATATGATTTAGTAATTCCACTACTGGGTATTTATCCCCCAAAAATGAAAACACTAATTCTGAAATATATATGCAACTTTTACATTTATTGAAGCATTATTTAAAACAGAAAAGATATGGAAGCAACCCAAATGTCCATCAATAGATAGATAAAAAAGATGTGGTTTATATATATATATATATACATACATATATATATACACACATAGAGTATATTGAGAGAGTATTACCTAGTCATAAAAAAGGATATGATCTTACTATTGTCAACAACATGGATGGACCTAGAGGATATTATGCTAAATAAAATAAGTCAGACAAAGAAAGACAAATACTATACAATTTCACTTACATGTAAAATCCAAAAAAAAAACAAAAAACAAAAAAAACAAAGCAGAAACAGACCCATAAATACAGAGAACAAAGTGGTGGTTGCCAGAGGGGAGGATGGGAAATATGAGTGAAGAGGAGTAGGAGATAGAGACTTCCAGTCATGGAATGAATAAGTCACAGGGATAAAATCACTCTGTAGGAAAAAGAAGAAAGAAAAAGAATGGGGCGGGGGGTCTTCTGTCCTTGATGTCATGCATGTATGACTATGGGTGATGGACAGCTAGTGAAGCAGGGAAGTTTTAAAATGGTAGAGCAATAATGCTAGGTTTCCATTTTGGATAGTTTGAAGAGCAAAACAAGAAACAAGGGAACTGTTAAATGGTCAGTGCTATGCTGATGAACACCTGAACAAGAACAAAGATTGTGGGATCAAAAAGGAGTTTGGGAAAAAGAATTCATAAAACTTCATGATGAATTCAACATAAAGGGTAGAAGAAAAGATCTTAGTTTCTGATTTGGTTGCAGGATGATTGGTAGTGCCATTAACCAAGACAAGGGCTAATTATGTTTTCCTTTTTTTCTATCATTTAGGAAAATATATATAAAAATATGTCCCAGAGTCCATCCTAAGAATGCTCATTCCAATTGATATGTTAAAATGAGGAAGGACGGAATGGAATGGAATGGAATGGAAGGAAAGGAAAGAAAGAAAATATCAAACAAAGCTCAAAGATGAGAACCTGCAGCATTTATTTGTGAGCATAGGGCAAGGTGGTCAGGGGAATGCTTCAAGTAATTCAAATAGTATGTGCAAAAAAACAAGAGATTCTGGAACTATGAGATATTCAACATTCTTAGTACTAACAGTTTAACAATAAAATAAGAATGGAAAGTTAGTTAAGACCATATCACACACAGACTTTTTTACCAAACTAATGAGTTTAAAGTCTGTCCTTAGAGCAGAGTTGCTGAAAATGGAAAATGTTTAAATCATGAGTAATTTAATCAGAACTGAATTTGCAAAATATTATTCTGACTATATTTTAGGGAATATTGTGGGGGGCGAGCAAGGTTTAAATCAAGAAAACCAATTAGACTCTTTAATAATATAGATGAAACATGATCTTACATCTGGATTGAAATGAGGTAGAGGCAAAGGGGATGGACAAAAGGGGGAGCATTTGTTAAGCATGTATTAAGAGTAGTCATTGATTGACGATGGAATGACAGGGTATAGTGTAAGGGGTCTGGACACCTAGATAGAAGGGTATGTCATTCACTGAAATGAGGAGATTTAGAGGCAAAGAATTTCTTTTTGGACAGGTTGAGGGTAACCTGGGATTTAAATGTAAAGGAGCTGTCTGGTCTGGAGAGAGAGAATGCTGGGCGTCCTTAATGCAGGAATTGTGCCAGTGCAGGAGAGGCATGGCTATGACCACCCAGGAGTTTACAAGTAAGAAGACAAAGGGCTGGTCCAAACCCTGCTAAGGATCTTTTTTTAAGGAAAGCATCTTATGCAAACTTTAGGTTTAAGAACACTTCTAGAATTTTCAGCCATCACCTTTCTCTTTCTCTTGTTGCCGGAGTGATATATGCCCTCCCCATATTTGGAAAGAAGCATCTGGTCCCAGTGTCATCCTCTATTGCTAGCATCTGCTGATGGGAGGATTGTTTCTCCTGGTCTTGGTGGTTGTCCTCAGCTTGCTTGGCTGATGACCCCATCTACCTCTGTTCTCTGTATGGATAAAGTATGGTGGCCATTGGGTTGGAGGCTAGTACTTAATGATCTTTCCTGCTGATTCAACCCCTATTAATCTCTTTTTAGTAATCCTCTGAGCCCAGTTAGGGGGACTCCCCCCACCTTAGCTATCTTCGGCACTCTCCTTGGGTACATTGGAACTTTTTGACCTCCCTTATGTCCCACAGGAGCTGAGAGATTTGAGAGGGCACTCCAACTCTCATCCTCACCACCTCTACTCTGTTGGCATTAGGGTAGGCTGCAGTATTGAATCAGATCTCCAAACCCATCTAGGACTTCATTGCTCCTCCTTCTCCAAGGTTCCCCTTGGAAGAGGCCAGAGGATGGTAGCAGAATTTCTACACTGATCTAAATGTTCTTTCTATTCTGACCAATATTCTCAGACTCCTCTCTAATTCAGAAGGATCTTAATCTGCTCTCTGAATAGTGGAAAGCTATTTTTTGTCATTCTACATTTTTCTCTTCTGTGTGACTTAAGACACAGAACTCAATGCCCTGATTCAGCCAGGCTTTATATTTGACATGCAAAGAAACGGCCTTAACATTCCAAAGCATTTTTCCTTTTCAAGTGCTTGCCTCTTTTAATTCAGAATTGCTTTTAGATACTGTCTGCTATGGACTTACCAAAAAATACATAATGAAACTCAAAGCTAAGAAAAATTGATTCTTCATTCTTTCTGAGTTCTTTTCCTCCCTTTCCTAGGTAATAAACCTTAAAGTCTTCTTTAAAGAATACATATTTAGATTGATTCTAGCTGTCTAAAGCACAATACATTAGAATTCATTTTACAGTTCATATAATTTTAAGATTTACATACATACAAGCATATGAACAAATGTTACTTTGCTAGATATAGATTTAATGAATTATTGAGATGTATTGGTTTTGACACCAACATACTTATGGCAATAAATAATTATGGCTGTAGACTTTCATTAAGAACTTTTGTACAATGATAGAAAATGTACAGAATGTAGAGAACATAGTAAAATAAATGTATCTTTCTTACACAATGACACCATGAATGATAGTGAATAACAAATCGTATCACTGTAGTCTGTCCAGCCTACTCTGAAATGATGAGATTAGCTGAATAATTCCCAAATCTTGCTTCATCTTGTGCTTTATAAATAAATGCTGATTTTTTTCCTTCCTTCTATATCTTAAAAATAAAATAGGACACTAAATGCTTTTCCTTAAAATAATTCAACTTTGATCCTAATAAGTTAGCAAAACCCATGTGTAACATTAATTTTAAGAACATTAATACATGAGGATTTTTATTATTTTGAAATCTGATTTTAATGTTGGAAAGGCTTCAGGGGAAAAGAGTCCTAGACAGAGAAACACGCATTAGATAATATTTCCAAATATTAACCCTCTATACTCTTCCACATGGAAAATATCTCATTCCTCTCATCCTCCCACCTGGCTAATTTTAACAGCTCCTTCTGCACTCAACCAAGCAAACGCTTCATGAGGATATTCACCTTTAGCTCCCCGGCTGTACCAGGTGACTTACCTGCTTATAGGTACCTGTGGCACCTATTATATATCTCTAGTCTATTTATCATCCTACATTACAATTGCTTGTTTATAGTTCTGTCTTCTCATCTAGACTGCAACCTCCTTGAGAGTAGAAAGTGTCCTATTTCTGCCTCTCCACCAATAATAATTAGCATATTATCTAGTAGAGTGGAAACTCAATAAATAGTTGCTAAGTAAGTAGATGAATGAATGCTGTCACCACTTTACAGATAAAGGAACTGATGATCAAGACATATTCTTATAAAACATGTCTGCTATAAATGCAAACTCAGAACAATAAATATATAACAATCTGCAAATTTTACAAAAATATTGTGTCACCAGCGTGGAAGAAAGAATTCATTTTTCCTTTATTTAAACATTCAGCAAAACCTATAGTCAAATTCAGAAACTAACTTACTGATTAGAACTAGATCATTTAGAGTGACAGGAAATTGATTCAAAATCATTATGGTAATATGGCATTAAAACTCTAGGCTTGTGCAGAAATGTACGTTTAACTTTTTGACTTGGATAATTTATTAGACTTCGCTGAACCTAAATTCTCTTCACTCCTGATTTCTTTAACTCTCTCCTCCCCTGAAAAACTGTAAGGATTAAATTGGCCCTTACAAAATTAAAAATTTAAAAGCCCTAAAAAACAGAAAGTTAAATAAAAATAAATGTGTATCTAACTGGTGGCATAATCATATTGAAAGGAACTGTTCTGAGTGACATTAAACACAGTAATTTCTCTGCCTACTGGAATATAATTTAAGGATGAAAAAATCTTAAAAGAAAACAAAATCTTAAACTCTTCATTAATCATGTTGTTGGAAGTTGTGTTGTAGTGGGCAAGTGGTATTGTTATTCTAAAACAGTTATATGTGGACTGTAGAATAAACTGAGTAATTATGCAATATTCTAGTTATATTCCTGGTGTAGTTGTAAATCAGGACTCCTTATTCTTAATGTGATGGGCAAAAGAGATGCAGACAGAAGATGTTAGGCAAAAACACAACAAAACACTATTGTCCTGAATTTGAATTAGATGTAACAATAGAACTCATGATGATATACATAGATGTTGCTATTAATATCTGTTTATACTTATATATTTTAGAGTGTATGTTTTTCCTCACTTTATCCTCTGAAAAAAAATTTGAGAACAATGATGAACCCAGTAGCAATGAACATCATTAGCACCCAGATTGTGGTCACTAAATACATTTCCCTCTAAAAAGAAACACAGATCCTTAGAGAAATTCCAGATCTACAGTAGGCAATGTATAAAATAAATCTAAAACATCTTGCCATATCAGATAGCAAGGAAGTTATCAGTGACTACTAAGGTCATGTCAATAGGATTTAAGAGTCAGCTTATAGAGGTACAAACTGGCCCCAAAAGAACTATGTGTAGCTACAAAAATGATAATAACAACTGTGGATTGAGAAACCAAGTGCAGGTTAAATTCATGAGTTCATAAAGGTAGTAAAAAAAAAAAAAAAAAAGGTCTAACTGGTCACCTCTGGAGAATGATGAAGAATCAATTCATTATCTTGAAGACCAGAAGATAAAGGGAACATACCAAGCATTTATCCTGTGTTTCCTATATGAGTTGTACCACTGGGTAAAACCATAATAAGAGAAAAAGAGAACAAATCTTTTTATAGTATCTCCCCCCAAAAAAATGACCAGGAAAAAAATGATAGTTTGATAGTTTTGGAATGTCACCATTTTCTAAACCCCCAACTGGATTTAGCCACTAAGTATTGATGGTTACTGACATCACCAAAAGAGAAATAGCCCAACATTGAGTGTCTCCAGATAGGAGAATTCACCATCTTGCCAACACAATCAAACCTGAATCCGATCAAGCCTCTAGAACTAACTTCAATTTACAGGAAATTTAGAACACAAAGTAACATATTAAACAATTTCACAAAGATAAATCTGCACAATCCAGACAACGGGAAAGTCTAGAGAGGTATATCAGTCGATCACAAAATATGACTTATTTGAATCCTGATTCAAATAAATGGAAAGAGAAAAAATATATAAGCTATTATGATGTCTATAAATAAGTAATGGGTTAGGTCAAAGACCTTGAAAATTTCTATTTTCGTCTGTTAAAAAAATATATATATGCCCATTCAAGGAAAACATAATTTTGGTCAGAGCAGTAATTAGCATGGTCAGTATGAACCACATTCCTATAGAAATACAATTTTTTCTCTCACATTGCCTATAGAAGCATTTTATTAGTTATGATAATTTATGTTTTTAATCTTTTCAGTTAATACACCCAGAGGCAATGGAATTGGAGCAGTAAGAAGGCAGAAATGAATACAATATTATGCATAAATCCAAAATCATTAAAAAGCAACTCTATTCTTTGGTCTCTGAAATCAAGTAGGTCAAAATGTTTAAAGAAAACCATAAACCCTTTATTTTCCTTTTTGATCACTGATTTTTGTCATAATAATTATGAAAAATCCTTTTTTGATTATGAAAAATTAAGATGTTTTTAGTGGGTTAATCTATTTTTTTATAAAAATGGGAATATTGAACATCAGATTAAACTCTCATTTAGAGCCAATTTATTCCAGAGTGTCAATTATCTTCTTAGAAATAATGTTCTATTTTCTTACATTTCCAGGAAACTGTTTTCCTGGCTAAGGTACTCACAAATCTTATGGCTTGGAACTTGAACATAGTTCTAATTTTCTAATAACTTTTTTAGTTAAAAATAAATATTCCACATATTGTGTGACTTACTATGTTTGGCTTGTCTGTAACGAGGAATACCATCAGATGTCTCCCGTCGCATTCAGTCTCAGATGCCTTTAGGGTCACCAGACAGTGCTGGTGACTGGAGCTTCCAGGTTTCCAATTCTGAGCCTCTGGATATTTCAGGCAAAGGTAATTCTTTTTTATTCTGAGTTATCAAGCCAGTTTTCACCTCTTTACTTGAAAGTTGTCCTTCCTCACTGGGAGAGAAAAAAATGACCATTATTTTCCTACCAGAACTCTCCTTTGATGCAATAAATAACTATATACATGAAAAAGATATGAGGCTCCTTTTTATTTCGTTCTATAAGGAAATAACAGTTCACAGCCATACCCCCGTGCACTCTCTTCTCCATCTGATTTGAAGTCATCCTTAACTCTGCTTGTATCACATATTTTCATGCTGAGAGCATGGCGGATTACAATCTTTATTCGTATACTGAGTAACGTAAACACTTCTACTGCCAAACTAGCTAACTCTTCTAAAGTCTTCTAAAGCAATAATACCTCATTTAAACAAGTAAGCCATTTTTTTCACATTTCAAGGATCCACATAAAACTAAAACATATTTCTTTTTCTAGGACTCATATGCAGTGCTATTTTGGTCCTACTTTTAAAGAGTAGAATTGAATAATTCTTCCAGGAGATGTTTTCTCCCTTACAGAATGTATGAAAAGTGAAAATTTCTCTTAATGAAATACTACCCATCTTTCAAACTCATTATTACTTATTTACTAAAACTTCACCATTTCAGTGATTTTTTGATTAATTTTGAAGCTATGAATAAAAAGAATGAAGAAAATTTAACAGGATGGTTAATCAAATATTTAAAAACTACCTAACTTCTAAGAGTCATGGTTCCTTAATATCACAAAAGTGTCTGGCACATAGTAGAAGCTCAAGCAATATATTCCAAATGAACATGTGAATAAATATTGTGGCAATTATCATATAATATAAATATTGTAGCAATTATCATGTAATATGTACACATACACCACACTTAGACAACCACATTGTGAACTCCCAGAGGGCAAGAAAAGTGCTCAATTGCTAGAAAAACATCTGGAATGTAGCAGACAATAAATAAATATTGAAGGAAGAAAAGTAGTGAGCAAGCCTCACTGAAGAGAAAATCATCTGTTAATGTGATTTAGACACAATCTTATAGTCAATGCTACCTTTGATTTTATAATTAACTTGTATATGATGAAGTGCAATGGTTATTTTGTTAAAAACCACCCAATTCTTTATCAAAATTACTGTGGCTGTTATGTTACCTTTGAATGTTTTAAAACCTGGTGCTGATCTTCACTACCATTAAAAAGAAAAGGAAAATTATATAATCTTACATAGAATAGTCTCCAGATGCTCTAGGGGGTGCAACTGTCTGTTTATTTCAGAGTTCAGTAGTGCCATTCAACTGGCCAGCTTCCCTAAGGCCTTCAGTACTGGAGCTACCCCAGGTCTATTAGAACCCATGTCCAGCAGAAATCAATGCAAAAGAAGCCCATTCAGGTGAACATCTGCTAGGGGTCTGGTAGTGGGTAATTAATGTATAAGCATTAATTGAGCTGAATGAATAATATGATAAAGAGTTATCAGTGATGAGGCAAGCCAAGAAGCACAGTTATTAGGAAGTTTGAGAAGGTGGTAGTCCATGTATCCAAGAAGCAAAGATAGGAGGTAGGTTACAGGAGTGTAGATATAAAACATCATGTGTGGGGAGCTGCTTGGGCATGTGACAAGAAAATGTAAGTGACTGGTAAGAGAACCAGACACTCGATTCATGTATTCCAACATTCAAGGAAGGTTGACAAAATGTCAAGCATTGGGAATATAGGACCAATAAAGAGTGGTCTAAATGGTCAAAAGGCTTGTGGTCTAGAAGCCAAATTCTGAAACATGTAAATAAATAATCACCATAATATGTTACAGGTGCTATGATAGATTAACATATGAAACAGAGGATATGGTAGGAAGGAGGGAATATGAATTATTTGTAGGTTGGGGGGGAGATTGAAAAGAAAGATTTCCTACTTAAAATTCAGTGGAATAAATAAATATGTTAAAAAATGAAGATATGATGTGGTAAGTGCTATGATAGAAGTATGACCAGGAGGCCTACTCTGATTAACCAAATCAGCCTTTGAGATTAGGTTATAAAGCAGGAAGTTTAGATGCAAAAAAAAAAAAAAGACTATGGACATTTTATAGTATAAACTTTTTAAATTTTTACCTTTTCAAAATTATCAAACAACATATGCCATAGACTCCTTCATCATGTCCTTGAACATCACACTATCCCTGAGCCCTAATCTGAGATATGGAAATATGGAAATGGATTGAATAAGTGACTGATACATATGAGGTATAGTGCCTTGGCTTTTAGGGTCTTTGGTATCATAAAAAGATGTTTGGCTTTGTCCCTGGTTCCTGGCACAGGATTCCGAAAACCCTTGGAATTTCCTGCATTATAAAAGTGATAAAAGCATTCTTTTTTTTTTTTTTTTTTTCCTGGCAGGCCCCTAGATCACATCAGGATGGGGACTAGTGGCCAGAAAGACCAAGCTTTGATTAGAAACTTGAAACTCTCAGCCCCAATCTCTGGGGAGGAGAGAGAAACTAGGGATTGGGTTAATCAACAATCCGTGGCTAATAATTTAATTAATAAGGCCTATGCAATGAAACCTTCATAAAAAGCCCTAAACAATGGGGTTCAGAGAACTTTAGATTCGGTGAACACATCTATGTGTAGGAAGGATGGTGCACCCCATCTCCACAGAAACAGAAGCTCCTGTGCTCTCTCCAGACTTTGCCATATACACTTCTTCATCTAGCAATTCATTTGCATCCTCTATAATAAGCCAGGAAACATAAGTTAGGGGGCTTTGTGAGTTCTGTGACCCATTTTAGCAAATTATCAAATCTGGTGAGTTGTGGGAAGCCCCAATTTACAGCTGGTCCGTCAGAAGGACAGGTGGCCCAGGACTTGTGATTGGTCCCTGACATGGGTTCAGTATTGTGGAACTGAGTCCTTTCACTTGTGGAATCTGATGCGAACTCCAGGTAGTTAGTGTCAGAACCCAAGAGAATTATAGGATACTCAGGTGGTGGCCAGAGACTCAGAGAATGGGTTGTTGGTGCTGGAAAACACCCCAAGGTCACAAGTACTTGGAACGTCACAATGGCTACAAAATCAAAATGTCAGACACCAGGAAAGACTTTCCTTGTGGGCATGGCCCCAGTCCTAAAGGGTGACTTACAATTTGGCCAATTGAGGGGGTCCAGAGAGGTGGAAGAAAGCTGTCATAGGCAGAAGGACTGGATGGGTCATGATGGAGGAATGCAAGAGACTGTGACCTATCCTGCTCTGGATGGCTGGGCCGTGGCAAGTCAGGGCAGAAGCCCACAAGAGATGAGACACTGGAAAGATAATCAGGGCTGGAATGGTCGGCTAAGGGCATTGTGTTGTCTTCTCAGTTAAGTATGATTATCATCATCTCAAACATTCCTGGATGATTGTGAGCAAGGGAATGAAATGACTTAATTTTTGTTTTACAAATACTAATAGAAGACCAAACATCCCTCCCATTTTTTGTCAGGTCCACATTAATTGTACACATTTATTGTAGATCACTAGCTACTACTGTCATCACAGGTTCCCAAGGATTTTGCAGCAGAAATACTTCAAATGGAAACACTCAGCTGTGATTTGAGATCCCTGAAAGATTTGGCAGTGGTTTCTGGGAAAACCGGCATCCCTAACCTTGCCAGTATGAGATACTTGCTGAAGTCTCTTTTCTATGGCGGACGCTGTGCTCTCTCTGCATGGGACTTGGTCCACAAGAAAAAGAAAGTATATACTTTCTCTTGTTTGGGCTTGGCCCAAGGAAAACACATCCATATCGGGCCCTCTCTTGGTTCCGGGATTTTGCTGGGAGCACTCGCCTAGGCCTAACTTTTGCAGTTGACGTTGAAGAGCACACACATAACTCATTGAGCCTGACAAACTGCCAGATATTAGAGATGGGAGAATAGCTAAGATCCTGAATTCCCAAGTCTTCAAAACTCCCATCAGTTTCTGTAACACCATCGTGCCGGGTTACCAAGGGGGAGGTTATGCAGCACAGAGAAGAGACTCACATAGTAGTTCTCCAGGTCTGCTGTGGATTCTTGGGAGAGACTGCAACCTTTTCAGGGGCTCCTAGAGGTCAAAACTATTTTCACAATAATGCTAAAATGTCGCTTGCCTCTCACTGCGTTGATATTTGCACTGATGATAACAGAAGCAAGGGTTGGTAAACCTAGTGGAGCCTTAGAACAAATCAAGGCAGAGGCAGCACACTGTTCCAGCAGTCACTGTCACGGTCTTTGCTGCCATGCACTTGCAAGGAAAAAAAAAAAGACCAGGTTCACTCTGGGATGTCCTTGGTTGCCTGGTAAGATATATTAAGATATTATTAAACTCAACCTGTACAACCTGTAAGTACATGCCTTTTTAATAGTCCATATGACTAAGAAGCACACACAAGATACTTTTGCTATATCCCGAAGTATTACAGGTGGTGCAAGGAAATGCCCTCCAAGGGTCCAGAGCTCAGCTGAGCTGGGAGAGCAAACTGAGCTGTTATGGATCAGAGCGGCCCACTGAAGCAACAAGCCATAAACGACAGAGTTAAGCCTTTACTGACCGTGATGGTATGAGCGAGAGGCTAAAACCAGAGAAAACACCATCTCCCCGTTCCATTTTCCCCCATGGAAGGGCGCGCCAGTCGAGGGTCAGGTGGATCATCTCACTGTTGATGGAGCCCCTGAACGGAAAGCTCGAGTGGTTTTCTGGACTCTGAGGTCGGGAGGAAGAGCTCAGGGTCAGGCTTGGAATGCAAAAGGACTGCTACTGAGTCAGAGTGGGGATCAGTGTCTTTAAGAGTTTCCCCTCCTCCCCCTAAGCAGAGGCACCTGAGGAAGACCTCTGCCCGAGGCCTCTGATAAAGAGCTCTAGAATGAAGGTGCCCAGGTGAGGAAGGTAAATATCATGCAAGAAGCATGCCAGATCAGGGGAGTCTGCGTCCTTCATGAAACTCCATTCAGAGGCTGTGACGCACTGACCGGGCACCGAGTACGGTGTGGGGAGGGCAGCTCACCCCTGGGAGGCCGGCCAGGTAAAGCTTTTGTAACGGCCCTGGGTCAGACCTGAAAAATCACACGTAGGATTTTTTTAACCAAGAGCCTGACTCCTCATTAAGAAAGTCATACAGAAGAGTGATTGAGTTGCAAGTGTACTAGCAACAATTTTATAGAGCACCATTTTTATTTGAAGGAACAACCGACAAACTGTGGTTATTGAAACTTAGGCATTTGGCAGACATTTTCTTGAAAATGAACAAAGTGAGCCTGTCACTTCAAGGAAAACAACTGAAAGTTTGTTGCCAATGATAGAATGCAAGCTGCCAAGCAAAAATTGGAATTTTGGAAAACTTGTTATCCACCACTATGAGCTTCATAATAATTGCAGACTTTTTGGAATGAGTTCAGGGTGATATTAATGATTGCAAGTGTTGGAGCTTGATTCATGCCCCTTAAAAAAAAAAAAAAGTTAAAGTTCTAACATCCAGTACCTCAGAATGTGGCCTTATTTGGAAATAGGGTTTTTACAAACATAATTGAGTTAAAATGAGGTCATTAGGGTAAGCTCAAATCCAATAGGACAGGTTTCTTCTAAAAAGGTGAAAATTTGTCCACAGAGACAGAGGAAGACAATGTAAAGACACATCCCATGAAGCTGCAGTGATGCACCTACCAGGCAGGGAACAAGGAAGATTGCCTGCAAACCACCTGAGGTAGAAAGAGGCAAGAAGGGATTCCCATACAGATTTCAGAGGGAGTATGGCCCTACCCACACCTTGATTTCTGACTTTCAGCCTCCAGACCTGAAGACAATAAATTTCTGTCATTTTAAATCACCCAGTTTGTGATATTTTGTAGCAACAGCCCTAAGACAAAAATATGGCGATTTTTCCATACTGTAAAATGAAACATTTCAGTATTTAGAAGAGCTGTGGACTAAGGTGAACTAGTATTTTCCAAATGCCAATGGGCGAAGTTATAAAATCCCACATGGGTAAAATATCCATTCAAAGTTTTCATGGGTTTTAATGTAGCAGAGTACAAAGAGTTCATTGATATGGTTTGACATAACATCTTACAACGAAGCTTTAAAAAACTACCACACTTCTTAACTTTTGGTATCATATCAAACAAGAATATGCACAATTATCTGAAAAGGCTATTCAAATATTTCTCCCTTTTTGAACTACATGACTAAATGAGGTCACATATTCTTCATATCCTTCAAATAAAACAACATATCGCAACAAATCAATTCCAAAAGCGAATGTCAGAACGGTCTTTTGTTAAGGCAGACATTAATAATATTTATAAAAGTATAAAATCACATCTCCTCACTATTTGATTTTGGAAAAATACAGTTTCTTCAAATACAAATATGCTAATTTTGTTAACTTCTGAGTTTGTTATTTTTCATGAATTTGTTAATATTTTTAAACATCCTCAGTTTTAATCGCTAACACAGCAAACGTTGATAGCTTGAACACAAACAAAAGAATTTTGGGATCCTCAATAATTTTTAAGAGTGTAAGGTGTACAAAGATGAAAAGTTCGAAAATTGCTTTTCTAACAAATGCTCATTTTTATGACTCACTGAAGTTTGAGCCCTAGTCCCTGTCTGATTCCCACCCCTGTGAATGGATTTGGTTGGTTGTGAACCTAGGGATTCCCATCCCTCCTCTTCCTTAGACCCAGTTGTGTTTTCTGGTTCTTCTGCTTGATGAGTGGGGACGGACATGTGCACCCATTTACTGCATGTGCCACTTGGGAGAGGGAGCTTTAGAGAGGGAGCCAAACCTAGATGGAAAGAGGGCCATGCTTGTCCCACAAAAAGCCCGTGCCCAGCACACAGTGGGCTCCCAGGGAGTTTTGAAGCTCCTCTTGGCTGTAGAGGGAGAGAAGGATCCGAGGAGCCTTCCCAACACCACCAAAACCCACAGTGGTTGCTGTAGAGATTCCTAGGACCCATCCCAGGAGATTCTAAAGGTCTGAATTGAATGGCAGAATCAGTCTTTCCAACAAGTAGATCAAATGATTCTGGAGCAAGTGGTCCCTGGACTGCATATGAAAAGCAGTGCCAATGGGTGGGCTGTGCTTCTAACCGGGACCAATATGAGAAAGGTGCTGGTGAGCAGTATGCTAAAGGCTAGGTGATTATCAAGACTATCTGGTCCATTACATACAGAAAGAACGCTTGCTTCATGATTTTACCTAGGTCAAGGGATTCGTGGGCTATGGCCAGCAGAACATGCTAATTGATCTGGTTAACTCTGAGAGGAGGAAAAGATCAATTTGTCACTCTGGGACCCTAGCTGGAAGAATGGGCCCTTGAAACAGACTCACCTGGAAAACAGAACTGATATAAAATGAATGTCAATTACCCAGTTCCAGGGGGCCTGTCCATCTTCACTTCTTTTTGACGTATTATTTGTTAAGTTACACTCATAGAAAGTGCCCGTGACGGTAATATCTGCGTGCCCTTTAAACTCCCAAGAAATGCACAATTTATTTAACTGTCCAGTAAAAATCTTTGTTTCTCTTCACAGAGACAGAATGACAATGCAATTGCAGGTAGAACCTAGGTTAGAAAATCACTAACACTATATTGTATCCCCATATAATTTGTGTGAATGGTTTTCAGGAAAGGGTGAGACTATCAATATCACATGTAGTGAACCTAAATATTGCACTCAGCGTATCACAAATAAGCAAATTAGCATTTTGCTTTATAAATCAGCCTTTTGTGTTAGGTTACTGTCCTAGACGTTCAGAGTCTAGCAGAAAATCCATTCTGCCTTTCAGATTTACCCTCTACTCTGTTTATCAGACTTACCTTTCTAAAATAAAAGTCTGCTTCCGGTCTCTTTACATGGTGTCATGCTACCACACTGCCCTCCCTTTTCCAGTACCTTCTATGTGGTGGGCATTCAGTCAGATGGTTTTCACCTATTATCACTTTTTCTCACCCATAGTGCACGCCTTATCCTCTCTCCATGCCACACTTAGAAAACAAAACTTCAAGAGCTTAAACACATTTATCTATGAAGCTCTTATCTGCCCACGCTAGAACCCTTGCCCGATTAGAAGGCTCTGGCCCCTAAGCCCGTATTCCAGTCCTCCCGTAGCCCGAGGGTGCTTGGATAAATTGACAAAACAGCTGAGGTCGGTTCCCTTGGCTTGAAGCTCACAGGTGGCTGTGCCTATTTCCTACAGTAATACAAAGGGATTCTACTGGAAAGCAAACTATATAGCAGGATGAGTTAATTTGGCTTCAGGAACATCCCATCAGACCACTGGGTAGAGACAGAACTCTTCAAACGGTGCCAAAGATAGCTTTGTGTCAAGTCACTGAGTCACACATCAGCACAATAAAAATAAGAATGACTCATACTTTTGGGTCTCTGTCACGTACTCTGCCAAAGAGCAAAAAATAGAAAGATGTTCCTCAAATGTCACTTTAGGAATAGTTCGGGAATAATTCCCACACTGTACGTGTAAATATTACCTGAGTCTGGAGACTGCTGCTCACACCAGGTTGTACCTGCAAATCTTAACTGCTTTCAAGTCTTTAAGATTCTGGACCCTTTACAATAATCTAATGTGCTATGCTTTTTGGGAACAAACCCAAGCATTAAGCTTGAGGAATTTAAATTATTAGAACAAAATGTATTTTCAATGTATTTTCTAGTGCTGAATTGGATTTTAAATATAAATTGAAAATTTTGGTATTTGTTTACTTGCTTTTTTTGAAGAATGTAGCAAAAACAAACAAAACAGAATATACATATTCTTGAGAGGTGGGCTCTTAGGATGTCTCAAAATCTCTCTGAAATTATCTCCTGTTAACATTCTCCAGGTCAGAACACTCAAGAGTAATGAGTTTCTTTATATATACTACCTAATCAATAAGAAATAAAACTCCCAGCACTAACAAATTGCCATTTCAGCGAAAAGAGATTTATTCTGCTTGGCTTGTGTTTCCTCATTAGTAAAGTAAATGCAAGAAAGTCTGATTTATCTGGATTTTTTCCCCCACTGAACAAAAAGTAATTTGGTGAAACTAGAGTTTTATTTTTCATTGTATTGTATTTTTTAATTAAAACTGGGCAGTGGAACCTCTCTATCCCCAAATCACGGTGTGTATTAAATTTCAAGGAATCCTAAAGAAACTGGAGAGAATTTCATTTTTAGCAAACTGCAAGGCATTAAAATCAATAAATGGGCTGATGATGTAATTAATATGCCAGAGGCCTTGAATAGAAAAAATGAAGATTTAGTGGTAGCAACCATTACTTCTCTCAGTTAAAGAAATTTCTAAGCCTGTGTTTTAAGTAAATTATATAATCAGGACCACTGAACAGTAGTTGTGTTTTCATTATAGTTAATGTTAATTAGTCTGTTTATTTTGAGTGCGATTATCATTAATTTAGAGATTTGGATGCTCTTCCCTGTACAGCGTCTGTATATAATTCATAACCAAGAATACATCCCCTGGAATGGCGAAGCTCTCCAGGAAGGCTTTTCATTCACAATATTACTTAGTAGCTAATATTGGATAAGTTTATCCAGGATCTTGCAGAGATCAGATTCTCCAGTATCACCCCCATTAACTTCTATATTGCTTTTCCATAAAAAATGCAAGTATAGAAGCATTTGAAAAATATTTTACCATTTCTTTTGCCTTCTAAAGACAGTCAGTTTTTGTAATGATTACAAATCAAAATATAATAGGCTTAAAGCAACATGTGAAACATTGCAAAGTCAGTGCAGAATGCCGAGACTACTTCAACTTGAACCCTGAAATGAAGGAGTTTACAGGCACATGGAGGTGATAAGGTTTCTACCCAAATGCCCAGAGTGATTCCTAAATGAAATCGTATATCCTTTAGAGTGGGGGCAGGCCTGGATCTCTATATATTCCAAGTCAGAAACTCATAGTCACAAGAACTTGGGCAAATCACTCTGTGTTCCAATGTCTCAAATTCCTTATCTATAAAATGGAAATAATAACCAATGTGCAACAGTGTTTTGACAATTAAATGGCATAATGTACATTACAAGATCGAGTGTGGTGTTTTATGTATCATAGGTGTTAGAGGGGAAACCTGTGCGCACGGGCGCCTCCCCCACCGCCCCGTCGTATTGGGTTCACCTCACTGCAAAGTTCAAACATGTTCCACTGTAGAGCATGTGTTCAGGTCTGCTCCTTGGTCCTCAGAGGAGTTCCAGGAACTCCCGTGGGGACAAAAGTACATTGCATTTTCACTAATTTCAGTTGGAGAACCAAAATTTAACATTTCCTTCAATGATGACTGTAGGCAAGGAGCCATAGAAGTATTTGCAGTGCTTATGACTCTGTCACCAATATAATAGATATGTATTTTCTTATCACCTTTTCCTGGTGCTAAGATCTCAAAATATCATTTATGTTTATCATTACTTTGAAATTAAAGTAGCTATTGGACTCAATGTATAACTTTATTTAATGCATTAATCAAAAAGCACATATATTAACTATGGACACAAATTTTAAACATTTCTTGATAAGTGTTTTTTAATATTATTGGGTTCCTTTAAAACCTAGGTACTTTGGGGCGGAGCAAGATGGCGGAGGAGTAGGAGACCTGGATTTCGTCTCCTCTCAGGAATTCAGCTGGATAGGGATCAAACCATTCTGAACACCTACAAACTCAACAGGAGATCGAAGAAAAGAAAGCAACAACTCTCTCATCAGAAAAGCGACCACTTTCTGGAAGGTAGGACGTGCAGAGAAGTGAATCCGAGGCGATACTCGGGAGGATAGATGGCGGGGGAGGGGCCTCCGGCCGCCGCTTCTGGCAAGTGATAGAGCCGCGGAGCACAAATCGGAACTTTTAAAAGTCTGCTCCGCCGAGGGACGTCACTCCGGTGGCTAAGCGGGGGGGTGGAACCCTCCAGGACAGTGTGGTCTCAGGACCCTCAGGGTCACAGAAAGACCGGGGGTGCCTGAGTGTGGCAGAGCTCCCAGGTATCGGAGCAGGGAAGCCGGCTGCAGAGGCGGAGCCCAGGCGCGGGCTCTCAGCTCGGGGTCGCCATAAACCGTGATCCGCGGCACAGTCGGGCCCCTGCTCCTCCAGCAGGGACACAACAAGCAGCAGATCCGGGGAGACTCACCTTCCTCCCCCAGGAGGAGCCGCGCGGGAGGGCACCGCAGGGCTCTGCTGGGTTTGGAGACTCCACCCGGGGTCGGGTGCCAGAGATAGAAACGCGCGGTCACAGGCCGGGCGAGCACGGAGTACAGCTGCAGACCGGGGAGACGGGAGTGACTGTCGGCTTTTCTCTGGGGGCTCACTGAGGAGCGAGGCCCCGAGTTCTCAGCTCCTCCAAGGAGGAGATTGGGAGGCCGCCATTTTCACTCTCCGCCTCCAAAGCTGTATGGAAAGCTCGCAGGGAACAAAAGCCCCGGAGAGCAAACCCGAGCAGATGACTTAGCCAGGAGGGGCAAGGGCGGGGCAATTCCGCCTCCGGCAGAGACATTTGGGAACCACGGCAACAGGCCCCTCCCCAGAAGATCGGCGAGAACAGCCAGCCAAGACCAAGTTTACCGATCAATGAGAACGGCAGAACTCGAGCGCTAGGGGAATACTGCACATAGAATTCATGGCTTTTTTACCATGATCCTTTAGTCTTTCAAAGTTAATTTTTTTTAACTGTTTTTTGTTGTTGTTGTTGTTGTTGTTGAATTTTTCTTTTTCCCTTTTTCAACCAACATCTTATCAATCCGTTTTTTAAAAAAACATTTTCATTTTTCATTTTTAGTCATATTCTATCCCTTCATAGTAGTTACCCGTATTTTTGGCATATATATATAAGTTGTTCTCTCTTTAAAATTTTGAAATAGTTTCTTCTAACAGATTAAAATATACCCTAAATCTCTAGTATATGGTTTTTTCTACTCCCCTGCCTGATCACATTCTCTCCCTTTTTTTTCTTTTTTCTTTTTTTAAATCCTCTTCTTTCTTTTTTCAAACAACTTCTTATCAATTCCTTTTATAAAATTTTTTATAATTTCCATCTTTACAGTCATATTCCATCCCTTCATCATATCAACCCTTATTTTTGTACATATATAAGTTTTTCTTTCTTTAAAATTTTGGGAGGCACTTTCTTCTAAAAGACCAAAATACACCCCAAATCTAGTGTGTGGCACTGATCTATATACCAGCCTGATCATATTTGATCACATTCTGGTTTTTGTTGTTGTTGTTGTTGTTGTTTTGTTTGTTTTTGTTTGTTTTTATCTTTATCTTTTTCTTTTTTTTCTTTTCTTTTTTCTCTCTTTCCATTTCTTTTTCCACTGCTTCAGGTCTTTTCTGATTGGTTTAGAGTATATTTTCTGGGGACATGGTTACTCTGCTAGCATTTTGTTCTCTCATTAATCTATTCTCCTCTGCACAAAATGACAAGACGGAAAAAATCACCTCAACAAAAAGAACAAGAGGTAGTACCGACTGCCAGGGACCTACTCAATACGGACATTAGTATGATGTCAGATCTAGAGTTCAAAATCATCACTTTAAAGATACTAGCTGGGCTTGAAAAAAATATGGAAGTTATTAGAGAAACCCTTTCTGGAGAAGTAAAAGAGCTAAAATCTAACCAAGTAGAAATCAAAAAGGCTATTAATGAGGTGAAATCAAAAATGGGGGCGCTAACTGCTAGGATAAATGAGGCAGAAGAGAGAATCAGTAATATAGAAGACCAAATGATGAAAAATAAAGAAGCTGAGAAAAAGAGAGATAAACAACTACTGGATCATGAGGGCAGAATTCGAGAGATAAGCGATACCATAAGATGAAATAACATTAGAATAATTGGGATCCCAGAAGAAGAAGAAAGAGAGAGAGGGGCAGAAGGTATAATGGAGCAAATTATAGCAGAGAACTTCCCTAATTTGGGGAAGGAAACAGGCATCAAAATCCAGGAAGCACAGAGAACCCCCTTCAAAATCAATAAAAATAGGTCAACACCCTGACATCTAATAGTAAAACTTACGAGTCTCATAGACAAAGAGAAAATCCTGAGAGCAGCTCGGGAGAAGAGATATGTAACCTACAATGGTAGAAACATTAGATTGGCAACAGACCTATCCACAGAGACCTGGCAGGCCAGAAAGGACTGGCAGGATATATTCAGAGCACTAAATGAGAAAAATATGCAGCCAAGAATACTCTATCCAGCTAGGCTGTCATTGAAAATTGAAGGAGAGATAAAAAGCTTCCAGGACAAACAAAAACTAAAGGAATTTGCAAACACAAAACCAGCCCTGCAAGAAATCTTGAAAGGGGTCCTCTAAGCAAAGAGAGACCCTAAAAGCAACATAGACCAGAAAGGAACACAGACAATATACGGTAACAGTCACCTTACAGGCAATACAATGGCACTAAATTCCTATTTTTCAATAGTTACCCTGAATGTAAATGGGCTAAATACCCCAATCAAAAGACACAGGCTATCAGACTGGATTAAAAAACAAGACCCATCAATATGCTGTCTGCAAGAGACTCATTTTAGACCCAAAGACACCCCCAGATTGAAAGTGAGGGGGTGGAAAACCATTAACCATGCTAATGGACACCAAAAGAAAGCTGGGGTGGCAATCCTTATATCAGACAAATTAGATTTTAAATGAAAGACTGTAATAAGAGATGAGGAAGGACACTATATCCTACTTAAAGGGTCTATCCAACAAGAAGATCTAACAATTGTAAATATCTATGCCCCTAACATGGGAGCAGCCAATTATATAAGGCAATTAATAACAAAAGCAAAGAAACACATCGACAACAATACAATAATAGTGGGGGACTTTAACACCCCCCTCACTGAAATGGACAGATCATCTAAGCAAAAGATCAACAAGGAAATAAAGACTTTAAATGACACACTGGACCAAATGGACTTCACAGACATATTCAGAACATTCCACCCCAAAGCAAAAGAATACACATTCTTCTCTAGTGCCCATGGAACATTCTCCAGAATAGATCACATCCTAGGTCATAAATCAGGTCTCAACCGGTACCAAAAGATTGGGATCATTCCCTGCCTATTTTCAGACCACAGTGCTTTGAAACTAGAACTCAATCACAAGAGGAAAGTCGGAAAGAACTCAAATACATGGAGGCTAAAGAGCATCCTACTGAAGAATGAATGGGTCAACCAGGAAATTAAAGAAGAATTAAAAAAATACATGGAAACCAATGAAAATGAAAACACAACTGTTCAAAATCTTTGGGATGCAGCAAAGGCATTCCTAAGAGGAAAGTATATAGCAATACAAGCCTTTCTCAAGAAACAAGAAAGGTCTCAAGTACACAGCTTAACCCTACACCTAAAGGAGCTGGAGAAAGAACAGCAAATAAAGCCTAAACCCAGCAGGAGAAGAGAAATCATAAAGATCAGAGCAGAAATCAATGAAATAGAAACTAAAAGAACAGTAGAACAGATCAACGAAACTAGGAGCTGGTTCTTTGAAAGAATTAACAAGATTGATAAACCCCTGGCCAGACTTATTAAAAAGAAAAGAGAAATGACCCAAATCAACAAAATCATGAATGAAAGAGGAGAGATCACAACCAACACCAAAGAAATACAAACAATTATAAGAACATATTATGAGCAACTCTATGCCAGCAAATTAGATAACCTGGAAGAAATGGACGCATTCCTAGAGATGTATCAACTACCAAAACTGAACCAGGAAGAAATAGAAAACCTGAACAGACCTATAACCACTAAGGAAATTGAAACAATCATCAAAAATCTCCCAACAAACAAAAGCCCAGGGCCAGATGGCTTCCCAGGGGAATTCTACCAAACATTTCAAGAAGAATTAATACCTATTCTTCTGAAACTATTCCAAAAAATAGAAATGGAAGGAAAACTTCCAAACTCATTTTATGAGGCCAGCATTACCTTGATCTCAAAACCAGACAAAGACCCCATCAAAAAGGAGAATTACAGACCAATATCCCTGATGAACATGGATGCAAAAATTCTCACCAAAATACTAGCCAATAGGATCCAACAGTACATTAAAAGGATTATTCACCACGACCAAGTGGGATTTATCCCTGGGCTGCAAGGTTGGTTCAACATCCGCAAATCAATCAAAGTGATACAATACATCAACAAAAGAAAGAACAAGAATCATATGATCCTCTCAATAGATGCAGAAAAAGCATTTGACAAAGTACAGCATCCTTTCTGGATTAAAACTCTTCAGAGTATAGGCATAGAGGGTACATACCTCAATATCATAAAAGCTATCTATGACAAACCCACAGCGAATATCATTCTCAATGGGGAAAAACTGAGAGCTTTCCCCCTAAGGTCAGGAACGCGGCAGGGATGTCCACTATCACCACTGCTATTCAACATAGTATTGGAAGTCCTAGCCACAGCAATCAGACAACAAAAAGAAATCAAAGGCATCTGAATTGGCAAAGAAGAAGTCAAACTCTCACTCTTTGCAGATGATATGATACTTTATGTGGAAAACCCAAAAGACTCCACCCCAAAACTGCTAGAATTCATACAGGAATTCAGTAAAGTGGCAGGATATAAAATCAATGCAGAGAAATCAGTGGAATTCCTATACACCAACAACAAGACAGAAGAAAGAGAAATTAAGGAGTTGATCCCATTTACAATTGCACCCAAAAACATAAGATACCTAGGAATAAATCTAACCAAAGAGACAAAGGATCTGTACTCAGAAAACTATAAAATACTTATGAAAGAAATTGAGGAAGACACAAAGAAATGGAAAAACGTTCCATGCTCATGGATTGGAAGAACAAATATTGTGAAGATGTCAATGCTACCTAGAGCAATCTACACATTCAATGCAATCCCCATCAAAATACCATCCACTTTTTTCAAAGAAATGGAACAAATAATCCTAAAATTTATGGAACCAGAAAAGACCACGAATAGCCAGAGGCATTTTGAAAAAGAAAAGCAAAGCTGGCGGCATCACAATTCCAGACTTCCAGCTCTATTACAAAGCTGTCATCATCAAGACAGTATGGTACTGGCACAAAAACAGACACATAGGTCAATGGAACAGAATAGAGAGCCCAGAAATGGACCCTCAACTCTATGGTCAACTCATCTTCGACAAAGCAGGAAAGAATGTCCAATGGAAAAAAAGACAGTCTCTTCAACAAATGGTGTTGGGAAAATTGGATAGCCACATGCAAAAGAATGAAACTGGACCATTTCCTTACACCACACACAAAAATAGACTCCAAATGGTTGAAAGACCTCAATGTGAGACAGGAGTCCATCAAAATCCTAGAGGAGAACACAGGCAGCAACCTCTTTGACCTCAGCCGAAGCAACTTCTTCCTAGAAACATCGCCAAAGGCAAGGGAAGCAAGGGCAAAAATGAACTATTGGGACTTCATCAAGATAAAAAGCTTTTGCAAAGCAAAGGAAACAGTCAACAAAACCAAAAGACAACCGACAGAATGGGAGAAGATATTTGCAAATGACATATCAGATAAAGGGCTAGTATCCAAAATCTATAAAGAACTTATCAAACTCAACACCCAAAGAACAAAGAATCCAATCAAGAAACGGGCAGAAGACATGAACAGACATTTTTTCAAAGAAGACATCCAAATGGCCAACAGACACATGAAAAAGTGCTCAATATCGCTCGGCATCAGGGAAATCCAAATCAAAACCTCAATGAGATACCACCTCACACCAGTCAGAATGGCTAAAATTAACAAGTCAGGAAATGACAGATGTTGGCGGGGATGCGGAGAAAGGGGAACCCTCCTACACTGTTGGTGGGAATGCAAGCTGGTGCAGCCACTCTGGAAAACAGTATGGAGATTCGTCAAAAAGTTGAAAATAGAGCTACCATATGATCCAGCAATTGCACTACTGGGTATTTACCCCAAAGATACAAAAGTAGGGATCCGAAAGGGTACGTGCACCCCGATGTTTATAGCAGCAATGTCCACAATAGCCAAACTGTGGAAAAAGCCAAGATGTCCATCAACAGATGAATGGATAAAGAAGATGTGGTATATATACACAATGGAATATTATGCAGCCATCAAAAGGAATGAGATCTTGCCATTTGCAACAACGTGGATAGAACTGGAGGGTATTATGTTGAGCGAAATAAGTCAAAAAGAGAAAGACATGTATCATATGACCTCACTGATATGAGGAATTCTTAATCACAGGAAACAAACTGAGGGTTGCTGGAGTGGGGGGTGGGGTGGGAGGGATGGGGTGACTGGGCGATAGACACTGGGGAGGGTATGTGCTCTGGTAAGCACTGTGAATTGTGCAAGACTGTTGAATCTCAGATCTGTACCTCTGAAACAAATAATGCAATGTATGTTAAGAAAAAAAAAAGAAGAAAAAGAAGGTAGCAGGAGGGGAAGAATGAAGCGGGGGAAATCGGAGGGGTAGATGAACCATGAGAGACGATGGACTCTGAAAAACAAACTGAGGGTTCTAGAGGGGAGGGGGGTGGGAGGATGGGTTGGCCTGGTGGTGAGTATTGAGGAGGACACGTTCTGCATGGAGCACTGGGTGTTATGCACAAACAATGAATCATGGAACACTACATCTAAAACTAATGATGTAATGTATGGGGATTAACATAAGAATAAAAAAAATTGCCAATAAAAACACAGCCTAAGCCAAAAAAAAAAAAAAAAAAACCTATGTACTTTATCTTACGCATTTAAAAGCATTATTCTGAGAAGACACCCCTTAGGCAATACTAGACTTCACAAAATGATCCATGGGGGAAAAACAGTGAAGACCTCACCCGCCACAGGGGAGCCAAAATCTATAAGAAGTGTGCTCACTAGACCAAAATAGAGAATCCACAATGCAAGTAACTGGGAAATAACCCTTAACGATAGGAACAGATATACCAAGTGATTATAAAAATCTCTGGATGGATCTGAAGGATAGGATCAATGGGACAGAACCGAAGACACTGACAGCATTTGTGGGTGGGTTTAGGTGCTCCTCCTAGGTAGGAACTCCTTTCTTCCAGAGCTGAGGCCAGAAACATCAGATTCACTCTAACTGTTGCCTTTCCTTTCACAACACACAGGCAACCTATCATCAAATCCTGGCTGCTCTGTCTTCAAAATACATCTAAATTCGGTCATCTCACTCACGTCCACCGCTGACACCTGGATCCAGGCCTCTATCATCTCTCACTCGATAATAAATAGATGCCTAGCTGCTCTTGCTATTTCAGGCAAGGCGTGGAACATTCATAAAAGTTTAGAAGCACATGACAGAGGCACAGGACTAAAAATACGCCTTGCAAAAGTCTGGAGTAGTCCTCTTATAACACATCCCTGGGGCTCAAAGGGAAGATGGAAATGAAAGGATCCTGAAGGTGAGGCATAAAAAAGTACTCCTCAAAATAAACCCTTTCCCTGGGGCAGCCAGAATTGAAAAATTTTTTTTAATTGAAAAAAAGTCACTATGTCTTAAATGCCAATTACATGGTCAGAGAAGAGGTAAATTTCCACTCCCCTGGTGCAATGAATCTCTCACCAGGAAAGCTCTTCCAGTTGTTTGCAGTTCATGAACTCCAGACAGCTGGCTTTGGGATTCTGGGGAAGCAGAAATTGGGATTTTCCCTGTCCAACCACCTTCCGTCCCTCAGGTGTCACTGTATCTCTACTTTCCCAATATAAAGTAATGGGTTCCGTCAACATATATTTGCCTGAGACTACTTCGTGAAGCATTGGCAACGTGTGCTTCATCTTCAGTGTCATGAGTGAGAGTCGATGATGTGCTCCAGATGCAGCAACTGACAAGTTCTGACTCTCCAAGGGGACAAGACTGGATGTCATTTGGGATGGGGATTGAACAGGGCGAGAGGTTTCAGTTTTGGTTATAGAGTGGCCTTAGAATGTGTTAAAGTAACAAAGTGGGGTACCTGGGTAGCTCAATCAGTTAAGCATCTGCCTTCGGCTCAGGTCATGATCCCAGGGTCCTGGGATCGAGCCCCACATCAGGCTCCCTGCTCAGTGGGGAGTCTGCTTCTCCCTCTGCCCTCACCCCACTCGTGCTCTCTATTTCTCTCTCAAATAAATAAATAAAAATAAAATCTTAAAAAAATAAAGTAACAAACTGTTTTGGTACATTTCTGAGTCTTTTAACAAAAAATATTCACCAAACAGCATGCCCAGAGAGTCCATAAAGGTGTGATGCATGGGAAGCAGCCTCAGGAAGGTAGGAGAAGGACTTCCCAGGAGGCTACTAACACCTTTCCAGACACTTCTGGGTGACCAGAGGCTTAATGACAAAGCCCAAAGAGTCAAAGAACCAAAAACCTAAGCAGCATTGGGTATATATTCAAATATAACTCATCTGGTTTTTGTGAGGAAGGACTGTCACTAAATACTCTTCATCTCTTGCCTCATTCCCTAGCCTTTCCCACAAAACTGAAATAAGTTACCTGACAGTGAGTGTGAGAGAGAAACTGAGTATTCAAAACCCACTTCCTTCCTCTCCTTCCACTGGCAAGTCAGCTGCCTCTAGGAAGACAGAACTGAGTCTTGCTCCACACCAGAAATTTCACAGGGGCAGCTTTGCTGGTGACAAGGTGGGCACACAGTACTAGGAAGCACATTTTGGCTTTATAAGTAAGTAAGAGGCTATTTGATTCCCGTCTTCTAGATTCTTATTTCTTATTTGGTTCAAACCTCAGCTAGAAAGGAAATAGCTGCTAGGTACTAAGCCCCTCCAAGCCCCATGCATTAGCCATTTGATAAACAGTTCCTTCAAATAATCCAAGAAAGAAAGTAATGTGTGTCCTAAGAAAAACAGACACATAGGTAAAGAGCTGTGATGGCTGAGAGAGAAATAGGCCCTTCTGGTTGCTTGGTGGACAGAAAATTTCATCGAGGGGAAAAAAACATGAGGTGGCCCTTGAAGAGAAGAATTTACACATGAGGAATTGGAAAAAAACATAAGCAGTCAGATCCAAGCACTTGAACAAAAGCTTGAAAGCATGAGAATGTGGGGCACACTGTAAATATGGAGCAGAAAACAGTTAAGTTTGACTAATACCCAGCAGTGTCTGGAAAAACTGCTTAGCCTAAGGACACTGAATTTTGCTTAGTGAAAAATAAGGAACAACTGAGGATATACATCCAAGGTCCCAAATGTTGTAGTCAGAATTTATCTTTGGGTATCTGTGAAATGTTAAAGGAAATACTTGTGAGAGTGTATCTATTTGGCATACACAGTAAGCTTGAGACAATACAAATATAGAAAAGGAACATGGTTCCTGCATAAAGATATTGAGATTCATGAAACTGTTGTCTTAATATAGTATGACCAATTTCATACACTTTAGTAACATGCAGTCATTGAGATGATGCTTTTGAAAAGTATTTAATGACACAAAAAAATGATGAAGATATGTAAAATATTAAAAAGACTCAAATATTCAGGGCACCTGAGTGGCTCAGTCAGCTAGGCGTCCAGCTCTTGGTTTCAGCTCGGGTCGTGATCCCACTTTGGACTCTGTGCTCAGTGTGGAATCTGTTTCAAATTATGATAGATTTATTTTAGTTTTTACAATTTTCCCCCAAATTTGTAACTCTATAACAGCCATTGTAACAATCTTTAAGGCACAGAGTACTAAAGGAACAATTTATATATCCGATTTTGAATGCCAAATTGATAGCATACTTACTACTGTGCATATCTAGCAATTCCTGTAGGCATATATTAGTGATAGTAGTAGAAAAATAATGGCTTACATGTACTTATATAGTAATTTATAATTTACATATATTTGCAGAAAGCATACTGTAGCTCCTGCACCACCCTGAATAGTTGATGTCATGGTAATAGCCAACAGTCGAAAAACTTGTATTCCGGAGAAAAATCCATGTTTCATATAGACACCTCATCTTATATAACTGAAATTTAGACTTTCCCAGATACCAGGTCCAAGTCTTTAATTGGTTGTATCAGTATAAGTTAAGAATCCTGTTAAAATCAGGGCGCCTGGGTGGCTCAGTTGGTTGGGCGACTGCCTTCGGCTCAGGTCATGATCCTGGAGTCCCTGGATCGAGTCCCGCATCGGGCTCCCTGCTCAGCAAGGAACCTGCTTCTCCCTCTGAGCCTCCCCCTTCTCATGTGCTCTCTCTCATTCTCTCTTTCTCAGATAAATAAATAAAATCTTAAAAAAAAAAAAAAAAAAGAATCCTGTTAAAATCAAATTACTTCCAAGTCCTAGGATGTATCATTGAGGAATATGGGAAAGAAGAAGAAGGAATTCTTTGAAGAAAAAAGCACAGAGATTAAATATGAATCTTGATTATATCTAACTTTTGATAACTGTATTACCTTGGGAAAATTCTCTGATCTTGAATTTCTTCATTTATAAAATATGGAGAATACTTCCTATTTTATTGGATTTCTTATGAAGATTGATTGAAGCAATGTAAGCCAAGCATTTAGCACAACTTACTAGGTCTCTGTTCTGCTAGACAGGTTAATGACCTAATGTCTGTCATAGCCACCATTAATCCTTCTCACCACCCCACTATTACCCTTTTGTAGGACATGAATTCAAAGTGCATCTATTTCAGTGAGTCTTATGAATTGCCACAATCTGTTCCACAAGACCATCCTTCCCTGGCCACTGCAGATGAAACAGAAGGATTACTTTACTCAAGAAAGACTAATCTATACACATCTATAATGGTTCATTAGGTGGCCAGTGTAGGAAATCTGCCCACCAAGGGTTAGGGCAATTAAAAAAATCAAAAATACACAGAATTCTATCTTAAAAGCTTGATGATGAAATAGATATTAAAATGCACGCTGGGGAAACAATGTCCAGATGCTGTAAATCAGCAGAAAGCAACAGTAGGGTAGAAGCCACACAACCAAGGGGAGAGTAATAGAAAGAAATGATCTGACAGTGCAAGAAGGAGTAGAAGGAAAAAGGAAAAGATCAGTGCTCTCCACGAATTTTTTGTCATGCAGAATGTCATACTCCCCTAATTATTGATCAGATAGACAGTTTTCTCTCATTGCATAGGTTTTTGGTGATATCAACAAACATCCAGACCAGGCTGGGGGGGGGGGGGCGGGGGAAGGATGGTGACAGAAAAGGACAGAGAGTAGAGATTTTAACACTTGACCAAATGATGCCATTTTCATTTTGCCAGGAAGTATTACATACAACCGGAAATTGAACTCTCCGATACTAAAATTCCTGAGAAGCGGAAAATAAATCCCATGATTAGATATTGCATTCACGTTGCCAACTTTAAGAATTTTTCAGCTACAGTGGATGTCCACACAATGGCAACATTGTTAGATGTTTCATGTGACTGTTGTTTGCTTTTACTTTCTCACAAAACTGGGACAGACTGTTTAGTGCTGCATGTTAGGTGTCCTTTTCTCCCATCACAGTGAATATTTAAATAAACTTTTCACTGAAGTATATCCTTGGATGTTGTTAGAGATGGTTATTATACACGCTTTTCCTGTGGTATCAGTTGTAGGAGCAAAAGGTAATTGACAACAAGGTAGGTGAGATTGATCTTTTGGTATATGTCTCCTTTCTGATGAATTAAATGCAAAGCCCTTGTTATTCTATGTGTTTCTCTGTAGTTTGTAATCATATAAACCAATGGTTCTCAAATTTTTGCATTTTCTTATGCCAGAAAATATTTAAAGGGCAAATAGGAGGACCTTAGATTATTACTGTAATTTCATAAAAGCGATTTATTTTAAAGTATAATTTGGAAATAGTAATTGAATTAATTTAGTTATTAGAGAAGTTTCCTAAGTGTCCTTACTTCTTCCATATCATTATGGATCAACAAAAACATTTTCAACTTCTACTGGTCTGTTTACAGTATTTGGGATCCCCAATGACAGTCTTTATTTTCATTTGAGATCCAGGGAGCATGAGGAAAATGAAGAACTTTTAAAAATCCGCCTCAATTTGGCTGATAATGAATACTTTAAGTATGCTTTGAAAAATTTTAGCAATTTGGTAAACTGAGATGGGATGCTGATTTAGAAAACCTATAAATACCAGCCCAAATATAAGTGTCCTTTATTCAGTGGTTAAAAGAAACATTCAAAATCTGTAAACTCAATCATTAAAACAAGAAGGCAATGATATAGATACTATTTTTTTATTGAAAGAGCCTAACCGGTTATAACCTTTAGAATTCCCATATGCATATTTTAAGCAAATATTAGTGATACATAGTTTTACAAAAAAGTATTGTGTCCTATTAGATGTACCAATTAGTCTTTCTATCTCTAATTAAGGGGAAAAGATTTTATTTATGCCCAGACACCCTAATGCTTAAAGATATGATGCCAAACACTGAACTCAGAATTACAAAATTCAAATATTCAGATATTTGCAAATATCCATAGTAGTAGTTGTGTTCATTAAACACCTGAATCCTTGATAGATTTTATTTTTTTCCTATTTTGTCTGAACCATTACCAATAAAAGTCAGTTTAATTATGATCTTTTTTCATTAATAGTATTCTAACAGGTTATTTTCTGGTTTGAGAAAAAAAAATTCAATACACTTCAGTTTTGAAAAATAGCTATGGATATAAGGTTTTTGGTTGACAGATGTAGTTTTTACTTTTAGTGCTTTGAATGACACCTGACTTCCTTCTGACCTTTATTGTTTCTGATGAGGAAACAGCTGTTGATCTTCTGAGTTTCCTTATACATGATGAGTTGTTTTTCTCCTCCTACTTTTAAGATTATCTATGGAATGTTAGCTTTTTAATACTTTGACTTCATTTTCCCATAGTAGAGCACCCAGAGAAGAGAGTTTCCATTAAGATGGGGACAGAGGCAGAAGAACACATTGTAGCTTAAATACCATAGACTCTCACTGTTCTTAACTGTGATTTAGTAGATTTTCTTGAATGAGTTTTCCCATTTGCTGGATGTCCTTAGGATAATTTCCAGAGACTTTAAATGACTGTTGTCTTTAATAATTGTATCTAGTTAAGTGGTTGCCTTTATGGGGGTGAGGGAGAGTCTTCCAAACTCATCACTCTGCCATTCTGGAAGTCCTGCCTTCCATGATATGGCCTCCCACTCATGAAGAAAAACAAACAAACCATAAGCTCTAACATATCACGTCACTGATTTTGCATTCAGGTTTTTTTTTTTCATGCCATGATGTGTTATCTCATTAGGACTTGCTTTATTTTAGTTAATGTTAATAGTTTTCATTCTTAGAATTTTTTTTCTATGAGGTATATCCAGAATCTATTACTGGCATAACTTCTCTTTTCCTTTTATCAGCATTATAACCAATATGCCTCCCTAGGCGACTGCTAACCTGTTTCTGATATAGTAGTTAGGCCTATCTCAGAGAGTATACAGTGGTGCTTAATCACACTTCGGGTCTTCACTGCAGAAAAATAGTATGGCCTTTGCAAGTCAGTTAGCCCCTCTAAAAATAAATTTCTTCATCTGTAAAATGGGGTTGATATTGGTAACTATCTACAAGGATTATCACAAGGATTAAATGAGGTAAAGAAAGTGTTTAAACCAATGTCTTGCACATGGAAAGTGACCATAAGTGTAAGTCCTTGGTAGATCAGGCTTGATTACCGAGGTAGGCAAGAATATGATACATCATTCACTCTTTTGGGTTTAATTTCCCATAAAAATAAATAATTTAGTCACAGAAACACATAGGCATAAAATATACCAATTTCTATTCACAATTATATATGATGAGAAAAAGGTAAAACCAAAAAATAATTACTTAAATCATCAAGATAGTAAATTGAATTGTTTCTAGACTTATATATATAAAATGTTGCTATTTTTAAGTCTTCTCTCACCTTGAAATGTCTCAAGTTTATGTACAAGTTTGTCCTCCATTTGTTAGCAGCCTATTCTCAACTGGTGTTAAACAACCTTATCTATTCCTCAGCATATTTCAGAAGAATAAACTACTGATTTCCTCAAGAAAAGTTACATCTACCCTTTCCAGGTCTGAGCCCCTAGCATATTCTCTTCACTGTCATCTCCGTGATGTAAGGGCACAATTTCTTTGTTGGTTTCATCAGGCGTGAAGTACTTGTCCATGTGCCTAAAGAATGTACTTATTCAATCTGGATGGAAAATTATTTCATAAGTCAAACAGAGAAAGACATGTATTATATGACCTCACTGATATGAGGAATCCTTAATCGCAGGAAACAAACTGAGGGTTGCTGGAGTGGGGGGTGGGGTGGGAGGGATGGGGTGACTGGGTGATAGACACTGGGGAGGGTATGTGCTCTGGTAAGCACTGTGAATTGTTCAAGACTGTTGAATCTCAGATCTGTACCTCTGAAACAAATAATGCAATATATGTTAAGAAAAAAAAAAAAAGAAGAAGAAGGTAGCAGGAGGGGAAGAATGAAGGGGGGGAAATCGGAGGGGTAGACGAACCATGAGAGACGATGGACTCTGAAAAACAAACTGAGGGTTCTAGAGGGGAGGGGGGTGGGAAGATGGGTTAGCCTGGTGATGGGTATTGAGGAGGGCACGTTCTGCATGGAGCACTGTGTGTTATGCATAAACAATGAATCATGGAACACTACATCTAAAACTAATGATGTAATGTATGGGGATTAACATAAGAGAAAGAAGGAAAGAGAAAGAAAGAAAGAAAGAAAGAAAGAAAGAAAGAAAGAAAGAAAGAAAGAAAGAAAGAAAGAAAGAAAGAAAGAAAGAAAGAAAGAAAGAAAGAAAGAAAGAAAGGAAGAAAGAAAGGAAGGAAGGAAGAAAGAAGGAAGAAAATTATTTCAAATAGATGTTAGGTTCATATTTTCCTTTATGTACTGGAAGTTCTAACTCTTATAATATAAATAATGGCATACATCTGTCCCTTGGGGAACCATTAGGGTTGATAAAGTGTGACTTTTGTCTGTTCTCCTTAGGAATAGTAAAATCTTGGTGCCTCTCTTTACCAATAAAATGAATAACATGCAATGTTTGCAAATTTCCCGTGAAAAACCTCAGTCTAGAAATGGTGCTTTCTTGTTCTTTTAATGTTTTTATGGACAAAAATAGGAGAATAGACTCAGGGTCTGAGATGGCTCAAATTCTGAACCCACTATCTTACCTCCCAAATTCTGAACCAGCTATCTAAGAAGAAAAAGAAGAAGGCCGGTGGCAAAATAATGACATTTCCTTTAGTTTTGCTGGGACTAATAGGGAGCATATAACTTATATCTGTGGATAAGAAACGTAGGACACATTTGAGCCTCCAAATATTAAATCCGAGTATTGGACTAAAGTTGGTATAGCCATGGAAAACTGAAAGCTTCCTCACAGAGGGACCTACTCAGTGCAACTCACAGAGGCATGGACCAGAAGTAAGGCCCATCCTAAAAAATAGGATTATGTCCAATTCTCTCCCAGTTCCCAAAACAAACCCAGATTCCTGTGAGTGAGACATCAATGTCTAGATCAGTTGAGTTCACCCTGGTGATTGAAAGAGTGACTGATTGCTGAGCCAGGCTGCTTTGTCATGGCCACCTGTGTTCCTCACAATCAAAGATCTTTTCCTGACCTCGCTCATCTCTCTACCTTTTGCTAGCACTGTTTCTCTCTTAAAGAGGCTAGCCTTTAAAAACAAAACAAAAACACATATACCATATTTAAACACAGAGATGACAATAGCAACTACTTTAATAGTGTTTACTATGTGTCGGACACTTCTCCAAGCATTTTCCATACAGAGTTGACCCTTGAACAATGTGGGTGTTAGGGGAACCAACACCCCCACTCATAGCTGAAAATTCATGTATAATTTTTCACTCCCCCAAATTCAACTATTAATAGCCTACTGTTGACCAGAAGCCTTATTGATAACATAAATGGTCAATTAACACATATTTTGCATGTCAAATGCATTATGTACTGTATTCCTATAATAAAGTAAGCTAGAGAAAAGAAAATGTCATTAAGAAAATCATAAGGAGGGGCGCTTGGGTGGCTCAGTCGGTTAAGCGTCTGCCTTCGCCTCAGGTCATGATCCCAGGGTTCCAGGATGGAGCCCAATGTCTGGCTCCCCAGTCAGCGTGGAGCCCGCTTCTCTCTGCCCCACCCCTCACTCATGCTCATGCTCTCTCTCTCTCAAATAAATAAATAATATCTTTTTAAAAAAAGAAAAGACGATCATAAGGAAAAGAAAATACATTCACAATACTGTGATATAAAAAATATCTGCGTACAAGTGGAGCCTTGCAGTTCAAATGCTTGTTGTTCAAGGGTCAACTATATTAATAGAGTTAATGCGCAGAAAAAAACCTAGGAAAGAAGTACAATATTATACCATTTTCACAGGAGGAAACCGGTACAGAACAGATAAGGAACTTGTACTAGGTTACACAGCTAGTAAATGTGGGACTCAGATTCAAACCATAAGCTCAGAATTCATCTCCTTTTTTTATTTATTTTGTTTTATTTTATTATGTTATGTTAGTCACCATACATTACATCATTAGGTTTTTTTAAGATTGATTGATTGATTGATTGATTTTGGCACCCCAATAGTTCAATTTTTTTTATTTTATTGTATCAGGTAAGTCACCATACATTACATCATTAGTTTTAGATGTAGTGTTCCATGATTCATTGTTTGCGTATAACACCCAGTGCTCCATTCAGTATGTGCCCTCTTTAATAACCATCACCAGGCTAACCCATCCTCCCACCCCCCTCCCCTCTAGAACCCTCAGTTGTTTCTCAGAGTCCATAGTCTCTCATGGTTCATCTCCCCCTCCGATTTCCACCCCCTTCATTTTTCCCTTCCTGCTATCTTTTTCTTTTCTTTTTTTTTTTTTTAAAGATTTTATTTATTTTTTGACAGAGAGAAAGAAACACAGTGAGAGAGGGAACACAAGCAAGGGGAGTGAGAGAGGGAGAAGCAGGCTTCCCGTGGAGCAAGGAGCCCGATGCAGGGCTCAATCCCAGGACTCTGGAATCATGACCTGAGCCAAAGGCAGATGCTTAATGACTGAGCCACCCAGGCTTTTTTTTTTAACATATAATGTATTATTTGTTTCAGAGGTACAGGTCTGTGATTCATCAGTCTTACACAATTCACAGCGCTCATCATAGCACATAACCTCCCCAATGTCCATCACCCAGCCACCCCATCCTTCCCACCTCCCACCACTCCAGCAACCCTCAGTTTGTTTCTTGAAATTAAGAATTTCTCATATCAGTGAGATCACATGATACTTGTCTTTCTCTTATTGACTTATTTCACTTAGCATAATACCCTCTAGTTCCAACCACGTCATTGCAAATGGCAAGATTTCAGGTTTTTTTATGACTGCATAATATTCCATTGTGTATATATACCACATCTTCTTTATCCATTCATCTGTTGATTGACATCTTGGCTCTTGCTATAGTTTGGCTATTGTGGACATTGCTACTATAAACATTGGGGTGCACATACCCCTTTGGATCACCCCGACATTTGTATCTTTGGGGTAAATACCCAGTAGTGCAATTGCTGGGTCATATGGAAGCTCTATTTTCAACTTTTTGAGGAACCGCCATACTGTTTTCCAAAGTGGCTGTAACAACTTGCATTCCCACCAACAGTGTAAGAGGGTTCCCCTTTCTCCGCATCCTCACCAACATCTGTCATTTCCTGACTTGTTAATTTTAGCCATTCTGACTGGTGTGAGGTGGTATCTCATTGAGGTTTTGATTTGGATTTCCCTGATGCCGAGCGATATTGAGCACTTTTTCATGTGTCTGTTGGCCATTTGGATGTCTTTGGAAAAATGTCTGTTCATGTCTTCTGCCCATTTCTTGATTGGATTCTTTGTTCTTTGGGTGTTGAGTTTGATAAGTTCTTTATAGATTTTGGATACTAGCCCTTTATCTGATATGTCATTTGCAAATATCTTCTCCCATTCTGTCGGTTGTCTTTTGGTTTTGTTGACTGTTTCCTTTGCTGTGCAAAAGTTTTTATCTTGATGAAATCCCAATAGTTCATTTTTGCCCTTGCTTCTCTTGCCTTTGGTGATGTTTCTAGGAAGAAGTTGCTGTGGCTGAGGTCGAAGAGGTTGCTGCCTGTGTTCTCCTCTAGGATTTTGATGGACTCCTGTCTCACATTGAGGTCTTTCATCCATTTTGAGTCTATTTTTGTGTGTGGTGTAAGGAAATGGTCCAGTTTCATTCTTCTGCATGTGGCTGTCTAATTTTCCCAACACCATTTGTTGAAGAGACTGTCTTTTTTCCATTGGACATTCTTTCCTGCTTTGTCAAAGATGAGTTGACCATAGAGTTGAGGGTCCATTTCTGGGCTCTCTATTCTGTTCCATTGATCTATGTGCCTGTTTTTGTGCCAGTACCATACTGTCTTGATGATGACAGCTTTGTAATAGAGCTTGAAGTCTGGGATTGTGATGCCACCAGCTTTGTTTTTCTTTTTCAACACAGACTTCATCTTCTTAACCATTACCCTCCACCACATCTCAAGAGAGAGACCAATAGGGATAAATAGCCAATAGATGCAGATATAAAAACATTAATTTCTTCAGAGCATCAAATCACAGTACATACATTTTTTGACATTTCAATTATTGTAGATAAATCATTGCATTGATAAAAATTCTGAAATACAGAGCAATAGGTGATTAAAATGGTAGGGAATTGGGCACTGTTACTTGACTGTATGGCAGGAAGTGATCTTCCCAGAAAAAGGCACTTGTATCTTTTCCATGATTTTATTTTCTGACTTAATAGAATATTTCTGATCTTTTACATTACTATAGAACAAAACAATGATTTATATTTTATAACTTACATAGCCGTTTTCATATAGTTTTAACAGTTCTCATTTTTTTTTTTTTTTATTTATAGCCCATGGGAAGGAAGAGTTGGAGGGGTCTCAAGGAAGTTTGTGGTGCTAAGCAACAGTTCTGTTCATGTACACCCTCCCATTCTATGCTTTTGCTCATGAACCCATAATATCTTGGTACTTATGTATAAATTTTAATAACATAGAGAATAGCTTAATCTTATTTACACAGTACTCTTTATTTCACTGCTTCTTTGCTATCTAAAAGTATAATACAATTCAGCAGAAAAATGTGTGCAGTCAGGAATAAATTTCTTGATTACTCAGAGTAATGCAAAAAAATGCAAAAAAAGTAACAGTTTTACTTAAATCCTTTAACTTTATTTTTTAAGTTTTTTATTTTAATCATCAGTAATCTTCAAAAAGTTACATTTACTTGCCCAAATTCTATATTTTTAATGAGATTAGGTAGGCTTTTATCTATTCCTCTTAAATGAATCTTGCAGAATGCAATCATGAACAGCTCTGAAAAGTTGGTTTAGTTTTAGACCATTAATTAGAAACTAATAATAAACCTGGTTATTGTTTTTTTTAAAAGTTACTATAGCTACTGACTCTAATTTGAGTCTTAGGAGTTTCTGAATTGTGTATTATAAGAATTGATGAACTTAATTGCCTCCTAAAACCTCCCACAGGCAGTACATATCTTTTATGAAGAATCAATAAATCACAGAGAACTAATAATTTACCATCTCTCTATTTAGGAAAATATGAACATGAAAGGTCTTTCCCTCTAGTGTATGAGAATTTAAACAAGAATATTCTGTTAATAAGAAGTGGTTAATTTTTTTTATTATTAGATCACATTAAATTCCATAGTTCAGGTTTTTTTACCATCAACTGACAATTCCATTTAGGTCTTTTTTTACATAGGCAGAAATAGTATATTTGTGACTAAATGAAATTAGCCATTAAAAATGGTTATACTTTCTCAGGCACTAAATATAAAATATAATATTTACCTGTCTGCTTGGGGGCTAAACAGAAATAAAAATTCCAGATCCATAAAAGCTTCAGATAAATGAAGTCAGATAAAAGATGGCAAGTTGCCCTGGTCACTTGTGAAAAAACTGTTCCTACCCAATCTGTAAACAAATAGAAATTCATTACTAGATAGCTCAAAAGAGACAAATTACCCAGAATTTATGGGAGAGTAATTTCTTTCCTTTAAGCCATGATAATGAATCTCCATTATCCTACATTTTTAGTTTACCCTCGATCCTCAGAAATTGGAACAATGATTATAGGCTGCAGTAAAAAATAGCTCCCATATTCTTCCTTTGATTCTCTTACATACATACAAATGGGATTCTCTTTGCATTTACCTTTGCTGAGTACAGGTTTTTAGAGATGAATGTAACACATGTTAACATTTTGTCCAAAAGTTAGTTCCTGTTATTATATTATTACTAAATTCTATAGTAAGAAATTAAAAAGATAAGCAGTTCTCAACTTAAAAGCACATTATCCTTGTCCATTGATATAGTTTGGTTTAAAATTACAATATTCTTTCCCATAGAAGTAATATTAGAAAGAGCCACCTGGTTCCTGGGAAGATCCAGTTCCCACTGTTGGACTCACACAGGCAGGATGACAGTGGTTGGTAACATAACAGGGGACGACCTGATCATGGCTAAAGATGACCTACCTCTTTGGTGGCAACATCAAGGCAATCTGTACAGAAACTGGTCTGATGGCCTTGAGAGAAAACAGAATGAGAGGAACAAATGAAGACTTCAAAAAATCTGAAGAAAATGCTCTTTATAAAAATCAAGAAGGCACCCCCGAGAGGCTTATCTCTTGCAAACCACAGTTGCCTCCAAGGAAATAGTTGGGATTAACTTGGGGCAGTTGCCCAGAAGAATCCATGTTTCAGTTGATCTTTATTCGCAGAACATCTTGTCTATCTTTCTGCACATGAAGTGCAGGATGTCCACTGGGCTGCCTTCATCTGTGAGTCACGTACAATGCTCTCTTCCCAATAAAGTATGCTTTTTCTCAAAAGCAAAGGACTAAAACCACAATAGACTGCTCCGTAAGGTAGCCAACCAGTAAAAGTATAAATTTATAATATCAAAACTATAGGTTAAGTTCATCATCTTATATTACATTCACTTTATAATCTGCCAGCACAGCCCAACACTGTAAATTTGTACAAGAGAAGTTATTTATGTGACTATTAAATCCAGCAACTGGATTTAATAGTCACATAACTACAGCACCTATTCAACTACAGCACCACCAGTGATCAGTATTATTTTTCTTCATAATCTTTCCTCATTCATTATGTGAAAAATAATATCTGGTATGTAGTTATTTTTATTTGCATATTTTAGTTAGAATTGGGGCTTAATATTTATTTATGCATTTATTAGTCATTGTATTTATTAAACTATGCATAATCTACTTATGCCATTTGTCCATTTTCTTTGAGAAGTTTCTTGTCAATTTATATGAATTCTTTGTATATAAAAGATATTATTCACTACTGGGTATTTGCCCAAAGAAAGTGAAAATACTAAATCAAAAAGATATATACACCGCTACATTTATTGCAGCATTATTTACAGTACTCAAGATATGGAAGCACCCTAAGTGTCCATTGATAGATGAATGGATAAAGAATATGTGGTATATATATATATATATAATGGAATATGACTCAGCTATAAAAAAAGACTGAGATCTTGACATTTGGGACAACATAGATGGATCTAGAAGGTATTATGCTAAGTGAAATAAGTCAGACAGAGAAAGACAAATACTATATGATTTCACTTACATGTGGAATCTAAAAAACAAAACAAATGAACAAAGAAAGCAGAAACAGACCCATAAATACAGAGAACAAACTGATGGTTGCCAGAGGGGTGGGGGTTGGAGGATAGACAAAATGGGTGAACGGCAGTAGGAGATACAGGTTTCCAGTTATGGAATGAATATGTCATGGGGATGAAAGGTACAGCACAGGGAATATAGTCAATGGTATTGTAATAGTATTGTGACAGGAGGTATCTACACTGTGGTGAGCACAGCATTATGTATAGACTTACTGAATCACTATGTATGTCTGAAACTAATGCAATATTGTGTCAGCTAAATAAAATAACACATCATTCCCTTTTCTGTCATCCTTATAAATATTCCCTCAAATCAGTGTATTTCAGAGGCAATTCTTTAAAGTATCAAACAACGAACATGTAAGGTAGTTGGATATTCAGTATTTAAGTGGTTCTAAGATAATAGTATGCATGATTCATTTTGAAGTTCAGAGCAAGGTCAATTTAAGAATGATATGCTTTCAAGCTATTTTTATTTACATCCAAATTAATTGAGTTTTATCTATACCGTATTATTCCCATTCACTTAGATTCCAATATACTTTTCTGATGTGAAGAAAAAGAATGAAGCTAGTAGCCTTGATGATAATTGAACATAACCTTGACTATTGTCCAAATAAGTGGCGCCTCACTGGAAATAATCATGTCGGGGGCTTATGGCAGAAAAACTTTGAGAACTGCTGCTTTAACTAACAGAATGAGTAGAAAACCCATATGATACATAGTGAGCCCTCATCATACTTTATGGTAATCAGTTATATAATTGCCTGGCTTCTCTACTAGATTGTAAGCTCTATGAGAACAGATTTGGTTGTCTTCCTTATCCTTGTATTCTGGTACATAATTGTTGAATGCATGGATGAATGAATAGTAAGAATAAAACAATCACAGGGTATATTCACTATGTGCTGCCTTAACAGTTAAAATAAGAGTAGTAGAAATTCACATTTTTATTTGCCTGTAAGTGACTTTGGTCATGAAGCTTTACCATGACTGTTTAAATGAATCAAATGTTCAGAAAAAATTGTCCAAACTCTTAAAAATACTATTATTTATTTATTTATTTATTCATTTATTAAAAAAAAACCTTTTTTATTCTATTTGTTTCTTTCCACCTAATTTGAAATGCACATTGAGTAGAAAGTTAAAAAAAAATCTCCTGAGAAACCCTGCTACACATGGTGAATTATTTTCTTCTTGTCACATAAATTTTATTTCTGTCAAATTAACACAAAATCTTGAGTTTAGACTCAAAATTAATTACATATACACCCTGCAGGTAAAGAACTACTGCAAGTAAAGACCCTGGTCAATGTGTTACAGTTACACTGTTTTATTTTTCTAGTTCCAGTGAAATGTCTTGACCAGGGATTCTGAACATGGTCTAAACTTGTTTATAACATGTTATTTCCTTCTTTGGTTTTCCTTATAAAATGACAATTGCCTCCCTCCTCCACCATTACCCTTCCTTACATTAATGATCCCAGTACATGCAACTAAAGAAGGAGACAGCAGGATATTCAGGCAATCCCTCTCCAGGAGCCAGATCATGGAGTAGCCACCATGGTACCATATTTGGCCCCACCTGGACTGCTCCAGGAATGCAGTTTCATCTGTTCTTCCTGAACGGGTAAGATTCAAATTCGTCAAACTCACAGGGCATTGCTTAGAAAACCCAAATGCCAGTTTATTAATTTAAATTAGAACACACATCAATACTTTTGCCTACTAGCCAAGGCAAATCTTTTCTGATAAATCAGACATTTAGGAAGTTAAGTAGAAAAATCTATCCAGTGAACATAAAATGGTAGATCATTGGATGTCCTTGAAAAATATTTTACTCAAGTTAAAGGGAAGTCTATCAATGCATCACAATAGAGAAACCCTCTCTTGAGACAGAATGCTCAAGACTGCCACATAAACTCCTTTCTCCTTCTAGAAGGTGCTGTATATGCATATACATCCAACCTGTTTACTTCTTTTTAACAGACATGAAAAAAGCAACTAGATATAATAAAGCATAAATCAGTGCATGTTTTTGTATATTACAGCATCCTGCATCACTGATACTAAAGCTATGCTTTTTTTGGTATTTGTATTTTGTATATATGTGTAAGTAGTCAATGAAAGATGCCATCATTACACTTTCACATATCAATGGCTGTAATGGATCAAGAAAACTGTCTATTTTAATCTCTATATAAACCAAAAATTTCCAAGGTTCAGATCTGGGTCAAATTAATTTCTTACTAAGTTTCTTACTAAAAAGTTATTATAGTCATGTATATATCAGAAAGTGTAGACAATGTTTTACTTCTGTTTTATCAATATTTTTACATCACCTTAATGTCAGTTATTTTCAGTTTTAGTGACAAAATTATGTTTATGAATCATTTGAAGAATGTCTATTAAAATTTGAGACTGAATTCTATGATGACAGTGACTATAATCGTTAATAATTTATCTCCATCTAGGTTCATGATTTTATGCTAAGTAGGTTAGGAGAGGCATATAAATATTAGGAATAAAAATCATGTTATTGTACTCTTCATATCGTATGTGAAATATAATAGTAACAAGACAATAAATTGAGTCGACATTCTAAAACCACGTCTAGAACACTGACTCCACATTCATTTGTTGAAATATTTCCATTCATTTTAAAGCCAACTGTAATAATCACCTAGTTAATTCTGTGATACAAAATTTATCATCATTAAAGCTAAATATTTTCAACCTTAGGAGATTTTATTGTGGTCAATGTCACAATAAACTGTTAGACATAAGTTGGTTGCCACCTGGCATCCATACCTGCTTTTCTCCATCAACAATACTCTGATTTTCCTTGGAAAGTTTATTCCTCCCAAATCCTTAGCCATGTGGTTGGGATGGGAATGACCCCTATGTCCAGCCTTTGAATTAAGCTCTGCAGTTGGTTCAAGAATGGAAATATAGAGAACAAATCTCATGACATGTGCACAAGCTACAATAATTAGTCTTTTTTTAGATGGTATGCTTTAATGGTATGAGGCTTGCCTTAGGCACTTTGTAATGAGAGGGGAAGCCACCATATAGAGCCTGAGAATAAAGCTAACCCAAGTGGAAGTAGAGCAGAGAGACAAAGAGAAGCCAGATCTTAGTGATACTGTTTAAACAGGTGGCTGGATCAGTCCTCACCCAGAGCGAGTTGTACCACTGGCCTTTGAAGATCAAACCAGTGTATAAGTCTTTTGTTCATTTGTTTGTTTTAGCTGTTTGAATTTTGTTTTCCATTGCATGTCACTAAAAGAGTTTTAACTGACATAGAAACCAACAGACCTGACTTCAGAATTATATGGAGTTATGACATGTATACGTCTAAGAAATAACACAGCAGATCGATTTATTTCTGCATTTAAAAAATATTTATTGATGGCTCAGTCGGTTAAGCGTCTGTCTTTGGCTCAGGTCATGATCCCAGGGTGCTGGGATGGAGCCCTGCGTGAGGCTCCCTGCTCAGCTCTCTCTCTCTCTCTCTCTCTCTTAAATAAATAAATAAAATCTTTAAAAAATATATTTATTGACTACCTATTTATTCCAGGCAATATAGGAGTGCTGAGGTTACAGGGATAAACAAAATATTCATGGTCCCTTCCCTCAGAATGCCTGCTTTAAAAAAAAAATGTTCCCTTTAATTTTGAAAGGGCTTTGAGGAAGAGGAATAGAAGCTCAAAGAGGCTTATCACAGGGGAAAGGACCTGCTCTGGGGTGTATTAATTCCCTAAAGCTGCCCTGAGAACCACAAATTGGGTGGCTTGAAACAACAGAAATCTATTCTCTCACAGTTCTGGAGGCCAGAATTCTGAAACCAAGGTGTTGGCGGGGACCCTTGAAGGCTCTAAGGACGACTCTTTTCACCACCTCTTCCTAGCTGCTGGTAGCTGCCGTAAATCCCTGGTATTCCTTTACTGGCAGCTCTGTCACTCCAATCTCTGCCTCTGGCGACATATGGGCTTCTTCCCCGTGTCGCTGTGTCCCCAGATCTTTCTCTCCTTGGGGAATCAGGACTCCCAACATATCTTTTTGGCAGACACAATTATTCACCACAGGGGGTTAGGTAAGACTCCCTTGTCTGAGGTGATCATCCTGCGCAGACATCCAAGAATGAGAAACGAACAACAGGGCCATGTATTCTGCTAGAGGCTGCATTTGTTGCTGTTGCATTATTTCTGCCACAGCCCATCGCTGCTCCTGTATTACCTTCCATTCTTTCATCTCAATCCCGATATTTTGAGAGAAATTGTGGAAGGGCAACTCCTAACGATGAAAACAGAAACTCTAGGGGAAGGCACTGAGCCACATGATAAATGAATACTGCTTGTGCATTTATCCCTTGAAAAATATTTTTTTCCAAAGCTTTTGTTTAGAATAGGTGGTAGAGCAATTAGGAATTTCTCTTTTTTTCCCTCTCAAACATAAGACTGTATTTAATAGTCGTTTGTATCCTGGAAGAAATGAGCAAGTAATCTGTTTTTTACCTTTAATTTTCACTGCTAATGTTAAACCATTAGCACATACATTTTGTTAATTGCAGAAATTGCTTTAAAATTTTCTCAACTAAATGTTCTCAAAACAAAATTTAGACACATTGCTGTGAACATTTCCAAAGAAACCCTAGATTTAGTCATCTCAAATCAGTGAGTTCCCTCACTGACTAAGACCTCTTCTTTAGAACACAAACAGCATGTCCCATATAACCTTCTCTCCTCACCAGTCCACTAGTGGTGAACTTCATTGTCTTTTCTTCCACAGATGACTGGCACATGAGCTTTATTCAATACTTTCTTACTTACTGACCATGGGTAAAATAAACTAAAATTAAATTTTGGAAAAAAATTGTAATTTGAGTTGTATGTATTACTTTGAAATCAGTCAAAAAAATATTTTTTCTATTATTTGAGCAAATGTCACCATGAACATAAAACATTTTATCAAGGTTGTGAAGCCAAAATATTTAAAGTATTTTGTATATATAGAATCTCACTATTATTTATTGAATCAGCTACTTTACTACACACATTTTGTCCTCTGATATTCCTGACCATTTTATGAATTAAGTATTAAATAAAGTATTGTGAAAAAAGTATTATTGCCTTTGCTTCATGGATGAAGACAGATGAAACCCAAGGTCACATAGCAAATAGAAAATAAAAACTTAGATCTGGCTACTGTTAAAGTAAGTGTTTTCTCCACTAACACCACCCTTATTCTTTCCCAAGGTCTCAAAGAGAAAATGCCACACATTTTTTTTAAAGTATATACTATATTCTCTTTTAACCTAAAAACCAGTAGCTTATAGGGGACTACTTTTAGTTATGTGCTCTCATAAAACTAATGTTCTAGAAACAAGTCTTCCTGATCATCATTAGTGAGATATTTTTTAGCACCTACTTTGTGCACAATTCTAGATAAAAATGCTGGTATCATTGAAAGCATGGGGAAAATGGACCCTGCCATTGAGGGATTTATAATCTATCAAGGAAGTCAAGACACATCAGGTTATTATCTAACCTAGATTTCTTAACTGACTGTTGTTCCTTGGAGAAGATCTAAATTCATTAAGAAGACTGCATGAACTAGTTTCACCTACACTCCTCAGCTTTAGTCTTTTCCACAGATGATACTCTTTCCCCCACCCCAAATTCTAATATGTAGTCATACTGAAATTCAAGCTCCTAAACCCCTATTCCTACCCTTGCCAGTATCTCGGCCACCTCTGGCAAGCATCTGGCCAGGTTTACTCTTATTATCCTTGACTAAACTATAAACTCCACCATGATAATGCTTAGAACATAAAATATGCTCAACTGTTAGACTTGCAAAGACATGAATGCTTTTGCTTGTCCAAGTATTGGTTGGTTGGTTGGTTGGTTGGTTGTTTTTAAAGGAATTAATTCACTGAGGAACAAATTTTCTATAATCAAGTACAATGACTCTATGACCATGCCTATGTCAAGGAGAAGTTCACAATGTCTCTTCGTGGCATAGCCTATCACAGCAAACAAAAAAGCCTTTTGAAGGTTTTTGTAGAGAATTGTTTTTTAAAATAATCTTATTTAATCAAAGAGAAACCCCTCGGGCACCTAGGTGGCTCAGATGGTTAAGCGTCTACCTTCGGCTCAGGTCATGATCTCAGGGTCCTGGGATCGAGTCCCGCATCGGGCTCCCTGCTCCTTGGGAGCCTGCTTCTCCCTCTGCCTTTCTCTCTCGCTTGGTCTCTCATGAATAAATTTAAAAAAAAAAAAAAAGAGAGAGAGAGAAACCCCTCTATGCCATTAAAAAAAAAAAAAATCCATGGACTGATCATACAACTTTAAACTGCCCTCATTGAAGAAAATCATTTATTCATCCCATCTAATTCTGTCTCCCATGCAAATATTCTTTCATAAAAGCTAAAAAAATTCCACTGATCAACTAATCATACTCTTTCATAACTGTTACCAATGATAGTTAGTAATAATGTGATAGCACAATTAATGCAATGTAATTCCAAGTTTGAAATTTTTAAGTGAGACCAAAACTGTAAAGTTTTAAATTACAGTTTAATGTTTTTTTCTCTTTTCCAGGCATTGGCATTGCATTTCTTCTTACTAAAGAGTGGTGCTCATCAAATTTAACTTGAAATAGTCTTACATGTAATACCTGAAACCATGAAACTCCTTGAAGAAAACATAGGAAAAAAGCTCCTTGACATGGGTCTTGGTAATGATTTTTTGGAAATCACATCTAATACACAAATAAAAAAAATCAAAAACATGTGGGACTACATCGAGCTGAAAAGCTTCCTCACAGCAAAAAAAAAACCATCAATAAGTGAAAGAACCTACAGAATGAAAAAAAATATTTGCAAACCATGTATCTGATAAGGGATTAATATCCAAAATATATAAAGAACTCATACAACTCAAAGCAAAAAAACAAATAATCCAATATAAAAAATGGGCAAAAGACCTGAATAGACATTTTTCCAAAGAAGATATATAAATACCCAACAGATACATGAAAAGATGCTCAATATCACTAGTCATTCAGAAAATTCAAATTAAAACCACAATGATATATCACCTCATATCTGTTATAATAGCCATCACCAAAAAGATAAGAGATGACAAGGGGTGCCCTGGTGGCTCAGTCAGTTAAGCCTCAGACTCTTGATTTCAGCTCAGGTCATGATCTCAGAGTCATGGGATCAAGCCCTGCTTCGGGCTCCTCACTCAGCAGGGAGTCTGCTTGAGATTCCTTCTTCCCCTCTCTCTGCCCCTCCCCTGCTCATGCATACACTCTCTCTCTAAAATAAAAATAAAATTAAAAAAAAAAGAAGATTCTCTAGCCTTCTCCCTCTGCCCCTCCCTGCTCATGCTCACTCTCTCTCTCTCTCTCAAAAAAAAAAAAGAGAGAGAGATGACAAATGCTGACGTGGATGTGGAAAAAAGGGAACCTTGTGCCCTGTTGGTGGGAATGCAAACTGGTACAGCCACTGTGGAAAACAGTAGGGAGGTTCCTCAAAAAATTAAAAATAGAACTACCATATGATCCAGTAATTCCACTCTGGGAATATATCCAAAGGGAAAATAAACCACTAAATGTGAAAAGGTAACTGCACCCCCATATTCACAGCAGCATTATTTACGATAGCCAAGACATGATAATATCTAAGTGTACATCAGTAGATGAATTGATGAAGAAGTTGTGGTATATATATATATGTACACACACACAATGGAATCTTATTCAGCCATTGGGGGGAAAAAAAAGGAAATCCTACCATTTGAGACAACATGGATAGACCTTGAAAACATTATGCTAAATGAAATAAGTCAGACAGAGAAAGACAATCATATGATCTCACTTATATGTGGAATCTTAACAACAACAACAACAAAATAAAAACCAAAGCCCCAAACACCAAACTCAGAAAATGAGATCAGTTTGGGGGGGCGGTGTGCAATACTGAGGGAGGAGGAACTGGAGGAAAGTATTCAGTGGATCCAAATTTACTTCCATTTATAACAAGTACTAAGGATATGATGTACAACATGATGCCTATAGCTAACACTGCTGTGTGATGTATACAGTACACAGGGGAGTTGTTAAGAGGGTAGATCCCAAGAGTTCTCATCACAAGAATTTTTTTTCTTTCCATTGTATCTACATGAGATGATGGATGTTAACTAAACCTAATGTATAGTCATTTCACACTATATGTAAATCAGACCATCATGTACACCTTAAACTTATACAGTGACGTATGTCAATTATTTCTCAGTAAATCTGAAAAAAAACTGGACAGTATTTGACTAGGAACCCAATTGTTAATTCTTTTTTTTTTTTTTCTCAATGAAATTAATCTAATTGTTCTTGCAGCAGAAAAAAAGAAAAAGAATGGTGCCATGTCTGGCCATTAGGCAACCAATTTTAATTTGAGTTGCAATATTCAATATTTCTAACAAAATTCTAAAATGGAATTATTCTGCCCTGGGCTGAGCCTCAAAGTCTGAGAATAATACAATAGGCACCCAATATTTTTCAGATCTTAAAGTAACAGACTATATGCAAAACATGCTTCTGCATTGTGAAACTGGCTCTACCAACTTGAGATACCCTCCTTCCAATCATGTATAAGAGGGGAAAAGAGAATTTTGGAGATAGTCTTTGAAGTGTCAAAGGCTTCCCCCTCGAGGAAGTGAAGGGAAGAAGAATTTGCAAATTAAAGTCATGAGGAAGTGAGTTTGGGGGTAGTTATGTTGGTGGGCTGCATCTATCTTCTACTGCCACCCATCCCCTGCAGGGGAGGATGAGGTTAGCTGCCAAACATGCTCCAAGGGGATCACTCTGAGAGTCTGATGAGCACCCCATGGAATTTTAACCTGAAACAGGAAGAGAGAGAACAAAACAAAACAAAAGGTAGTATTGAGAATACACAGTGTTTCAACAAAATGTGGGGCAAGGAAGCATGAATTTTCCCTTGGGCCAAGCTAATCTTTGGGAAAACAAAACTGAGGTCATTTTAGAATGGATTCCCCTCAAGGGGATTCCTTCTCTGGAGAACCACGGAATCCCAAAGGAGATAAAGCACAAAGCTAGGTAGAAGCCAGAACACCAGCAGGTAAAGGGAGACTGGAAACGACCAGCCATAAGAGAGGCATTTATGTGAACAAGGGATGCCCTTGCAGGATCTCTAAAAAACACAAAAAGTACATTCATGAGAGAAAGAATTAACAACTGTGCATCAGCCCCTAAAGAAACAGTCATGCAATGCAGGTATTGTCCTTAATGTCTTCTTCTCCCTGGGCTCAGTAACCCTGGGCTACCAGATAGAGGACAGCGAGGAATTGAGGAGGGCAAGGAAGCAAGAGGGGCAAGTCAGCCCTGCTCCCCTTCTCCCCTCTAGGCTTCCCACTCTGAGCTGGGAAAAGGGGAGAAACTTTAAGTTGAGTGATTTTAAAATGTTGCTTATTATACTGGAGAGGTATTGCTCAGACGAAATTTATTCTTCTGAGAAAAGCTATGGGGCATGTCCGAGATCTGATGTCCGAAAGAGAAAGAATGAATTCACTGATGGGCAGTAGTAGAAATTTTAGAAATATAATGCTCTCTTTCTTTACCAAGTTTAGTAAAGCAATTACATGTTTATCAATCATGAACTATACACCAGACACAGGAATATATATTCCTTTTGACCCTCTGGGAAGATGCTATTGTTACCCACTTTTACAGGTGAGGAGGTACTAGAAGTCCTAGCATTATATTAAATGTCACTATGCGGCTATGCAGAGGTGATATTCATATCAGCTGCCTCCATGCTCCACCTTAAGTTCAGAGTATATGAAGTGATGAGATAGATCTTCATCATTCTGTTTCTAGCTCTGGAATGTTCTCCTGAAGCATCAAGGAAAGAAGATTACACACCTCAAAATAAGTGCACCTATATTAAGCATAAATACTATGCACCAGGTACGTTATATATGAACTGTAATATCCCAAACTCCAAAAGAAATTACCGATCTTATTTTACAGATTAACTCAAAACGGCTGAGTAAACTGCCAGAGATTTCACAGCTAGTAAATAATGGAACCCAGATTCCAACATAAGCCTGCCAGATTCCAAGAAAGATGCTCTTTCCACTACTCTGTATTCTCTCGTGTAAAGATACAAATCCATGGCAGGACATGGAGGCTAAAGATTTCATCAAATCTAGATGGCCCATTTAATGAGATATTTACATAGATTAAATAATTTTCACATGCTTAATATCTGCGATATTGGGGAGAATTATTATTATTTACATTTTACTGATAAAATAAATGAGACCCCCCCAAAGTTGAAATGTCCATGAACACAAAATAAGCATATGACGCAGGCAAAACTAGTTTGTATGTCCTGATTTGCATGTCTTCTCTATTTCACGATATGACCCACAATGATAGAGTTATTGGTTGTCTGTAGACACATACCCAGACTAAAATAGCAAAGAGAGAGCACTTTCTTTACATTTACTTTCTTAAAACAATAGGAAACACAGCAGAGATGCAGTTAACTTAGCCCTTAGTACATGGACAGTCAATCTCTGAATATGAAAAATTATACTAAGATACTGCAGGCTATTTGTTAGCTTGTAAATTAGGAATTAGGACAAAATTTCTTTATAGTGTTTAAGGTATTAGGTATTTGAAGTAATTTTACTTACCATTTTGTCAAGCCACTATTTCTGACTTTTCAAAATAAAATTCCAAAGAAAGTGCTTTTTATCAAACTATATAATGTTATATCCAAGATCATAACAATTACATTATTTCCATTAGAACTTTTTTAGAACAGAATTCATAAGCCACAATGATCATGAAGCCAATCTGAGAATTGAGGTTGAAAAGCCAGAAATCACCTTGGTGAGTGGTCATTATCTGTATTTACTCATTGCTCCACTGTAATTTTATACAATCTGTGTTTAAGAGCCAAATTATGAACCCCACAGCCATGACTGTGTTTCCTCTCCTTCTTTATAAAATAAAATATAAAGAATATGGCAGTTACATTCTGTCTTCTGGATTCTTAAATCACTTACCTACTAAAACTAATGCTTATATTATATGGGTAACTCTGAGGGAAGAAAATAAGTACCACACTTGCTCATTCCATATGCAGTTTTCCCCATACTTCATTGATCAGGCTGTTTTCAAAGATTAGCTGTGGCATTTCACAGGATAATATGTTTTATGTCCATTGATATTTTGATGCTATTTGGTTTTCGAACATCTGTATTATTCTCTCCAGTGAAATCAGTTCTCTCCACACTGCAGTTTGTCTTTATAAAAAACACTCTAGGGGGCAGCTGGCTGGCTAGTCAGGTTAAGTGTCTGACTCCTGGTTTCGGCTCAGGTCATGATTTCAGGGTCCTGAGATTGAGCCCCATGTTGGGCTCAATGCTGGGCATGGAGCCTGCTTAAGGTTCTCTCTCCCCCCTTCTTCTGCCCCTCCCCACCCCACTCTCTCACACATTGTAGCTTCAACCCACTTATTAATAGCAAACTAGATAGAAGTTGTAAAAATATGATATAGTTCGTTTTTACCCACTACTCCTAAATTTTAGTGGCTTTTTTTTAGGTTATAAAAATAACACCATTACTAAAAATAAAGACAGCTTTACTTTTTCCTTGACAACGCATTTTCCTTTTATGCATTTTACTCAATGTATTTCATTGGCTAGGATCTCCAGTACAATGTTCAATAGAAGTGCTGAGAACAGATAGTCACAACTTGTTCTTGATCTTAGGAAGAAAACAGTCTTACACCATCAACAATGGTTTTAGATACAGGTTTTTCATAGATGCCCTTTATCAGGTTGAAGAAGTTCCCTTCTAAGTTTTCTAAGAGCTTCTATCAGGAATGGATGTTGAAGTTTGTCAAATATTTTTTCTCTATTGAGATAATCATATGATTTGTTAATATGGTGAATTACCTTGATTAATTTTTGAATGTTGAACCAATCTGACATTATCCTGGGGTAAATATCTCTTGGTCATGATATTTATTGTTGCATTCAATTAACTAAACTCATATCAAGGAATTTTGCATTTATTCTCATGAGGAATATTGGTTTGGAGGTTTGTTTTCTAGGGTAATGCTGGCCTCACAAAATTAGTTGAAAAGAATACCCATTTATTCTATTTCCTAAATAGAGTTTGTCAGCTTGTATTATTTATTCTCAAAAGTTTGGTAGAGGGGTGCCTGGGTGGCTCAGTTGGTTAAGCGACTGCCTTCGGCTCAGGTCATGATCCCAGAGTCCCGGGATCAAGTCCCACATCGGGCTCCCTGCTCGGCGGGGAGTCTGCTTCTCCCTCTAACCCTACCCTCTCTTGCGCTCTCTCTCTCACTCTCTCTGTCTCTCAAATAAATAAACAAAATCTTTAAAAAAAAAAAAAGTTTGGTAGAATTCACAAGCAAAGTCATCTGGGTTTGGAGTTTCTCTGTAGGAAGGTTTTGGATAAGTAATTAAATTTGTTTAATAGAAATGTACATTTTCAGGCTAAATATTTCTTCATGAGTGAGCTTTGGTAGGATGTGTGTTTCAATAACTGTTCCATGACATCATGTTGTTGATTTTATTGGTGTGCATCATTCAAATTATTTTCTTATTATCCTTTGAAAGCTTGTGAGGTTTGCAGTGATGTTTCCTTTTTCATTACTGATACTGGTAATTATGTCTTCTTCTTTTTTTTTTTCTTGACTAGTTTGACTAGAAATTTATCAAATTTATTGATCTTTTCAAAGGTTTTTTTTATTTGCTTCTACTGTTTTTTTAATATTTTCTATTTCATTAAATTTTGCTGCTTTTTATTATTTCTTTCCTCTGTATACTTTGGGTTTAATTTGCTTTTTCCTAGTTTAAGTAGATTATATCGATTTTAGACCTTTCTTCTTCTATAACATAAGTGTATAACGTGAAGATTTTCCCCTAAGCATGGCTTTACCTGCATGCCACAAATCTTGATAAGTTGTTGTATCACCTTAGGTCCCCCAAAAGCATATTTTAAAATGAAATTACATGCGCAAGAGATTTATTAAGGGAGGAGGAAGGTTGAGAGAAAAACAGAAGAGCTCGAGAACCTTCAGATTGAAATGCTGTGATGACTCCCTGTGAAAAGAAAAAAGGAAAGGAGGAATATTGTGTAAAAACAGAAGACTGAGGTAGAACTCTGAAAATCTTGGCAAGTCTGAAGGGAGCCTCAGTGTAAAATATCACCTATTAGAGGAGTCTTTCATTGAGCTAGATGGCTTGGCTCTGTATCCTCACCATGTTCAGTTGTTCCCTAAGACCAGCCCAACAAGAGCAAGGCCAAGGCAAGAATTCTGCAGCAGGATCCTGAAGTTGTCAGCTAACTGTACTCTTCATGGGAGTTTTTCTCTTTTAGGAGGATCTGACTGGCAAACTCCCATGGGTGCCACAGTCCACCCTGTCCGCCACAAAGATTCATTTCTTCATTTATTTTCAGAGAGCAGTTTTTCCACAATTTTTGTGAATCTCTCCTTCTAAGAGGGACAAACTGCAACCTCCATCACCATGTTTGGTTTCTGGGCCACAAGAGGTCCACTATCTTTCCCTGCTATTCATTTAAAGTTCCCATCACCCTTGGTTTTCACTTTGCAAATCTTGATAGCTTACCCAACCCAACTTCTAAAGGTCTTAGTAGCTTACCCAACAAGGGAACCCCAACTACTGATAGTAGCTTACCCCAACCCTCATTGCTGATGGCTGTGACTCACTGGGTAATTATATCCTTCTTTGGGTGGAGTTATTGCAGTTTCCACTCACACTTAGAACTGGGCAGGAAGCACCAAGATGTTCCCAAGTGGATCACCTTGGTTCCACATGTATTCATCACAATCCCCCTTGTAAAAGCAGGCTTGATTCCTCCTGCTGATCAGGGTCAATTACCTGTTTATTGACTCCTTGCCTTTTAGTTCCTAGGAACAAGAAGTCAAAAGTGCCAAGGCAGTATCCATAGCTTATAGTTCAGATATGATCATGCCATGTCTCCTATCAAGAATACAACCCTTATAGGCACAATGTCTTCTAATGGATCCTTAGGGTTGATAAGTAGGACCACTCTTGCTTTAACCCATTGGTTCCCAGACCCTTGAACTCTTCCTGTTGGAAATACAGAGCTATCTAGGAGTCTCTGATTAGTATATATACTGTGACTTGAAGAATGGCACCCCATTCTTTCAGAGTGTTACCTTGGAACTGGTGCCTCAGTTGTGCCTCCAATAGGCCATTCCAATGTTATAGCAGACCTCTTTTAGATGGTGTTGTATGTTATATAAAAAATAGATCTGAGGGCGCCTGGGTGGCTCAGTTGGCTAAGTGTCTGCCTTCGGGTCAGGTCATGATCCCAGGGTCCTGGGATCGAGCCCCACATTGGGCTCCCTGCTCAGTGGGGAGTCTGCTTCTCCATCTCCCTCTGCCCCTCCCCCCTGCTTGTGCTCTCTCTCTCTCTCTCTCAAATAAATAAATAAAATCTTTAAAAAAATAGATCTGAATCTCACACCTCTTTCATTATAAAATAAGTCCCCTATTTGGATATTATGATGTTTGGGATTCCTTGCATATGGACCAAACATTCCATAAGTTCCCAGATAGTGGTGCTTGCAGAGGCTCTGCAAGTAGGGAAGTTAAACCCTTCCCAGTATAAATATTAGATACTGTGAAGATGAACTACTCACCCTTCCTAGATAGTAGGAGCCTAATTTAGCTGACTATCAGCACTGAACTTAGAAATGTTGGCACCCCTGTCATCAGTGGGTTTTTGATGCCCTCAGTAAATGGCGGGTCTTCTAGGCCCTCTTATAGAACACAATCCTCTTGCATGTCTCCTAAATTCATACAATATATCCATTCCAGCATGCCTACCACCCTTTGCCTTTCTATGCCATGCCCCAGGATCTACCATGATAAGTGTAGGCCAGTGCTTTCCCCAGGCTTCTAAGAACTGTCTAGCAGTAGGTTTGCTCTCTGGTTCTCTGCCAGGGTGCTAAAGTCCTATACCTGAGAAAGTGTCCAAAATCAAAGAATACTTGATTTTCCAGTCTTATGTTAAGGCCCTCATGTTTCATCATTCAAAATCCAATCCTGAACATATTCCTCCAGCTCCTGCTAATATTCCCCTCACTCCTACCAATTTCTGCAGCTTCTTTGGAGTGGAATCACTTTTCTGCCTTACAATTCCAGCTTTCCCCCAGCCAGGTTATGTTGAGATTTCACCCTAGTTATCAGCCTAATAACCAGGAAAGTAGTTAGGAGCAACTCCTGACGGAGTCATCTATTGACTTAAAAGAAAGTGTCCTCCCCTGGAAGTAGTTTGAACTCTTAATAGGGTGTAGAATGGGCCACCTCTGCAACTCTGGGAGTTCAGGGTCATCTTCAGTACCCGAATCCTTGAAAACACCCATTCCATATGTTAGGGTACAAATTTCCAAACTAGAGCACAGAATTTACCTCAGCATTTCAATGTCTCTGGAGCTATGTGACTATAATATTTAAGTCCTGCGTTGTTCTTCCTTGTATCAGTGCTTCTACTACAAGAAGTAAGGGTCTGTTCGGTCGCTTGCAAAAAAAGTTCACTGTCTCTTACACTTTACTTTTAATTATTGTTTAACTGTCTTCAATATATCATTATCCTTCTGCAGGTCATCAATACAATTTATTAATAAGCAGTCAACTCCACTGTCTTTGGAGGGATTATTCTCTCAATACCTTTCAAATATCTTTATCATCACACCAGGCAAGGAGTTCCCCTCTACTGGAGTATTTTCCAGGGTCACCACCAGTGAATTCTTTTTTTTTTTTTATGGTTTATAGCTTTCACTTCAATTTTTAATTTTTTCCTTTTCCTAAATTTATTTTTTATTTATTTAAATTCAAGTTAGCTAACATATAGTGTAGTATTGGTTTCAGGAAATAGAATTTAGTGATTTATCACCACTGAATTTTTAAGCAAATAATTCATCATCTTTTTTCATCTTTCACCAGAGATTATCTATGTATCACATTCCAGCTAGAGAGTGAGTGATCCAATCCCAAACCCCAGTCTTATTGCCTATTTTCTCAGGCCACTCTTAGTACTTACTGTGTCAGTTCAGATTCTCTAAGAAGCAAATGTCGATATAGAATTAGATACACAAGGATTTTCTTGGGGAAAACACCTGTGAAGGGAAAAAAGGAGAGGGAATAGGAATAGGTGTGGAGAGCCTTCAAATTATGATGGGGACATGACACCTGTGAAAGGAGTGAGGGAAGGAAGGAGGATAGGATAAAAAAAGCCTCAGACTGAATTAGAGTTTTGAGAAAATCAGAGCAAAGCTGATGGGGAGCCCCAGAGTAAATATTACTCATTAGAGTAATTGAAAGAGTTCCATGTTGAGTAGGAATTGTCCAGTCTGCTCCCTTGCTATGCTTGATAATTGGTGGGGAGCAGCCCAGAAAACCCAGGAAGAGCACAGCCTTGATATGAACGGTACAATAAATCTCAAAAGTGGGGCAAATAAAGGGTTTCATCTAATTACTCTCCTTATGGTAGGTTCTTACTTGGAGATGATTCTCCATGGGTGTCTCACATTTCTTGTAAAGTAAGTCACTGATGGCCCATTTTCTGGACTATTTTTGAAGAATAGCAAACCACCTTGGAAACAGAGACAATGTCTTCATCTAAAGCAAAGCAGTCATAGTTACTGTCCTTCATAAAAGAGTCAGGTTCCCTAAACTCATGGTTTGTCTTCATGCAACCTCTGGCATTCATTTGGTTGGGCTTATCTGTTTTGACCCCCTGGGATTTGGAGTCAAGAAGAACTGATGCAAATATGCTGATGCTCATGTTGCTTGTCGTGCCATGTGTAACAAAGTCCTCTGTCTTTAACCCAGCATTTTAGAAACTACGTTAAGCTAATTTGTTAACTTGCAAGCAGGATAAAAACTCAGGTCCTTCACAGTTCTTGATAGTTCTGTTTTGAAAGGCAGTTCCATTTTTTTCTGTGGTCCATTGATTATTAAGAAGTATGTTGCTGGAAACAACCTAAGTGTCCATCAGTGGATAATGGATTTTAAAAATGTGACACACACATAGAAAATGAAGTATTATTCAGCCACTTAAAAAAGAAGGAAATCCTGCTATTTGTGACAACGTGAATAAAACTTGAGGACATTATATGTAGTCATATAGCCATAACTGATATAATATACACAGGTTTGCATATATAGAGAACCACCAATTCAACATGGTCCACTTTTAAAAAGTCACTCCATGTGTGCTATCCAAAATAACAACTCAAAATAATTGAGTAGAAAAATGTAAGCATGTGATAAAGGAGAAATTGATTCACATTCTTGAAAATCTTGTTTCTATAATGATATATAACTGCTTCATATTTAGGAATGTGTTTCTTAATATATGCCTCTCCTTTTGTAGAATGGGTTATTTTACCAGAACAGTACACCTTAATATATTCCTTTCATTTTAATAGTACTTGTGCTATATCTTCACTTCTTATTTTATCTTAGAGTGCTATATATAAACTTGATTTCCCACCCCACATGCATAACTAATTCCTTCATTAGGCCAACTGGAGCTGAAGGCTTGAAGACTGAGCTGAATTAAAGCCATGATAAATCAATTCTTACTAATGTCCTAGTAGTATGTGGAGAGAGACAGAGAGAGAGAGAGAGAGAGAGAAAGCATGCCAACTTCTTCTGGCTTTTCAAGGTCAAGAAGAAAAAATAAAAGAAGATAAAACATGACATTGGTGTTTTATCAAAGTTACTATGAATTGTCTCATCAGCTAGGATAGCTCTGCTTCATGCTCTAGGTGACAAAAGGGGAGCATACATAGAACACTACCACCAAGTATCTCTTTTGACATAAAGAATTGATTATGAAGTATTTATTTAAAAATATGAGTTGAATTAATATCCACTTAGATACTAGAACTTCATTTCTGCATCTCAAATATTTTTCAAGATATCTTCAAGATTTAAAAAAAGAATTAATATTTGTGCATCTGACACATTCATTCACTCAAAATGTATTTATTGAGCATCTGTGACATTATCCAGACACTATTCCAAGCACCAATGGGATACAACAGTTAACAAAACATGCAGAAATCCCAGTCCTCATTCAGCTTTCCCTATAATGGAGGGAGACTGAAACCAAAATAATAATAATTATTATTATTATAGTTATAATTATAATAATAAACAAGGATGTCATATGTATTTGTGGTAGAAAGAATTGTAAGATATCCTCCAATGACTCTTGCTCTTATGTAATTCCCTGGCCTTGAGTTGAGGTGGAAATGTAAATATAACAAAAATCACTCCTGTGACTATGTTACTTTATATGGCAAAGGTGATTTTGTAGATGTAGTTAAGGTCCCGAATCAGTTAAATTTAAGATAGGGAGATTATCTGGATGGGCCTGATTTAATAACATAAATCTTTTATCTGCATGTGGAGGTCAAAACAGGGAAGTCAGAGATTTGAAGTGTGGCATGATTCAATGTGAGGAACATTCTCTGATGCCGATGATGAAGGAGGCCATACGGCAAGGACATGAGAACATCCTCCAAGAGCAGTGAGAACCCGCTGGCTAATAGCCAGCAAGAAAACTGAGACCCACTTCTACAACTGCAATGAACTGGTTTCTGCCAACAGCCTGAATGAGCCCAAAAGCAGATTTTCCCCAGAGTCTCCAAAGAAAATTCAGCCCTGCTTGTACCTTGATTTCAGACCTAAGCAGACATGAAGCAGAGCATTCAACCACGCCATAATGAGCTTGGGACCTACAAAATGTTTGTTAAATTTGTGATAAATTGTTATGCAGCAAAAGAAAACTAATGCAGTAGTTTAGGAGCCTATGTAAGAAATAGGAGAAAGATGTGACAGTGTGTGCTGGAAATGGGAATGGAATGGTGGAAGTAAAAGTCTAAGAATTGCCATATTTGAGCAAAATGTAGAATAAAGTGAAGGAGACTGACTTGTGAATATCTAGGGGAAAAAAGTTTCCAGCAGTGAGAACATCTACAAAGACTCTAAGTATGTCCTGGCTGTTATTAATCAATTAACATAACAGAGTGTGTTACTCAAATGAAGTATAAGGTATAGATTCTGCCTGTTCATAGTTTAGAAGAGAGTGCAATCTTCCCCTCCCTCTCTCACCTGTCTTTCTTTCACCCATTTCTCTATTCTTCCTTCCCTTCTTCCATTCATTTCTTTGGATAATTATTTACTATATGTCTATTCTGTGCCTGGAACTGTGATGGACAGTGAGAATATAATACTGGATAAGACAGAGCCATTGCCATCAGGAAGGTTATTATGTGGTGACAATAAAGGGGCAACCACAAGCAGTACGCTAAAATTGTATGAAAAGAACCATAAACTATGGTACAGAAGAACAAAATCAGGTGACCAGCCTTGATTTGGTGACTCAGAGAAGCTTTCTCTAAGCAAGTGATATCTAGGCTGAAGCCAGAAAGAAGAGCATTAACCAGGAGAAGGGAGTCAGATGGGGAGTGGTGTTTCATAGCAGGTCCAAAGGCCCTGAAGAAGGACAGAGCATGCTCACAGAGGAAGTGCAAGGAGTTCAGAGTGCCTGTAGCATGCCGTACAAAGGACATGGGATGGGTAGAGGTGGGGACATGTTAAAAGTAAACTTGGGGAAGTAGGCTGGGACCAGAGTATAAAGGTCTTTTGAGCTATGTGAATGACTTTGGATTTTGCCCTAAGAGCAAAAGAAAGCCACTGAATGTTTTCAAATGAGGGAATTTGCCTTTTAGAAACACTGCTCTGGTTGTTACATGGAGTATAGATGCGAATGAGTCAAGACTGAAAAGAGGGAGTCCAGTTAGGAGGGAGGTTCACTTAAACAGGAGAGAAATGAAGAGTGCTTTGGCAGGGGAAGAACCCATAGAAAGAGGTGAATTCAGGACAGATTTGGGGGTAAATTTATAAGAATACAATATGGAAGGATTTGAGAAAGTTCTAGAATGACTGCCAGGTTTTTGATTTAGTCTACACTATGGACATCGTTCACTGAACTGTGTCTAATATATATTAATTAGCTGTATAATCAAGTATACTCTCAAGGTAAGTGGTATTGTGTAAAAACTGTAGGAGTTGAGAAGAAAAGAGAAATGTGGGCAGGGACAATGTGAGAGAAGCCTTCTGAGAAAGATGGAGCTTGATTAGGACTCAAGAAAAGGTGGCATTTGATTGTAGGAGGGGAGAATGGAAGCTGCTGCTTCTGAGTGGAGCAGCCCAAGCAGTGGCAGAATGATAAGAAAGAATATAACTGGCTAGAGGCCAGTGTAGACAGGACTGAGGGAGTGAAGGTTGCTGCCAGGAGTAAGGTCATTTCTCTAAAGAGAGTCAGGTTACAGAGGAACTTCAAAGACAGGCTTTGAAACACCAGACATGATCTAACAGGGAAGCATGGTCAGTGAGTAAGGAGTAAAAAAAGCAAGAGTTATGTGCTTTGATGGTTAGTCTAGCTTCAGTCAACTGGATACTTTGAGCACAGAAAAGAATATGTGGATACAGGGAGAACAGATAAGTTGTTTCAAAACTCTAAGGACAAGCTAATGATGTTACATAGCAGGGCACATCTTGTTAATTAGGGAGAAAGAACAGATAAAGACAGTCACATTTTTGAATCAGGGCTACAGGTCTGGAAGGACTAGACACTGAGCAGATAAACCCATTAGCATATTTGGGGTGGAATCTTGATGTGGCAAGCAGAAGTTTCATGAGGCAGTTAGCATCAAGGCAATCCAACATGGACAAAATAGGGTTTGCAAACAAGGTAGTGAGGAATCCAGGATTATGTGATACTTAGAGATCTGAGCACACAGACAAGCAGCATTGGTCGTTCATACCAGGAAACCCTGCCAATGGTTGGCAAAGCTCCAATTAACAAGCAAGGATTGAGAAGACCCAGCCCTTAGAAGAGATACTGTCAAGATGAAAGCAGGTACCTTGGTCAAGGAAGGACTGGATCACTAAGCAGATTATTAAGGCAGGGTCAGGACAGAGAATAAAACCAAGATCACTCATTGTAATGAGGGACAATGTGAAAATCAGGGTTAGGGAAAGATATAAAAGGTCAGTTTGGATTTGGGGAACGTAATCAAGGGAGAGAAGAGAGGGAGAGAAATAGACTATTTGGTGGCTAAATTTCTTTATATTCACCCTGGATAAGGGAAAATGGACACTCAGAGTTCTTAGAGCCAGGTCATGCCTATTAGTGAAGTGCTACAAGTTGTTAAAAGAGGAAGAAAGCAGGGACGCCTGGGTGGCTCAGTTGGTTAAGCGACTGCCTTCAGCTCAGGTCATGATCCTGGAGTCCCGGGATTGAGTCCCGCGTCGGGCTCCCTGCTCGGCGGGGAGTCTGCCTCTCTCTCTGACCCTCCTCCCTCTCATGCTCTCTCTATCTCATTCTCTGTCTCGCAAATAAATAAAATCTTAAAAAAAAAAAAAAGAGGAAGAAAACAGAATATTTAGCTCCATATCCACTTTACGTTAGACACAGTGCTTTTGTCAGAACCATTATTACCTCTGTACTCACCTCAGCCCCGTAAGGAATTAATATTACCTAGACATTCTGATGAAGAAGCTCAACAACAGAGAGATTGATTCATCAACAAAATCATATAAATTGTAAGTGGCGGAGCCAGAATTTGAACCAAAGCCTCTGTGGTTTCAAAACCTAATCTCATTCCAGTGAGAAAGACAACATGGCTTTGGTGTTAAAAATGCTGCGCACTAAAGCATATACAGGGGAACTAGAGATGAAGGAGCGAATACAAGGAGTCTTCCCAAGGGAGATATGACGCACTGAACGTGGAAGAGGTAAGAGAGGAGAGAAAAGAACCACAGGTGATGCAAAAGTTGTGGGTCTGGTGGAGTATAAGAATGGACCAGACAGAAATGAGAAATGTGAACGGGAATTGTTTTCGGAGATATTTTGGTGTGTGTGTGGATTGCTGATGAGAGCAGGAGGTAGTGAAGATGGACGCTGGACTCAACTTGGGATATAATTCATTTAAGTGAAAATATTTTAGACTCACTTGTAAATAACCAACAACATTTAAGAGGAAATATATACTTGGAAGCACATTTTAATTTGATTCTATTTATTAACACAGTATCTTGACTGAAAGAAATAAAAAATACCAGTCTCTGTGGAGCCTGTGACATTTATGTGATTCAGTCTGTGAGAAAGCTACTATAGATATGTTTGTGTGTGTGTGTTGTCTTTAGGTGATATACCTTTTGGAATGTACAGCCAAATTATACATAAAAAACAAGCATGTGCTATATATGTGTGTATGTGTGTATGTGTGCTTATGCATTTATAATTGCCTATAAAATATTTTTACTTACATTTATTATAGCCAAAATTGAGTCTGTCTTCCTTCTTCACCTCTTCTCTCTCCTGTGAGCAACTCCTTATAACACATATACATGATACATACTGTTATATATAATACATAAATACCTAATTATATGTAATATATCCTCTCTATATTATATGCTTGGCATAAATTACAATTTGTCCCTTTAAAATATACTTTTAAAAAAATATTCAAGTTGGTGGTGCCTGGGTGGCTCGGTCGGTTAAGTGTTCAACTTGATTTCGTCTCATCATGATCTCAGGGTCATGAGATTGAGCCCCAAGTTGGGCTCCGCACTGGGTGTAGAGCCTGCTTAAGATTTTCTCGCTCCCTGTCCCTCTTCACCCCCCCAAAACTTAAAGAAAATATCGAGTGAATGTAAAAATTCACTAGATTTTAATATTTTTGAGGACATGTGCAGAATTAAGGACATATGTATTCAGGTTCAATGAGAATATAAGAAGAAAGATGTGAGAATTTGAAAGAACTGCTAAAACCAGAAAAGTCCCCGATTAAAAGGTGCATCAGGGATGTGCCATTTATATACAGAAAGAGGCCATTTGCAGGGTTCTATTCTCTAAGGGGTACTGTTCAGTACTAACTATTAGGATAGAATACCAGATAATCACTTTTTGTTATAAAAGCCATGAAGTTTTATAAACATCCAGGAATTTAAGAAATGAGGACCTATCCTGAGAAATCTATTGGAAAGTCAGCTTCAGGTAACCAAAAGCACCGAAGAGATAGCAACACAATTGCTACTTGCATTCTGAAATTGTTAAATATGCATTTTTGGACAACAAAACAAACATATAATGCTTTAATTCTTATTTACAATGAACTTCAGACCTACATTCTGTACACTAGAAAAGTGATTCAAATGTAGATCTAAATTTGAATTGAAGGTAAAATAACTCATAATACATTTTGTATTGTTTTTTTTCCCCCTGAATTCTGCCAATGGAAAGGCCTAGAAACAAAGAGAAATCCAATGGCAATAAATACCCCTAATGCTCAAATTCTCATCTTGAAAAATCATTTTCCAATTAAAAAAAAAAGAAAAAAAAAAACAGGAATCCTGGGAGAATGGGCTGATTCCAAATCTAGGGCCATAAATGTATAAGATGAGTTTAGAATACCAGAGAGCAAGAAAGCTATCAAAGACTGTTAGGGTTATGTCATTAAGACTTATAGCCAATTTAAAGGAGCCAAAGAGGGGACAATTTGATTAAATTAAGGATATAACTGAAACACAGTAATATGTCTAATTTCATGAATTCATAATTATATTAAAATAAACTAGTCACCATTGGAGGATATAATAAACCAACTCAATATTTTAAAAATAGTAAAAAATTTTTAAAAATTGATCATTTCTTCTGCCTTCCTAGTATAAACTGTACCACCAGATAAACAAATAGTAGATAAGGGAAAATTTTGCTTTTGGATTTTTCTTAACAGAAATATTCCAGACAATAAATGAAGAAATAACAGAATGTGGCTACTACCATTTTGCAACTCCAAGTGAACCTAGGCTTTGAGAATCAATGGCTACTAACATCTCTAAAAGAAGGGCAACTAGAGATTAGAAGTTTCTTGATGAAAGAATACAACACCATTTTTAAAATGGTCTTTAAAAAGCACACACAACTAACTTGAATCTGATAAAACCCTTACCACTTTCCAACTACTAACTTACAGGAAACACAGAGTTTAGAGAGAGATGTTACAAAACTATATGGACATGCAAAGAGCAAATTTCAAATTATGGGAAATTCTTCGAACAACTGACTCTGTGTCTTCAACCAACAAATCGCAAGGGGAAAAAAGAAATGGGTGAGAAACCAGTGGATCAAAGGAGAATGACAAACATGATAATCAATTGAAATGTGGAGTCTTAATTCAAACTATTAAACATGTAATATAAGACAAGTGGACTTCTGAACACTACATATTTGATGATATCAAGGACATCTACCAAAATACTTATGGAGTAAGTGATACAATCTCTAAGATTTCTTCAAAATAATATGAAAAGAGAGCAAGTGGAGGCAGGTATAAATGAAATAAGATTGGTTATGTGTTGATAATTATTGAAACTGAGTTTGGGGTAGATATGGGTTCATTACATTATTCTATCTACTTTTATATATATTTGAAATTTTCCAAAGTAAAAAACATTTATGTTCTTTCGGGTACAAATTTAGCCTGCACAAAGCAATTGGTGATACTATCGAAACATCAGCTTGAACTTCAGATTTCACTCTTGCTGGAAAGAATCACAGCTATGAGAAAAGCAAATACTCAGTCCAGTGCTGATTGGCGTGGATCTACTTCATGTGGAATAAATAAGTGGATTATGCGGAATCTGATTTTCTAAAGAAGAGGATTTGGACCAAAATCAGGAAAGAGATTTTCCTAGCTACACTTAGATTAAAATGTTAGTACTCTAATTAGAAGCTGTGCCCAGGAACGTCCCAGCAAAAAACCAGACAAGCTACTCAAAATCACATAGCCAAGGAGATTTTCATAGGACTCCTTGCAGAAGAGTGGGCAGAGGGACAGGGACCGGTAAGGGGTGGGAAACCCCCAGGAGGTAGAACACTGGGAAGCTCTGACAAGCCGTGGGCCTCAAAGGGCAAGGGGAGAAAATTGTACCACCTGCATCCCGTGAGAGCCGGAGCCCTGCCAGCAAGAGCTGTGGCCACGGTGGAAGCAAGTACTACCACATTCACAGCAAGGCAGCAGTGGAGACACAGAAGAGAGATAAAATGGAGGTTGTTTCTCCTGCTGCCCTCTGATCTCCTGCAGGCCCTGACATTGGCTGAACCCAGCCAGAAGCCAAAGGGCACAGGACCCAGTGCGAGGCAGTCCTGTGCAGGCCATCCTCCCAGGCTGGGGCATAGAAAGACAGACAATGAAGCTAGATGGGGAGTGGCTGACAATGACCCGCACAGAATGTATCGTTCATCAACAGCCAGGCCACATAGTATGTCTGTGAGCCATTTGTATGATACGTGTGCACATACTGACTATATAATTTAATATGCTACAGGTATTTATGTGGAAACATACAGAAATACATATCAGCTCTTTAGTGTGCGAGCGTGCGTGTGTGGACAGAGCCAAGAGAGATCCAGCGTATGGATTCATTTCACCTTTACATCTAATCCTTCAGTTTTAAGATCCATATTTTTATACTTTCTTACCCTATATTCTCCTAAAATGGACCTTAAGACTTTGTTGGGAGGTTCTAGCAGGAGAGCGCAGGTACTCCTACACTCTTGATCCAAGAACAATCCTCCCTTACCGGGGCTGGTCGTCCTAGGCCTGCGCAGCAGCTTGCGGAGGGATGCACAGAGAGAGGTGAAGGTGCAAGGGGACAGCCGGCTAGCCAACAGAGCAGCCAAATCAAGACTGGCGGTCAATGAGGTGACAGATGTTGCAACCAGATCGCCCTCACATCCCAGATCTAGTTAAAATAAATCCCAGAAAAGGGAATACAAATGTCTGATAAACTTTAAGAAGATGTTCAACATTGCCAGAAATCTGGGAAATGCAAATTAAAATAACCAGATACTATTTGTTGCCTGTCAGATTGGCAAGTATTTAAACATTTTATAATATCAGGTATTGGTGAAGCTGAGGGGTAATAGGAACTCACACATGACCATCGGGAGAGTGCAAGTCTGTCTAGTTACTTGTTCAGTGCTGGGGGTATCTACTCCAAAGACAGTGCAGCAACACGGCTTAAGAGCTCAGAACACTCTGGGTGCAGATCCCTGCTCCGCCCCTTGATCTCCATATAACCGTTAGTTACTTAATCTCTCACACCTTAGTTTCCATCTTTTTAAAAATACCTACTCTCTCTGGGGGTCTGGATGGCTCAGTCAGTTAAGCATCCAACTCTTGAGTTCAGCCAGGTCATGATCTCCAAACCTGCCTCTTAAATAAATAAATAAATAAATAAATACTCTCCCTATACCTCAATTTCTTGATCCAGAAAATATGAAAAGAGTACCAGGCACATTCCTGCTCAGTAAACACAAAACATGCCCATACACTATAAATCAGCAGTATTACTCCTGCTCCATTTGCATAAAGAAGCTGATGCAAGGGTATTTATTTCACTACTATGTGTACTGTTTTTGATAACAAATAAATGGAAACAATCATTTGTATTCATTGCTAGCTATGGAAACATTCCTTACATACAATGTTGATTGAATAAAATATTAATGAAAACTCTACGTTTCCTATGGAGGTCTTTTTATATCTGCTAACACCTATAATATATTTATATTTATATTTATATTTATAGAAATATCTATATGTTTTAGAAAATTTCTGGGGGAATATGTCCAAACTGACAACAATAATTATTTCCACAAAGGGACTAGGATCAGGGGTGAGGAAAGATAGTCAAAGGAGCTTTATATTTATCTGCTGTGTTTGAATTCTTATCAGGAAAATTTATTCATGAGGCACTGTGTGATTAAAAATTAATACAGTTTTGAAAAATAATTCAGGTCCACCTGAATCCAAAACCAATGCATGTAGTCACTACATATCAGAAAAACCTTTCATTTACCAGGAAAGCCTTTTCTCTGTGGTTCCTTCTTCATTCAAACCATAAAAATTATGTCATGTCCAAAATTGTTTTCACTTGCTGCGCCTTGCTGCAGTTTTTATGTTAATCATTTATTTCCCACTAAGTGTGAGTCATATCAAGATGCATGAATGGTAGCAATGATCTATATCCCTTCTGATGATCTACAGTACATCTATCTGCTACTTTCAAACATCATTTTTTCTTTGAAAAAAAGAAAGAAATGACAATAACTAACACTAATATCCAGTTAGTTTATGGTCACCTAACATTTTCACATAAATAATACGAGCTTTGGAAAGGCAACTTAGTAATTTTTCCCTGAAGAGTTATAAATAAGATTTAAAATGTGAAATATGGAGTTAAAAATCAGAGATGGAGACAGAATAATTTTGACTAATTCAAAGTTCAGAGTGAGTGATTATCCAAACTTTCAGTTGAAACCTGAAAAATAGAAAAGAACAAGATGAGGAGTAGATGAGGTTTGGTGAGGAGAATACAAAACTGTAGTTAGATGTTTGAATTTGTTTAACAAGTTTTCTGAATCATATGATTATTAAAATCTGTATGCAAATGTTAGAAAGTAGATAGTTGTTAATTATTATTATTGATTATTTTAATGATATTTTACATTGTAGAAAAGCCAAAAATAATTCAATTGTTATGTTTATCATCTTTTTCATCTGGGGCAAATATCCAAATTGGGGTCCTAGGGTTTCCAAGGAAATTGCCTCAGACACAGTCAAGGAAGTCAAGCATTAAACCCATAAATCAGATGTCACCAAAATGTTCAGTCGGCTCAGTTCATCCCTTAGATGTCAATGTCCTTGATAATCTATTATTAATATAACCATATGAAAATTATTAATAATATTATTTACTATCCATTGAATTTAACATCACTCTTATTATTAAATTGATTATTTTTGCACAACACAGTAATACTAATACAATACTGCTATTATTTTGTAGAATTAATAATGACATGGAGTGAATATTCAAGCTCTATGTAATTTCTTGATTCTATGTCTTTTTCATTCATTATAGTTCTTTTATATTTGTCAACAATAATACCATAAAAATTGCAGGTCTCCAATGGATTATTCCCCCACCCCCAGATAGTTTTCCCCTACAAAAAAAGTGTAGCGTTCAGACTCAATAATTTCAAATTGATTCTACTTTAAAAATATGGTGCCATTATTTAATTATATTTTTAAACATAATTAGTGAATTTTAGTAGTTCATAATCACCATATTCTGCAAAACAACTGATTTCATGAAGGATGGAATATATTAAAAATAGATGTTTGACTTAGTTTAACATGTGTTTAATCTGCTAAAAGACACTGAACACATTCCAAGTAGCTAATGCAAGCAAATTTCAAAATAATTGATTCCACTTTGCTCTAAAACTTAAAAACCAGATAAGCAGATTATGTGGTGCTTTCCTTGACAGAAGTCAAGGAGCACAATCCTAGACTGATCATCTCCTTCTCTTCCTTTCTTCTATTCTACCACTGGATTAGAGCACTTTCTTATTGTTGCCACAACCTTGGGGATCCTGCATCCTCTAAGCAACATTGATGAAGAGGAATGTTTAAGAAGGAAAAAAAGCAGGCGCCTGGGTGGCTCAGTCGTTAAGCATCTGCCTTCGGCTCAGGTCATGATCCCAAGGTCCCAGGTCATGATCCCAGGGTCCCGGGATCGAGTCCCACATCGGGCTCCCTGCTCCGCAGGAAGCCTGCTTCTCCCTCTCCCACTCCCCCTGCTTGTGTTCCTGCTCTCACTATGTCTCTCTCTGTCAAATAAATAAATAAAATCTAAAAAAAAAAAAAAAAAAAAAGAAGGAAAGAAAGCCTTCTCTGCAAACCTATGACTTGCAAATATTTCTGGAAGAATTTTGTTTTTTGTCAACCCATTCTCATTTTTGTTTGTTTGTTTGTTTCCCTCTTTCCATCCTTCTTTCTTATCTACACCACAGATATTATCATCACTCTCTCCTGGCTAAGCCCCAGAGACCATTTAGTACCACTGATGATTAGCAACAGGTGATATTGAGAACATACCACAAATTGAGACTAACTGTACTGTTCTGTTTTTTTAAATTTCAAAGATTATTTCCCTTTTAAATATGCAGACAATAAAATAATTCAAATAAGAAAGTAAAAATCACCTTTAATCTCATCGCTGAGAGGCACCCACAGTTAACATTTTGAGGCACTCTCTTCCAGAGAGTGTCCTATACATGTTTATTTTTTAAACAAGGGGCCCCTGGGTGGCTCAGTTGTTTAAGCATCTGCCTTAGGCTCAGGTCATGATCTCAGGGTCCTGGGATCGAGGCCCTGTGCTGTGCAGCGGGGAGCCTGTTTATCCCTCTCCCTCTGCTCCTCCCCCCAGCTCATGCACACTCTCTCTCTCTCTCAAATAAATAAAAAATTTTGAAAAATAAAATAAGATAAATAAACACAGAAACATATTTTGTTCAACACAGTCATTTGCTTAATCTATTGCAATTTTCTTTACTTATGAATAAACACTGATTTGCAAATATCATTTATTACTTATATAATATGGAACCTGTATAATATATAATTTATAATATATAAATAAATATACAATTCTGATATATATAGTTTTTAAAATTTGTAAATATAACTTTATTTTTTAAAAATGTTTCCCAACCTTAATGTTAACTATTAGAGAACTGGGCAAGTTTTACTCAGATTCCCCCAGTTGCTCAGATCTGCAAACAGGCCTTCATAGAATTACCAGAGATGGTAAGAGCTACCTTCTCCTGCTTCTGTTAGAGTTGAGGAACAGAATTTACTTTGGATTCTATCCCTGAAAATGTATCCTCATCATTGGGAAAATTTAGTGTTTCTCTCTTTGTTCATTCATTAAGCAAATATGTATTAATCCCCTAAAATACTATAGCATTGACATCACATTGCTTCTTGAAAGTTGGTATAACATTTACTTACTTTCTCCAGTCTCTCTGGAAATACCCCAGTAAGCCTAGAAGCGTATAAATTGATGGTGGGTCACACAGAGGGATAAAAAGGCATAACAATAATGACCAACAGGCTAAACAAGGACGAAAAAACTTACCACTACAAAACAGAAAGCAATTAAGAGGAAATAGAACAATACACATTTATGTTGTCAGCCATTTCTTCACCCAACCAACACCCCTTGATTATCTGGTATGTGCCTGGTACTGTGCTAATTCTAATGAGAAGAACTTATCAACAGATGGTAAGTAGTTGACAGAGGAAAATTCAGGGTACTGTGACCCTCTTAGGAAAAGCAATCTCCAACAATGGAGGTAAAAAGTGGTCAGAGGAGAGGTCCAACTAAGAACTAAGATCAGGCAATAGGAGTCTTAAGTTAATTAAACAAAGAGGCCCTTAGACTGCCAGGGAACCTAATTCAGCGAACCAAAATTTAAGCCTGTAAATGCCTCAAGGTTACAAAATTGAAATCTAAGGACAAGAGATCACAAACCGCCAAGGAGGCTTTAAGCTGTAGTGGATCAATAATTTCCTTATTTTGCTTCTGCCTTTTCTCTATAAAAGTCTCCAGCCGAGCTTCTGTCAAGGGAGTGCTCCTAACCACTTCTAGTTTGGCACTGCTCCTTTCTAACTGATTTTTCTCAAATAAACTCTTGAAATTTTTAATATGCCTCAGTTCATCTTTTAACAGGAGTTAGAGACTTGGGTATCTTTTATTGTCTTATCAGACCCACAGGTTTTAAAACTCCAAATGCAGTCACGATAGAGATGATCCAGAGGCAGAGGAAGGGAGTCCTACTACAGCGTAGTGCATGTTCTTAATAATGTACAGTGTCGGGCGCCTGGGTGGCTCAGTTGGTTAAGCGACTGCCTTCGGCTCAGGTCATGATCCTGGAGTCCCTGGATCGAGTCCCGCATCGGGCTCCCTGCTCGGCGGGGAGTCTGCTTCTCCCTCTGACCCTCCCCCCTCTCATGTGCTCTCTCTCATTCTCTCTGTCTCAAATAAATAAATAAAATCTTAAAAAAAAAATAATGTACAGTGTCTGGGAGATTATCAAATGAAGTAAGATTATCAAATGGGTGAGGATTTGAGTCCAGGCTCTGCCATTTACCATTTCTGTTGGGTGGACCCTCGGTTTGGTCTACTTTACAGGATTATCAAGCGAAAAGAAATTAAAAACCATCATGTATGCGCCAGCATTTCATAAACTGTTAAGGTTACCCACGTAAAATCTGCAAAGTAAACATTGCAGGAGCAGCCTGAATGCTGACACCATCTAAGCAGTGGCAATATGAAAACTACATTTACCACTCTGTATTTTGTTCTGACAAAATTATGAGAAAGATATGACATGCTGATCTATTAATCCAATATTTTATAGCCCTTATCGTTAATTAAAAATTCTCTGCTTCCTTATATTCTTTTGCTCTCCTTAGAGACTTGTCCTTAGACATGTTAATATAAGCCTAGTCTTCTTTCCAAATTATTTCCTGTCTAGTTAAAAAAGTAAATATGGTAGAATAACATAAATTAGACAGCAATAAACAGAAATAATACATTATTTTATTTTATACTTTATATATATATGTGTGTATATATATATATATTCAGCTCCCATATAATCAAAATCCTGATTATCAATGGTTTCAACAAAAATTAGTGTCACTAGAAGGTCAGTGAGTTTCTACCTAGTACGTGTACACAGATTCCCCATGGAAGACTCAGGGATACTGAAGTCAAGTCCCTGTTGAATACGGTTCAGAGGTGGGGCTCCCTTCTTCTGCCTTCTTTTAGCCCCCACTAGTAGAACAGAAGTTCTGTCTTGAAAGTAGCATGCTGGGAATACTGGAACAATAATTGCCCTTCCTCTGCTTGTAAAGAGGAGGTTTCATGCCAGGAGAGGCAAGTCAAGAGGTCCCCAACCTGCTGACCCCCACCCACTGAGTGCTCAGCCTCTGGAGTGGGTGTGTCCGTCAGTTCCAAGCTTGTCATTCCTACCCTCAGCTCCAGAGCCCTGGCTCAAACATTTTGCCTCTGGGGAGAAACAGGCCATAAAACAAAGGCATCCCAAAGGAACCAACTTCATTTGCAATAGAGTGCAGAAGTTAAGTCTAAAGGTGCTCTGAAGAACTGCAAAGGTTGTGGCAAAAGGATATTGGGAGGATATTCAAGATAGAGGCTAAATTGTAGACTAGCTGGTTTGTGGGAAAGAACCAGGAAATAGGACAGCTGGGAAGAGCTCTTCTGACCTCAGAACAAAAATCAAACAATGACCTCAGAAACGATTTCTTCAAAAGAGGCAGAGTTTGATTGGGTATCATTTCTTCTTTATTTTTTTAAAAGATTTTATTTATTTATTTGACAGAGAGAGATACAGCAAGAGAGGGAACACAAGCAGGGGGAGTGAGAGAGGGATAAGCAGGCTTCCCGCGGAGCAGGGAGCCCGACGCAGGGCTCGATTCCAGGACCCTGGGATCATGACCTGAGCTGAAAGCAGACGCTTAACAACTGAGCCACCCAGGCGCCCCTCATTTCTTCTTTAAATAAATGTTCAGTAGAATTCACTAGTGAAACCATCTGAGCCTGGTACTTTCTTTTTCTGGAAAGTTATTAATTATTGATTCACTTTCTTTAGTAGCCATAGGCCTAGTCGATTTTCAAATTTTCCCTGTGTACGTTTTAGTAGTTTTATGTCTTCCAAGAAATTGGCCTATTTCAGCTAAGTTACTGAATTTCTGGGCATATATCTCTGAGCTGTGACCTTCACAAGTACATCTCTACAATGAGATCATTCTTGGATCTTCAGCATGGTATTCCTGAAAGTAATACCTCTAAAAGTGTGGAGTTCCTGCCAAAATGCAACTCCCAAGAATTTCTCACTCTCACATTAGTCTACATTCAGCCTGTAACAATTCATCAAACATACCAGTTAAATCTTCATACCAGTTTATGGCTCCAGTGGCTTCTGTTCCTCATAAGGAGACCTTGGCTGTGATTATATTTATCTGTCCCTTCAGCTTTCAGAGTGATGATTTGCCCTGAAACTTCAACTTTCTGATGGCGTCTAAGAAAAGTTGCTGATTTTCAATTTTCAGATTTTTTTGCTATAAGAACAGAAATGGTGGATCCAAACTCTTTGTA